>NC_023757.2:6272189-6906485 GCF_000499845.2 Phaseolus vulgaris
CTCCTACTAAAAATAAAACCTACATAGCAGAGAAACTGTTAAGACTCCCTTTGTTGAATTACCAAACTATTGCTTGAAAACAAAAGGTCCTCCCTGTTCTTAAAAGAGTACACTTAAATACCTCTATTTCTCCAAGTATCCAACAATACAAACAACCAAGGTAAACGAGTTTATCTCCAAAAGGAGCACTCTCCTTTTCTACATGGAACTCCAGTTTACACATAATCAATTTCATAACCCCCCTACCTGGTTTCACCGGGACACTATGTAAAAGAATACCTTTCCTTAATAACCTATAACAGAAAAAATAAAAGAATTCCAACTAATAGTAACAAAAATAAAAAAAACTATACTTGTCCTTTATTCTAATCCCTTCTTTCACCTATGATAAACCTGTAAAAGTTTATCAAGTATCTGGGATCCAACAGAAACACAAATACAATGAGTTAAAACAATGATATAGAGACAGTTGTAATTTCATTGCCAATTTTGTCCCTAGCAGGACTGTGAATGTGCTTGAAATTATGATAAAGAAAATCAATTAATGTATATATTGCCCAAAACCTACACTTTTCCCACCTGCAATAAAATTATAGGACCACCTTGCCAAGAAAACAGCATTTCCTCTCTCATCATATTCACCACCTTGGAGACAAAGCGCTTCATCTCCTCCTAGGTTTAAAAAAAAAGTCTATCAAAATCATGTTAACAGAATCTTTTCCAATTACATTTATTCCATGATTTTAGGAGTTCACAAAAATCCCACTCCTATACTAAACATTAAGGTGCATTATATGATATCAAAATGTGTACACACTAAGAAAGAAGAATTTGGGCCAAGAATCTTAGAATGTGAGTTTAGTTCTAGCTTAACCCCACTTATATATTCTAGCCCATGTGAAATTTGGGTATTTCCCAATAAAGAACAAATGGTTGTCAAGTCAATCACAGTTCCAATTTGAGAATGCTGAATAAACCGAACAAATAGGAAAATCACAAATGAAAAAAGAGAGACAGTAAACAAATTATATAGATCTGTTTACGAACAAACATAAAAGAGAATAATGTCAACCATCAAAACAGTCCACCTTGAAAGGTTCATTGTTTGTTCGAAATTCAATACCAGGGATATCACGCAACCACACCGGGAAACCCCTGCAAACATAGCTCATAAATCAATGAACAAGATGTCAAATACTTATCTACTCGTAAAGAGAAAAATAAGCACTACTGAGGAGAAATAAGCAAAAAAGAGGTGAGGGTAGTATGTCCACAAGAGCAAAAAGTGCAAAACGCAAACAACTAAAACACAAGAAAAATCAAAGAAGCAGGTGAATCTATGAGTGTAGTAGGGACGTGAAATCTGATATCCTTATGCATATTTTCCAACTAAACACAGGTTTCAATACATAACGGATGGATAGCATCAAGACACTGGTGCTGCAAAACAGGCAATATCCAAATAGAGAAGTAGGACAGATCAGCATGTATTGATCACAAACAAAACTTAATTTATGTTACCATCAAGTACCAATAATAATAACAGCATTGGACAAAGTTTGTGTTTATTTCCTTTATGTGAAGGAGAAATTATCCTCACTCTTGATTTTCTTTCTTGAAAGAACCTTCTTTCAGAATATACTAAGTTTATTTAACAGGTTAAAAATAATTCACAATTAAAATAAGTTCACAACAGACCATTAGAAAGAGCAGTGGAAAGCAGTTTTAAAATTAAAAAAAGTGAGGATCATTGTTAAGGTACAAGTGTGCAATTCATTATGGCATATACTGGATAAGTCGTATTTAAAAGTACGATCTCACAAAGAAGAAGTTGCTCTTCTAAGCATAACTTCAATGCAATTTAATTTACACTAAATTTGTGCTTACAAGTATGACTTCAGTTGCAACCATCAAGATCCGTGCACTTTTATATTGACACCTGATGAGAAAAGAGAGGTGCAACAATTGAACCAATTCATTTCACCAGTGCTAATATACACACGCACGGGTGTATTAAGCTTGTAAATGTGGGACCAAACTATACACAGCAGTTTATGAATTAGTTTAATCTCATGTTTGTCACAGAGAGTCTCTGGCTGGGTGACTGTTGTTGGGCCTAGCTAGTAGTAGCCATTCATAATTTAGTGGTTCTCTATATTCTCATCCGATGCCATATAAAAGTGCACACGACTTCATCTTGGAAAAAAAATGAAAATCATGCTAGCACAATTTTAGTGTAATTTAATTTGCACTAAAGTCATACACAACTTCACTTTAGAAAAAACTAAAATAGTAATTTAAAACCCAACTTCTACATTAAAAAATATTAAAATTGTGGTTCAAAGCACAAGTTCTATATTAAAGAAAATAATAAAATCGTGTTTCAAAGCATAACTTTAGTAATGAAATAAATAAACAAAAAGATCAAAGTCCTACTTAGAAGCACAACATAGTCATTTACCTAATTTTTTAAAAAGGTAACCAGATCAGTAATTTCCAAATAAAATTGCACCATTTTAGTGCTTTGGCTGTATTTTAACACTACTTTCCATCCCTGATATATATAAACCAAAAAGTACTAACTTTCAACTTGACATATATCAATCAACAAAGATAAATTATGACTCACATCAAATGTAAATGATTAAATGAAAACTGTTTCTCACTCCAAAACATTACGACAAAGAATGTAAAAATTGTAGAGCATGGCATAAAAGTTAATTAAGTATTTCTCCTGTTTAGAAGTGTAATTAATTAACTATCATCGTGTAATCTCTTGTTGCTTTTCTATATGGAAACATCAAATTTAAGAAACAAAAAATTGCTAAATGATAATATATGTAAGGCTGAGACCCAAAGTTCCACTCGGCACACGTATAAGGGCCTATACGGAGAAAGAAATAGAGTCCATGAGCAGCAGCTAACTTCACAAACTTCACAAGATCATATCTCCCTTCAAAATTATACTGCGCAAGCACATCAAATGAAAAAGGAAGTTGATAGTTTAGTATTAATAAACAAATATCAAATACAAATTGAAGATACAAGACAAGATCACACTGCCCGGATAGCGGGGAGAAATATAATTTTGCACCTGTCCTCGCACTGGTTCATGCCCATTCCAGAAAACATAAGTTTCAATCACATCCGCTCCACCTTCCTTGCTCTTTGCAATCAAGTCAGGCCACATCTAAAATCATACCAAATGCAGAATAAGACACTTTCACATCCTATTATGGTTAAACGAGACTGATATAAGATTTGGTTAATTTATCGATTTAGTTTCAGAAGAATTTTCAATTGTCTACGCGACAAAAAGAAATTCAAACCGCAAGCTCACTTGAACTGAAAATGCCAAAATGCAAAATATCGGATGTTCATAATACTCTATTTCTTCTTCTTTTTTCTTAAGCTCAGTCACGATGCTGAGAGGAAAAATAACAGCATTAGTTTCTAAAACAAAAGGTAGTCCAAAAGACGCAAATAGAATTTTTGACTTTTGAGAACGATCTAGGTAAATGGAGGCACTGAAACAAAGCAAAAAGATATCAGGGTAAACAAGCTCTAACAGAACTCGATTAAACAAAGAGAAAAGGATAATGAAGAGAAAAAGTCGATGATTCAGTTAAATTGCGGTTTCATGACTGTTATATTAGTTTCAGTCCATGGCGAAGAGTTAAATTCAGATGAGGAATTAAGACCTCAGGAGTGGCGCGTGGATAGTGGATTCCGGCGGAAATGAGGAAGCGGCGTTTGCCGTCGAGGATGAGAGCGCGGTGGTCGTAGGTGACATTGAACGGTTTGAAATACTCTTCTGCCTCCGTCACTCTTACTCCGTACTCAATTGTTACTACGCAAAAACAAACAAATACCACTGCCACTATCATCTCCTTCCTATTGTTTCCTAATCCTCCTTTGGAATTGGAATTCCGCAACATCTTCTTCAACCTTCCTCTTCTGCAACCCACTTTTCGTGTGTAGTTCGCAACAACAACCACCTTTGAAAACTATAGAAAAATTGAATAAACGATTGATTCTTTCTTCTAGTAGAATTTATCGAAGATGACAATGAAATTTTTGTCTCGCACTTATCCATTGTTTTCGTCTCAGCATTTATCTTCGTTTTCAATAATTTTATATAAATATGAGAAAGAAATATAGAGGATTTTGCTTGTAATTTTATTTCTATTTTCACGTCTTCATTATAAAAGTATCACATAATTAAGGAGAAGTTTTCCATAATAAACCCCAAAAGGAATTACAAAAAACAATCACATTCAAGATTATTTTTTAAAACCCATCATTTTTATTTTCAGTTCAGTTCCGTTACAGAATTCTAAGTTTGGGGTTTTCCTTTCTAAACCCCTTCCTCCTGCACCAGCATGAAATAGATTATTTCTTTCTGCACCTCCATAGGTTTTTTTTACCTCCTTAGGTTTTGTGAAAAGTCTAAAATACCCTTAAAAAATTAAAAATCAACCCTATGTCTCTACATCCCATGAAGTTGTTCAATTCTCTCTGAGGTGCACCCATTGGTGTTTTGGCAACCACCACTCACCACCTTCTTTGTTGTAGTTTGAACTTGTCACCACCACAGTAAGACGTCTTCATGTGAAACCAGAAACAATATAGGGTTTTTTCTTATAGTCATCGAATATTTGGTTTCATTCTTAATAGAATATTTGATGAAAAGTTTTTCAACCACTCAAGTTAACTTTCGGCCATTTCAAGAGTAATAAAAATTTATTTCATTATCGATCTTGTAATAATTATTTGTTTGACTTATATCAATGTCACCATCCTAAATATAAATACAGTCACTGGTGGATTTTGTCTATATGAATCAATGATCCAATTATCATCATTGTATCCTTTTAGTATAATGGAAAATTTGTTGATGAGTATATAAACAAACCAAAACCCATCAATCTCATTATATGAGTGTCTATATGTTTTGATGATAACAAACAATATAAGGTGTGTTCTAATATGACAAAGTTCACTCATGTGCATAACATATTAGACAAAAACAAAAGAGAAAATGAGCAAAACCAATTAAACGTTAAAGCAAGAAAAATGTTAATTAGACAATCAAGTCTTAATGTTCACTCCTTAAATGAATAATATATTCAAAAAGAACATTAAAAAGAAAAGTTTTGCAAAAAGGACCATCAAACCATCAAATGATAAAGTATCACATAAGACAAAGCGTTCATTAGTCAGAGGACATACCTAACAAAGCTCGCATCAGATAAAGGAACAGACAAAACAATTGAGAATAATCATATCACGATCCAAGTGTTGAAACACTTTAGAAGATCATAATAGACGCAAACCCCTTTAAGCAACACAAAACAAATGCATACATTTGAGAGGGTTAGACACACACTGGAAACTATACATATTAGATGATACAAGCATCGTCCAATCATCAGATGGAACGTGATAAACATGGATGTGTCCATGCATAATATTTAGATTCCTATAATGTTTTATGACACTACACTTATGTTTTCTAAATCTTATTTTGGCCTTTCTAAATTATTAGAAACATTATTTTCAAATATGGATTAAATGATTTGAATAAACAATACATGACTATAAAGTCTTTGAAAAACATAAATTGAATTATTTCCATATCAAAGGTTTTTTGAAATACAAATAAAGAGATAATATCCAGGTTAAAATTAATTTCGCTTCAACGTTCTAAATCAATATTAACTTGGAAAGTGTTTGACCGTGAAATTAACTATGAAGTATTTGTGAATAAAAAGTTTATATAATATTATTTCAATAATACCCATGAGTTTAAATTGTAAATTATATTGTTCACCGATGCTCCCAAAAATATCAAAGGAAACTAATTAAAGATGCACATAAAGCTGGAAGAAGAAGTTTCCTTTCTCAGCATCTGATAGGGAAGAGATGAAGCTGACAAGCGAGATTTGCACTAATCAAGAATGAAGAAATATCAAAAAGGAAAAAGCTTAATGAACATACAAAGGAATGTAATACGTGATGTACTCTGAAGTAATTTCAAGAGAAGAAATGGCATTCTAGACGCACATATGAAGCTTCCTATTTCAACGTCAAACACGAAAGTGAATATGAGTAGTACTAATATAGAAATATCCAAGTGCAAAGTTGGTCAAAGCTCAACAGACAGAGTTCATACAAATAGAGAAAGTATTTGAAATTCAAATACATGCCAAAGACGTAGAAGATCTAATCAAAGCCAATATTTTCGTATTGAGCGTCTAGTACGAAGAAAACAGTTAGAACTAGAAAGAGAATATTCAAAGGCAAAAGTGATTAAGCCTCAACATTCACATCGAATATGAGTAAAGAGACATTTTGAAATGCTTCATGAGAAGTCGAGAAGTGCATACTGCACAAGAACCAAATTTTCCATATATAACGTCTAGCACAATGAAGAAGGAAGAGCAACATGACAAATTAAGCAAATATTGAAGTGATGAAGATTCAAGTGCTAATGTTAATATTTGTTGAAGATAAATAAAGTTTTTTAAGAGCCTTAAACACAAAGAACATTCAGAGTAGACGTTTATATATCAAACATCTAACAACTATATGAATAATTGAAGAAACCCTAAAGCTGCAACGTAAACATTTCAGAAGTCTATATAAAAACATCAAGGATAAAGAACACAACAATAAAGCAAATAGAAATAATATATAAAGTGTACAGAAAAGTTGTTGTTATTGTGCTTAGAATTTCATATTTGTTAATTAAGAGCAATTTGTGAGAATTTGGTTTTGAGCATAACCATTGTAAATCCTTCACCATTGTAAAGTATACCCAGTGAGCCTTACTTGTTCTTTTGGAACGACAGTTTTTCTCATTGTATTGAGTGGTCCTTAATCTCATGGGGGATTGGGACATTGTACCTGAAGAGGTTATACTTGTTACTTTGAGAGGTTAGAATACTTGGTGTACCTAGAGAGAGAGAGAGAGAATACTTGGTGAACCTGTAGAGGTTGAGAATATTGTGTGAATCTGAAGATGTTGAGAATACTTGTAACCTGTAGAGGTGTAGGATACTAGTGACGTGAAGAAGGGTAAGAATACTTTGTTAGTGAAAGGCTCTTGGGTAGGTTGTTTAAGGGGACTAAACATAGCCCTTATTGTGTGTGTGAATTAGTATAAAAGTTTGATGTGATTTTATCTCTCTATTCCTGTCTATTATTTGTTATATCATGTGTTTGTTTTTTAGGTTCGCGAGTACAATTCAGGCTCCATCCAACCCCTTCTCCCTTTCTGGAACCAAGTGTAGCTTCAGTTGGTATCAGAGCTAACTTTAGGGGTTAGTTATTCACAGGACTTGAGAAGTCAATCCTAGAAAAGGTCGTAGAATTTGAAGGACGAGTAATTAATAGGCAACCCATAATTAACTCAAGAAGAATAAAAAAAATCAGTAAAAATTTAATTGTCATAAAACTGGAAAGATTGTTGAAAATGGAGAGTGATTGTTGATTAAGATGATTAAGCAAATTGAAGTATTGAAGATGTTTTGATGATGAAACTTGATGTTATTCCAAATCTTATATTATGTGTCAGAATTATATTCCTTAATTATGTGTGTTGCCAAAAGATACGAATTTAAATTCAAGAAAGCAAAACATACACAACTTTAAGTCATTTGTGAAAATATTTTAAGATGTTTTTACAAAGTGTTTCAATAATATTTTAACTAATTATATTTTGAAATAATCAATTATCATTATCGTCATGTTAATAATAGATTGTCTTTAGTATTAATCAATTATTAACAAGATAACATAATTTATTTTTAAACCATGCTTTCGTAGAATATCAATTATCTTCTCAAAAAATAACCATAATTTTGTAATTACTTTATCAAGTACCAGTGTATTTGGACATTCAGTGTTTTTATTTCAACTTGTTTTTGTTGCTACCTTGATTCCTTAAGGATCATTGCTTGCATTGATGATATTCCTGTGTTTTTTTTCATCGAAAGTTTTCCGGTGATTTGTTTCTTTTGATTTTTCATATGTAAGTTAAGAAGTAACTTTCATTTCATTTGTCATTAATTTTGATCAATACATTATTTCTATTTGAAATCATTTATGTGTTGAACAAATTACTTATCTTGGTGAATCTGAATTTGATTGATAGATTTTTTATAAACTGATAGTGATTGATTCCTACAACTATTTGAGGTGTATTTTGGGGAAAGGTTTAGCTAACTAATTGATTGAGGTGTTTATCTTTATTCTTCAATTGGTTTTCTTTTCTCTTTCTCTCTAAATTCTATTATTGATTATGTGATTTTGACAAAAGAATGGACCATCGAAATTTACTTTGTTTTCGTTCCTAACTTTTCGTTATAATAGGTGTTTATAGTTAAAATATTAAATGTTAAGTACATACCTTTAACATCATTATGCACAATGGGTCTGTTATCATTATTATTTAATTATATAAATTTTATTAATAAAGATTGGTGATTGGATATAAAATATATGAACAGGGTGATAAACATGTAAGATATTAGAGGGACAAAAGCTACTTTTGAACTAACTTTATTAATTGTTTTAAGATTTTTTAGGATTTGATTGTTTTTAGTGTGAACTTCACTATATATTTTTTATATGATTTCACGTATAATTGACGAATTTTGGTATGATGTTGAAATAAAATAATTTCAAAGACATGAATATGTCAAACATTTTATTAAAATAAAAAATCACATTATTAAAAAAAACAAGAGAAATACTAATTATTTAACATCGAAATATTAATTATTTAACATCAACCAGATCTTTCATATTTTCTAATAACAAATGTTTTAGTCAAATCTTTTTCAAATTTGCAAAACTTATTTCATTTTCATTTTCATTTTGTAGAATTTATGTAACCGAATATTTTTTACTTATATTATATATTTTTCTTAGAATATATAAAAATTTGAGATTGATAAGAATATTGAACGAACTTAAATGTGGAAAATCACATAAAAAAAGAAAAATGGAAAATATGTGAATGATGAGGATATGAAAATTGGGATGACTTTATATTACTTATAATGATTGTCATTATAATTTGAAAATATGAATGTGTTTGTTTCCTATAATATTAGTTGGTTAGTTGTGCAACTATTGTGGTTTGGATTTTGTAATGGTAAAGTGTGGTGGTTGTAAGTTTTCTACAATGAATTGATACTGAAGTGCACTTCATAGTTTCTATAATGATCATGCTATATTATTTTAGCACATATGCGTTGGTCTGACTTGTTTGTAGTTCTACAATATATGTTGTTCTCATTGATAGTTAGATAGCATATTGCTTTATTGTTGACCTTGCTTTTAAAAGAGACACAACAAAGTTAAGTGGTATGAATTATGCTTCCTCTACCGCAACTTCACCAAATATGATTATAAGGTAATAATATTGCTTGACTACATTGCTTCTAAATAAGATGTTCCAAAACATTTTGTTGTAATGGCAGCTAATTTGGTACATGCCTCCATCAATGAAGTATAACTTAGTATACTTAAATTTTTATTATTGTTGTCTTCATTCATTTTATAAACATTGAAAATGAATAATTTGAAACTATTTTTTATTTATTTCAACCATCGAAAGTTGGAAGTGATGCTCCTTCATCCAATCAAATAATAGGATTAAGTGGAAGAAGAAGATTGGTTAAACATGATAGTTGTAATAGTTTCTAACCAATAAGATGTTTTGTTTATTTTTCAAATGTTAAGTTAATGTTAAGTTATCATTTCATGTAATTCAGATTGGTGTATTGTTGAACACATGTTAACTTTGTTCTACTTTTAAATGTAATGAATAAGTGTTTAGTTATTATAAGTTTGTGAATGTTTAATTTGTTTATTGTGAAAACAAATTTAATTAAATGTTATTATAAGTTAATTTAGTTATTTAATTATGAAAATAAGTTTAATAAAATTATGAGGTTATAAACTTGTGGGTAAATTCTATTTGTTTAATATTCAAATTACGATATTTGAATTACGAAAATTGAAACTAATGTAATATATTTCATAATTTATTATAATAATGATAATTAAAAATGTAATATTATAATGTTAATAATGGTGTTTACATCAGGTATGTTTTTGAAATCGTTTCTCATTCAAATAAATGACGAAAATTTTAACTAACATTAATTACATGCATAAAACACATCTTTATATAAGGCATTGAGTTGCGGGTGTTGCGGCGGTTCGTATAAGACCATCATATTATACTTTGTGGTACCCAAATCTATGGCAGTACATGGAACCACCACATGAGTATATAGTGATGTTTATAAACGACAATATATACAAAAAATAATCGTCACCACATACACAATTCTTTGGACAACAGAAGACTTACAAAATTATTCAAAACTTTAACAAGTCTCAAAAAATAACTAGGAACTTAGCTCATCTTCTAAGGAAGAATAATTGGTGAAGATTTTAAGAGAATATTACTCATATTTTGGTGACCTCAAAGAACAAGAAAAATTCATTCATTTTGCAATTCAATTTCTTATTCAAATCAAGGTGAGTTTACAAGAGACACAAAGTTATATATAGATGTTTGAGACCTCTTACACTCTATAACTCAAGAGATGTGGACTAATTTTACAAAGAAAAATGTAGCTACACTTGAGAAGCAATTGGGCGCATACACCCATAAGAATTTGACTTATCCATCTAGGGTTTGACCACCCAATCAAGCCCAATTGAGACCCAATTGGAAGCCATTTAAGGTTCACTTATATTTCTACAAATTACAAAGAAAATACCTACTGATATACATGTATCTACAATTTTTACATAATTAGAGAGGAAAAGGGTAGATTTTAATGATCTAGACTCCAAAGAATGAGAATCTTCCTCTTCTTGACTTATTCTTTCTCAACCCTTTTAGTCATGATTCTTGTTAATGGCCCAATATGAATTCCTCGAGGTGGTCCTGTATAAAAAATAATTATCAACCGATAATTTACCTTTACCTTAAAATGTATAACTTTGAGATTCTAACAAACCCAAATTCCTACCATAGTTGTACTACTAAATGATTTAAAGCAGACACTAAATGGCAAAATGACTCGATGATATTTTTCGTGGGTACTAGGAGATAGACACTTAAGGACATGTTTGCCTAGTTCATGATAAATGAAAAAAAATTAAGAGAAAACATGGAAAGTGTTCTAGTAGGAAAAGAAATTATCATAATGACCTCATTCTTAGAGGGAATGGGTGTTTATTAGTCACCACAACATTGACAATTGTTAATAACCCCTAGGCAACACAAGCCTAGAAACCGCAATTTTGCCAAAGAACCTAATGTAGACCTTTTCCCTTTCTATGGTAAGGAAAACATAATAATATTTGGATTGGGAGATGAAGGTGAAGAAAATATTTGATTGCCACCAAATGGACAATGAGAGGAGAGTGAACCTAGCTACATTGAGCTTTCAAGGACCAACTATGTATTGGTGGACATCCTAAGTCTTCAGATGAAGAAAGGAGAAAAGGTAATATTTGGAGGAAACCAACATAAACATGTGATTGGTGATGGTTAGGTAACTCTAAAACCTTATATGTATATTAACAATATTTTATTAGTAGATGTTCTAAAGAACAACCTACTAAACATAAGTCAATTGTGTAACAATAAGAATAATATTGTTTTTTTATAAAGATCAAGTTTATCACAAAGATGGGACCAAAATTTGTATTGCTAATAGACGAGGTAATCTTTATAGAATTCATATGGATGAGTTATTAGTTGAAAGGGTCTTTTGTCTCATGTCAGAAAAGGAAGATCATCGGTTATGGCATAGGAAGTACGACCATGCTAGCTTGAGAATAATCTCAAAGCCACAAAAACACAATCTAGTAAGAGGTTTATCAATTATGTCATTTAAATAATAATCTTCTTTGTGAGACATGTGTTAAGGAAAAATAAGTCAAAAGCTTATCCAAGAGCAAACATGACATATCCACTCAAAAACCTTTTGAGCTAATACACTTAGACCTTTTTGGACCTACCAAAACTGAATCTATTAAGGACAAAAAATATGGTTAGTCATTGTTGATGACTTTACAAAATGGACATGGGTTAAATTCTTAAGTCACAAGGTTGAGACTTTCAAAGTATTTTGTAAATTCATTAAACAAGTTCAAAATGAAAAGGGCTTATTTATTATAGTTGTTAGAAGTGATCGTGGTGGAGAATTTGAAAATGAAAGCTATTGAGTCTTTTGCAAAAAATTTGGTATTAACTATATTTTTTCTACTCCAAGGACACTATAGCAAAATGGTGTTGTTCAGAGGGAGAACAAATCTTTACATGAAATGGATCAAATGAAGTTAAATGCTAACTCCATTTGAAAGAACTTTTAAGTAGAGGAAATTAACATAACCTATTATTTACAAAATCGAATTTACATTAGACCCTTGGAAACTAAGACTCCTTATGAATTTTGGAAGAAGAAAAAAACAATATTTCTTATTTCCATCCTTTTGGAGTCCAATGTTTCATTTTGAACACAAAAGATAATTTGGGAAAATTTGATTCCATAAGTGATGAAGGAATCTTATTTGGATATTCTATACATCTAAGGCACATAAAGTATACAACTCTAGAACTTCAATTGTTAAGGAAGTCATTCATGTGAGATTTAATGACCATAAGTCTAGTAAAAAATTATCAAAGCAAACAAACTCTTGTAGGAATTACAAGTATATCTAACTATATTAGATGGTCAATCTAAGGCACTAAACGATCCATAAAAGCCCTTAGACTATCAGAAAGAGACACTAGATTCTTAAAGCAGAGCAGTAGATGGTCTAGTTGAAGAGTCTGGAGAACCAACAGGAAGGCACACAACGCTGGTCAAGAACCACCCAGAAAATGTTATCATAGGAGATCCTAGAAGAGGCGTCTCAACAAGATCTAAAGTGAGAAATCAAGTAGTTGTGATTTGACAAATGGTACCTAATAATATAAATGAGGTCCTTGAAGATGAAAGTTAGGTGAATGCTATGAAAGAAAAATTATATTAGTTTCATAAGAACAAAGCATGGACGCTCCAAGGCAAGGCCATCTAAGAGCTAAATGGATGTTCAAAAGCAAGCTCTTCAATTGGGGTTTTAGCTTCCCTAATAAAGAGAGAGGGTTGCATCTTGACTTCAGAGTTAACCCTTTACTTGGACTTTGACTTTCTAAGTCAACCTTCATTAGACGCAGATTGACCCTCTTATGCATCTATCTTTTTACACATAAAATTTTAACCCTATATATTTTTCTACTCCTAATGTTTACATTTTTATAAGATTAAGAAGATGAGTAAGAAAAATTAAGAAGTTACACTCCACAAAAGAAGTCATGACCCCGATCAAAGAACCAATGTGTTATGTGTTTGATGATGCTCCATCACTAATAATCTAAATTATATAAATTAAAATATCATAGGATGAGAAATTAAAAGAGTTTCTTGCATTACGCTTGTTGAGAACCATGGCCTTCAGATGGAGCTCTAGCAAACTACATTCTCGTTAGGACTTGGGAGTTAGTATATTTTTATCATTTTATTACCAGGATATAAGTCTACCTAAATAAGAAAATATGAACATATAACTTGTTCCTTTAATATAAAATCAACTTACCTCAACTTTCTAACAAGTTCAATCTCTCTTTTCTAACTTCTTGAAAAGTCGTTTATGTATATTTTTAAAAATAATGGAAACTTCTACCCAAAAAAAGTATAGGGAAGTTAGGATACTATGACAGAAGCCCAAAAGTTATCATTAGGCAACATTTGATGATTAAAAATTAATACAGCGATAAACATGGTTGCAAGTTAAAGTCAATGCCAATAGTTGAAGTTAGTAACTGTAAATTAAAACAAATGTTAAGTCTCGTGGTTAAACAACTAGCAAAGAACATGGAACTCCAGTAAAGGGGGCAGAAAGTTGTTAATAGTTATTGTTAGCTAATAATAGTCACCCCCAATCACTTCACTTAGGTGTGGGAATAAATTAAAAATATTCTATGAAATATACGAGTAGAGTTACGAATCAACTTCATTCGTAGCTCCTTACCATAATATTGCAAATCAAAACTAGAAAATCAACACAAGAAAATCCAAATAAGAAGGTAACTAATGATTACTAAGAGCAAGTTAACTTTGTAAAGAGTGTATGAGCAAGGACGAAAGAGAAGAACTAAATATAAATCTAAATACACCTCTCAATTTCTTAAATTTCATTGTACCAATCGCACTGCAACACATCTGAAACGTGCACAAGGGTTAAAACAAGGCCAGGATTGACTTATAGTTAGTATTTGGTTAGAATATAGGATATGAACTCAGTTAAAGTATAGCAGGAAACAGTAACATAGGAGGATGAATAAGTCTAGATATCATCTGCTGTTTCCTGAGCATTATAAAGAGCTGAATAGCATATTGAAAATCAAACAGAAAATTACTCCTTTAATGCATGAACATATTATAGGCTTAAAATTATAGAAAGTATGAATCGAAGCATTAAAACATGTATTGGACAAAAAATGTGACCTTTACACTCGGTTTCATAGTTCGATACAGACAAAAACAAGGAATGAAAAGCATTATTTATATCAATTAGTTACACTAAAATATGATAAACTACAAGGTATTCAATCATACTTAATTGAAGAAAGTAGAATGAAAAATGCATTCAACAGTTATGTGCACTTTTTCGACACTTCTTGTGACAGAAATGTTTCAGGACTCCCCGGCATAGAGAGATGCGCAAAATGGCAGAAGAGATACATCATCCATCAACAATGAATTGATCTTCTTGATTATCTCCCTCGACCCTAGTGTCACCATGAACAATTCCATTCACATGATGCAAATTTTGCATCATTTGTGAAAGATAATGGTTGCTGGCACTAGTATGATCAGATAGGCCAGCAGGTTGGGCAGGCCACTGAGAGAATAGACCAAGCAATTGGCTAGTAAGATTTTGTTGCTCATGAAGAAATCGAGTCTGCATCTGGCCCATTTCTGTTCGGTGCTGGCTTAGCATCTCGTCAACCCTCTTCTTCCATTCTAACCTCCTGCAATTCATTCTTTCCTCCCATTCCCTCTCATGAATCAATTCTTCGTCTCTTCTTTTCCTTTCTATCTCTTCATTTTCCTTCTCCATAGCTTCCCACTCCGCCATCCTCTGCCTCCTAAGTTTGTCCCTATCCTTGTCCCTCTCCTCCCTCTCCTTGTCCCTCTCCTCCAGTTTCTTCTCCCACTGCTTATCAAGCTCCACTAGCAAGTTCTCCCTCCTCTGCCTCTCACGCTCCCTCTCCACCTCACGCTGCTCAAACCGCGCCTCCATTTCCCTCAACTGCCCAAGTTGGTTACCAAGAATCCGCCACACTTTCTTTTCCATTCCCTTCACCCCCTTCCTCTTCTTCAAACTTGACCCATTCACCTCCCCATCCTCAAACACAAAACCATTCTCCGCCGCATCTTCCCTCTCCCGACCACTCCCATTGTAATTCACCTCCCCTTCCTCCGCCTCATACTCAAACCCCAACCCCATCACCTCATTGTCAACACCATCCATAGCAGCCCCAAAATCCCCATCCCCAGAATGACCCATTTGCCCAAACTCAACCAAGTCCATCCCCCCACCACCAGCAAGAAACCCATCTCCATGATCCCCATGGCGATCCCCGTGATCCCCATCCTCAATCGCCATCAACTCATTGCTACCATGACCACCAACAACAAGTGCAACATCCCCAAACACATCCTTGTACCTCAGAAAGTTAGACCAATGAGTAAGCCCCTCCACCCAATCAAACTCACTCCCATCATCACATTCCCCCCCTCCGGACCCCGAAAACTCAGGCCTCTTGATCTTCTGCTTCACCAGCAGATACTGATGCCGCATGTTCTGCACCTTCGTCGAAACGTCCTTCCAACTCCATTGCCAAGGGTACGCCACGGGATCGCGCACGTGGTGCACCGAATTCACGTGACAAGCAATCGGCTTGAACTTCTTCTCGCGAGTCCGCATCTTCGCCAGAG
Source organism: Phaseolus vulgaris (assembly GCF_000499845.2). Classification (NCBI taxonomy): domain Eukaryota; kingdom Viridiplantae; phylum Streptophyta; class Magnoliopsida; order Fabales; family Fabaceae; genus Phaseolus; species Phaseolus vulgaris. The sequence continues at coordinate 6,288,275 of NC_023757.2, forward strand.
AACCGTCCGCCACCATCTCCCCGTACTTGTCGATTAGGGTTTTCTCCTCCGCCTCGGTCCATTTCTTTCGTCTCGGAGGAATCATCGGGAACCAACAATCCCTACGCTAACGCTCGCGCTATCTTCTTCTTCTTCCCCCTCCTCCTCCGCGACCACCAAAACCTTTTCGGATACCGATTCTGATTGCATCGAGAACGCCAAGATCGTGCAAGTTGCTTTAATTTTTTTTTTTTTCGCCTTTTCAATCCGCAATTTTAACCTAGCGATTGGTTAATCGAATGTCCTCTACAAAAATCTAAAAAGAAGAAAAAGGAGAAGGATGGAGCTTGCTTACCCTTGCCGGTTTCGGAATCGGAATTACAAGAGCGCCGTGACTTTCCCGGAGACTTAATTTTTCTCCACAAAATATCCAAATAATAATTCACTGGAAAATGAAGTGACCAGAAGCTATATTCCAAGCCTGCAACCAAAAATTTTCCGGCCAATTTTTTTTTCCAGAATATTAGACAATTTTTTATCAGTTACATTTACATCTTAATAATAAATTAGAAAGTATCTAACAAACTAGTGGACATGCCGGAGTGGTTATCGGGCATGACTAGAAATCATGTGGGTTCTGCCCGCGCAGGTTCGAATCCTGCTGTTCACGATTTTTTTTTGTTTTGTTTTATTTTTTTAATTTAAGGCAATGGCTTTTTGTACCCATATAACTTATTCCTACAGCTCCAAGAGTGGTGAAGCGAAAGACTTTGATGATTAACTATATAAAATAAAGTCAGTACCATCGAACCTTACCCACGCCTTCTCATCTTCTCCATAGTCGTGTTCTAGTGTCTTTGACGCTCCAATATGAAGTTACTCCAACATTAAGGTGAGATAGAAGCAATCCGAAAAATTCAGATATCAAATTCATGAACAATTTCAACCCTACAAATAAAAGTAATATCATTGCAAGCAAATTTTTTTTGCATATTCGTTAGCCATAAGTCATAAACTTATAGAAATATATATTACTTGCTCTATTTGTATCACCTTATTTGTGTGGAATGATTATTACATTATTTACATATTCAACAAATAACAACAAATATGATTGTGATAAATATACAATTTGAAAATGTTAAACACATTCTTCAAATGTATGAACAACAGGTCACACCTCATGCATCTATTACCACTTATCACGTCTCATATATTAATATTTTGTATTTTACTTTAATATTCTTATAAAAAAAAAATATATGAGTGAATGAAGCCCAATTGAAGCCTTAAGCTTAAAGAAAAATTCTAATTCTAACCATAATCTAATATAGGTTTAAATACAAACCCAAAATATATATTCTATTTGTCTCAATGTCCAAATTATTTAACGAATATAAGCTTAAATAAAATTTATTCTACTTTATACATTTTTGCAAACTAAAGTTTGGTCTAAAATGATAAAATTTGGCAAATTCTCCGTATGGGTTGAGAACTAAAATTTTGGCTCTGCTAAGATCAATTGAGTCTCAATTTTCTTGTATTCTCTTGGGCACACTTCTAGTGGTTGGTCATTTACTTAGGGTCTTCCATCAAAGATTGTATGGATAGTTACAAAGATACATTTGACATAAAGTCTAGAGAAATGTTAGGCAAACCTAGGAGAATAGAGGGTGGTGATATAATTACCCTGAATTGATATACAAAATTAGCTAGATATATTAAATCAAAAGCTTCACACTCTATTCTTGATTGTCCTCTTCACTATACTTTTAAACCAGGAAGGTGTGGTAGTGCAAACCGTATATTCGGGGAGCATATGACCTATTGAAACTATCTTTATTAGCATAAGTCCATTATGATTTAGAAGGTATAATGATAGTGTTTAAGAAGTCAGAAGTCTGAGTACTTAAAAATATTATGTTATGAAACATAATTTTATATCGTATTTATCTCTTTTATTGCATGTTATTTATATGCATAAAAAAATGACAACTTTTCAAAAAAAGTTTTGCAAAAAACTTTTGACAATGCATCCATTAAGCCAACAGATGTGTTTGACGATATACCTTCAGACGTTGAATTTCGAAAATATTCACAAGTTTTAAATATAACCTTCCTTCTTGTATATATATTTTATTTGTTTTCATGTGCTCAAATTTTGTGAATTGACCACCAAACTAGAGTGGTTGATCCTCAGTTCGAGGGCACGATGTTAGAGTAAAGGAACTTTATACGAATCGAAAACTGTCAATTACTATCTTATGTCAGCTACGATTCAATTAGTTTATGATCTTGCTATAAACATACATAATTCTACCAATTGAGTTAACAAATTGTCTCATTTTTTTTTTATTTTTTTTACTTTGTATTTCACTATTCAATCATATTACATTTGACGTAGTTAGAAAAAATATCTTAAAAAAATTGGCTTTATCCTTTTAATTGATCTTAAATATATATGTACACTCAGCCAAATGAATATTCAACTATTTTTCTTTTATTCATGAGTCAAGACAACATTGAGGTGTGAAGACCATAAGACTTTCAAATGGATTTCAAGGATCGTGATCTGATATGAAGACTCTTTAGAGTATTAGCTATGTACAATTTCAGACAAAAATCATCTGCTCATAGAAATTGCCAAAGGGAAAATCCCAAGAAAAAGATTACAGGAAACTAGATTGGGATAATTATTCTCTAATATTGTCTGAAATGCTTCGTTGTATTCTTTAACACTTTTTGCTTTCTGTTTTGACTTTCCTGACACTACAAGCTTGTTAAAACCAAGAAATACCGCTCATTTTCTGACCTTCTTGAAATTTCATACATAGCTTAAATTTCATATGATTTGAAATTTGTCTGCAGTTTCGAAACATATGTGAAAAACCATGCATGGTTTTCCAGGCTAGAGTTTAAAACCAACATGGCTATCAAGTCGCTGAGTTGTTATTCGCATGTTCTGGAGTTATAAAAACCGGAGGCTGTACTGGTTTATTTCCCATATCTTTGGTTTTGTGAAGAAGAAAGGTCCCAGATAAAATTGTGACAAAGCCACAAACCTCAGTGGCAATTTGTGATGCATCTTGTGTGTCCCATTCCTGTAGAAAATCAACAAAGCAGAAAAGCAGTTAATGATTTGCAATCCATTGGCAAATTACAAGAGCAATAATACTGCAGATGAAATGAGTCTACAAGACAATATAGCAATGCAGATAATTGACCAATGGTAGATGTTAATCATGCATTATAACCTTATCAAAATCTCGTTATCCATTATTCTATTCATGTTATTAGTCCTCTAGAATGTACTGTAATGATTTCTCTAATGATCTCATTGCTCACTAAAAATTTGTAATAACCATACTCAAGCATCTTTTAGGTAATCACTAACATATCCTTAAAAATGTTAAATCCATTTTACATTAGAAGAATTATTATTTGTCATCATATCTTTTTAATAGAACTTCAATTTTTCTTAGATTACACTGTATACTCTTGGTCTTTTGAATGCTATTAAAAATCCTACTCTAAACATGATTGTGAAGGAGATAAACCCTCATTCATCCACAATCTAGAAATGTTACCACTCTAGTTGAAATATACAAATAAAAACTATCAAGTTATAAGCAAATCATGCAAGGAAAAATGTCATTTTCCGTAAAATTAATTCTTACTCTGCCGGTAGTTTTGGTTTCTTCATAGTCTAACTAAAACTAGGTGAAACAAGAGTCTTATATCTGAAGTACCTAAATTGGATTTTGTCCTTATTGTGCTACATATTCTTTAGCCCTTTTCATATAAAATATAGTTATTCCAAAATTTGTGGATTTGGAAGCACAATGGCATCTTTTGATTATGTAGCTGATTCCGCCGAGTGAAAACACGTTTTTGTTGTTGATATTGTTCTAAATTAATATATGACATGGCCGCTACGTTTTGGAAATGGCTTAATGATCTGATGAATATTAATATTTGATTATTCTTCAATTGATTCTATCCTCTCTATTTTACAAAATTATTGGAGTGATCAAGCTAAAGTTGTCTTGGCTGCAACTGTTATACATACCATCTCTGAAATATGGTAAAACAGTAATCTAGTGCATTTTGAGAATGCTGGAAAATCTTATGGTAGAATTAAGAATCTCATTTATACTTACGTTAATATAGCCGATAAACATTGCAGGGGTTATATGAATAATTAGGGAATTTAGCATTATCAAAGCTTTTTCAGTTGATTGTCATCCCAAGAAGTCAATGCAATACAAGTTAATTAGGAACTTCCTGAGTGTGGATGGGTGAAATATAATAAAGATGGAACAGTGAAGGATGATTCCTTGAATGCAGCTTGTGGTGGGAATTTTTGTGATTATAGAATTGCTATGATGGGTTTTTTTCTATTTCTCTGGACAGACACAGATTTTGAACCAGAGCTTTTTCCCATTATGAATGAATGCTATTGAAACCTAAAGAAATGGTTAAAATTGTGGATTGAGAGTGATTGTACAAGTGCAGTCTAGGCATTCACTAGTCCTAATATTGTTCCTTGGAGACTTTTCAATAGATGGTTGAATTTTATGGCTCTTCTTATGAAAATGAGGTTTCAAGTATCTCATATATAGAGAGGATAATAGATGTGTTCACGTACTTTCGACATAGTATATTTTATTTTTCTTACTAATAATATCTAAGTATGTTGCTGTTTATTGATGTTATCTAAGGTGTCAAAAAAAAATCTAGTCTCAACCTAATTGGGGTTGCAGAAAATATACTGATGCTAGTGCATACTTGCTTAATAAAAAAATTAGCAGCATCACCAAGCACATTTTAAAGAAAAGTATAAAAAAACATAAAATATGTAACTATGGAACCATAGAAAAGAATTAGTTACCTTAAACATCATTATGCTGGCAAAAATGGTGAATGTTGTGAACATGACATAGTAAATTGGTGATACAACAGCGGTGTTGAAAGTGTCCAAAGCCTGAAATATTTCTCCAAAATTAATAGCTTTACAATAAATAAGCATGTTGTCTTGAACTAGTTAATCATTACACTTACTTCAAGGATTCTAGCGTTATTGATTTTAATTATTAAAGAAAGTGTACAATAATGCTGAATATGCCATGCTATTTCTAAAATATTATTCATCTTTGACTGAAGATGGAAGGAAATGAAATAGTTCAATGCCAATTAAGATAAATAAACCATAGAAAACCTTTTCCACTTAGCAAATGTTAGATTAAAAAAGCAGACATTTCCATTTAGCAAATGATACAGTCCTGTACAAAAGCATAGTTAGATATTTTTTAAGCATTAAAAATTAGAAACTAATCATCAAGTTCAAATGTTAAAGATCTTAGAAAAAAACGAAATAATATTTTCAACGCTCGCTCTCTAATCACCAATAGAAAGTTTTGAAAAACAAATTTAACTTCGGCATAATTATTTCAAGTTGTACTTCGGAATACATGTCACCAACAGTGCATGTACTAACAGATATAAGTCAAAGTTTACCTTGTTCAAGTAGTTAATCTGCAAAAGACAACATCCTATCACAACAATTGTAAAGAACCAGGTCTGAAAGTAAACGAATTGGTTGTTGCCTTCAAATGTAAGCTTCATAGCTATTGAAACTGCTTTCACACTCATAACCTGCGCAACAAGGAACAAAATTAAGTATACAGAGGGTAGGTATATTATGGTCAATCATCACACTACATATATGAGCATTGAAGACATAATGGATACCGTAATTGAGCCTGTGAGAGAGCATATTCCAACGTATATAATCAGATGGCTTTGCCCATATCGTGGAACATAATAGAAAATAAGGACGCAAACCACAATCACAACTATACAGCTGTAAACCAAAAATCCTGTTGATGAAGAAAAGAAGTCAATGTCAGCTCAATAAATCATACATGAATGCCTTGAATCCTTTCAATGTTGAAACCAAGCAATCAGGGATTAAAAGTTACCAGGCTCGGTAGCAAGTTCCCACACTTCCTTAACAGAGTGAATAACTCTTTCATGGGGAGCATGCAACACAATAGTTGTAGATCCCACCACACAGAGAGCACATCCAAGCACACCAAATATGTGCAATCTCTCTTTTAGGATAAAGTGAGCTAGTACTGCACTGCATCGTGATATTAGTTTGCAACTATTTCTTAAATGCAAGCAGCATCCAAATTAAAATTTGATGGATGAAGATGCCCATCCACAGTTGTTTCAAAGGAAGCAAATGCCATGAAGAATATCATGTCCCGTACCTGAAAATGATACTTAAAGCTCCCAAAGGAGTTACAAGTAGTGCAGGAGCAAAGGCATAGGCTGCAAAATTGGCTATTTCCCCAACAATCACTACGAAAATTTAAGCATACAAAAAGGGTTAGTGGATGAATTTTTCATAGATTAGTAAGTGAGAACAATTGCAGATACGTTTTTTCTAGTTATAGAGTACAAAGATGTGTGTGTATATATGTATGTATATGTATATGTATATATGCGTGTGTAAGATAGCGCAACACTGATCTTTGCCGAGGCATTTTTTATAATCATATAAAGTTGAAACTTCAATTCTTGAACATGTAACAATAGTAAACAGGGTTTGCTCATCATTACTTCAGGTTTGAATAGATTAGAAGCTTATTTTTTAACAAAAGAGGCAACTTATGAATATGGAAGCAAGCAGAAAAAACAAAAGGGGTGTATTAGATATCCCCCAACTGTATCATGTAAAAGTATGAAACCCAGTCAGTCCTTCGTTTGACTAAATTTTTCATTAGTTTATGATAAAAGCTGTCCCAATTTTGAACTTTCAAAGCTTCGTCAAATATAAAATCCCGGAAGTCAAGTACACCTACTTTGCTCGTTGGTTTTATTCTTAACTTGTAAAGTGCTACCATCATAAGAAAGAACAAATAACACTTAAAGTCAACATTTATCAGATTAAACCATAGATGAATCGAAGAAGGAAATAGTCGTCATCCTTCCACTGTTTGTATCTTTATAAGAAGAGGGAGGGAGGATTAATAATGACAGACCAACACTTAATGCAATTATTGGTGGAGTAAAAGAACCAAAATACCTCTACTCTTACATACTTTTTCCTCGAGATAGAAATCGCTTAGAAATCAATAATTTTTGGTAGTCCAAATATGTAGAAATTATTCTACATCCATGTACCCTTAACAGTAAAATGGTAATTTCCTGATAAACAGAAATAAAGACAATAAACGAGACACCATTCATTTAATTGGAAAACATTAAAAAGTTGAAGCATCTTATTCCTTTGCAGTCAAGCAAAAACCGGCCTTTACCTCAGAAAAAGAATTATTAAAAAAAGGTGACTAGGCATTACCACCAAACATTAAAATCTTCTACAGAAGCTACAGGACTCAACTGCACAACTGATTAAGAAAAAAGCCCAAAATGAAGTATATCATATCAAGTAACACAATGAATACAATCACACATTTAAAAAGGAATTAGGTCAAGCATGCAACACAATTTATCACAGCAAGAAATCCTATATAGATCAAAACAGGAAGGGAGGCAGCTTATGCATTATACCTTATCAAAAGTGTGTTGCAGTTAAAAATGCTACAGGGTACATTATCCCAGTAAATGCAGAACTAAAATAATTAAAAAAAAAATTAAAAAAAAAAATCACTTACTAGAGATCATTCCAAACCACCAACAAGGTTCATATAGATATGCATGCCCTCCCGAAGCTGGTCAGAGAAAAACAAAAATTAGTTTAAAATAACTATTGAAAAAATGATAATTGAACACTTGGCACGCCAAAAAGCAAAGAGAAAACATGAGAGGAATGATGAACCTGCTCTTTTCCCTGTTGCCCCAGCCTTCTTTAGCCCCATTTTTTTTATTATAAAGCTAGAGCCAATGAAAATGCTGGAAGAGACAGCCAGAACAAACCCGGTTATGTTGTCAGAAGATGCCCCCATTTGTCACAATCAGACAAATGATATCAAAAAATATCTTCTGATGAAACTAACAAAGGAATCGCAGGGCCAAGATGTCCAATTCGATCCCTTGACCCTGTAAGCCATTGAATATGCATACAAAAATTAGTAATTAAACAAGAAAATCAATTGACGGAATGAAGATAAAGATGCACATAGAAACACCATAGAAGGATAAGTTATGCACCTTGTTGACACCTCACATACAACTTTATGGCTTGAAAATCATGACTCAAAATCAAAGAAAAGGGTTGTGCTGAGCATGAAAATTGAAGCCTTAATCGTTGATGTCAAAGGTGAGGGAAGAAGAGATCATGGAATTCTGATGGAATAGAGACACAAGAAGCAACACAGCCCTATGTTGTCACGCATGCCTTGCTGAAACAATTACCCCAAATTAAGAGTTTCCGTAATTCACGTTTTCTAACACCTTTTTATATTATTAATAGTTTATATGTATAATAAATATAAAATATAATATCATACTTACTACTAAAACTTTATACAATTTTTTATTGGGCTGTTATTTGTTAAAATGATTATTATGTCATAAATTACAAGAGGATTTTACGTCAAAATTATTTTAATAAATTAAAAACTTATCATTTTTATTTATTTCCTTAATAAAGTAATTGAGCAACTATTTATCTTTGAAATCATCAGTATAAGTATGAGTAAAAGTCACTTACTCTAACCATGCCTCAATCTTAACCTTTTATTTTATTCTAAATTTATTGTTGAAATTAAGTAATAATATACGTATTTTATTCTTTATTAAAAATTATTAACATTTTTTTACAGTTTATTTCTCCTTTCATTCATGTGTATTTAATAATTGTTTCATCATGAAAAAAAATTATGAAAAATCTTTTTTATGCTCAGATTGATTCATGCGATTTATTATTTATTAATGCGAAAACGCACGAATATTTTCGATTTTGGATTAACTGACTTGATAAGAAATACGAGCAAGTATATATATGTGAGGTTATATTGTTCATTAAACTTTTTGATTTGCGAAGAAAGATGAAGAAAAATCTACATTAAAAAAAAAGAACTTTTGAAAAAGATTTTACATTATTTTATAAAACACATACATTTTAATTATTTTAATTAGATATAGTTACATTATAATTATTTTGAAATTTAATTATATTAATATTATAATTAGATAATATTATTTAAAATAATTAAATTAAATATGAAAGTTTAATATAATATTATCAGTTTATTAAAACTACTATCGTATGCAATATTTATTTATATTTTAATTAATTTTTTAATGTTATAAAAGTTAATTATTTAAAATGTTAATTATTTTAGACAATTACATAATAAATAATAAAACATATATTTATATAACCCTTTTACTTAATTGTTTTACAAGTATAATAATAATAATCTTTTACAAAAACTATGAATAAAAATATTATACTTATTAGTTATTTAAAATATTAATAAAAATAATAATACCTTATATTTTTAATTAAAATAGATGCAAAATTAAACATACTCATATTCAATTAGATTCAATAAAAATATATTTCTATTATAATTTTGATGCTATTACGAAATACTAAACAAAATATATATATATTTTGATTCAAATTAAATTTTAAATAAATATTTAAATATAGTTATGTTATTTAGAATACATGCTGAATAGAAATTAAAATTATGCATTTAAAAATTAATTGTATAAATATATGTTTATTATTTATTATATAATTATCTAAACAATATTATTAATATTTAAAAGAATTAAATTTATATTACCAAAAAAATAAAATTTAGATTATTAAAAAATTAATTTAAGTATAAAAAATTATTACAGAAGTTGATAATTTTAATCAACTCATAACTATATTTGATTATTACAAATAATATTCATTATAATTTCAAGGTTATAAATAGGTACATCCAAATATATTTAATTATAACATTATTATAATTAAATTTTAAAATAACTATAATGTAATTGTACCTAATAAGTTAAATATATTTGTAAAAACAAATCTTTCTTTGGAATGTCGGTTTCTGAGTAAAGAAATTTTTCATACTATTCTTTTTCATTTTAAAATAACAATTAAGTATATATTAATAAAGAAGAAAGAAAGATAAGTTAAAGAAGATATATTAGTTATCTTTTAAGAAAGAATCAAATTCACATATTGTCTAATTAATCTGAAAAATAATTTAAAATAAAATAAAAAATTTAGATGGAAATAAGTAATTTCATTTACTTTACTCTAAAAATAAGTAGATCCATACTTATAAAAGTATTTAATTTGATTAACTAAGTATATCCACTAAAAATAATTTCTCATATTACTAAAGAAGTAAAATAAATTTATGTATCTTAATAAAAAAATTAATAATAAAAATAACATTATCTCTCTAAAGTTATATTAATTTTAACAAAGGTTTGTTAAAAGAGGTTAGATTATCTTTGAATAAAATACGCTTTTCTAAATCTTTGATAAATGTATCGCACGAAAGTTTTTTTTTTTTATGAAAGTTTGAAAACTGTGATATTTTATAGAAGTTTAAAAAGCATAATATTTTACGAAAGTTTAAAAATGTATAGAAATTTTAAAATTTGTGATATTTTATGAACGTTTTGTGAAATCTATGATATTTTACCGTTCATAAAATTTTACAAAAGTTTTGAAATTCATGTAGTTTTGAAATTCGAAACCTATGTTAAATAGTGGTTTTTAATGACATTTAGCAAAATTTCGTATAACACGTTCCCAAGGTTTTCGCGGAAATTTTATCATTAAAAGAAAAATTGTAGTGAAAATACTTTATATTTAAAAGTTAAAAGTTAACAAAGATACACTTTGAATAATTAAAATAATAATTAACTCAATTGTTGGAATTCATATTTTATTAATTAGAACATGTATAAATTTTTATGGTTGGAATCCAGTCCAAGTTTTTTTAGAAAATAAAGAAGATAACATAAACGTGAAGTAAATATCCTCTCTCCTTAAAATGAAGAGAAATAAAGGAAAATTGAGAAGATAAGATTATTTTTAAATTTAATTTTATTAAATAAATTTAACGATCACAAAGATTTTATTAAAATGAAATAATAATAATAATTAATAATAAAATAAAATAAAATTTTAATAAAAAATATATATTTATTTATAATAAACAAAATATATAATTATTATTATTATTATAAATATAACAATATTATTTACATTTATATTTAATACAAAAGGATTTTCTAGTTACAATTTTTAAATTTATTAATATTTAAATTATTTATTTTTATATAACAATTCACAATTTTTATAAATATTTAAAATTTAACATGTGAATTATGTGAATTATTTTTTCGAAAGTAACTCGTATTTTTTTAAAAAAAATTATTAAACTATATCGAATTATACTACTAATAATATTAATTCATTCAAATTTACACAAAAATACTTAATAATTAATTGTTTTATTTTTAAAATATAATAGTAAATTTGTAATTATGAGATTACTCACAAACTTCAATAAAAAAAAATTCACAAATTCAAAGTAACATGTCTCAATCCAAACACACTAACTTTTTTTACCCTCTACTTTCAATTTCTCCCACATTCACTACCTCAAATTCTCACACATTCATTCCTCAATTAAAAAAAACCTTAAAGAAAAATATGTGATTTAAGTAACTTTTTACCGTAAACAATTTTGCAATCCAATATATAATTTTTAGAAAAACAAAACCAGATTATTCTCTCAACTTAACATGTTAATTTACTTAATTGTATTGCATTTTTTATTTTTCTATAATTTTAATCTACGTGAACGAGAATTTGTTTATTGACTATGATAAGAGAACAAGATATGATAGGAAGAAAACATAGGATAAGTGATCAAATACCAACATAAACTTGTGAACTTTATTTATTTATTTTTGTTTACACAACATAACTAACTAAATAATAATATAACTATATCTTTTTTACAAATCAAAGAAATTATAAAAATGATATAACTTTAATGGAATTATATATTTTATTTATATAATTGTTATATATATATATATATATAAGACTTAAAAAAATTTATATTTAAATTTGAATATTAAAAAAAAATATACTTTAATTATCATAATTTAAACTTCTATATCAAAATTATTTATATGATGTGCTAAATTTAACTCCCTCCACAATAAATCGTAAGAAAAGATTATAGTGGAATTACAACATATTAACATATCAACCTACAAACCTAATTAAATGTATTAAATTTTTGTTGGTAATTTTTTTATTATCGACGATTTTATGGACAAATTTTATCAATAAATTTATGTTTGTTAGTAATGATCGATGAATTTTATTAATAAATTTGTGTTAGTTCATAATTATTGACGAATTTACTGATGAATCTGAAATATAAAAAATAATTTAGCACAAATCAATATCAGTTAGTAATTAGGCGAAATAAAATTCGTCAGTAAATTTCATAATTAATTAAGAGCGAATTAAAATTTATCAATAAAATTTGTCGATAGTATTATTAATACTATTTAAAATATAATAAATATTATTATTAATAATATTAATTATATTGTTATTAATAATAATCTTAATTTTAATAATATTATTAAAAGAATAAAAATAATATTATTAATAGTATTTATTATAATTAAAATAATATCATTATTAATATTAAAATTATTGTTATAAATAATAATCTTAATAATAATAATATTAATAATAATAAAATCATCAACAAATAATTTGTGAGATGTATTAAGTTGAGTAACACTTTTAGCACTAGTAAATGTCATAAATCTTCAATTTATATCATCGCACTTGATAAAGAGGTTTGTGTCATCATGAATGAAGTGATGAGATGCACCACTATCGGGATACCGTAAGTAGTCATGTACAAACAGATGATGACCAATAATGGAATGATTCATGATATGTTATAAGTGAAGAAAAGTGAGACATATGAGTATGTGAGAAATAATATGCTTTTTAGGATAAATCTAATTTGATGGGAGTAAGTGAAACCAACCAATTTAAGGAGCAACAAAAGAATCTAGGAATCGAGTGGATTGATACTCTGAAGCGTGACAAGGACTTGTTGTTTCCAAATGAGATAGTTATGATTATCTAATTTGAAGTGTATTGGAGTAGAGAAGATGTGAGAGAAGGAGGTAGAAGATGAAAGAAAGGTAGAAGTTGCATAAGCAAAAGCATAGTCGTTTGCAATGAGAAAAGAGGCAAAGAGAAAACTTTGTGCGCATTGTGAAACAAAACCTTGAAGATTTTATTATTATGCTTTCGTGGTGCACATTACATAATATAAAACAAAAACAATAAATATAGTGCATGGATTGCATGATGTAGGTAGAATAATTAGTTGGAGGAATGTAACTAAAGTACACTATAATTAATACGCACAGTTAGAAAAATAAAAATGCAATACTTGATAAACTAAAATGTAGTACTTGATTTTACATGGTTGGAAAATAAAAATTAAAAATCCTACACGAGAATACCTATTATACTAATTTTGCATAGTTGTGTAAAACCAAATTTAACCACATTGATTTAAATCTCACTCAATTTACGCCACTAAAATTTGATTCACCCGAAACCACTCCAATAAATAGCTTTCTAACAAAACAACTCTCATGTATATTTTGTTGTTTTCACAAAAATTAATGACAACAAATAAAATCAACTTTCACCTGATGCTTCAACCAACACTATTTTGTATCAACTTAAAATTTCAATAAAAAAACACAAGTTGTTTGATGAAACGCCTCAATCAAATTTGTCAGGATTTGAACAAAATTATCCTTGTTTACACATCAACATAGATTCAATTTCTATTGAACGAATTTAAAATTGACTTTTGTAATACCCATATTAATCAGAGTCTCGTGCATTCAAAGCATTCGCCATCAATTTTCAATTTCAAAAAATAAAACTCAACATTGTGCTATTTGTTGTTCGTCATTTTGTTTTTCTTCGTGTAATCTCCAAATCACTATCTTTTGATTGCAGTTGAATCTTCATATGCTCATGTTTTATTAATGTGATTTCATTCAGAAAACGCGCCAAATTCAAGCACAAAATGAACACATTGAAGGCGCAACAAAAATTTAATGAAATTTCATAAACAAACATGAATTATTGTCCACAACATTAAAAATTGCTTTTCGCACCACAAATTTTTTTGACAATTTTTCAAACAGAAATTTAGGAGAAGATGATAATGGAAACCTAACTTTAAATAAAATTGCTAATGAACTAATAGAAATTTAAGAACTAAAAAATGAAAAACAAAAGCATTTAAGAGCTTTAATCTATGAAGAAATTTGAAAAAAAAAGTTTAACTAGTGGATTTTGTGATAATTTTTGGCTTTAACATGACTTTAGACAAAACATTCATGATTATAAAAATCAAAATAACTTAATTATAAGAAAATTTCACCAAAAACACATGAACACAGTAACACCTAAAAACACATACATGAAGGTTAAAGTTAGAATAATGAATTTGAACCGGACAAAAAATACACAAAATCAATCGGTGAACAATCAAAACAACCAATAAAAATATAAAAAACATGAAAATTATAAGAATTTTTTTTGAAAAATAAGCTACTTATCTCTTAAATCAAAGGTTTGATTACCAAATGATGCAATTCGACTTTGCAAATTCATTTGTAGATCTTCTTCTTCTTCTTTATTTTGATTTGAATATATTCCATGGAAGATGAATAATATTGAAAGCATGAAGAACTGTATAAATTTGGAAAGAGATGGAAATTATAACATTGAATATAAGTGAGGTTAGGCCAATACTTACTTTCTAGAGTAATGTTGGACCAACACTACTAAGAGGAGTATAGATTTATATAAAGAAAACAACTATAGAGAGAACTTTGAACTCTCACAAATTGGACAACACTTTATTACTCAAATCAAAGTTAAAAATCATATATAAAAGACTCCTATTTATAAGAGAAAGTTGATTAAAACCACTTAAATGAGAGTGTGACAAGTGACATTACCTTATTGTTGCAAATCCTCTCCATTGGGTGAATGATAAGTGACATGCTTCCATTTGAGTAAGATTATCTCCATTGAGGGGAGGACATTTGGATATTCGTGTCTTCTTTGCCTACATTTTTATTTGCACAATTTTTTCTCTATTTTACACTATATCTTATTTTCTATTTACATCCTATTCTATTTTGACCCAATAATATTTTCTATTTTACACTATTCATCATCATGCTTGATAATCATCTTAACATAAAGTTCCTTTCACATTTAACATATTTCCTTCTCCACTTAAATTTTGGTCAATTCGATCACATAATATATTTGCCACTTCTTTAACCACCCCACTATATGCATACAATCCAATACCTTATATGAATAACCATGTCTTCACAAACATCCAAGTGAAGAAAATGAAAAGGAACATAATGATAATAAACACCAAGCACTAGTTGTGTCACAAATTCTGACTTCAATCAAACATGAATCATATAGAAGATTCAAGACAATATAGAGAGTCACCTTGTAACATTGATTCTAGATAAATGTCTATATTATTTTCATTAACGATATTTTCTCTTTTATTTTAATTAATTTTATTTTATTGGTAACATATAATTTAGTGACATTGTTTTAAATTTTTTAAAATTACATTTAATTAATTAAATTAATTAAATATTTAATTAGTTTTTCAAAAACTTATTTTAAATATCTTTAACTATATTAATATTTTAAATTATCCAAAATACATTTAGTTACCCTGTAATGAAATAATTAATTACATTATCTTCAATAAAACTGCCAAAAAAATATTGGTAAGGATATTTCATTAACAATTTTTCATATCTTGTAACGAATATAAGAACCAACCCATTTTTTCTTATTAACATGATTTGCGAAATGATTGTTATTAAAAAATAATTAAAACTGTAATGTTAATGTTTTTTTTTAAAAGTTGGATACGTTATTTACACCATTATATAAGGATACATCATTTAATAACTTCTTTGAATATAATCTGGATAATTATACATTTTAATAAATAAAAATAATTTATTTTTGTAATTTAATAAAATACATAAATAATTTTAAAAAATAATAATTATATATATTTATATATATATATGTTTTAAGTTATATTATTTTTAAAATTATTTATCCATAAAAATAATAAAATTATATATATTTTAATCTAGCAAAAGTATGAATAGATGATGATCTAAATCTTTTTATCCCAATGTATATTATATTATTTGTTTGTAGCATTTCGCTTATATATCTCGACCTGTCCCTAACTCATTCTTCTTCGCTCAGACTTAGCCCGAAGCTCCAATACCAAACCTAGCCGTCACAACGAACAGAAAAAGGTACACCTTCTCCCATTTTCTCTCTTTTCCCAATTTGTCCTCCATCTTCTGTCAAACCCTGACAATAATTTCAATTCATTTCCACGCCTTTTCTTTTTCTCTATTCAATCTTCCAAATCATACTCATTATCATTATAATTTTTTTTTATTTTTTATGCTAGGGTTTCCTCTTGTTAGATATTTCATATTTTTACGAATTAATAAATTTATCGAAAATTCCCCGTCCCCAAAATTAGGTTTTGGTATTATTTATTGGCGATTGGTGTTGTAGGTAGGTTTGATGGGGGATCGGGGTTCGGGCGCCGCGAAACCGATTTGGATGAAGCAAGCGGAGGAGGCGAAGCTGAAGAGCGAGGCGGAGAAGGCCGCGGCAGCGAAGGCGGCGTTCGAGGCCACGTTCAAGGGTTTGGAGAAGAATCGCGAGAAGGGTGGGGGCGTTGTTCAATCGGACAGCGAGTCGGAGGAGTACGAGGACCTGGCCAATAAGCCCATTGGGCCCGTCGATCCCTCCAAGTGCACTGCCGCGGGTACCGGGATCGCCGGCGGAACGGCGTGTGCCCCTTCATCGTTTGTTGTGGTCGCTAAGGATGCTGATGAGAGGAAGGTTTCCAACGGGGGCGCGCAAATCAAGGTGAGGGTGACGCCCGGGTTGGGTGTTGGAGGGTCTGAGCAAGAAGGGATGGTGAAGGATATGGGTGATGGAACTTATACTGTGACCTATGTGGTGCCCAAGCGAGGAAATTATATGGTCAGTGTTGAGTGTAATGGGAGGCCTATCATGGGGAGTCCCTTTCCTGTGTTTTTCAGTGCAGCAGGTACTAGTTTACCAAACCTCTCTGCGTTAGGTTTTTACCTTTTTCAATATATAGTATATGTTGCTCAGATGTGGTTCTTTTGAGTTGTTCTAGGTTTGGTTAGCAATTCCAGTTGAATGGTTTTTATTTTCACGTGTTGTATTGGTTTGTCTGGTATAATGGATACTACTGATAAAACAAACAACAAAAGTCTTATTCCACCAGGGGAAGTTGGCTATATGGATTACATTATATCGTTTGATCAGTTAAATGCCTGTTGTGTGAGTACTTCATGTTCAGTATATTGATGGGTTATACTTTGTCTGGCAAAGGCTTAATGCAACCCTCTCTTACTTTGGCTTGGGATTCTTTATGCATAGGTGGAGTTTTGGGTAGTAACAGAAAGGAAAGAGAGAATTATCGAAGTTGTTGCTAAGCTTCTGTTCCATTGTTGGAATTATGTTATGCTGTGTACAATATTACATGTTTTTTTACTTGAACAAAACTTGAAAATATCATTGTTGCTGCGCATATGCTTCTTGGTTTGTAGTGATATTCATGGTGGTCAATTTTCAATGCTTTGATTTTTGTGGTTAGGTAATGGTAGTGGAGGGCTGCTGGGTTTAGCTCCTGCATCTACATTTCCAAACCTGGTTAATCAAACTATGCCCAACATGCCAAATTACTCTGGGTCAGTTTCAGGGGCATTCCCTGGATTGTTGGGAATGATTCCAGGGGTTGTTGCTGGAGCTTCTGGTGGTGCTATTTTGCCTGGAATTGGGGCCTCACTTGGTGAAGTTTGTCGTGATTACCTTAATGGGCGTTGTGCAAAAGTAGATTGTAAGTTGAATCACCCACCTCATAATTTGCTAATGACTGCCTTAGCTGCGACAACCTCAATGGGAACACTTAGCCAAGCTCCTATGGCACCTTCCGCCGCTGCAATGGCTGCAGCTCAGGCAATAGTTGCTGCCCAAGCCCTTCAAGCGCATGCTGCTCAGGTGCAAGCTCAGTCTGCGAAAGATTCTGCTGGTATGCTGTTGACGTGCCAATTTTGTTTTGTATTGGTGGTAGTTTTTCATTTTGCAGGATGAAAGCTCTCTTGCCTTGATTTTGCACTATGCTTGACTGTGATTTTTTTCCAATTGTGTTTTACTATTTCCTAGTTTTTTCTTATAATTATATTTGTTACGACAATCAGGTTCTCCTGAAAAGTCTAGTAAAGACGATGCATTGAAGAAAACCCTTCAAGTTAGCAATCTTAGCCCTCTTCTCACTGTGGAACAGCTAAAGCAACTCTTTGCATTCTGTGGCACTGTTGTTGATTGTACCATCACTGATTCAAAGCATTTTGCTTATATAGAATACTCAAAGCCTGAAGAGGCAACTGCTGCTCTGGCATTAAACAACATGGATGTTGGGGGGCGCCCTTTGAATGTTGAAATGGCAAAATCACTTCCACAAAAGCCATCTGTGGTGAATTCTTCACTTGCTTCATCATCTCTTCCTCTGATGATGCAGCAAGCTGTTGCAATGCAACAGATGCAATTCCAGCAAGCATTGAGGATGCAACAAACCATGACTGCTCAGCAGGCTGCTAATCGAGCTGCAACCATGAAATCTGCCACAGAGCTAGCTGCTGCCCGAGCTGCAGAAATAAGTAAGAAATTGAATCCTGATGGACTTGAAAGTGAAGAGAAAGAGACAAAGCAAAAATCCAGGTTTGTTCACTCTAGTGAATTGTTTTGAGGTTAACATATGCCCTCTTTTCTTGATTCTATTTCAAAATTTTATTTCAAGATCTTTGATTTTTTTCTGGGCAGTACAAGTATTTCCTATATATATTGGAAGTAGGAATCATGAACTCATGTTTGAATTAATGGTGTGAGAAATATTTGCAAAACTGAGAAAATTGTTTCTGTATTTGTTATTATGTTCAGGATTATGGAAGATACAGTATTTTTAGAAAAAAGTTGCACAACTTGCAACTTTTGTGCCAATCAATCAACTATCCTAACTGAAACCAGCCAAATGGTTCTGTGCTGGCAATCATCTGAACAATCTTAAGATGGTTCTGTGCTGGTCCAATAGTATATAGCTAGGATTGTATTATTGTTAGAACATACTTGAAATATCTAAAGTCTATTAGAATAAATTTTTAGCTACATAGTACACGTTTTAGTTAATGAGACCTTGGTTGAAAATAAGGTTTTTGACAAATAAAAGGCATATTCTTTTTATGTACCACCTTCAATTATTGAACTAAATAATCTAGTTTCTCTACTTTATCAAACTGTGTCAGAAATCTGAATGGTATGGATAGAATGTAATGGATTATACTAAAGAGATGAAGTAAACTGTAATGCCTGCTAGGGAGGCATTCATTTTATCAACATATTTTCTTAGCAGATTGCACGGAATTCCTAATTATTTTCCCAGGGCTTACTATGGAAGCAACTCGTCTTAGATATATTTTTTTTTTAAAAATTTGTGGCAGTTACAGATTGGATAATTATTATTCTCAACTTGAGGAGGGGATTGACGTGCTGGTTTTTTTAGCGCCCTTTGTTCGTTAGGAATAGTGGATGACTGTACTTAAGCCTCTTGCCCATTTACTCTTGCATTCCAAAGTTGCTTGAGTTTTAGGGTCTTGTGCTCTCCTGTGGTATTGTATTGGGTCTGGAGGTTATATGATCGGAGCTACAATATCGGAGTATGAATTGACATATTTAGGAGAATTCCATGTTGATTGGTCAGCTTTCCTTGTGTAGATATTGTAAAAGGAGATTTTCATCAGAGGAGTTATGTATAGTTGGATATGAAATTCAACTGACATACGTTGTTGAGCTTGTGATTTGATGATTGACATGATACCCTCTTAGGACCAACAAACTGTCCTGGATTATTATAGGTTTCAACGTAGAAGTTTGAAATATTTGAATCAAATGAAGTTTTTTTATTCCTAGCTGGATGTGGTAGGGTTATGTATGTGCATGTGGATGCTAAAAATAAAGTAAAAATTACGCTGAATAAAAATTAATTGTATTTAGAAATATGTTTTATTTTATTTTATTTTTTTATCAGTAGAGATATGTTTTTGATGGCCTTGGAATTTTTAATGTCTACCATAGTCATTGATAATGGATTCACTTTTATTTTAATTAAATTGTGGTGAAAAATCTTGTTATTTATAATTTTTAATTTAAACATGTCTTTATCACACTCTGTTCTTTACAAAGTTCTCTGTCTAATCTAAGATTTAATTTCCTCTGGCAGATCCCCCTCTCCCCCTCCTGGAAGATCTAGATCAAAGTCCAGATCTCCTATCAATTACCGGAGAAGGAGGAGGTCTCGCTCTTATTCACCTGCTCGTCATTCTAGGGATCATCGGTCACCGTTGAGGTTCCATCATTACTCGAGCTATGAAAGGGAAAGGCGCTTTAGAGATAGTAGGGAACATAGTGATAGATACAGAAAACGAGACTTGGATAGATCACTTGATCATCGTTCATCTGTTTCTAGAAGAAACAAAAGTAGGAGTGTTAGTCCTCATACAAGGAAATCATCTGTTTCTCCAAAACGTCATAGAGAAACTTCACCTCATAGAGGAAGGAAACAGTCACGCGCTGATTCAGGCTCTCCCAGTCGTCGCAGAGGTAGGGCTTCTCCGAACACTGATGAAAAAAAATTAAGAAACAGAAGGCACTCAAGATCAAGATCATCAGATGATAGGCTTCATTCTAGCAAAAATGAGGAAATTTTGCATGGGAAGTCTAAACACAAAGAGAGAAAGCGATCCAGGTCAGGGTCTGTGGATGAAAAGCCTCACAGAAGGAGTCGATCATCCCCAAGAAAAGTGGATGAAAGTAGATCCAGATACAAAAAACGCTCAAGGTCTAAATCTGTGGATGATAAGCATGATTCACCTGAGCGATTGGATCAAAACAGAAATAGAAGAATGAGGCATAGTGATAAAAGGCACTCTAGGTCAAGATCTACAGAAAATAGGGATCTATCTGAAGTCAGGGTGGATGAAAGCAAAAATGAGAAGTCAAAACATCGGGATTCTAAAAGGGGCAGGTCAAAATCTGTTGAAGGGAAGCATCGCTCTAAAGATAAATCTGGTGAAAATAGAGATAAGAAATCAAAACATCGAGATAGAAGGCGTTCAAGGTCAACATCATTAGAAGGTGAGCATGACAAAAGTGGCACTTCACCCCATATTAATTTGGATGAGAGAAATTTTGAAGTGAAACAATCCAGGTCAAAGTTCCCTGAAGGCAAGCATCACTTTAGTGATAAATACGGAAATCGAGATGAAAAATCCGAGCATCAAAAGAAAACCCCACCAAAATCAAAATCAGAACAATTTGATGGTAGTGGTTCCTTCCAAGGAAATTTCAAGGATTATGATTCAAAGGGGAAATCACAATCTGATTCTGGATCTGCAGAAATTAAGCATAATTTGAGTGATGGAGAAAATACTACTTGTGATGAAAACTCAAAACTTTCTGGAGATGCCTTGCTGGAACCAATTATCCTGAAAGATACTGGGATGCTGACTTCAGTGAATGGTAACTACAAGTTAGATGAGTCAAATGAAGCTGATGATAACCCAGGTACAGGAAGTCTTATTGTCAAACATCATTGTTAATTTTGTTCAGTTAGTGTTAAAGATCTGATAACCCTCTTTGATGCAGGATGGATATGCGTCGAAGAAGTGGGAAATGTAAAATATTAAGCAAACTTGGCTTGGTAATGACTAATGACCTTAAATATAGGAAAAAGTAGTGATTCTACACCTTCATTGCCTGTTTTTCAATACTTGCTACTTTCTGTGTTGCAGGAGTAGAGGTTCCTAATGATAATCAAAGATTCTACCGGGCTTTCTGATAGTGCTAACAATGTAGCTATTAGTACAGATTTCTGTTATTTGCTCTTGAATCAGAAGTATTTAAGGAGCAAGGATAATTGAAGCTCACTACTTACAAATGTTGATCAGGAAGTGGCGTCACCCAAGACTATTGTTACTTGTCACTATAGTATAATCTTATTTCAAAAGCATTGAATGGATCATGACTTTCTATGTTGAAGATTTCCTGAGCAAGATCTTTCCGAGGAATATACTGTTTTTTCTAAGGAAGGCTGCGTTTCTGAGGATGATGCCTCCACTATTTGATTGGTCCCCAGATTATTCTCTGTTGGCTTATGAACATCTTCGGTTGTTTATTTCTTTTTTGCAGGTCTTGTTGGAAAAGATCAAGTGTAGAATCCCACAGCTGTTGGTGTGGTTTAAGGTTTCAAGAAGTTTCCTGTTATTGTCATGATCAACAGTGCATACTGCTTGATTGATGTATGTTGGAATGTTATTTTAAGTATAAAATTCTTTTTATTAAAGGTAATTTTTGTTATGTCTGGCTTTGATATTTATTTTAAAATATGATGGTGTCTTAATATTTTTGGCTTCCAGTTCTTCAAAAGTGATAGTTTGGAGGGAGAAACCCTTTTAAACCAGTGTCCGATTATGTGCATCTAAAACTTATTTGGCAAAGGACTGCAATAATGTGTTAATTGAAACTTTAGTGAACTTTTTAGTTTGTCTCCTCATTGGTTTGTTATGTTTATATTCCATATTTGATATGGTCAATTTTTTTAGTATGATCTTGTTTAGTTGCGAGCATCATTATTTGATGTGGCCAACCATTGGCTCCGTTTTGTGTACTCATGTTTTGTGGTATGGTGGGCATTTTATATCCAAAACAAATGCAGGTTATTCTCATTGAAATCTGTTGGAGCTTTGAGATACAGTTATGCTGGGTTGATTTTTCTCTTGTGTAAATTAAGGTATGCAGTCAGATTCTGATGCTCTATGGTTTAGAGCATACTTGTTTTTCTTTTAGCAAGTTGAGAGCAATATGGGAGGGTTGTTAACTTTGTTTTTTATATGAATGCATTTACTCTGTACTGATTTTCAATTTTTTTACCATCATCTGGTGGCTTATATTATCCTACATTTTTCCCCATTGCCCTTTTGTTTTCTTTTTTATTTCCCCCCCAAGAAATTGTCATGGTTAGGTAAAGCTTCTATGTAAAGGTCAACTGAACCTGGATGTTGCTGCAATGAGTTTCACCATGTTGCGTTTGAGAATTGGCTGAGTTACAGTTTTTACTTTAGTAAATGCTGAAATGCAAATGATTTCAACAGGTAATTCTCCGTGAAACTATTGGGTGCTTCATTTTGCGTAGGCTCTTCAATTTAATTGTCAGTCTTGTCTGTGCTTTACTTAGTTCTTTATGTTTCCCAGTACACGATGTTTTTGCTTGTCATTATTTTTAAAATTATTTGTAGATTGAGTGGCTTTCAGTGTCATCTTAATGATTGTGTTTAGCTTTTTGTTGTGTTGAATTGGTTTGGTTTGATTTGATATGGTGTTACAACTTAAATTGTGGTTTTGAAAAATACGAGCTTGTTGCCGAGTGGTGTAGAATTTTTGGATTTTTTCTTTTAGAAAATGTTTTTTTATTATTTTTACCATTACTTGTAGATCGTGTGGCTTTCGGTGTCTTCTTAATGAGTGTGTTTGGTTTTTTATTGTGTTGAATTTGTTTTATTTGATTTAATTTGATAGGTGTTACAACTTAAATTGTGGTTTTGAAAAATATGAGCTTGTTGCTGAGTGGTGTAGAACTTTTGGATTTTTAGAAAATATGGGATTTTTATTTTTATATGCTAGGTGTTACAACTTAAATTGTGGTTTTGAAAAATATGAGCCTTTTGCTGAGTGGTGTAGAATTTTTGGATTTTTTCTTTTAGAAAATATGTTTTTTATTATTTTTACCATTACTTGTAGATAGAGTGGCTTTCAGTGTCATCTTAATGAGCGTGTT
The DNA here is from genome assembly GCF_000499845.2 of Phaseolus vulgaris. Classification (NCBI taxonomy): domain Eukaryota; kingdom Viridiplantae; phylum Streptophyta; class Magnoliopsida; order Fabales; family Fabaceae; genus Phaseolus; species Phaseolus vulgaris. Next base: position 6,312,331 of record NC_023757.2, read on the forward strand.
TGGTTTTTTATTGTGTTGAATTTGTTTTATTTGATAGGTGTTACAACTTAATCGTGGTTTTGGAAAATACGAGCTTGTTGCTGAGTGGTGTAGAACTTTTGGATTTTTTTGGAAATATGGGATTTTTATTTTTTGTGGAACACATTTATCGTGCTGACTTGGTATGGTTACGGACTTATGATTTTTTGAAAGATTAGATTTTGTTCCTAAGAAGTGCTATAGAAATTCTTGGGTTTTTTCTCCTTTCTTTTGAGGACATTTGATTTTTAGTTTCGGATTATCACAACTAAGTTTCCCCCTTGTTTTGCGCTCTTTTCTCCGTCCCCTGCCCCGTTTTCTCCTATGCCCCGCTTCTGCCGTCCCTTTTTTTTTTTTTTTCTGGTTAGGTAAGCATTGGATATGATGATCTTAGAGCTGCTGCAAATTCTCTTCATCAGATGATTGTGTGAAGTGTGTTCTTGGAAGTTCTCTTGGTGTTTTAGCATCCTTTCTTTCTTTGCACCACCTGGTGTACTCACACCAATGTTATATGCTTTCTCCAGTTGGCTTTTAGGCATTACCATAAAGTGTTTGTTCATAATTCTGCATGCTTTAATAAAAGATTTTAACAATTTCAAGGTTGGGGGCTCGAAATGGGTAGGTATTGTTCTAGGTTACTGTCGAATTCTGAATATTTTGATGTGTGCCCTTCAGCATATGCGGATCGAAATTATTTAGGCTAATCGAGGAAAGTATTTAGACTCTCGGGGAATATTTTGATCAAAATTTCCCCATCGAAAATAAACACTAATCATTTAAAGCAAAATCCCAGTCGTGAAATTTATATTTATAGTTGTAGAGGAAAATCTTTTATCAGGGTACTTTCGTACATTTAAACTATGGATGTAATTTCTTCCTGTAAGGTTTAGCAAGCATTTCCGAACGATTGTGGCCCGTCTATGGTAAATTTTATCTTTGGACAAAGCATATTTAAACAGGGCTTATTCCAGTTTTTTAAAAGATAAGCAACAGGAAGCACAAAACTAAATTTTAATAAATTCCCTGAAAATCGCCATAAAATGTTTCATTGAATCACGAATAGCCTGGGAGTTAGAACAAGTAGTCTCAGCTACGGGGATGCACGTACATGTGATATTTCTATTTTTGTAAACAATTTTTTTTTTCTAGATGGTTTCTGTTTTTTAAATTTATGATGTGCTTGTATAAGTTAGTGTGTTGATGCCATTTTATTTGTATGTATTTTTCCGGCTAGTAATAAATTAGAGCAAGCGTAATATTGCATAAAGTAAAATATTTTGTTATATGTAAAACAGTATTTAGATTATTCTTGAAACAACTTATTAGATGATGGTGAGATTGGATAAGATGAAACCTGCCCTTTTATAGTAAGCCACGTAAGAATAGGTTTGGCAGACACACGTGAATCTTTTCTCCTCGTTAAAACTTGATATAAGTCTATAATTGACTTATTACATTCACATTTTACCATTAAGTTCAAATATGCAATTGACTCTCGCCTTTCAAATTCAGTGATGACATGAACTGATGATAAGTAGAAGGATTCTTCTTAAGATTATCCAATTAATTTGAAGGTATGGATCAGAATATAAAAACCTACAAATTCCTAAATGTTATTGGTGCTCATTATTCATACGTAAGAAAGAAAACTTTTAACAGTAAGAATCAAACTTGAGTTGTACTAAAGGTTTTTCCTGATAGAAATCCTTTTGAGTTTGTGGAGATCTAACAAGTCCAAGAATTCAACCAAGACAAGCAATCAAATTTGCCCCCCACAAAGAATAAGAAAAAACATTTAATAAAAAAGTATATTAAAGTATTATATAAAGGATTAAAGAGGAATAAACACGCTACCTTTAAAGATTAAGTATCATGGTAATTCACTGTTTATGTAAAATCCAAATATCAATATTAGAAGTAATTTTTAAAAAACTTTTATATTCGTTTATTTTTAAAACATATTAATTGTTTTAACTGCAAAAGATAAGAAAACAGGGTTTTTTTTATTAATTATGAAATTTAGTGTTATTTGATAAATAAAATGTTTCATTTACATATTTAAAGAAGAAAATACAGTTTCTCTTAAACATAAAACATTCATGTTAAGCCAAGTAAAATGAGCCTAAGTTTTCAACACTAATATATATATAATTCAAATGAATTATTGTATGAAAATATAGGTCTGAAATAAATGTAAAGATACGCAATAAAGATCCAAAACTTTGTCCTATTCATATCAAAATACAAAAAGGAAACATATTACCTGAGAGAGAGGTAATCTCAATACTCAACCTTGCATAAAATTTAAATTTAAATAAATATGATGATAATGAGGATGGTATATATATAGCCAATCAAATAGTTTAAAAATAAAGAAAGGCAAGCTAGTGGGAGAACACCTTACCACCACGCTACAATGGAAAAATCTCACCAATGAATCACAACTCTTGTAATTTCTATAGGAGATGTTAAATCGGTTACGTGAAATAAGTGTCACAACTCAACACTGTACTTTTCAATGATTTCTCCCCGTGATCATTTCTAATGTACCAACTATGGTAATTCAAACTCTGAGGGTTTACTTCTCACACTTCTTCGTTTTGGAATTCGTCTTTAACATGTTCATGTGAGCTTCTCTGTCCAAAGTATCTGAAGACAACCCTTACTAACATATGTTCTTGAAATTCAACTCTCTACTTTCATGGTGGTCAAATTTCTCTAGCATAATACTCATTGCAGATGAAGTTTCAACACAACCACCCTAATGTCATCATCAACCTTGTCATTCCTTTTAATGTTAGATAATGTTATCTCCAGTTTTACAAATCGATCATGCTTAAGGTATTTTTTACTAGTGACATTTTTTAATTTGGAGTAATTATGCTTAATAATTTTTCTTATTTTGGTTCTAATATCATTGTTCCTCATGATATCACAATGACTTGTCTATTATGTAATGACTATTTAAACTATCTTTAGTAAACTTATTATTGTATGTGACTTGTATAAGTCAATGATAGATGCATTTTCATTTAAGAACAGTTAAGTCTCCTCTTAACCAACACCTAAAGATTAGTTTATTTTAAGACATGTTTTTTTATTAATCTGACTTTTTTTTCCTATAATAAGTGCTGAAGGATATATCATATTTAATATCTGATAATAAACAAGTCAGATTCGCAAGATTTTCTAGCTAATATTTCTGTACCAAATAGTGATGATGTATTTATTATCTTATTCAAGTGATTATGATAATTTTTAAAAGTAGGTAAACCATCCAACAACCATCTAAACTTGTCTTTTAAAAAAACAAGTCTTACCTGAAATACCTACTTCAAAAATGACCAATGACCATATATAGATTCACCAATCTTATGTTATACTTAGACAAACTTTTATACAATTCTTTATGAAAAAATAAAATAAATTTAAATTAGTTTAAATAAAATCTAATTTGTAAAAAAATTAACTATAATTTTAATAAAAAATATTTATTAAGAAGTTTGCTTTTGACTATTCTCCCTATACTTCTGCCAATCAATAGTGCATATAATTAATTTAAAGTATTAAGTACTTATAATAAAAAAATCAGAACTAGTAGAAGTAATACATGATCAAAATTAAAAGCCCGTTTCAATAATTTATACCAATTAATGTAAGTCTTTGTTATTTTTATGTATGTATTATTAATATATTTTTTACAATCAATTAAAATAAATTTTAAAGTGATTGTTATAAATTTGAATAGTTTATTAAACGTAACAAATTATAATTAAATAATAATAGATAAAATGTTATTACATTAATATTAGTGTTCTTTACTATGTCGAAATGTTTTTCTATAAGATTGATCTGATTTTAATGTTGTTTTGTATCTTGGTCTCCATTTCAGTTTGGAATATTGTAATGTAATTATCGTGACGTTCAAAGTATAATCTTAATATTCAAAGTGTATACTTATAAGAAATTTTTTAATTTTTTTTTATTTGAAATACCTTTCTGTTTATACTAATTTTAATGAGTATACACACTTTAATTGGGTTTGAAGACATATTTATGTATAATTATAAAAATGGAAGGGAAAAAGAAGGCACATGTCAAGATAAGATTTACATGTGTAGTTTGTATGTCAATCATTGGATATGATTTCAGCTATTATTGGTTGACCAGATGTTCTCGAGTTTAGCAATAAAAATTAAAAAAATATTTAATAAATTTCTAAATCCTAAATATTATATAAATTATAAAAAGAAAACCAGTTTTATGCAATAATATAATAATACCGAGTTGTCTCGGTTGCGTGAAAACAAATAATAATTGAATAAAACAAATTAAAAGCTAAAGCTTATCCATTACATAGAAACGTGGATAATATATATAATAGTGATGAAGCACTATTATACATTTGGACACCTTTGCTCAATCTTTCATTCACTGTGTTTTTTTGGTTAACTCATTTTCTCCATTTACAAAAGAGTCTTTTTAGCGAGGTTAGCATTTTTCAATGTTAGTGCCTATTTTTAAAATTTGTTGTACATTTTATTTGAAAAATATTATGTAGTATCATTTATATTCTACATTTCACATTTTAAGGAAGGAGATAAGACAGAGTTATTATGTGTTAGTTTAAACTTAAGGAGTAATATATGTTAAAAGAAATATGTTAGATGTATGGTTGAAGATTTCACATCGACTAGAGATGCGAATATTTTATTGTATATAAATGGGTGCAAACCTCATTTTATGACCCGGTTTTATGAGATTGAGTTAAGCTTAAAGTCCACTTTGTAATATGGTATCAGAGTCATAAGAATATTTCATTGTATATAACTAGGTGCAAACATCACTCCATGAGTTGAGGTAGCCTTAAAATTCACTTTGTAATATGTATATCATTTTAAAAAATTGAATAAGTATTTGTGTAAGTTTCAAAAGCTAAGTGCATGTTTGTAAATCTATTTGATAATATTTAAATAGTCCAGGAAATAAATATGGTAAAACTAAAAATAATTAAAATCAATTTTAATAACGAAAGAGTTAATATATATATATATATATATATATAATAAAATCTAATCAAATTTAGTGTAGCCCAATCAAATCAAATACAATACCACCGTATAATTTGGATATTTATATACTAATAATTGATTAAATGATAAATATTCAATAATAAATCATATTTGTTATTTATTTTAAATATTTTTTTAATACTTATAAATATAGATTAATCCTACATTAAGTACTCATTTAATTCTCATACTCACTTATATACTTGTAATTAACTCATATTTAACTTATAATTACACGTGTTTTTACTAATTTGAGCGTCGAAGAATCTTTTACAAGTGGTTATTTCCCCATCATCTTCGGCAAACTTGGTGATTATATCTCAAGAGTTATAACTCAGCTTGTAAGGTAAACCACCTTCTTCCATCTCAGGATGACTAACGCTCTTTTCTGGTAAGAACATTTGCCGTCCATCGTGGGATACAAGTAAAATTGTTCCCAAACCAAAAGTCTTATGGTACTTAGTAGAAACAAAATTGCCGCTTCATAATCATCATCATCATAATGGACCTCTCAACCACTAGTTCTTCTTTTATTTTAGTTGTGAGTTCTCGTGTTGTTACTCTATTACCTAATAATGATATCAAATGTTAGTTCCTGATTATATTCCGTTGCGATTGTTGCTAGAATATTGTTGTAGAAAAATTTGAGAATGGTTTGTGATTTCAACTACTTTGATCTCTCACACCAAAAAGGAATTATTCTTGTTATTAGATATAGAGTGTGATAGTGTAAAAGTGCATGTGTTAGGAAAATTCTAGCAAAAAAATACTTGATATTTAAGTGTTTCTTCTGGAGGCAATCAAGCCCCCACATTGTTGATTAAGAGGAATGGAGAAGATAAATATGTGCTCGTCGTACTCCACATAAGCATATATGGGATGCATCCAGGAACTCAATGTATATCATCACAGGTTTTGAGAGCAAGGCATTATTGGCCAAGACTTCAGAAGGATGCCCACACCTTTATTGAAAAATCCCAAGAATACTAGAAGTACGACCCCTTCCAAACACTACCTCTTGAATAGTTGTACACAATAGCCTCCTTGTGGCCATTTATAACGTGGGGAATGGACATATGTTAAGACCCTTGACAATTTAGTAAGACTTAGACAATCTCATAATAAGAGTCTTCAAGCATGTTTTGATTATATTAGAAATCTACAATGATAAGATACAATATTTACCAAAACACTTTAAATGATGAAATGAAAAGCGCTGGACTACACAACACAAAACAAACATTAACATGAATGAGCATAGTATCAAATGGAAGTGACAAACGCACAAGGTTTGTACCAAAAGTCTCATTAAGACAACAAATGATATCTATAAAAAGAACTCAATGGATCATGCTATTAAGCAGTACACTGACAGACAATGAGATTATTAGAAATGCATCAAACAATGATCAAGTCATGATACACATGACAAATGATGATGTGGGTTGGACAGTCATTTAACATGAAGTTTCCAAACTTAATATTTTCATTCTATATATTGTTCAAATGATTGTTACACGTTTTCATACTCGTTTTGATATCACACATTAATTGAGAATGTTTTAAATCAAAACGAATAGCTGCAACGGAGAAAGGAAAGTGTTTGCAAAAATGACAAAGGACACAATTCTGTTCATGAATATATAATGCTTAAATATTTTAGAATGAAATATGTATTTTTTTAGTGTTTACAAATTAATTTCGAATACAGTTGTACACCTATTGATTAATTCAAAGTCTGTATAGGAAAGTTTTTAAAAAAATAGAGTATGAAATTGATAACATGTTTTTCGAAATATAAAACCGAATTAAATCTAACTGTACTCAAACATTTTAATTTATGCTTAATCTGAAAAGTGTTGATAATGTTTATGAATTAATAACTAAAAATAGAAAAACTCGATAATTTAGAAATAATCTAAGATATTATTTTCAGGAATACCCATGTTTTAATATATAAAATATATTGATTGTTGAGAATCACAAAAAATTTCTAAATGTGTTGTAGGAACATCAAGACACACATGAGTCAATATCGAGAGTTTTCATACGGATGAATTGCACAAATCAAACATTGAAGTTTCATTGAGTCATTGCCTAAAGAAAACACCTACAACAAATTAATTCCAAAAATTAATCATAAGACAAAGAAGTATTGAGATCTTGTATGAAGACATTCCTAATCTACCGTTTATACAACAACTATACCATGAAGATACAATGAATATTCAGTACGATATTATTATTCAGAAACTATTTAAAAACACAATTACGAAATAAAAAAGTGGAGAACATGACCAAAATATGTGGTAAAAAAACTATCCATATTCATTGCAAATAAATAAATATCACATTAATAAAATAATTAAATGAAAAAACTAACAAGATTACTACCTTTTCAGTCCTGTACTAAAACTTTCACCCATAATAAAAGATAAATATAAAAATTTAGGTATACTGTTTTTTAATTTATGATTTTTATTTTATTTTATCACATTATTTTGATTATTTTTAATTTAATCTTATTTTTAAAAATAAGTCAATATACTTTTTTTTATCAAATTTATAATAACAATATTATTAGAACCAGTGGAAACAAAGTTATCATATTTACATTTTTTATTTTTATTATAAATTTATGCATATTAAAATTTTTAAATATAATTATAAATTCATAATGTAATATTTTAATTTATTATAAATTTATGTATATTGTAATATTTTAATTAATTATAAATTATGTGTATTTATATTTTTTAAATATTATTTTAAATTTTATGTTTATTAACCAAAGTTATATTGATGAAAACAAAATTAATAGGGGAACTTCATAGGTTTTCTTAGTGTCTTTGGAACTCTTTTATTTTGCCTTTACATAGAAGATCAAATCTTTTTTACTGTAATTTTTACTACAAGAAAATTATTAAATAAAAATTAATTTAAAGACAAAAATTAATTACTTATTATACTGATTACATTATATATCATTTTATTAATTTCTAAATTAGTTTTTATTATTAATAAATAATTTTTAGGTATCTAATTAACTACCAAGATTTTTGTTATCAAATTTAGAATCTAAATAATTAGTAGTTAAAATCTTGGTAACTAATTTGAGATTAATTTATTATACATGTAATTAACACACATAATATTTTTTGTGTTTTTATCCCATAGTTATTATCTATTATTTTTGTCGTATCAAATGTGTGCCTCAATTTAAAAAAATCATGGTAAATTGATAATTTATTGTTTTTTTTACACCCTCATAACAACCATCCTCAGTATTATTATTTTATTAAATTTTTACATTATTTAATTATAAATTTATCTTTTTTTACTTATCTTACTATTAGAAATTATATACATATTTACATTTTTTTACCATGTTTTCAAAATTATAGATATAATACAATTAAATATAAAAAAATGTTAATAAATATTTTTTTGTAGTTTTTAACTAACTCTCAATATATAATATTATAGTTTAATTTGGTTTAGAATTAAAATGACAGAGAGAAGATTAAGAAAAAAAGACGTAATTTATAATTTATTTTTGACAAAAATGTTCTTATAATCTTAAAATTTAAAATAAGATATACAAACAAAAATAAAATCGGAAAAAAATTATAAACACCAAAAAATAGTTATAAAATATTTGAGCAGAAATTCTCTTTATATATTCTTATAGATAAGACTCCACATGATATTTATTATTCATACAATGCATCGTCTCTATTAAAAAGTCAATTTATTAATGATGCAGTATTTATTATTTATATTATTGTCGTGAATATTAATGTGTGTTAACAACATTCAAAATTGTGATAAAAAAATGAAAAAAAGTTATTGTAGAATTAAAAAACAGTTATTCCTCCTTATTTTTAGTGCATGAATCCTCCCAATTTAAAAAACTATTACGTGTTTAGTATTTAGTGATTTTAATGGAATCATAGGTAAAATAATGGTTATAAATTTTACAATTTATCCCATAGTTATTATCTATTTTTGTCGTATCAAATGCGTGACTCAATTTAAAAAAATCATGATAAATTGATAATTCATTGTCTTTTTTACACCACATAACAACCATCCTCAGGATTATTATTTTATTACAAATTTATCTTTTTTTATATATATATTTTTAAAACAATTACATGAGAATTAGGTGGTTGTGAACGTATATTTTTTGGTTTAAAAATGTGGATTTGTTTAAGTCCACACTATAACCTCCCTCCCACTAATTTTGTCTACTGGCTAAAAGAAGCACAAACCAATCACAAAATCCAAAGCAAAAAATAAAAGTAAATAAATAATGACAACCATATAAAATCGATAGGTCATAAAGAGCAAGGCCAAAACGCAAGTAAGAGCGAGAGAAAAGTAGATAGAAAGACAAATAACAATAATAATGCGGTGTCATGGCTTAACCGTACACGGAAGCAACCACCGTGGCTTCTGCGTCCCCACCGTGTCTCCGGCGTTCTTGAGACCCACCCGACCCGTCACCCGTATCGCGTTTCCCAAGGCTACTCTGAAGAACGAGGGACTAATGACGGAGTTCAGCTTCTACGAGCTTCTGGGTATACCCGAATCCGGTTCCTTGATGGACATTAAGAACGCGTACAAGCAACTCGCCCGAAAGTACCACCCGGACGTCTCTCCTCCGGGTCGGGTCGAGGAGTACACCAAACGGTTTATTCAGGTGCAGGAAGCCTACGAAACTCTCTCCGATCCTTCCCGAAGAGCCATGTACGATCATGACATGGCCAAGGGCATTAACTTCGCTTTCAACGCCCGCAGACGCCGCAACTACCACGATCAGGTATGCCTCGTTGCATCTAGGGTTGCATAAATACTCCTCTCGATCGCTTGATTTCCGATTTCAATTCTGTGTTTGCCCAGCTTCTGATTCATACGATTCAATGATTTCTTCTGTTTTCTGTTTCTGGAATCGCTTTTCTTCCCCGATCCTGCCTCATGTTCGGTTGCTCTTTTACTCTTTTTTTTAATTCTTAAATTAAGAGGCTTTGCACTCACAATCCGTGTGAACTTGTTTTGGTCAGGTGGTTGTTTTAATTGTGTTCTGACTTGTTGTGATGTATTACTTATGGCTTATAATGCTTCAAGAATCTTGTAGATAATTCTTTTGTCAGTTTCTAGTGTATAGCTGTAGTATCGAGCACTATAAATCGTTTATATCTGATTTGTTTGGGATATTTTCATCTTGAGTCTCAAAGTTATGATTTGATAAAAGTTAGGATTTACAGATGATTTCTTTACTACTGATTTGTTTACCCTATCTAAGTCTTGAACACATAATTTGACTGTTGGAGTACCGTACAATTTTAACCTGGAATGGGAATTGTTTCATGAAGCATCATACACTTTTGAATTCTGATATTTGATATTTCTGGGTGCTTGTTATAACTTGGAAATGGGAAATTCTTGCTGTTCTGTGCCTTTTTTTCAAGTTGAAAAAGATTTACAGTTCTAGGGGTCACCTTGCTTCTTTGGAATTTCTTTTTCCCGGTGGTAATACATAGTCTTCTTGCTATGAACTTATATATTAGTGTTTAATGTGTCCCTACAAAGATGACTATTGCTCTGCACGTATCCATAGATTTCTACAATTTATGAGGACTATGACACAGGTCCTTATGATATGAAAGTTTCCTTGTATAAATAGATTATTATTATTATTATTATTATTATTATTATTTCTTTTCATTCTGGATTATTCTTTTTTCCATTTTGAAGATGTCGACTTCAATCCCATCTCACCACCACAGAATCTGCACTTGTGTGTTGTAGTGGTATTATTGTATATTAGTTGTATAGTTGCCTCTTCAGCAGATGAAAGTGTTGTACAAGTTAAATTTCATTTTCATGAGTATAAGCTGATTTGTCCTTGCTGCGAGGTGGTATTAATGTTTGCAATGTCTATTAACTTCTGCACTGTACCTACACTCAGTCAGGCTATTTTCACAAATTATGAGGGCTTTTGGCAGAGACTTTTTTATGCATTTTCCTGGTATTTAAATATTAATTGGTTGTTTCTTCCTATTCTGCCTTTTGTTCCTTTTTTCCATTTCTTTATTGGTTTTTAATATGTCAACTTCAATCCCTGCCCACCACAACGAAACCTGGATAAGTACGTTTTCCTGTAGAACATGTAATAATTGACTCTTCAGCACATTATAAGTCGTAGAGGTTAACAGTGTCCGTGGATATAATTTAAATGTCCAACCATAATGAGACTGAGTGTGATCTTAATTATTTCTTTATTCATATTTGCCATTTTCTCATAGTGGTAATGAGTAGTAGGACCTACTACGGGAATTCGTGAATCATGCATTCTAAAGAGATGGGGACATTTGAATTCATTGTATTTGGGTGTGCGGTTGTCCAATTCCCTGTGAATTGTTGCTCTCATGTAACTTTTTTTTCTTCTATATTTAAATTTGCGAAAAGGGGGGTGTGGTAGTTTGGCTAGAACACTTATTTGTTTTACTCACTGATCAAAGCTGTTGCTTTTCAAAAGGTGGTGGAGCAGAAAACTGAATGGAAATCTAGGTGGCAATCTCAACTGTCAGAGCTGAAGAGAAGAAGTAGCAGCAAGGATGGTGGAGGAGGGAACATGTCATGGGCAGCTAGAATGCGCCAGCAGAGGGATGAATTGTCTAATGAATTGCCTAATGAATATTCTAATGAATCATGACTAGGATGTAACTAATTGTATATAGACATATATATAATACATGTGTACATCTACTCTAGATCAAATCAGATATAATATGAATCATGAGAAAATGTGCCATTCCTGAAACAAAAAGTTTGCGACTCTAGGCCATTTTAGTGTGTCTAGATGAACATTTGCAAAATTAATTTTGAAGTGAAGTTACTTACATTTAGATTTTTTTTTTCTGAAAGTAAATCAGTAGATGAATTAAGTATAAATTTTTTATTTAATGCAAACCAAAACCCTTTTGTTGGTAATTTTGGGCCGTGAGAAGATATTTGGGGTGCCTATTTATGTGCAAGATGGGAGAGAGGTAAATATTGTTTCTTGAAGATGGTAATTATCTTAGTTTTCTTTGCCAATAAGTGGGATAATGAACTTTGGTTTTCGTTAGTGCATGGTGGAATCTCAGGGGTGAATTGTTATTGAATTAATCTCCACAAATTATACTATTTGAAAGCCACTTAATAAACATGTTATGTGGAGAAAGATTAGTATGATGGTGGGGATGTTGTTGGGTCAATTGATAAATGGAAAAGCTATTGGTTTAATTAATTGCATAGTGGACGAAATTTGCGGAGTTGAATCAGCAAAAGAGTAGGAAAATAAGCATTTGTAACAATGATAAAAGATTCCCAAAATAAAATGGATGTTACAGAATTAATTATAAATTAATCAGAAGAACAAAAACTTGAAAAAAAATAAAGAAAATGAAGTTAGGTAGGAAATGCGAATAACAATTTATAAAAAGATGTTAAAGTCTATTACTTAAATTTATCTTTAATGTTATACACTCTTTTACACCTTTATTTTCAGATTAATTTTTAGTTTATTTTCTTTGGAAAAAAGTTGGACACTATTTCCTGTAATTTTTCTTTACTTTTCTCTTGCGATAATAAACAATTTAGTTTTCTAATTTATTTTACTAGAGTTGCGCTATATTTTCCTCAAGAATTGTAATTTATGATTATAGTTTATTTCTTATGAATTAGTTAGATTATTTCATCGATTTTAGTTATTTTTTAAAATTAATCAATTTTAATTTGATTTTCACCATACTATTAGAATGACTGGAATTTAAATCATAAATGATCAACCTTAATTTTTATTTTAATTCTTATGTTTATTTTCAATGTTCTAATATATTGTCAAGGATAATCAAGTATTTGTGACCGAGAACATTAGATGAAAGTTGAAAACGATAAAAATTATTTTTGATCAACGAGCTTATATGTAAGATATAACATATATAAAACTAACCACAAATTCACTATTATAAATTATAAATGAAGCTCATATTATGTAAGAATTGAGTAATTTAATTTAAGATTACAAGAGGTTTAAATTAGATTAAGTATGAATTTTAAATATTTAAATTTCATTTTATAAAAACTACTATCTCTTTAAAATCAATTTTTCTCAACCTTTTTATGAAGTTTTTTAGTTATTTGATCATTCTTTTCAAGATCTAAGTCGATCTTAGGAGTGCTAACAAAAAGGAGAAGATAATCTATTAATCATAATTTGTTTAGAGTAAGTTTCTCTTTGTCCCATTTTCTTAGGAGTTTCATTTTGCCTCTTTTTCTTGGGACTTTCTCTTTACCTTTTTTTCTTGGAATGATTTCTTATTGTATTGTTTGCATGCTTAGGATTATATGCTTGCATGTAAAGTTTGGTAGGCAAATAAATCTCTACTAGTTTAAGGTTGTAGTGATACCTTTAGTTTGATAATCACGAATTTCTGTTAGTAGGTTCAGGCTTTTTGCGTTAAAATTAACATTTGTTGGGTTTTGCATGAACTTAGTAAGCATAACACTTCTAGAAATAAGAGGAGAGAAAAGCTTAAAAGGGAGTTACAAGAACAAGGAGTGATATCTCTGATTTGAAAAACATGTTTACTCAGTTTCTTAAAACTTCTAAAAATTCTAAGAAAACATATGAGAGGTCCAAACCAAAGATAATCTCATCCTTTATTGCCTCTATAACAAAATAGAACAGAGATGAACAAAAGAATAAACTGAAGACAAAGGATATGAGAATGAATATCTCTTCTTTCTTATTATTCAAATCAAAACAAATGGTCTGAATATATACAAGTAATACACTCATTCTAGTGTTTAACTAAAGAAGGAAATAATCAATATTAAATACTAGAATCATAACACACAAAGATAAAATAAAGGTTATTCCCTTCTATAAAGAGAAATAACTGATAATTAGAAAGACACCCAATTATTCTTTTCTATAAAGAGAAGCAACTGATAATTAGAAAAGACACCTAATTATCCTTTTCTATAAAGAGAAGCAACTGATAATTAGAAAAGACACCTAATTATCCTTTTCTATAAAGAGAAATAACTGATAATTAGAAAAGACTCCCAATTAATATTAGGATCCTTCTGTAACTCTGGTATCCGTATCCTCTAATAGTCTCCCTTACATCCAAACTTTCTTTAAACTAAGAAATGAGCAAATTTTGTATCCTCCACCAAATTCTAAACATCAACATTCTTTGAATTCTAATGATCTTGGCAAGGAACACCAAAATTTTGGATGTTCTTCCAATGAAAAACTATCTTTAACAGATCACGATGATAAAAGTTTAATTGATACTCAATCGTCTTCCCATGAAGAAGAAATATTTTAATATAAAGTTTTAGAATCTCAAGAAGAATAAGACCTAACAAAGTATTCTTTGTCTAGAGTTGAACCAGACATTGAAATGACCCCTTCTTCCTTAGAACACTTTTTTGTGGACTTACTTGAAGAAAATATTTTGTCTGGAGCTGAACCAGACATTTATGTAGAATTTTTTTGTGAGAAGTTGATTGTAGAAAAACATTTTTCTGGAGCTGAACCAGACATAGGAATAAACTCCTTTAGAAATAAACCTTGTGAAGTATTGCTTAAAATAAAACAAGAAGATTACACAAATAGGCAAATTCATAAGGTACAAAAACAAGTAAATAAAAATGACAACATACATACTCCTTGGATCCAATATGTTTATATCTCAGGTAAGGAGTACATTGACCTTGAAACCAAGGTCCTTTCTTACAATTTTCTTCTTACTTTTGTTGTGTATATTTCATTCATTTTACTATTAGATTGTTTCCATGGGTTAATCTTTAACCTTGGAGGACAAATTAAAACACGAACATAAGGGTGGTGGCAAACATAGGTAACCTGATGGAGGACCATCCCAACATATCTAACCACCATAACTTAGGCTAAGAACAAAGAAGATTATAAAGCTTTACAAAAGGTATTCTATCTCTTAGTCCTGTAAATAACTGTACATAGTATAGTAGGGAATTTTCTTTTTGACCTTGTATTTGGATCACAAGTAGAGTAGAAATAAATCCTAACCCTAGAGGGCTAGAAGTGCTTGGGAGAGCTTCTAGAAACCATAACTTGCTAAGCAAACTAAGGTTTGTAAATGCTTGGGCGGCAAGACTCATAAACCATAACCCTAACTTACCATGCAAGCTAGGGTTTGGGTAGCTTCTTTCACACACTACTCCTCCCCTCCATGGCTATAAATAGAGCATTCCTTCTCTCTGTAAATGAAAACTTTGTTGAGTAATGAAACTCTGTCAAAATTTAGAATCATTCACTCTCTTATTTCAACTTTATTCATTGCTAGTGTTTAAGAAACCTAGCCTAGGACACCTTGAAGAAGAACATCCATTTCTTCTAAGTTTCCTTGTGAAACTCACAAATTCACTTCCTCATTTCAATTCCTACAATCCATAAATCCTTCCACTTCCAAATTCAATCACTCCATTCAGTCAAATGCAAGGAAGAAGCATGGAAGCCTTCGTATCTTTCATCATGAACTATTTACAAATAATATCAGATGAAACCCCTTTGAGAAACACAATACAAAAGCAAATGGTTATAAGCATAAGACGCACGTTGTAACTTATATATATCAAACGATATAAGCACCGTCCAAGCATTAAGCTGAACACGATAACATGAAAGTGACCATGCCTAATCTTTACATTCTTAGAATGTCATGAATGATCTATGACATTGCATTTATGTTTTCTGAATCTTATTTGGCATTTCTAACTTATAGAAAACATTAGTATCAAATAAAATTAATGTATTAAATGTTTTTATAAAGAATTTGACTAGGTAGTATTATATATAAAAGTCTTCGAAAAATAGAGTTTGAGTTGTTTCTAAATCAAAGACTTTTTCGAAATATGATTAGTGGAATAATAGCTAGGTGAAGAGAAATTATGCTTCAACGTTATGAATTATTATTTACTTGGGAGGAATTTAAACAGAGTTTAAATGTTAAATATATGAGAACAAAAAGTTTAAATAACTCACAAATATTAAATGGCATTATTTCAGTGATACCCATGATTTAAATTATAAATTATATTATTCAATGATACTTATTTTATTTTCATATATTATCAAAGGGAATTAAAGATGCAAATAAAACAGATAATGGAGTCGCCACCATAGTTTATTGTGTAAAACTATGGAAAAACTAAAAAGATGGTTTGCGAATTAGATTTGGGGTCCAAGAGTCGGTTACGTGTAAGGAAGGTATTAACACCCCTACAACGTGTGTCTGAAGAGGTACCCCTAATTAAATATACAAAATGAGTGTGTTTTTATAAATGTTTATTTTCCCACAAAAATGAAAATAGAAAACATATTTAAAAGTAAAGAAAATATTTTTGAATATTTTACAAAGATAAACCTTAGTTCTACGTATTTTCCTTCATAACGAAAAATGAGAGTTTAAATATTTCTAAAGTTTAAATTTGAAAAATGTTTGTGACATTGCGAATTGGGCTTTTGAAAAGATGGAAAAAAGTGAAACGAAATTTTTGATAAAGGTAATCCGGAAAATGACCTTGCTCCTACGTAAGAACAGAAATACAGGGACTGGGTTTTTTTTTTTAGAAAATATTTGTTTGTTGATATTTTTAATTTTTAAATTTTAATTTTAATTTTGATTTTTTTTGTATTTTATATTTTTTATATATTTTTTAGAAAATAAGAGTTGGTCGGTGTATAAATAAAAAGGAGGGTGTGCGAAATAGCTAAGGTGCGGGCGGAGCCAGCAGAATGTGTCCAGGCTTATTTAGTTAGGGTGATTTGGATATTAAAAGTGCGATGCAAACAGTGAAATTGCTGGGCTAGCGGAATGGACCCAGGCTTGTTTGGTAAAGGTGGTGCGTTATTAAAAGTGCGGTATAGACAGTGACTTTCTAGGCCGACGGAATGGGCCCAAGCTTGTTTGGTAAAGGTGTTGCGGTATTGAAAGTGCGGTGCAAATGTGAAAGGTGCAGGGAGTGAAGATATTAATATGAGAGTTTCAAAAGTAATTAATATATGAAAAAAATAAAATGTCTTTAGCCCCAGCTTGTTAAAGGAACGTTAAACCAAATGGAATTTCTTCCTGCACCCCTATATTTTTCTCACAATGTTATGCAAAGACTAAACTGTGCCTACTATTTTTTAAAAACTCTAAAATGCACTTGAACTGTATTTATTTTTTTTTGCATTTTGGATCATGGAATCCGGAAAAATTTTGGATTCACACTTTCGGTAAAATTTTCAAAAAAAGCATTATGGATCCTCTAATCCGTAACAGAAATATGCATTCCGAATTCAGAATTCCATAATTAAAAAAAAAACATTCTGGATTCACCAATCCGTAACAGAATTAAGCTTCCAGATTCAGCAATTCGAAAATCAATAATTTATGCAAAATTTGTTTCCAGAACACCCCTTCATCCGAAAAAAAAAAATGAACCAGTTCCTAATTGATGAATCCGTAGCACACCCCCAGATCCCGATTTCCAGTAACCACAGTGTCCTTTTTCAAATAAAAGGTCAAGGCCAGTTTCAGAATTTAAAAAATTGTGGGAGTGCAAGAACAAAAACATAAGGGTGCAGGAAGAAGAAGCCTAAACCAAATAGACAATAGCAATGATATATTGACCCATAGTTTCACTATACAACCTGATTGATGATATTAAAAAGAATATTTTTATCATTTCATAAAAAATTAAAATTTTAAACAAAGAAAAAATGTTTTATCCTAAAATAAGGTTGTTTATTTATATTTTTCTATTATAATTTTTCAATTATATAATATAAAAATGTTTATTTGACAGCCATACTCCAATCCTGCACCTTCAATAAATATTGATATTTTAATTATTTATAAAATTTATAATTTTTTAATTTTGAAATATTTTGTATCTTACTTGTATTTTTATAAAGTGATTTTTTTTTATTTAATTTTTTTTATTATAAATATTAATATTTATTGTGGGAGGATGGTGTAAGAATGTCAAAACGGAGACGTTTCCACAAAGGTACAGCAGCAGATGCACTTCAACTTCTTTTGAAAATCTGTTGAAATCGTGTTCAAGAACAAACAATTTGTGGGAGCTCCAGCAGTGGGAGGAGTAGGGTCTGTCTTGAGTGTGTGGGGTACTGTATTTTTCCTTCAACTCTTAAAAACGGGAAAAGAAAGATGTGTTGTCTTCTTATCTTGTGAGAGTAGATGAGAAATCACGTGAATGAGTGAAGAATATACGAAGTGTTTTTGGGTGTCCTTTGGGATTTGGCCAGAGAGCCTGTGTCATGCACCTGTGATTTGTTTTTCTTCAAAATTGGGTGTTCACATATAACACATTAAAGAAGAAGAGCAATGCGGCAGATTGAGTGGATATCGAAGTAATGAAGATTCAAGTATCAACGTTTATATTCGAGGAAGTTAAAGAAAGTTTTTAAAAAGCCCTACATGCAAAGATCAATCAGAGAAATTGTTTCTATATTAAGTGTCTAATAACTATATGAAGATTTGAAGAAAATCTAAAGCTACAATGTATACATTCCAAAAGACTATATAGAGATCTCAAGGGTAAAAAATACAACAGGAGAGTGCATAGAAACAATATACAAAAGTGTACAGAAAAATTGTGTAAAGTTGTGTTTAGAATTGTGCTTATACATTTTCAAATCCGCTAGTGAAAGCGAATATGTGAGAATTGATTTTTAAACGCAACCATTGTGAAGTACACCTAGTGAGCCTTCTTTGTTCCTTCCAATTTAGTGTTTTTCTCAGGTGACCTTGCCAGCTCCCAATTCAACTTTGTATCTCGCTTTTAATCAACTATGTACACAAATAACATGGATCACAAATATCATCAAGGAAGGAGAACACAATATGCATTTGAATTTTTTTTTTCTAACCATGTTTTTTGTATTTTCACCTTTCCCGATCAAGTGGTGTCAACTTTTTCACTTAGTCTTTTTTATTGCAACATTTTCTCTTTTATGTTATTGACATTGCTTGTTTTTCTCAAGTCTTCATGTACAAGTACAATCCAAATTGTTTTTACTTAATTGTATTAATACACATACTACTCTCTCTCCTTTCTGGTGAGGAAAGGTAGAATTCAAACATTCAAGTTCAGGGTATGTGTAAAGTCTAACTAAGGTTCACTAAGAAAGCTCGTTGTTTCTCATGTTGGGTTGATTTTTTGGCTCTAGGTTTCCAATTTTCAACCACAGAACATGCATTGATTATTTCCATGCTCTTTATGCTTAAAGCAATGAAAAAACTCGACACAAAACCTGATGCAATGTGTTTTTGTGTTTGGAAGGAGATTGATGACAACAAAAGTCTTTGAGGGAGGTTTGCACCTAATGGAAATGGAAAAGAGGCGTCTGTTTAGGTGCAAGATTCAAGGAAGAGGTTAAGTCAATTTCCTTGAGGTTTCACTAGGCTTCAGAGCATCTAGCAAAGAGAGAATTGGAGAGGATGAGTTGAGAATTAAGAAACACAATTCATTGATCATCCAAATCTATGTTTACAAAGCATGAATCACCTATTTATAGGCTCACAAGTGTTAAAACTATGTCCCTTAGGTCGGCTTCACCTTAGTTAAGTTAACTTAACTATGGTGAAGGTTAAACCTTGCAAGTGACTGTCCAAGCTCTTAAGGTGCTTTAGAAACCTTTTCTTGAGTGTCAAGTGAAGGTTTCTAGAGTTCCTTTGAGTTATTTTTATTCTATTCTAAAATTGGCTCAAGAATATAAAGGCTAAAGAAAAAATTACTTCTACTTTTTATAATTTGTACAAACTAAGACAAAGATTTCTTTCCTATATTTATGTGAATGGCCTTCTGCTCTTAGCTAAGTGTATGGTGCCTTGAAAGTGAAGATGACCCTCCATCAAAATCAATTGAAAGTACTTAGCACATGTCCCTCACTCTTCTCATCTCAGTGTTTGATTTGACTCTTTTCACTAGGTTGATTCTCTCCTTGTATTGTGTGAATCTATGTAATTGTATCCTAAAATATTTCAAAGATAGGAATAATACATTTCCTAGTTTTGTAACTTCCTATAAATTATTTTCACTGGATTTTTAGTTTTCTTTCAGCTCCCAATTCTTGCTCCAACCACGTTCTAGAAAGATATTCAAAATGTTCCCAAAAATAAATGTACATTCTATTAATATGTAATGACTTAACAACTACTACTCAGGAATTCAAAACAGAATTTAAAGACAAACGTTGAATGTATGTACATGTGTTTTATATGTTTGGACGTGATAACGCTAAATTATTCGAATGAAGTTCAGTGGAACACACCCATTGTGAACTTAAGAAGTGGTCAGTGTACATTTATTATGCTCATGACCAAACAAGAATACATATAAAGAAAATTACATGAGCACCCTTCTAAGCCATGAAAAAATGTTATCGGTAACACATCATTAGCAACTGATATGATGTTGGTTTTAACCGCACTGTGCAACATAAAATTCTATTGGCAAAAGCCAGGATTACTAATGACCACCTATACTTGGAAAACTATTTTCTCACATGTGAATCTACTCATTCATACCCCTACGTAGCAAAATATTATTTTTAGCCTACTCCAAAATATTATTCTAATACAAATCCATGATCTTGGTGATTAGAACTAACGTCATCACGTACAACCAATGGCAACTTGACATCAAAGTCACCTTCATATCTGAGGCGAACATCATCATCTCCTTCCTCTATCAATGATCACCCACCCAATAAGAACATTATTGAAGTAATACTTGAAGCGAAAATGTCACACCTAAATACTTCTTGGACTAAAAGATCTCACAAGTGGTCTTCAATGGGAGCGAATCACTCCTTACTTATAAAAAAATGAATAAAGAAATTCAATCAATATAACTCCATTAGTTCTCCCTTCTCCGTGCATCTCATCTTCATGACACAATCATTATACAACTGTCAAAAGTTGTATATTATTTAGTTCATATTATATATGATAATTGAAATGGTGCAAATGACATCTTGACATGATATCAAGAAAAGATGAACATTTTTGTTTAAGCTTTTCATCGTTACCAACTACTTAAGCTTGGGGGACTAGTATACAAATGACACTCTAACATGATATTTGTTAAAGATGAAAATTTTCTTTCCAAGACTTTTGGCATAAAAGTATAAAAGTACTCTTAAGTCTAAAGGATCAACTTACAAAATGTTATATAAGATCATGTTAGTCATAACAATTACAATATTTTTAGGCTCATCAAGTAACATGAATCAAACAAATAATAAATAACCACACGATGGAACGCAAAACAATATGGTTCTTTATTAAAAGAAAGTATTACTTTAATAACAAAGCACGAAGAACAATCACACCATGACAACTATACTCTACGTTTAACGTGAGGCACAACATCAAAGCAATAAACTAAGGTACAACAAACTAAACATTTTTCCAACTCACAAACGTACTCAACCAAATAAATACATAAAAAAAATCTATTCTTTAACAAATACATAATCTCATTGAAACTTACACTACTAGAAAATTATTAAGTATAAATTAATTTTAGAGATAAAAAATAATTAATTACTATATTGACTAGACTAGATACTATTTTAGAGACTAAAAAGATTATTGTTATCTAGATTAGTTTTCATTATTGATAAATAGTTTCTAAATTGGTATCTAATTAGTTACCAAGATTTCAACTATCAATTATTTATTATCAATCAAATACCGACTTAGAAACTATTTATCAATAATAGAAACTAATTTAGATACTAATAATTTTTTTACTCTTTAAAATAGTATCTAATTTAATAAATATACTAACTAATTATTTTTTATCTCTAAAATTATTATTTTTTAATAATTTTTTTGTAGTGCTAATTATCCTTGATCAGAAGACCATTAATCTTGAGCTCAGATTTAAGGTCAGACATTTCTTCCTCTGGCAAAATCATGGTCACAAACTTCCCATCAACACCATTCTTGGTTGAACTTTGTGGCCATGGATACACCAAAATAGCTCCTTCATCTCCAACCCCTTGAATGGTGAGGTAAACAAATGTTGGTGTGTGTCCCTTCAATTGCAAGTCATAAAAATTGGTTTTCTCCAAGTCTACAAATGTCAAATTGGCACCATACACATAGAAATCACTCACACCTTGGTCTCTCTCAATTGCTTCCTCAATTTGTTGCCTCTCATCAACACCTTCATTCTCAAGCATGCTTGCCAAAACTCTCAAATCCATATCAACAATACAAGATTCACTTCCACCCTCAACCTTGCATATCACTTGGTTGTTACCAATGATATCTTTGTTCTTCTTATTCGGGTCGAACCGGCACACGGTCACGGTTTTGGGTTCGGGTTTTGCCCGAACCCGTGCCACACAACGCCAAATCATGGCACATAGGGATTCAAAAGCAGGGGTTTGGTCAAGACTTGGACCCCAAATTTGTGCTTGCAAGTAGTTCAACTGTGAGCTTGTTAAGTGGAAGGAGAATGTGTCCATTTTCTTGTTGTTGGGTACGATCCAATGATCACCCACCGGGTCAATGGGTTTTGCTGAAATTGGATCCTTTTCGGGTCCAGATTGTCCGGGTTCTGGGACGGATCTTGGGATGTTGGATACCATTTTTAGGCCCAAGTTATTCATTATTTGGCCCCATGAGTTTATGAATTCTGAAGCTATAAAAATGTCCCCCAATATATGGGCCCAACTAAGGCCCAATGAAATTCCACCGCATTTAAATTTAACTATCTGCATATTCACCAAACAAAGAGTGAGTCATCTGCAAAAGCAAAGTTCTATTATTTTTCTGCATACTCAACTTTTAATAAAGATGTTATTTTAATTCTTACTTTTAAACTAAGGTTGTGAGGTAAATTTACATCATATTTTCTAAATATGTTAATTCGATTATGAAAATAATTTTATTATTCATAATTAATGATGTTGACATGTAATTCAAGTAACAGTGAGATATTGCATAGCACATTGAAATTAATACTTTACCAGGTTGAGAGGAAAAAAAAAACTAATAGAAGAAAACAATTATAAAAAAAGTAACAGAATTTATTATATTAATTTTTATTTTTTTACCTTTTATAGTTAAATTTAAAAGTACATAAACTAATTTTTGAAAATAAAAACTTTAACAACATTTGGCAATTAAATTTCAAATTATTTCTCTCTCTCTAATTTTTGTATCTTTGGTTTAGAGTTTGGTTCGAACGAAAGTTGAAAAGAAACAATCGAAACGTAAAATTACAAAAGACCAAAAAAACTCAGTCAAACTTTCCTTTATCAATGAATAAAGTTTTTTTAACCTACGATCAATTAAACACATCAAAGTAATCGATTAAATTAAATAAATATTCTTTTATTTAAAAATAATAAATTATTAAAATATATAAATAATAATTTAAAAAATAAAATAAAATAAATATTTTTTAATATGTTTATTAAATAAAAAATTTAAAATAATAAACGAAATAAAATTAGTTAAATTTTAATAATTTATTTTGATTTCAAAATATTACTTTTTTATTTATTAAGATTTTATATTAATTTAAAATTTATTTTAATAATCACACTCAACAAATTATTCACAAACTTTTCGTTTATTTTTCACCTTTTGTTTTTCAAAAAACAGCCTCACTTTTCTCTTTAATCTATTATTTTTCACCCTCTTAAATTTACTCTTCAATCCAATCAAGGAGAAAAGTAAAATGTATTTGACTGTTTAAAAAGTAAGAAAAAATGTACATATAAAATAGTTTAAATATAAAATAAAATTATAAATAAAAATATGAAGAAAAGTTTATTTTCAATAATTGTGTATCTTCCAAATGGAGTGATATCACACACAGAAAACAGACACGTCATGTAACAGCTGTACTGGGTGGTGACGTTGACTGAACTGTAGCTACTTCTAATTTTATTATTGACATCGATGAGACACTATTTCATTGATTCTTATTAGAGAATATCATAAATACTATATTCGGCCTCACAAATTTAAGATATATAGAAATAAATAAATAAATGTTTTTTCATTAAATCAACTTTGGAATGAGAAAAATATTCCACGACACCAATAAAAAAGAATAATTCATAATAATAATAATTAAAATAAAATATTTTAAAGTTAAAATAGAAATAATATACATTAAATAAAGTAAAGTGTAATAAATGGAGTTTTATAACATATTTAGACAACAAAAAAAGATAAACATAAGGTTTTAAAAATGAGGTGATATAAAGATATTCACACAAAACAAAATGAGATAACTTTAGAATGATCTTACTTGAATCCAGATAATTTAATGATATAGAATATTATTAAATAAAAATATTTTTTAAAATAAAAATAATTAATTGTATGATTAAATTAGAGATAGTTCTAGAATATTAGTATTTTTAACTGAAATTCTGGATTATTTTTAGCTTCGAATCTCTTTTTATTTGAATGAAAATGCATGTCGGCAAAAACTATTTTTCTTTAAATATTTTTGTTAGAAGAATTGAAAAAAAAATAGTATTTTCCTTTCTACTATACCATCAATGCTCTCTTGGTTGGGGGTTGCCGTGGTGAAGTTAATTTTTGTTTTAAATTTTAAAAATTTATTAAAATAAATAAATTCAGTTACTTAATAATATGATAAATTTTAATTTAAATTAATATAATTGAGATCTGAAATTGCACCATGATATCTAACATAAATTTTTTTATAAATAAAATAAATATATATATATATATAATAAATTTTAGTATATTTCAGCTGAAATCGTATAAGTGTTACAATTATATTATAATTAAATTTTAACCAAAATCAAATTTTAAGTGAAACTATATCATTTTAATACAATTTAACAATTTTATCTATTTTGTTAATTAACTTTTAAAATTGCATCTTATTTAGTATTCCTGAAGAAACATACGTTGACTGGGAGTGTCACTTTTCGGTGATATTCAGTTGAATTTTTCAGTTACTGGAATGTCTTTTCCATTGATATCTTCATTCTGTTTTATTTTCAAGATATGTTCTTTTTGTCCCTGTCTTTTCTTCTGTTCATCAATCCGAGTTTTAAAAGAATTAATAAATAATTTTCCATCTAATTAGTCATTTCCCATCTTAAGATGAATGAAAGAAAAATGATTTGCATTAAATATAAGCAAGTTATGTGATGCAGAAGATACTATGAAAGGGAAATGAAGAACCTGCAGCAAAACAGGAGGAGAAAAAGAGAGTTCTGGGCCAATGACTTGGTTAGAGGAAAGCAACTTGTTGAGGGAGCAATCCTTGGTGGCTAGCCACTCATCTAGGGTTTTGCTGCAGTTGGCTTCAATGAACCTTGCGCCACAGTCATTGCACTTGATGAAGGGTCTACCGGAATCTGATCTCCGGAACCTCCCGCAGGTGATGAAGTAATAGTTGAACCAGGTGAACATGGCATCTTTTATTTTCATTATGGTTAGGTCTTGTGCAGCCTCACTGTGGAAGAAGAACACCACTCTGAGGTAGTGAAGTTTCATGGCCAAGTCCATGGCAGCCGGGTAGTGGAACACGTCCGACTCGGTCGCCTGACCCGGCCCAACTGAGGATAGCCTCAGATCATGCACCAAGGTCTCCTCTAACACCATCTTCCTCCTTTGGTTTTTGATGTTGTTGTTCTTGTTGTTGTTGCAGGAATGTGAGTACTTGCCAACAGAATAAATAGATGCACAGAGTGATGGATGAGGGACCATTCAATCAAAATGACTGGTTGGAACTTTAATTCAAACTTATTGCGCGTTTCTCTGCCATTGGTTCGTACAGAAACCAACAGTTAAAAACCCTTTAAGTAACCCTATTTGCAGGAGATATATATTAACATCATACTTCCTCTCTTCATTCTGTCAATATCTATGCAATCAATATCTAACTTTATTCAAAAACAAACTTACACGGCTTAAATATACACATATATATATAATACAAAAATGTTTTATTAACACCCTCTTACTAACACTTGACACCGCTTGCGTGATATTAATTAACGCTGCAGACGTGACATTTGGTGAGGATGTGACACTGACTTTATATTATAATATATGACCCGTAGCACACGTAAAACTGGTTATCCGTGTGTTTGTAAGTGGTTACTTATGTGACGCACACAAAATTGGTTCCTCCACATATACTGGCAAACGCGGTTACCCGTGTTTCTGTAAGTGGTTACCTATGTGACGTTTCTGGTCACCCACTCTTCATGAAAAAAAAACATTTTTTTAAATAAAAACCATATATTATATCGGTTAGATGGCTTAACCGATGTAGGTTTCTCCACATATACTGGAACACACAAAACTGGTTACTCGTGTGTCTGTAAGTGGTTACCTATGTGACGTTTATGACCCACCCACTTTTTATGAAAAAAAAATCAATTTTTTTTAATATGGACCATATATTACATCGGTTAGATGGCTTAACCAATGTAGGTTTCTCCACATATATCGACACACACAAAATTGGTTACCCGTGTGTCTGTAAGTGGTTACCTATGTGACGTTTATGACCCACCCACTCTTTATGAAAAAAATTCAATTTTTTTTAATATGAGCCATATATTACATCGGTTAGATGACTTAACCGATGTAATATGGGTCATTCTGAGTAAAAAAAAATATTACACTGGTTGTTTCTAATAACCAATGTAATATATTCTTTTTTACCCTATTTTGAAGCTCGCACTGCTTATTCGCGCGCAATCTCACTCTGTCACGTCATTGCCACGTCTGCAACGTCAAATGTGTGTCATGTGCAGAGGGTGTCAATATATCGAGACTCTATATAATATAACCAACATTAATTGTTTTACATAAGTATATTATCTAATGCCAAAATATTGATAATATAATATTATTTGAGATATTTGGATCAAATTACTTGCAAACTATGTATCACAGACACCGATACAAATACTAATACGATATGGACATGAATACGAAGATACGTATAATCTTTAAAACGTAGGACACGAGGATACGAGGACACATACCTATATATTATATAATTATGAATTATATTAATTTATAATAAAGATATATGTGTACAAGTATGTTTCAGTTTTTTTGGAACAGAAAGATATTTTTCATGATTAGTTCAAAAAGATTTGTTCCTTACTTTTATAATCATACTAAAAATTCAAACAATAAGTTTGAGTTTCTAGAAAATTAATGTGTTTCTACTTTTTAAAATTGTGTTAGAATCGTGCTAGAATTGTCAGAAATCCAACAAATATTTTTTGAATTTGGCACTTCACTCATAAGTGTCCTACGAGTGTCTTTTGAATGTCGGTGTCCGATACGTGTGTCCGAAATGGACACGCCAATTAAGAGGAGTCTAAGTCGCATATCTTGCAAATTGAAAATTGATTTTTGTTATAAAAAAATCAGCCTAATATTTGATAATTATTCTAATATTTTTGGTAATTATCCTGTTGGATATTTTAGTAGATTTAAAAGTTTAAAAATTCAACTTTATCTAATATTTGTTTACTCAATCTTATATACTCATTTAAATATTATATCTTTATAAGATTTTACTAACTTGAGCATCAAAGAATTTTCTACGAGTGAATCAACACTCAATATTTTATCTATAAAGCTTGACAACCCTTCAATAAAGAGGTCAACTTGCATAAACAACTCATTCATCCACCTCGAAAGATTACAACTTTGTTATGGTAAGTGTCCCGACCAGTCCTCGATCATCGACCCAGGGACTGATCTCATACATCGCGCACCGATGCTTGGTAATGGAAGGGGGCCACGTAAGGTGGGCCTCAGACGCACCTACCAGGGGATTGGTTAGTCTTCGGACATTGGTATCATAGACCCCGATGTTGGAGATCGACATCGGACCTCGCTAGCAGAGGGAGAGATCAGACATCTGTGGTCTGAACGTTGTAGAGGGCCACGTAAGGTGGGCCCTAGAGTTATGCTAATTTAACAGTTAAGACATGAGATACGTGGGAAGCCTAAGTCACGAAGGATCGATGCACGTGGTGTGTACAACGCATGAAGGCACGACACGAGTGAATAAACCTGGGAAGCGCTAAGGCCCATTAGGGTTAGGGTTTCCAGGGAAAGCTGAATGCATGGCACGTGAATACTTAGGGCACCCACAAAGCAGATGACGCTAGAGATTAGGTGCACAAGTTGGTACCTAAGCGGCCACTCTGTTAGTCGCTGCGCTCTAGTTAAGGAAAGTTTAGGATTTAGGGTAAGTGTTCCCCAAGGAACCCTAGACAAGGGCAACAACACAAAGGTAAAACCTAGTTTCAAACCTATATAAAGGGTGCTAAGAACCCTAACAAGGTACACCGTTTCTAAGACTGAAACTACTCATTTACTTATTGTTTCTTTAGCTTTTACTGACTTGACTGTCAGAGTGTAAACGGCCGTAAAGGCACCCTTTTGTCTTTACATGTGAAGCTTTCTTCTACCACAAAGAGTTCGATTCTAGACGGAGACAGGCGGGGCCTGAAGCTGTCGTTCGAGTCAACCGGCAATCAAGTTAACCGACGAGAACAATAAGAATTGTAAAGTGTCAGATGATCTATCACCCATTAGACTGAGAGCCTAAGAGTTTTGATGATAACACAATACTATAAGATGTGTTATACATATAACCATGTTCACTCATGTACAACATAAAAGAAACGATACATCAAACCATACACGAGACACAAAGTTACAGGAAATTCATAGATACAGAGACACACTAGATGATGGAGCTATGAACACAAATGTCAAACAAAATGAGTGTTAAAAGAACACTTCAAAAGCTTGCATCAGATGATGATCTCAAAGGATGAAAAAGACCTTATTACCAAACAATAACAAGAATGACTACAACATTAAATGGAAGCATCAATACAAAGTTATCAGACGAACAATGTGCTCATATAATATGAGTTCATAAAGACTATATAAAGATCTTGAAGATCAAGAAGATACAAACATAAGTACATATGAGTTCATACGCTTACAAAGAGTTTTAGAGCATTCATAGTGTGTATAATCTTTCTATGAGAAAATTGTATATATGTTTTTAGAGCACTCATAATTGGGGAGCTTGTGCTTTGAAATCTTCCTATACATCAATGACTCTACGAGTCATACTAACTCATTAGTTCAACCTCATCTGACCCCACCTGCACACCCACAAGCTTCTCAATGTTGAAGAACCTTCAAAGCTTGATACAAAAAACATTTTTACCTAATAAGTTTATGGTCACACGCTTGTAAGTTCTCAAATACCAGAAACTTTGGACAAAAGCTAAAATATATAGTGTCTCGCCATTCTGTCACAGCCTTTATTTATGAAAAGAAAACTAAGATTTCAATTATTGCAACTCTGACCAACCATTAGATCATTTTTACCTCACAGTCGTCACTACACATTCATATTCCCGAAAATTAAAACCCCATTAATTGTGAACAACTCCCAACATCTTTAGAATGGTATAAACTCCATGTGATCCAAAGCTCCTTAAGTCAAGAGGGCCAATGTAAGGAATGACTTGATGTGCTTTTGACCAAATAAATTTACTTTTCTTTTAAAATCAAAGACTCTAGATCACTCTAAAGCGGAACGCTTACCACTAAGCCAAAAATTATAGTTAATAATAAAGGTACAACTCTTTCTGATTAAGAACATATGAGTCCAAGCACCATGATTCAATAAACCTCTACTGCGGGATAATTAATGTCATCCACAACACCTTAAACCTTAAGACCATTCTACAAAATAATCTAATATAGTGTTAGCAAAACAAATAAAATTTTCTTTCAAAAATAAAACATTATACATTACTCAAAGCTCCCTCAACCTCGAGGACCAATGTATGAGCACCCATCCAAGTACATATCGAATTAATAAGGACATATTTATAAGACCTTTCATAATACTCGATTACAAGCTGATAAACAATTAGATTAGTGGTCAAAATATTAAACCAGTAATCTAAATTTAGAGTTGACATTCATCAACCAAACCATACACGTAAATGTCCAACAAAAATAATATAAATAAATAACAATTCTAAAGTATAATCACTTCATCAATATATATTTATGGTTTCGTATGCACAACTGTTAGTTCAAAGTTATTAAACAAAGACAACTAATGAAATAACACATTCACTGAAAAAAATCATGAAATAAAAATTAATTTTTAGTGACAAAAAATAATTAATTAGTATAGTGATTAAATTAGAGACTAAAAATTTTTTTGTTTCTAAATTAGTTTCTATTATTGGTAAATGATTTCTAAATTGGTATCTAATTAGCAACCAATGTTTTTGCTACCAAATTTAGAAACTAAATAATTGGTAGTTAAAACTTGGTTGCTAATTAGATACCAATTTAGAAACCATTTAACAATAATATAAACTAATTTAAAAACCATTTTTTTTAGTTCTAAAAAAGTCTCTAATTTAGTTACTATAACAATTAATTTTTGTTGTCCCCTAAAATTGATTTCTATTTGATGTTTTTCTTGTAGTAGTGATTATTATGGTAGAAGTGATCTCAACTTTTATATATATATATAATTGTTATTTATGTAGATATCTACTCATAACTATAGGATAATTAAAATAGGAAATAATTACTACTTAATTCAAAATAATTTCCACGAAAGTCTTGAATTGTTATTTATGTAGATATCTACCCCTAACAAAAAAATTTGTGTGTCAAATGCGTTCAACTTTGATCGAAACTAGACAAGTGCTGTAAAGGGTAGATAGGAACATTAAGATTGGAGGGTCTTCTTCACATGGCATTGCAGTTGGTCAGGGGTTTATTTTATGTGAATGATGGCTAAAAGAGGAAAGTTCTTATTATGATATATATTATATTTTCAATTTTTTTTTTAATTCTTAGTTTTTTTGTAAAAAGTATATTTAAATACAAAAGTTAGTTGGCATTTTAAAAAACTATTTTACGACTCAAATTAATAATAAAATAATATAATAATATATATTGATATTATATATACATATAAAAAAATATTAATGTATTAGTTATCAATTGGCTATCTTTTTTATAAGTGAGTATTAAAGCATCACTTTTAATTTAAATATAAAGCATCTCAAAGAGTTAGTATAACAATTTTTATTTTTAAAATACTTTATGATACTGGTTATTATTTGTCTTAATCTTTTATTGCGTTGTTATTTTTTTAAAAACTTGTTTGATAATATTATGAATTTTGGTATCTTAGAAATTCTAAGATTTATTAATAGTCGTCATATGAACATATTATTAAAATAAAAATTAAACCAAAATCCATATAAAAAAAACTCAATCATCCCCCACCTAAAACCTAAACAAAGAGATTAAATCTATTTTTGGAAAAACTTCCAACCAATACCAGATGACAAAACATACTACCAAGAAAAATCTATCTTATTATCCACCTTTAGATTAGCAAGTTTCTCCCTCCTTTAGATTAGCAAGTTTCTCTATACATTAATTTTCTTCCCTAAAAGTATGGGATACCTTAAATTTTATGTCCTCACAAATGTTCAAACACTTTCTCTATCTCTCCCTAATGAAAAAAGAAACTAAAAAACAATAAAGAGTCACTTTTTTCAAAATCTCCTAAACTTAACAACTTTAGCATGCTCAATAACAATAACAACACTTAAGTAGAAAAACTTTTAATGTAGTCCCATCTACTACCTTTAAAAATCTCCGTACAAGCAGCAAAATCAAAACATCCTCTATAATAACTCTATCATTACTAACATTGATCCAACCAACATAAAAAAAATTTAAAAACCACTTGCATCGGGATAGAGGCATGGAAGTACTAGTGTTATGCCAAAAAAATTAAAAACAAAAAAAACTATAGTAAATTATGCATTTTTTTATTTGAAGCATTACCTAATATTCTAATATACTCTTTTACAAAATTAATGGTAGACTCAATAGTACCGAATTGAACCTCACATGGTTACTCTTCCTCCACTTAATCTTTTACAAAATTAGAGACTCGTAAGTTAGGAAGCTCCCTCATGACGTGTCATATCAGACATCGACACTTGTATGACATCTGTAGGACACGTATTCTTGAAGTGTCAAATTCAAAAAGTATTTGTTACAATAATTGTATAGTTCTAACACAATTTTAAAAAGAAATAATACATTAATTTTTTAAAAATTCAAACTTTATTGTATAAATTGTTATTATGATTATAAAAATAAGAAGCAAAACCTTGTGAACCAGTCTTGAAAAACATATTTCTGCTCCAAAAAATAATCTAAAACATACTTGTGCACATAAATCTTTATTATCAATTTATATAATTCATAATTATATAATATATAGATCCGTGTCTCCGTGTCCTACATTTTAAAGATTTTACGTATCTCCATGTCCGTGTCGTATCGTATCAGTGTCCGTGTCAGTGTCCGTGTTACATAGCTAGTAAGTAATTCAAAGAATAAATATGTCTATTATTAATAACTTATTATTTATGTACTCTTTTTAGAATTATTTTAGATGAATCTTTCCTTCTTGTCGGATATCAATTGAAAACTCGTTTTCTGAAAAACATATAATTAATTTCTCGTAGAAACATCAATTAATAAATTTAAAATAATAAACTAATAAAATTAGTTTCTTCAAAATTTAAATTAATTTATGTATAATTAAAAATAAATTTTAAAAATTAATATATTTTTTACTTGTTATCTTTAGCTGAATTAGTTTAATTCATGAAAGTAATATTTTTCTGCCTATATATATAGAATAATTTATTTATATAAAATAGTACTTAGATAATTAAATGTTAACAGAAGAATTTATATTAATGAAAACTACAACATCGGATTCGAGACATTAATGTAAACTATAATGATACTTTTTTTCTAGTTTATTTTTAAAAAGAACTTACATATACGTTACACAACATAACATGGGGTACATAATATGCAAATTGGTGCTAAAATTATTTATAAATAACTTTTGGTCTTTTCCATTGAAGGAGACAGAACATTGAAGTCTTATAACCACTGTTTTGTGCTTCATCATCTTCGGATGTGCTAACCATGTGGTTTCTGACAACCTATAAATGAAGATAAGTAAGTCCATGTGCTAACTTCTAACCAAAGATGGGGCCACATTCATTGGAAGGGACTCAACCATCTCTACTTCATTATTCTAAATTAAATTAGGTTGAAATTTGAGTCATAATTTACAAAATTATTAAATAAAATTAATTAAAAATAATAATAATAAATTTATATTAACTAAATTATATATTGTATTTTAAAAATTAAAAAAACTATTAATATGTAAATTAATTTCTATTATTAATAAATATATTTTAAATTAATATTTAATTAATTATTAAAAGTTTAAATTTTAAATATTTAAATTTAAAATTTGTAATTAAAACTTAATAACTAATTAGATATCAATTTAAATTTTTTTTATTAATAATAAAAATTAATTTAAATATTAATAATATTTTTAATTTTTAAAATAATATAATTTAATTAATATAATAGTTAATTATTTTTAACCTATAAAATTGGATTTTATTTAATAATTTATTGTAGTATTTATTATTATTAAAATTTAATTTCTAATTTACAATTTTAAAAATATTATTTTCAAATTTAAATTTAATTCCCTTTATTTTTATAATTTCAAAAATGTTTGTTTTATCTTTTATCTTAACTATTTAACAATATTTTATATATGTAGAATTAACAATCAAGATATTTATCTCACTGAATTTTTCTGTTCTTTTAATCAAATATTCAATCATATTTTTTGTTTTCCTATTAAAATATTTAGTTTGACAGTACATTAGTATAAGATGTTTGGATATAAAATTACAATAACTAAAAATAATAATTTTAAATTTGAAAGAAAATAATAGACTCGAACTTTATAGACTAAAACTATATTTAATATTTAAAATATTATATATAATTTTTTAAATTTATCGGTCAAATAACTTCTTTTGCATCCTCATTAAATTATCCAATTCTTCATACTTTTAACCATAAGCTTAAACTTATAACTTATATGTTACATACATAAAAATTAAGTTTTGCTCTTACACCACCTATTGGTGATACCAGAGAATACTTTTTGAAACTATAAATTAATTAAATCGCTATAAAAAAAGTTGGTCTTTAATAAATCAGTAACTTCACATTAAAATAAAAATAAAAACTTACATGAATGGAAAATTTAACCCAAAACCAACCATTATTGTGCTCTCCAACTACCCTACACATTATTATGCATATATCCTAATCAGAGTATGCCTTATATATTGCATAATTAATGATAAGTATAAGGTTGGACCTATGTTTTTAAAACCATGGAAAATAATATATTTTAAATCTTAATGTCTTTTCTGCTATCCTAATATTTTCGTTGTAACGATTCCCTCCTTAAATAGTTATGATTTTTTCAGTTGGTTGATTAGCTTCGTAATTATTGCAATTGTTTTTATAGTTGAAGGGTTGGCCTACATCATCAACAAAATAAAAAACGAAAGATAATACTTTCTACCTGTACCTCCCTCTATACAACTTACAAACAAAAATATTCTTCACATTTGTTTTAAAAAATTAACCCTTGCCACCACCACCACTCTTACTTTCTACACCTCCTTCTTTGGCATCCATGAGACCTAAGCCTCTCTTGTATGCATCATTCAAAAGTTTTCATTGTCAAGAACGACCATACAACTTTCTAATATTCATAAAATATTAAGTGTTCCAAGTTTAGTGAGAGAGTTTTAAATCTTTGTATTTTTCACTCTCTAAAATTTATCATGTGAGCTCAAAGTGCCATCTCGTTAAGAGATTATTTGTTAACTTGTTTTGATGTATTAATTTTAGGGAGAGATTGAAACAGGATAATCAAAAATATTTTATATATTCATAATAACCATAAATGATTTGTGCACTCGTTATAGTTAATTCGATTAGTGTAACCCCTTAAAGAGTTGTTTAGGAAAATCTGGACATAACTTGTAAGATTAGGTGAAACAATATATAAGTTTTTATTTTGCTTGTTCCATGGATGATCTAGTCTTTTTATTTGTGAGAAAGAGTCTAAGACTCTATTCACTCTCATTTCCAGAGACAATTTTTTCAATAATTAGTATTAGAGTTAATTTTTGGGTTAGCTCCTAAAAGAATAATAGGCACGATCTCGCAACAAGATTTATGGAGTAATTGTTCATCAAAGATAATAGGTATGTTTTGTAAATTAAAACTTGATTATGAACACATACATTCATGTTCACATATAGATCTCTTCACATCATAATTCTCACACATATTCATACAATCAAGAGAGAAATACAGTTACCTTGATCCATGAGTGATCATACTTGAGAAGTTACTTTATCTCCTTTGTCACAATTTATCTCTTGGCAATTACGTTATTGTCACACACTTTCTTGATGGTTAATAGTGAGACAACGTTTATTTGTAGAGATAGAACCCTATTGCCCTTAATTCTCAATCTCAATCAGATATAGGTTTTCATTAAGTATCATATATATTCTCACTTTAACCAACGAACCTTTAATTCTATTATTATTATTAAATCATATTCGAGTCTAAAACTCAAACTCTATGTCACGGGAGTCACTTTTACAAATGTTTCAAAATAGGGAGTTTGTGCTTGTTGGAAAAATACTGTTTCATTAAGAAAAACCATATAAAAAATTGTATTTAAGAGAAACTCATATGAAAAATTATAGATATAGAAGAAAGGAGAATTGAAATAGACATTCGGTCATATAGAAAAGTATTTAGGTATACTACGATTAAAATAATTTGTTAAGCTTGTATTTTGCTTGAATTTGTCCAGCCTTACCCTCACTGCAGAATCATTCTACCATCACCGCCGAGCCTCTTTCTTCACTTTCTCAGGAAGATCGTAGGAACCAGTGCGCCATATCATGAGCTCACGATGATGATTGTTTCAACCTCTCCATGGTTCAATGTCTTCACATTTTTCGTTTTGAACAGAAGATATGTTCAAAGGTTCATTGTAATGGTGATTTAAACATGAAAATCTGAGTAACATTTTCATCTTCTTCTTTTTTTCTTCTCTGCCCAATGACATATGGGTCAAGTTTTAATTTTAATAGTGTGATTATTTTTTTTTTTGCTTTCTAACGAGTAAAAGTTGATGCATGAGTGAAAACGTATGGGACCCATTTGCTTTTACACGGTTGTTCTAAACAGCTGATCCTTTTGAATTGAGATTTGGGCTCCTTTTTTCTTTTTGGGCTCTGCTATTTTATTATTTACAGCACATTTTTGGCTTCTTCTTCCTGCACCCCACGTTTTTCTTCCTGCACCCCCACAATTTTAAATAATCCAACATTAACCTTGACCTATAATTTCAAAAGGGGCTACCGGATATCGGAATCCGGTAATATATTCCGGATTCATGAATCCGGAATTGATTAAATTGTGTTTTCTGGATGAGGGGCTGTTCTGGAAGTAAAAGGTCATAAATTATTGTTTTCCAAAGTGCTGAATCCGGAAGCCTAAATTGCATTATGGATTAGTGGATTCGGAATTTTTTTTTGTGTTATGGATTCCTGAATCCAGAAAGCATCACTTGCATTATGAATTTATGAATCTGGAATTGTTTTTTGTGTGTTATAGATTCCTGAATACGAAATGGTCTTTTTGAATTATGGATTGTTGGATCCAGAATAATGTTTTTGACTAATGGATTCATGGATCCGAAATGCAATGATTTTGTTTCATTTTTTTTTTATTTGTAGAAGCATGGACATTATTGATGAATTTGAACAAGAATTATATGATGGGGTTGATTTGTGGGATGATGATGATATTGAGAAGTCATTATCCATGTTCTTCATGTTTTTCATCTTTATTAACATGTCTTCTTCTAACAGAGGTTGTGGGACATACACAATCACCTTGTGAACCTCCTCCCCTAATCTTCACCATTACTGTTCAATTACACCATTCAAGACCAAATTACAAACTAATGAATAAGATGCTGAACCAATACAAACAAAAAACAACAAATATAAAATTCTATTGAAACCAAAAGAGAGAAAAAAAGCATTGTATCATTTCTACTAAACAAATATAAATAAACGATAGACCAAAAAAAATATTAAAAGAAGAAAAAAAGAAGCTCATTGCAAATCATAGATAGAAAAAAATCTTTTGATGGAGTTTTATATGTTGAAGAAAGGATGACCATAAAAACACAAATCCGGATCCACAAATTCGGAAGTTTCCCGGATCCACAAATTCGGAATCTTCCTGGATCCACAAATTCTGAATCTTTCTGGAACTACAAATCCGGAATTTTACCGGAAGCAAAAATTCAAGATTTTACCGTATTTTGTGATCCGAAGTTCTATCGGATTCTATAATCTGGAATGGAAGAAAACACTTATGGAAACAAAAAACCATAAAAGAAACGGATGTGCAGATTCAAAGCAAAGAAATTTAGTTACCTTTGTCAAGAACACTCTAAATCACCAACAAAAAATGTGAGATTGAAGGAGAAGGATTTGGAGGTGTTGCACTGCTGCTAGAACATGAAAGTGTGTTGCTGTTGGAACATGAAAGACACGGTTGCGCAAGAGAGCATCCTTGCTTGCACCTCTTTAGGGTTTTTTTAGGTTAAGGATATTTCTGGAATTTTAAAAACTAATAAGGGCGATTTAGTCTTTTCATAAGAGTGTGGGGGTGCAGGAAGAAACTGCCCACATTTTTTTATATCTTGCCCATTCATTAGGCCCAGTTTCCACTATTTACCATTTGCGTTTTATATACACCACGTTTTCTTTACGAAGGCAATTGCTTCTTGCACCATATCATTGCACCCAATTCTAGGGAAAAAACGAAAATACTCTTAAAAAATGGGGAACATATAAAAATATATTCTAGACCCCCTTTTCTAGGACACAATAATCTCTTCTGGATCTACTTTTTCAAAATATATTATTTTCAATTCCGGATTTTCTTATTCATAATGGACTTTTGATTTTTGTTTTTGGATTTTTATTTCTGGAACACAATAATCTCTTCCGAATCTACTTTTCCAGAATGTATTATTTTCAGTTCAGTTTTTCATTTCCAGAATAAAGGGCATTTTCAAAATTTGAAAATTTTGTTGGGTGCAGGTTCAGAAATGTTGGGTGTAGGAAGTCTTTGCCCTTTATGAAAAGCTTTACCCATTCAGTTGGCCCAAATTGTTTGCTCTTTGTCACACTACCTTTAGTTTATACACCTCCCTATTTTTATTTTCCTTAAAAAGTTTGGGCTAGTTTGTTTGGCCCAACGATATGCTATTTCTCGTCCATTTTTACATATGTAATCATCAACTTTTCTTCTGAAAATTAAAATATAAAATAAAAAAATATATAATTTTGGTGCTACACCTAAATAAATTTTAGATATCTGTATGACCACACACATCATCATCTGATGTTTAATATAATTTTTGAGTATTTGAATGATCGTACGCATAATCTTATAATACTTTTCATCTTTAGATCTTTAGAACTGCATAGACCCTGATTTTCCATTGTAAATGAAAATATGTAGGAATATGGTTATTTCTTGTTAGGTCTAAATAAAAAATGTTCAAAATATTTTCTTTATTTTCACATGCATTTTTGTGTCTTTTGAAAAAAAAATAACCATTAAAAAATCACATTTCTTTTGCATATTTATTTAAAGGTATCATCCTAGGGCGAGCGTTGTAGGGTGCTAACATCTTCCCTACACGTAATCAACTCTCAAACCCTAAATCTAACTTCGCATAACAGTTCTTTTGGTTTTCTCATAGTTTTCCATAATAAACTATGATGACGACTCACTCATTTTTTTTCAG
The DNA here is from genome assembly GCF_000499845.2 of Phaseolus vulgaris. Taxonomy (NCBI): domain Eukaryota; kingdom Viridiplantae; phylum Streptophyta; class Magnoliopsida; order Fabales; family Fabaceae; genus Phaseolus; species Phaseolus vulgaris. The sequence goes on from NC_023757.2 coordinate 6,351,435, forward strand.
TTTTTTTTTTGTTGTCCTGTCATGACCCTGGTTGCAACACTTATGCACTGTTTATTTCTAGTTATGCATTGTTTGTTTCTAGTCATGCACTTGATGTAAGGATGGACGAACGTGCACTTTTCCTGTTTGCATCAAGGTTTTTGGAGGCGAGTGCGCAGGTGGGCGAGTGGGATAGAGGATTTTTTATTCCTCTCAAATTTGCAAAGATGAGAGGTGATATCCACATAGATATAACCATTTTACACAAATACCCTATTAATTTTAACTTTGGAATCAATTCTGGCTCAAATAACTCAAGAAAATTGATTATCATTCCTTTGTAAAACACCCACAATCAATTTTGTTCTCTTTGGTGCCATTGAGAATTGACTCTCCTTGCATTTGAACTGCATAGAGAATCGATTCTCTTACTGTGTTTTTGTGTGTTTCTTTTTTTGTTGGTTTTTTTAATTTTTAAAAATCTTTATTTATATTTTCTCTTGCTTTTCAAGTTAGATTTTGGGTGGTTGAAGTTGTGTAGTTGAAACCTAAAAAATATTTGATAGTACTTCAAACCTAATATATATATATATATATATATATATATATATATATATATCATAACTTATTATTTAAATATTTTTAATAAAAAGGGTAAATTTGTAAACTTACATTTTATCCCTTTAAAAAAATTATAAATTTTCTTTCAACTATCACATCACTCACAAATTTCAATAAATCATCCTCACAAATTCACTCTATCATTCCTCAATCTAAACAACCTCCCACATCCTCTATAATCCTCACAAATCCATTCCCTCCCATCCTCATAAATCCCTTCACCAATCCAAACAAAACCTTAAACTAAAATATAATGAGATTATATTAGTTGCCAAAAAGATTTAGGTCAAACCACCTACAAATATTAATAACTCAAATTCATTTGAAACTTGATTTTTGTTATAACAAACTAAGCAACCCAATTTTGACCAATGACTTGTTTGGATATTAACTTAGGCCTAAAATCCTATAAATGCACCTTTATTCTGCAGAAGGTACTCACTCAATCTCGTACTTACTAACTAAATACTTTTGTATTTCTCTAAGCTCTTACTAACTTAAGCGCAAAGAATCTTTTATAGGTGGATCTCCACTTGGTGTTTCATAAATACAACTCAATAACCATTTAAAAGAAGAATCAAGTCACGCAAATGCTCAGTTATCCACCTCAGACGGTTCCTGCTCAACTTCGGTCAGAACATTTGGCACCCACTGTGGGTTTGAGTAAAACTATTCCCAGACCAAAACTCTTATGGTATTCAGTAAAAGTTTTACTATCCCAACAACATCATCATATCATGAAATGGATCCATCCATCTTCCCTTGAAGTTCTCAAAGCTCATATGGAGACTATTTTCCAAAGGAGTGAAGCCATCATATAAGATGTCATGTCGATATGTATGACAAGTTTGATAAGGACCTGAAGCTTCTACGCAATCAACATCGTGATAAGATGCAGACCCACCATGACGAAATGCAGGTTGTCCACGAGCAAATTGACTTACTACATCAAGATTGGACCACACACCAGTTTGAACATAATTTATACAGAGTAGATCGCTGAGTCTTGTCCCGTTATTCCTGAAAAATCGATCGAGGACTTTAAGTCTAACTCAACCTCATAAAATCGGCTTATAAGGTGAGGTTTGCACCCACTTATATACTATGAAATGTCCTTATCTCTAGTTGATGTGGAAACAAAATAGAATGACATGTTTCGCTGCGAGTCATGCCAAATTGTTGAACAACATTGCTAAATTTTCCAAACCAAACTCTAAGAGACTGCTTGAGACCATATAAGGATTTGCGAAGACGACATACCAATCCAGAAGACTCCCCTTGAGCAAAAAAACCAGGAGGTTGCTCCATATAAATTTCTTCCTGCAAATCCCCATTAAGAAAGGCATTTTTGACATCCAATTGATAAAGAAGGATAAAGATTAATAGTACCAATACCATGTGATGGTACCCTATATCCTTTGGTCATGGTAATCGAAGATAAATAACCCATAGTAGATAGGGAAGAGAAAAAAAGACTGATTACCAGTAATGTGATTTGTGGCACCTGAATCTAGAATCCAAGGGCCAATGGAAGTAAAGTGAGTGAGACCAACAAAAGATGTACCTGAATGGACAACAGAAGCAGTGGAACTAGGATTCTGACGATCCTGATACCATTTAAGAAACTCTTTGAAAATAGCAGGTTGCTTGGGGTATCAAATGAAATGTGGTCCACAGTAGAAGGTTGCACAGGAACAGTTTGGGCAACTACAACAGATTTAGGAGGACAAACACGTAAGGCATAACATTTATCAATTTTGTGACCAAGTTTGCCACAATGGTCACACTTGTGACGCCCTTTGCCCAACTTGTGAGAGTGAGTACGATCAATGACAGTGGAAGATGCCATAGTGGCAGCGAAAGTGGAAGAAGGAACAAAAGAAGCCATATAGGATAAGGAAAAATCTAGTCACCGGTAAATTGGCGGCAGCAGCATAGATGAAGGCTCCGACAACAATTCCAAAGAGATTCCAACGAGATTCCGGTGACGTCTCTGGCGAGATTCCGGCGGCTTGAGGGGGAATGTTAGATATAATTAGATATTATGATATATTATAAATATGCATTAGATATTTTGGAGAAAATTGGGTTGATGAATTCGAAATGTGTTGATACTCCCATGAATCCCAATGTCAAACTTCTACAGAATCAGGGGAGCCTCTTTTAGATCCTGAGAAGTACAGAAGATTAGTTGGAAAATTAAATTAAACTAAATCCTAAACCCTAAATAATCATACTAAAGTTGTTTGTTATCTAAAACACAAAATTTACTGCATTAGTGTTGGATGTTGGGTGCATCTTAAAGTTAACCTAATTTCTACTTCATTAAGAGTAAGACAGTCATTTCACATTAACATATTGGGTGCCAATTTGAAATGATAATCTGCCAAAAAACATATCAATTTCAACAAACATCCAATCGACAATTTCTCCCTGCACCATATCAATTTCAACAAACATCCAATCTGCTATTGAAAATGAAACAAAAAAACTCCTCCTAAACCTTAAATCCTAAATAAAAATTACTTTTAGAATTTTTTATTCAAGGATTTCAATTTTCAGAACACATTTTTGAACTTTAGAATATTTATTCATAATATATTTTTAATTTTATGTTCCAAATTTTTTTGTTGAAAATGTATTTTTTTATTTTTGAATTATATTTACTATTATGGATTTTCAAATTCAGAATAAGGATAATTTTGGAAATTTAAAAGAAAAATATAAAGTGCAGGTTAAATTGATATAGTGCAGGAAGAAATTGCAAATCTTTTCAAGCCTTGGGGCTCTCTCAAGCCCACAACGTACTTTCAAATGAGATCATCACGAAATCACCACAATAGCAACATGGTAAAGGAAAATATCTACTTAGTCCGTATAAGAACAATTATTATTTTAACAGTGATAAGAGTTGTTTAATTTTAGGAAATTAGATAACCAAATGCACAATTAAAAATTTTATAGTTAACCAAAGCTATATACATTTGTAAAATTACCGAACAAAAATTAATTCTAACCTCGTATTTATCACGAGACATTTTAAAAATATCTTTAATCTCTTTCTTAAAATTATAAACGCATTATTTGATTTTTCATGACTACAATACTTAATAAAAGTAAAATTGAAATAAAAAATTTAATATTTTAATTGAATATTGAAAATGTCATGCTAAAATAATTTTACACTGTCATTCCATTACAATGATTAAACTATTTTTTTTTATGTTAAAACTATAGCTAATTTAAAATGGAGATAGGTGAAATAGGTTGTGAAGAATCAGCATATAGGTTAAAGTCATTGGAGTTTCTGATATAACACTGTTAATATTGTATGATCAAAATTTAACAAATTTGGAAATCACTTCTTTTAATGCAATAATAGGCTTCTACCACTTTTTTTTACCTTTTTTTTAACACAATAATATCCATAGTAGACCTTTTCTTGTTATGTTGAGCATACCTAAATATTCTTACATTTTGTAATATATTATTTCTCTAAATAAATTCCAACATTGTAAGACGATTTCTTTAGACTATACACTGTCTTTCTATGATTTAAAATCATCATATCTTTCAGACAGAAAGGGCTATCATGCTATAAAATCTAATTGTAATTTTATGATGTGATTCAAACACTAGGGCAGAGTGATTCAATGACCAATAAAAATTTACATGAAACTGAATAAATGAATCCGGTTACTTCGTTTCCATTCTCTATCCATATCCCTCCTCTATCATACATATTCTTATTCTGGTGAATAAGAGTTTTATGTTACAAATCAAAATTGTGGTGGAGTTGCAAAGATCACATCTAGTTTCACTTAAATTTCTCATTCTAAATTAGAAAGAGCAGCTCACCTCCCAGCAAGAATAGTATAACAAGTTGCACACATCTCGCCTTCTCTCTCCACAACCTGTACAAAAAGTCCCAATGTTGACTAAATGAATAACTAAGATGCACACGATAGCAACTGCACTTTTGACCTAGCCACATCATTGCATAAACCATGCAACCAATCAGTCAATCAATGCTAGCTGCTGGCGGGCAAGTAATAATCAAGAAATTTGGAATCATTTTCCAGCCCATGCTGCAGTTCCTCCTGCAGAGTGTCAAAGGAGCTGTTCCTTGTGCACATATAATTATCAAGTCATTCAGTAGGGAATGACATATGGAAGAGCAAAAACATCTGCCTGCTCTATATGCAGAGCTTCTGCCCATACCTGTGGTGTATCCCCAACTTCTGAAGATTTTACCATGGATTTTCTTTCAGGAAGATTGCCGCCAAATAACCACTCTTCATCAAAATCAGACCAATGATCCACCTTAGGTACTGAATACACCTGGTCTAGGTACTTGGTATCTGGATGGGGTGCCTTTAAACAGGCTTCAGTTAATAAATCACTTGACACAATAGCCGTGTGAGTCTTCTTCGAAGAAGCTGAAAATGGCTTAGTCTCACTGATGCCATTTATCTTGCATTCTTTGTTTTCTACCTTAACACAGTTGTCTTCCTGTGACCTATATGAAGACTCTGGAGTGGAAATTTGATGAGGTTCCAATGTCCTTCCATTATCAGTGAAAGTGCGAGAGGAAGACAATTTTGGAAACTTATTGGGAAAACTGTCATTAACTGTACAAAAATTATAACTTGTCAGTCAACCGCAGGTAATGTGCAATCTTGACAATACTGATCAATATGAATGAATGAAAAATATCAATATAAACATGATATTAGTGAAAACCCACCGTGGATGTAATATCTGATTTTAGCTCATTAGGTCAGCAATATACTACTCCAAATCCAATAAGTGAAACAACTTATTCTAATTTTAAATATTACTTTATAGGATCACTGAGTAAATGATAACAAGACTCGTTGTAAGTAACACTCACCATGTGGAACTCCATTTGACTCAATGTCCTTTCGTTTTTTGAGATTTTCCCCTCTAACAGGGACCTCAAGGCTGTTCCTAGAGAGCTGTGAGAAATCTTTAAATCCAACGTTGTTGCTTTCTTTTGATTTATTTTGGTCTGTTGTTTTATGTTCACTATGCTCCCTAGCTTTCTCCTCCTTTTTCTTCTCTTTATCCCTGTCTTTGTTCTTCCCATGCCCTTTCTTCTCCTTCTCTTTATCTTTCCTTTTATCTCTTCTTTTATCATCTTTTTTATCCTTAACCTTTTCATTTCCTTCATCTTTCTTTTCCTTAACCTTTCCGTCTTTTGTCTTTCGCTTTGCCATTTCTTTATCTTCATATTTCTTTTCCTTAACCTTTTCTTTCGCTTCAACTGTTGCTTCCAAATTCCTTTCAAAAGACTTCCCCAAATGTTTGGGTATTCCATCAACTCTAGGATGAAATTTTCCAGCATGATTTGGAACTGGTGTATTTCCAATAGGTCGGATCTCAGCTTGAATTCCTCTCTCATCAATCTTCTTAACATCAAGACCCTTATCCACAAGTTTTTCATTACCATCACAACAGGGGCCACCAGCTTTAGTCACCAATCTAAAAGTTCCTTCTTCTTTTCTATTGTTTGTATTAGTAAAATTATGAACAAATTGATTGTCAGCTCCTCCATTATCATCCCTAATCCTCCGGTTTAACTCCAGGAGGAACTTTGAATCCTTGTTCTCCTCACCGAAATGATTTTTCTCTCCTGCCTTCTCCCCATTGCTACCAGTACACTGTTTGGTGAGTCTGTTCTCAAGCATGATGTCCTTCTTATCATCTTGCTTAACTTCCTTTTGATGTTGATTACCATTAAGGCCTTCAGCTTTTCTTGGAAAGCCTTTGTCATCTGTAGTACTGATTTTACTTTTATCTCTATCTTTGCTCTTGTCTTTGTTCTTATCTTTCTTCTTCTCTCTGTGTTTTTCCTTTTTGTCCTTCTTTTCCTTATGCTTTCCATCTCTTCCTTCTTTGTCCCTCTTTTCCTTAGTTTCCCTCTTCTCTTTATCTTTCTTATCTTTCTTACGTTTTCTCTCTTTCTGCTTTTCCTGCAAGTAATATTGTGAGAAGAGATATCAGCAACAATAGTCAAATAATGGAACAATCATAATGGCTTCACAATATCTACACCCAAGATCAGCCAAAGAGAAGAAAGAGAATATATCACAAATAAAACATGTAAAAGAATTCCATTCTTGTCCTCGAGACAATCATATTATCTCAAAAGCAGAAACCACAACAAAAACAAGATCAAAGTCCATTCAATACACAATATCTACCTACAAAGTGTTAAGGAATTTTGGAAAGCACATTTCAGGCAACTATAACCAAACTATGAGGGAAAACATAACTCCGTTGAAGTCAAAAATAAAAGTATAATGATAATTAAGGCCTAGTAATTAATCAGTCCCAAAAATTATATTCTTTAAAACAAAGAGAAACACTTCCAGCGCTAGATGCTAATGCTGGCCATTATGATCTGTATTTTCTTTCTTTTTTGCTTTTGGCACAGATTACAAATACATTATGCTATGACAATTTTGAAGAAAGTTCTGTTTTTGTTACTACTAATACCGAAATAAAGAGATCAGAATAGCAACTAATATGTCTTATTATAAAGGATGAAAGGCAAATAAAATATACAAGTGCAGATGAACCAGCAAACTTTTCTTCTACTATGCTCTTGCCTTCAGTTGCCCTACATTATTAGACCTTTTGCATCATTGTAATATTGAGTCTTCCTTTTCATTGTTGACGTGATTCACAATCCACAATCTATATGAAAATAATTACAAGCTTACTACTACAATAAGAGAGTAGATGAAATTATTCAAACATGATGATTTAAACTAGGAATGATGCATGCAACTCAATGTAGCACGCAGAATGTTTAAAACTTGATTGCAATAAGTTTTTTGTATGCATTAACACAAACAATCAAAATGAAAACAAAACCTAGCACATTTTGCAATTCTCCTAATACACAAACACACATATTACAACTCAATTAGGAAAAGGAAAATGATTATGATTCTTTAACTTATATTTCAGCATCCATATACATGTGTCCTGCTGTGTATTAATACAACTTTGAAAGGAATTATGAATCCAATTGAAGGAAACCAAAATGCTAAAGCAATTATCATCAAATAATTCTCAGTTGATCACAATACTAAAGCAAAATATTATTCTAGATGTTCTTTTGTTTCAGTACAAATAATCCAAAGCAAATACTTATTTAAGGGGAAACAATTTCATTCAGTATCTAAAATCATTTTTAAAAATACCCTTTGACATTAAAGAAACACAATCCAAATACACAGTTCACTAAAGGTCTTGAAAACCCAAAAATTTTACACAGATGAAACTCCAATTCAAATTATGTAGTTTTAGTCAGTTCTTATCATGCAATAGCAGGCTTGGTGCACAGGAGTAAATTTACTGCATAACATACTCCCTTCAATGAATCACCCAATGCAAAGAAACCTAGCTGATCAGCATAACTTCAACCTCCATACTCAACCTCCCTTTGTCAGATTGTTTTAGGCTCCACTACTTTATTTTTGTTGAAAACTTATTTTTTCAAAATGTAGCATAAGAAATTGAGAATATGGGACCATACACCCCTACTAATGTTTTGTCTCACAAAGAAAGTGATATTGTTTGCAAGTGTTACATAGAAAGAATAAATAATAAAAGGAATCATCCATTAAGCAACTTAAACAATTAATCTTAACATTTTCCAGAGGTGCATTAGGCCTAGGTGGATGATTAGTGATGTTTATCCATTCTCAACAAAAGGATTGATAACTCAATTGATGATGATAGTTATTCAATACTAATCACAGGGTAGAGTTTTGAAGAACCCATACTCCTACAAAACGAGACAAAAAAATCATAACAAATTCATATATATTATGAATGAGAAACTGATTGCACTAGTATATATCTCCCTTAACAAGCATACCAAAAATTTTATAGATACCTTTGAAATAAATGATAACTCAGCACTTCTAACATGAAAGGCCGAAACCAGACAGTGCAATGACAAGAATTAGAATTACATAGTTTGTTGCTTAGTGCAAAGATAGATGTGCATAAATCAAACAGGTATACACACTTTTAATCATCATAATATTGTTCCCTCTTCACCAGTAATTACCTAATTTCTCCACTCAGTGTTCTTAGAACTTATATATTAAGCACTACATTTAACAACAGTTCAAAAGTTCCAATTTTGAACACAATATAGAAAAACCTAACATGAATCCTGTATTTTAAGATCCATTAACATAAACTCTTGTGCATCATATGAACCAACTTGCATCAGCAAAGAGTGCATATCCCTATTATTCACTGCAGGCCAAAACATATACAGTATGTCAGTCTCCAATCAACTTCAATTGCACTCATACCAACCAACCATGACTTGTGTGATAGTTCAAAAAGAACCAATTAAAATGTTTATAGCAAGCATTTCTACAACAAGCTCCAAACAAATTGAACTTATATCACTATTAAGGAAGAAAAACATAAAAATTAATGACCACGTAATTCATTTGAACTAGTTAGACAGAAACATTTTAATGCTCCATCAAAAAAAAAATATTTTACATTATAAAGCCAGTCTATTAGTCACACTGGATGTACAACATGAATATAGGAAAGTATATTAACCTTTTTCAACAAGTCTAGTTCATCTGTTACAGTCTTCTTTAAATATCCTGGTGGCGGAAATGGAAAACAGCGCGACATTGCACAAAACACAGATATGCCTAGGGTAAAATTCTTCTAGACAGAATACTTGAATTAGTTTCCAATAGCCCTGTTCCAGAAAGGGAACAAACCAGAACCAGCAACTATACTCCTGTCCATGCACCATGTCACTGCGTTCATCTCCAGAATGCACAGCAGCCCAGCAAATTATTCAACCAATCAGTATACAATTACTTATACTAGTGTCAGTCTAACTATATCAATTCAAAAAGGCTGCTTTAAAAAACGTAAAAGACCACTGAAATCAGATACTCTAAGTTCCTTATGAGCCAATAAAGAATCTATCAGCTTCTTCTTCCTGACAAATCCAAAGCCAAAATTGCCTCCCAGCACACTCAAAAAACAGAGAAAACACCAAAAATGAAGACTAAGATGGCTTTGCACTGGTCATCCAATCTTGATCAATAATCCCCAGTTATTAATAGACAATCTTCTTCCATGCTCAAAGAATTAATGTTAAAGACCATCTTAAGCAATCTCCAAGGGCAAATGCTCAACAAAAACAGCTCTAACTCCAGAATATAAACCCCTCAAAAAACCAGAGCTCTTGCCCATTTCACGCAGTCCCACGCCACAATTAACCTCTCTCTTCTTTTCGATGACACCGTCTGATCAAAACAAGCGCAAGTTGCGATCTAATGAAACCCTAAAAAAACATAAACAAGTTCAGTACACACACGGTATAAACATCCACGAGCAAGCCAAACCCTAATTCCAATTCCAAAAACTTCTATTTATTAAGCATAAAAGCAGCAAATTGAGGAAAATAAGAAGAATCAAACTCTTTTTTAAACCTCGCCAATAATGGATACATAGATCAAAAAGTTAAAAAAGAAAGCTCTGATCGAAAGGGTACATAAAAAAAAAAAGGGAAGTGAAACACCGATTAACGAAGTGAAACTGTTGTCTAATATTACCTAGTAAGCTACAAAAGCACCATTGTAGGAGGACAAGATCTCTCTCTTTCTTTCACTCCAATAAATAGGAAGAAAGAGAGAAGAAGGATCTCAATATACACAAAACTATTTATACGTATTTGGGGGGAAGTAGTTTTTGTTTGTGTGCTATTGCTATGGTATATGCTAGAAGAGGTTTTTGTTCTCTAGATTTGTGGATTTTGTTTCTCTTCTCTTCTTCTCTTGTGTTCTCTCTGCTCTATTTGCTTCTTATGCTTGGCTTGTGTTGTGTTTGGGCTGTCCCCAATATTTATATCTCATCATCAATTATTATTGATTCTTAGTGATATTCACACTGTGTTTCTCTCTCTAATTTTATTTTATTTTTCTTCTTCGGCTCCTTCTATTCGTAGTGGCTAATGTGCTATTTTTTGCGTTCGGAAGTTACACGCGAGAAGGAAAAATAATTGAAAAACCGAAACACCGAGAGAAGAAGAAAAAGGAAGGGCAACAATGGAATGAAGAGCAAAAGCACATGTCCATCACACCGCGCATGTATGTACGAGTGTATTTAACGTGTCCAATTAAGTTCGTTTTTCATTTATTGGATAGATTTTACCATTTTCTGCAAATTTTAAATTTTAAAAAATTAAAAAATTTCTGATCTAGTAACTGGAGACAAATTGTTGTCAAAGGTTACAATTTAATGCAAAATTCATTGTAGAATAATGGCCTTCAATGTTTAGATCATAGTCTTTAAATAATTTCTTAAGCTAAATTATATTACGAGTATGCTAAATATATATGTTATTTTATAATAAAAAATATATATACATTTCTTCAGTTTTATTCTTTAAAGTAAATTTTTAGTCTGGTTCCTCTTTCAAATTTTAAATTTTACTATTTCACTAGGGGTTGGATTTTTTATATATATTTTTTAAATATCAAGATAAATTTTATTTAAAATATTTTATATAAAAAGTTCATTGATCCCATTATATACTTTTTTTAACACTTTGTCCATTTTTATGTCGAATTAATTTTATAAAATGAGCTAATATAATTAAATTTGTAATATTATATTATATAATTTAGATTTTCATGTAATATAAAAATCTTATATAAGATATCGATCAAAATCATTATTACACATCTTATAACTAAAGTTCTCAAAAGGGATAATTTGGTTTAGTTGAACTTGACTCTAGGGTCAAGTTAAAAAATTTAACAACCTCTGGTCCATATTTTAAAAATGAGCTATAATTTTTCCATAGCCTTAAAATTAAAAAAAAAATTACAATTTGTCTATATGAAAAAATTATGATATTTCATTTTTCAAAAGTAAAGTTTAATATTTAACAACAATATACATTTTAGAGCAATATTGTGCATTTTAGAACAATATATTTTTGTTTAACAACAATATCATTATATTAATATATAATTGAAAAAATTTATAAAAATAGGTAAAAGTTCATCTCATTGTGAAATTGACAAGATTATAGGACTTTATGAATATTCCTTGAAAGAAGTTGTTTTAAAGATGATGTTTGGAGATGTAGATGTTGAAGATTTTTTTAGAGTTTTTATTGTTCATTATATGTTGATGAGAGTCGTTCACGACATTCTCAAGGATTAATAAATGAAAAAGTTTTTGAAAAGTTAAATAAACAAGAGAAAAAAGTTTTATTTATTGTTAATCAATTAAGTTTTTTAGGTTAATCGATTAAGTTTTTAAGTAATCGATTACAAAATTAATTTAGTTTATCGATTGTTAAGGCAAAAGTCTAAAACTCTAGAATTTATATTAAGTGATAAAAATAGCTAAATGTAAAACATGGTCATACCTGATATATAAGACAATAATTTTGTAAAAACAATAAATCATATAAGACTTTGTTTTGTCTAACAAACAATATAACACTTTGAAATCTTTTTTTGCTAAGTTGAGATAGCATAGGTATGTTCAGATGATGAGTGCATAGAAGTAAGTTAACTTCATAACTCACAAATGCTTACTCTATGTTGCAGGGAATGTCCATCTAGCTAAAGTCAACATCAAAATATCTCTTGGAGTTTTAGTAAATGTGAAGATTATTCTCTAGCATTAAACATTGACAACTCTGGACAAGCTATCTATAGGCTAATTCTCCCTACACCCAATCAAATTGGACCTGCACCCAATTGCATTTGTGAAAGTACTGAATTATCCTTAATGAAAATGAAATTAGGGTTTAGTGATTTCTACATACAATCACACTCCCAAATTCGTTTTCTGTCATTATCGCACCCAAGTTCGTTTTTGCCATTCTCGCACCCAATCACACACCCAAGTTCGTTTCTGTCATTCTCGCACCCAACACCATCTCTCGCACGAGCGTTCGCATCCTCGCACCTTGGTTGACATTTTTCTGGCAGCGTAGTGTTGAGTGGAAAGACCCCTTGAACAAAGACGAAGCCATGATGGCGAAGGTTTGAGGGCATCATCTGCATCAGCGTACCCTACAAGATTTTTCAAAATAAACATGACAAAGGTACAATTGGGTTTTAAAATGTTCATCGGGTGCCAATCACAATTGATTGGCTGCAGAAAGAAATTGCCCTATCTATATTGTACTATGCACCAATAGAAAAAATAAGTCAAAAAAATATTGTTCTATAAGAGATAAAGGCATCCAACTACTAGTAGGTTATGTAGAAAAAAAAAACATTTAATGTTGCATGAATTTCGAAAGGAATTTACCACGACTACTTCCTTTATAGTCTATACATAGGAATGTATTTATGTGTCCAAAGTAAGTTCGTTTTTCATTTATTAGATAGATTTCACTATTTTGATCCTAAATTGGTACAAATTTAAATTCTAAAAAATTAAAATTTCTGACTTAGTAACTGAAGAAAAATTGTTCTCAAACGTTATAATTTAATGTCAAATTCATTATCTAATAATGTCATTCAATGTTTAGCTCGTCTTTAAATATTGTTTTCTTAAGCTAAATTATATTCCAAGTATATAAAATATACATGTCATTTTATAATAAAAAATATATATACATCTTTTAATTTTATTTTTTAAAAATAAATTTGTAGTCTTGTTCAAATTTTAAATTTGACTATTTTAATGTTAGATTTCTTTTTGGATATTAAAATAGCATAAAAAAAATTTGAGGAACCAAAACAATAAAATGAGCATGTAAGAATGGAAGGTTGAGTTATATTTTTTTATCAGATTTAAAAACTTTTTTTAAGTAGTGTTTGATTGAGAATACTCAAATGATAATTTAGTTCATTAAGCGAGAAATTGTGACTCTTTTGTCAAATAGATCTTATCATATGCAACTTAATAACTTCACTTTTCTTTTTTTCTTTCTAATGGTATTTTTCATGTGATGGAATATGATAGTTTGATCTTGGAGGTGTTAGTCTAGTTGAGATGTCAGGTTTCATAGTGATGTCTAACATGAAGTTTTATAAAAAAAAACTTAATAACTTAATTGAATCACTTAATTTAAGTATTTTCTAACTTATTTTATAGAATTTTAGAAAAGCATCAGAAGGTATTTCTTGCGGTTGATTGATTATAACATATACAACTTAAAAACCTTTCCAAAAATACTTTTAAATAAAGATGATTTTCAAAGAAGTATCTTTACAATAATTTTTCCTTGATTAGTATATGTACCGATCAGGTCATCAGGTGTGATGACGTGGACAGTAAGTGACTACGTGGGGCGTGCTTGGCGGGACACGTGGACAAGAGAAAGATGAGTGGTCAAGAAGTTAACATAGTCGTCGTTTCTGGAAGTGGCGCTCTTCAGTGTACATAGTCGGTTGTCGCCAAGTTTTCGTATCAGGAATCGCCACAAGAGGCACATCGCCGGATTTCCCAGTAAACTTAGTTGAAGCTGTTGGAGGTTTAGGCGAGTAAGTTCAGGCGTGTAAGTTCAGTAAAGATGATTGTTACGTCAGCATGAAGCATGGAGGTTAAGTGAGTTGGAGGAAGCAGCCTGCTCATCGATGACGAGATTCCCATAGTGGACATTCGTTGATGGCAAGGCTTCCTTAGCTAGAACATGCATGGCGTGGCAGTGAGGAAGGTGGCACCTGCGACAAGCGATATCACAGAGATGATGTACTTTGTTGAATCCGATACTCGCTTTGTTGGGTGGCGTTCCAGAGCGTGTTACGTGCTAGGTTACACCTTGAATAGGAGACTTGGCTGCGTAACGGGATGCTACATAGAAATGATGCTTAAGTTACCCTAGCCCAGATGATGACACGTGTAGAGTTGGATGCTACATAGAAATGACGCTTAAGTTACCCCGGCCCAGATGATGACACGTGTAGAGTTGGATGCTACATAGAAATGACGCTTAAGTTACCCCGGCCCAGATGATGACGCGTGTAGAGTTGGATGCGAGCCACGCGTCCAAAGTGTAACTGTCTGGAGAGAGAAGATACCCATGTATAAAAGGTAAACTTAATAGAATTTGGGAGGTACGTTCATTACGACTCATTTTTCTTGTTGAGAACACTTGAGCACGGTTCTACAGCACCTAGTTTTCTCTCAGTTTTTGGGTGTTCCTGTTGTTGACTTGAGCGTCGGAACGCCACCGGCCGCAGAGGCGCCATACTGTGTTTTCAGGTTCTCCGAGAGACAATCTGTAGTGTGGACTTGAAGCGCACGTGGTGTTAAAGCTGGTGAGGAAAGATCGTGACGAGGCATCGTTTTTGCGCTTGGTCAACCGGCAGGATCAGTATAGACGATAATAACATATAATGTAAAAAGACTAGGAAAGAGAGAATTGTAGACAATTTATACTAGTTCTTTTGTCGTAACATACTACACGAGTTTTCAATCATGAGATTGAGTTCTATTAGGCAAACTCATGTTGTAAAGTACACTTTGAGTTATTTTCTAGGCACGTAGCCAGTCTTGGCAACCCATTAAGTATTCTAATCTCTTTCTAATAATTGTTACACACTTAACAATTTGTTTAGCACACTTACACATCTTATAATGTTTGTTATCATCAAAACACATAGACATTCATATCATAAAATCATTTTATGGGTATTACATCTTCTACTAACTTAACAATTATGTTTTTATTTGGTTGAATCAAATACTGAATGATGTCGCTAATGGCAAAAAGCCTAAAATAATCACTTGGTTTATCTTACCTGCAACATGCCTAAAAGAAAGGTTTATTCCATCATATTACATAAATAGGATTTGATCCATTAGGATTTTCAAACCAATTGTTATTGATGGTGATTGATTTATCACATAATAATAAATAGTTCTAGCTATGTCTGTCCACAAAGACTTGGTTACTTATAATAACTTTATTTATATAAGAGAGTTTTGTTTACTCACTCTGTTTCACCATTCTACTAAGGTGTATGTTCTTACTTTTAGAATACTAAAAAATCATCATCTACTTATTCTCCTTAAACATTTAATTATTTTTCCTAGTTTCATTTTTTACTTGTGCTTAAAATTTCTTGAACACTAGAAAAATTTGAATTAATCTTGATGGACTACACCCACAATCTCTTCACATAATTATCAATTAATGATACAAAATATTTTGTTTTTCGAGAGATAATACTTAAAATTCTTGCACATTAAAATGCATCAAGTTCGATATGTGTTTGATTATAGTAGTCCCTCTAACAGTTTAATTTATGCTGTTTCCCTATCAGAGAATGCTTGTAGAAAGGTAAAATAACTTCTTCAAGCTTGGGTTCATACCTCGCTCCAATATATGACAAAGTTTGTGATACTACATCATCATCATGTCTTGACTTGTTGCAACTGATGCATTTACTTCTTGCAATGTATCTCCCAAAAGCATGTATAGATTTTCCATGATCTTTTTTGTTAAGGAAAAAATTCAATATCTTACAATTTTGATTAAGTGCTTAAACCAGCAAAGCATTTAGCTATATATGATAAGATGAAGATCAAATCATATCAACACATCGTTTGTTAGACAATAAGAATTTTTTAATCAACCACAATGTGTTCACTTTTACCATGCAATGGTACAAAAAAGACTCTAATACCGAGGGAAGTGTATACTTCATATCCTCTAGGAGATTGCGTAAAGAAGAAGAAAGAGTTTCATAAGGTGAAATAAATGCAACAGTCAAGATAGCACTGGTCAGAAAGAAGATCCGAAGTTGCTCAATAGTTATAAATGGTCTCTTAACAGCTACTGATGGAGATCCATCTAGACGAAGCTAGCCCCCACAACTCAAGCTAAAAGCAAAGACACAGAAGAATATATTTCTCTCTTAAGCCTTGTATAATTTTGTAAATAGATAGAATAGGAAATTTCCTTCCTGACCTTATATTATGGGTCAAAGATAGAATAGGATTAAACCATAACCCCAAGGTTAAGAAGGCGCATACAAGAACCTCTATAAACCTTGACTTTCCATGCAAGCTAGGGTTAGTAGAAGACCTAGTCAACTACTCAAACCCTAACCCTAACTTGTTATGCAAGCTAGGATTTAGATAACTTGTTGAACACACCACCTTCCTTCCTTCTTCCCTATAAATAGGGATTCCCTTGATGTATAATTCAGACTTGATATATGAGTAAAGAAACTCTACATATTCAGAATTCTTACTCGCTTGTCTCACTCTCTTTTTTCTAGAGTCCCAATAACCTAGAGATAGGGAAACCTTTAAAGAAGTTTCTTCTTCTTCAAGCTTTATGCGCAACTCTTGCACATCCTCCAATTTAAATTCATTCTTCCTTCATTTTACATATTTCGTTGCAAATCCTCAAAGCTTCCTTCCATCAATTCAGCTCGGAATTCCATGGAGCAACTCTTCCTCCATCAGCTACCTTCTTCCAATGACTATATAAAGCCTACCATTAAGAAGAAGAACACAATAGAGTAGAGGATGCATTATGCCAAAATAATGTCAAGGCTTCAAAAGCTTCAAAAGGGATCCCAAAGCTCGGAACGGGATCACTGCAAAAATGTATGGATCCATTAGAGCTTAGAGAACACAAGAAGTGTCTCTTTAGTCAGCTAGGGGAGTGCATTTTCACCTTGTATTCATTTAAAGATGCAACCCCTCCCTGAAGTGTGAGATTATTTGAATAAGGAGAGCAAACTCAAACCTTGTATTCATCTAAAGATGCAAACACTCTCCATTAGTCAGAACCAATGATCAAACGATCATTCAAACATTTAACTTTTCTTATGTTTGGGAGGAGTGGAGTAAAGAATAGTCAAGTTTAGTCAGGAGTGACTTGAGTAAAGAATACTTCTTTACAAGGTCATCCAGGACTAGCTGCAATCCAAAAGAATACTCGGTTAGCCAGGAGTGGTTAGGTGCAAAATAATACCCAACGTCAATCAGAAGTGACTTGAGGAAAAAATACTAAACTGGTTAGCCAAGAGTGGCTATGAGCCCAAAGAATACTCACTTTAAGTCATGAATGTCTTGATTCAAGAATACTTAAGGGCTAGCTGGGAGTGGCTACGAGCCTATAAAATACTTGAAGTCTACTTGGCAACACTACTTAGTTAAACTTGACTGGTTGGTCAAAAATTGGATGTTGTTACGACAGATGAACCAATATAAATTACTATACGTGGTGTTTGTTGTCATCAACTATATTAACTCAAGAAGGAGAGTTAATGTGAGAATACACTCTAAAGATGCTTTACTAAAGTGTTTTTCAAATTAACTATTTGTTTTACATATATATTGATTCATTAGATGTCAAAACTATGATTTAGTCACTTGTTAAAGCAAACACAGGAATATGTTAATCAAGTGAATTAGTTTAATTATAAATAATTTAGTTTAGTTATAAAATATGTGTCTAAAATGACATTTATGGACTGGGGGAGCTAAGTTTAAAATAAACTATAAACTTTTGAACATGTCTGTCTAATCATATTCGTTATAAGTTTTCTTTAAGAAAAATATTTTATGTTTCACCATAAACTGATTAAAAGTATTTGTAAAAAAAATATCTTTTTAAATTTGTCTTTCTTAACGAGGTCAAATATTTATAAGGTGATTTTTTAAAATATTCATATTTTATTTAGAGAAGTTAGAAGTGTGTCTGACATGACACATCAGGAGGAAAAGGATTTTAATCTAAATGTTTTACAAACCAAAGTATCTTCTTTCCATCATCAATCAATTGATATTTGCGAAATATTTTCAAAAGTAATTAAATCACAATCCAATTCTCTTGTAATTTATCTGCTTTTCATATTTGTTATTTTTATTACTACTAGATTCTTTCTTACTACCTTTAACATCTCAATATGCATCTTACCGTTTAGGTCATATAATTGTCCAATAAATAATAAATTATTTTCAAGTCATTCACATGTTATACCCTTAGGCTACGTTTGGATCTAGGGGTGGTACTGTTGTCGACGACGGAAGTCACAACACCACCCCGTTTGGATCCATGCATTGTTACAGGTGAGGGTGCAACGAAAGAGAAAGTTGAGTGAATTGTGCTTCTTCTGAAAGATGAAGAGAAAGTTTCACTGTGCAGTGCGAGTGCCAAGTCATCACCACGAATTTCCAATGTTGCCCTTACTTTTGTGCTGGAATCAAGAAGCACAGTGGCCCTGCATGCATGCCACATGAAAGCATGAGATTCCTGACTTGGCTCTATTGACCATGTGAAAGTTTGAAAGCTCATCAATGAAGTGGGTGAGAGGTAGGTGTGTAACCTGGTTTCTTTATAAAACGATGTAGTTGCTTCCTCCATTCACAGATAATCAAAGAGAGCGAAGCATAAGCAAAGAGAGCGAAGCATAGAGTGTGTAGTTGGAGAGATTCGTAAGTCATAGTGTGTGTTAGGGGCTTCATTAACGTATAGGTTGTTAATCTGAAAGTGTTTTGTTAATCTCTGGGTTCATATGTGCCTTCATCTGGGTTCATCTGAGGTGAGTTTATATGTTTGATTGTTGGTTAATCGATTATGGCTTAAATATCATAGGCAAAATAATCGATTATGGTGTAGATAATCGATTAAGTTAAGCGAGTAACCGATTATCTGTAAAATTTTCCAGCCATAATCGATTATCTGTAGTGTGTAAAAGGGCTCTTAATCGATTATGGTTGTTTTTAGCCTAGTAGCATAATCGATTATGCTTTGATAATCGATTATCTGAAGTGTGTAAAAGGGGTCTTAATCGATTATTTGATGTGATAATCGATTATGCTTGTTTTTTGGCTACTAACATAATCGATTATGCGTTGATAATCGATTATCCTGTGTGTATAAGTGATGCGATAATCGATTATGTTGTAAAATTTGTGAAATAGAAATGTTTCTTAATTTATTTGTTTTCTGTTGTTTTCAGGTGTGTTGTTCTTCCTATAAGTCATCCCTGTTGTTGTTCTTGAGTGCTTATCTTCAGGTTTTTTAATTTTTTTATGTAAAATTATTTTATTTTATTTCTGTTTTATATTTATGTTAGAATGATTATGGTTTTGTAATATAATTTGTTTAGAATTTATTTTAGTTTATTATGTTAAGGCTGTTGTTGTAATATAATTTGTTTAGAGTTTAGTTTAGTTAATTATGTTAAGGAGTTACTAGATAGTTAATTAAATATGTTAAGGATTTTACTTAATTAAATTAATTTTTTCAGTTGATTTATTGTTTTAATTTTCGTAGATACTTATTAATTTTTTAACATTTAAGAAAAATATTTATTTTTATGAAATGAATTATTTACAGAATGGAAACAGAAATTTGTAAAGTTTAGGTATTTTATTATATTAAACATAAATTATTAATGTTATAATTAAATCAAATAAAAAAATGTTGTTGTGATTAAAGAAAACTGAAAAATTTAAGATAAATATTGTTTATAAGAGAATAGATATTGTATAATAATAAATATCCAAAGTTAATAAATATTGTATAAGAGAACTGAAATATTGTATAATAATAAATATACAAAGTTAATTTTTTTTAACATTTAATTTAATTGTTTATAAGAGAATAGATATTTTTTTAAATGAATATTTGTATTTATAAGAAAATGATAAATGTATTTAAAATAAATATTTTTACAAATGCAAATAGAAATTTGTAATTTGTAGGTTTTTTAAAAAGTAATTGATATTTTAGAAGTGCTATTTTTAATTGATATTTTAATTATAAATGTAGAAAGTAATTATTTATTTCAAAATGAATTGTTTATAAAACAGATTTAAAAAAATTTATTTTGACAGAATGGAATTCAAAATTTTAAAAATATTTTGATAGGATTTTCATTTTTGTAGATTAAACATAATTTATTAATGTTATAATTAAAAACATTATAAAAATGTTGTAGTAATTAAAAAAAAACAGTAAAAGTTTAAAGTAGAAATATCATTTTGAGTTATTTTTTTTTAATTTGTATTTCACATAAATTATTGGTGTTAGAATTAAATGTTAAAAAAAATGTTATAGTAATTTAAAAAGTCAGAAAAAGTTTATTTTAGATTGATAATAAATTATTACAAAGATAAAAAAAGTTTACAGAATCCAAATAAAAATTAATAATATGTAGTTAATATTGTTTTAGATTGTACATAAATTATTACAAAGATAAAAATAAATGTATTTAAAATGAATATTTTTACAAGTGGAAATAGAAATTTGTAATTTGTAGGTTTTTAAAAAGTAATTGATATTTTAGAAGTGTTATTTTTAATTGATATTTTAATTATAAATGCAGAAAGTAATTATTTATTTCAAAATGAATTATTTATAAAACAGACTTAAAATTTTTTATTTTGACAGAATGGAATTAAAATTTTAAAAATATTTTGATAGAATTTTCATTTTTTAGATTAAACATAAGTTATTAATGTTATAATTAAAAACATTTATGTTGTAGTAATTAAAAAAAAAGTAAAAGTTTAAAGTAGAAATATCATTTTGAGTTTTTTTTTTTAATTTTTATTTCACATAAATTATTGGTGTTAGAATTAAATGTTAAAAAGAATGTTATAGTAATTTAAAAATTCAGAAAAAGTTTATTTTAGATTGATAATAAATTATTACAAAGATAAAAAAGTTTACAGAATCCAAATAAAAATTGATAATATGTAGTTAATATTATTTTAGATTGTACATAAATTATTTCAAAGATAAAAATTTATGTATTTAAAATGAATATTTTTAGAAGTAGGAATAGAAATTTTAGGTTTTATTTTATTTTATTTGTTTATATTTATTTGTTGTTTGATTAAATTATGTTATTGAATGATATAGTAATTTTGATTAATTTTTTTATTAAAATTAATTAAAAGTACGTTTTAGGATAACTGTATTGGTGTACTTTTACACCGATACGGTAACCGCGTTCGGTATGAATTCGGAAAGAAGTTATGACGAGGCAGAGATGGTACACTTTGAGGAAACAGTTGCAATTTATGACGATCTTGTTGCGGCGAACATGAACTTAATTTCACAAATTGAAGAACAAATAAAAAAAATAATGAAGGTGCATCAGTCATGATTCTCTGTATGATTGCTTTTGGATTGAAATTGTTACGCACAATGCCTACTACAAGCAACTGTATCAGTCAGTCCCAACCACAAAAAGAGCGTCGCAGACAAGAATTGATGGAGTACTTGGTTCATCCTGAACAATCTCGTCACATTATCCGCATGGGACCAGGAGCTTTCATTAAATTATGTGAACGAATACGAGAAACTGGACTTGTTAAAGATGCATATCGATCAATCGTGGAAGAACAAGTAACGAAATTTCTCCACATTAGTGGGCATAATGTGAAGAATCGAAGTGTGTCAGTCTTTTTCCATCGGTCTGGAGAAACAGTTTCCCGTCACTTTCATAATGTTTTGAGTGCAATTTTAAGGTTGGAGGGGGAATTCTTAATTCAACCAAATGGAACGGTTGTACAACCACACATCCTTAACAACAGTTGATTTTTCCCCTACTTTAAGGTTTGTTGATAAAATCATTCCTTGAAATTATGTGTAATGTCTTCTTTAGTTTGTGGTTAATTAAAGTTATGAATTTTTGTTTACATTAGGATTTTTTAAGGGCCATAGATGGGAGTCATGTACGTGCTAAGGTTGCACGTGCTGATGCGCCTCGTTTTCGAGGGAGAAAAGATTGGCCAACCCAAAACATATTTGCAGCCTGTGACTTTGACATGAAGTTCACATATGTCTTAGCCGGTTGGGAAGGAACTGCCTCCGATTCAAGGATATTGAAAGATGCTTTGGTACGAGGCGATCCTTTGGTTATTCTAGAAGGTTAGTTATAGGGGATTGGGTGTGCAGAAGAATTAAAAGGTTGTAGTAATATATACTAACCCAGCTTTCCACAATCTTTGTAGGAAAATACTATCTTGGTGATGCAGGTTTTATGTTAAAACGAAATATAATAACACCTTATCGCGGGGTGAGATATCATTTGAAAGAATATTCGCGAAGAGGACCACAAAATGCAAAAGAGTTGTTTAATCATCGACATTCATCACTTAGGAACGTAATTGAGAGAACCTTTGGGGTGCTTAAAAAACGTTTTCCAATTATAGCCAGTGGGACTGAGCCACATTATGATGTGGATACTATGACAAAAATTGTTTTAGCTTGTTGTATTCTGCATAACTTTCTACGCGGGATCAACAATGATGAGTCTCTGCTTGAAGAAGTAGATAATGAATTGTTAGAACAAGATGTCCAACCAAGCACCACCCATTCTCGTGAACATGATTACAGGATAGGGTGTGATATTAGGGACGCTATAGCAAACGAAATGTGGCAAGATTATGTAAACAATTAATTTCATGAAATAATATATTTTCTACCATTTTTCAATGTTTGTCATCCTAACTTTATTTAAGTTAATTAGATGGATCGCGGAAAAAATGTGGCTTCAAATTCATCAGGTTCTTATCGAGAGTTCACCAAGTGGACGGCGGAGATGGACCTAATTTTGCTCAATACAATGATTGACGAGGTACGAAAAGGGTGTAGAATTAATGGTAGCTGGACCACTCAAGGATACACTAACATAGTTATGGCTTTAAATGAGGCTGGTTTATCGGGTCTTAAGAAAAATAATGTGAAGAACCGGCAGAAAAGCCTGAAGGACAGGTGGAGGGAAATCCATGATTTGTTTGGTGGATTGAGTGGTTTCGCATGGAACCAGAACACCAAACTTTTTTAGCTTTTTGAAGCCATGGATTAAGGTACAATGATAAGTACTTTTTTACATAACAATTACATTTAAATTCACATTTCGTATCATATACTAATATGTGAAATGTATGTAGGCCAAACCATCTGCGGCAAAATGGCGTTTCAATACCATTCGCCATTATGACCTCATGGAGGAGTTGTGGTCTAATGATAGAGCCACGGGAAGTCGGGTCAGGACAGCCCGTGACATCAATTCACCTCCTCCTGACATGACCAATTTCAGTGTCAACCTTGGGGAGAATAATATGGATTATATCCCCGAAAAACAAACTTTGAGGAGGCAGATGACTACGTCCCACGATCACCTGGTCCTCAATTCCAATCTAATGACACTCCTTCAGACACACCATCAAACACTCCTTCTATGCCATCTGCTGGCTTTGCGGGCACATCCTCATCCTGAGGATCAAAGAGAAAAGGCCTCAGTATGGACGGCATTGATGAACAATTTGCAATGTTGAATACTAATCTTCAACAATGCGTGTCATCAATGAAGGATGGAAATGAAAATGCCTCTCAGTTGGTGAATATTGCTCGTGCACAGGCAACGACAGCTCAAGATATAGCTGCCGAAATTACGAATAAACGACCTATATGCTGAGCATGTACACCACCATCGACGCCATGCCTCATACCAGTACTCAGAGTCTGATATTTGGGCAATGCTCGTGGAGCTAAACATTCAAGATGAACAACTCATGGATCAATGTTATGAGTTTTTATGTGACCATCCCGGAAGAGTTAAGCAACTATTTGGGATGCCATATGAGCGTCGAATGACAAAATTGTTTGGATTTATGACTAGGCATTGATTTTATATCTCTGCATGGGGGTTACCTTTAATTATTATTAATCTAATATTCGACTGTCTTTGTTAGTAGCTGGACATGTAATATTTGACTGCCTTTGTTAGTTATTGGGCATGTAATATTTGACTGTCTTTGTTAGTTATTCAACATGTAATATTTTGCTTTGTGAACATCTACTTTCATTAGCAACGTAATATTTTGCTTTCTGAACTTGCACTATTGCTTTATGATATTATGTTAACTTCTGTTTAGTTATTTATTGTAGTAATTGCATTATAGATGACATCATCATCCCACAAACGTAACAGAACCCGTAAGGGTAAATTTCCAGCAGAAGATGTTGACGTTCCTCCTCCACCAACGAGGATTCCAGAAGTTCTTGATTATTCAAGATACTTCAGTACCAGGCGTCAAATGGTGGCTTTTGAAAAGAACTTTCACGCAAGAGCAGTATTACCACCAAAAGTGATGCATACTCCATTTTTTGCTGGTCCAGGATTTGAATTCCAAAATCTTCTGAATTGGCAAGGTTTACAACCTTTCCTTGGAATTAATCTTCCGTATTATGAGGATTTGGTAAGAGTATTTTATACAAATGCAAAATTCACACCTGCTGGTCACCTTGCCATTGAGATTTGCGGAAAAATGATACACATTAAAGAAATAGATTGGATGACCATTGCTCATCTACAGTATGATGGTCTTAAGTTAACCCATGGGACGATACCTGAGGAACTGAAGTTTGATCGAGGTCTAGCATTATCGTCCATGATTCGTGAAGATGTTGAAGGTGAAAATCTGAAAAATGTCGGTAGTCTGAAAATGAATGACCGACTGTTGCATTACACATGGGTGCATATCTTGTGCCCTCGAGGAAGCAACTATGCACAACTAACTACTGAATGAAGATATTTTCATGATGTGGTTAATCAAGAATAATGTACGCATTAATTGGCCTTATTACATCATGCAACACATCATCAAATGCCGGATAACAAGATGCCTCTCCCATATGCAAATTTGATAACGAGGATCTTGCAGGTGTATGGCTTTGACTTGTCGAATGAACAAGCAAGAATGCTAGGCTGGAATCATTACTTTGGCAAAAAAAGTATGACAAAATTAAATATATTCCAGGTCAATGGCATATGGCAACTTGGTAGACCCCACCATTCAAATGAAGAAGATGATGAAGAGGATGAATTGCCAGCACAAGATGTTGAAGGTGGTCAACCTGAGGAGGCAAACCCCACTCAAAGGGAATTGTTAAATCAAATTTTGTCCCGCATACAAAACATGAATACCCGAATGGACAGAATGGAGGTTACTCTGGCTGACATTCGACGTCATCAAGGCCATTGAGTGTGTTATTATTATGTTATCGTCATTGTTATTTTTATTTCTAATTTTCATGTTGAACATTAATGAATTGTGTTTGTTATTTTTGACGTTGACATTGTTATTGTTAAGGTTTTATGCTACTTATTTACATAATCATGTTGTTTTTAATGCAACTTTTTTACCATCTTATTACTTCGACAGCATTGGTTAAGTGTCATTAATGTCTGCGTATCACAACACGTCGTCATCTAGTTGTACTGGTTGTAGTGTGCAAAAGCGTGGTACTTTTACCCATGCTACTGGGAGCACAAGTGCCTTCGTTGATCCTATTTGTGATTGTGGATAATTTGCTGTATTGAGAATAAGGACAACACAAAAAAATGTTGGAAAATTTTTTTAGGGTTGTCCCAACTACAAGGTAAAATTTATTCAATTAGGTTTGAAACAAACTTAAGAATGTTATTTTAAACTTATTCATTGTTCAATTTTATTGTTTTCTTCAAAACAGATTAGAAGTGACATGGTTCTAGGCTATAATTTTTTCAAATGGTGCATTGAAGACGTTGCCGATGAAAAAGATGAAATTATTATCATACAACGAAATAAGATATGTCTTCTAGAAACCCGTTTGAAGGTCTCCACAAGAAGGATTCAAATGTTATTACTGGGAATGTCTTTTCTTTTTCTAATTAACATTATTATGTTCTTCATGTAATGACGTTATATTATATATTTTGACACCTACTTAATATTCATGTTATATTCTAAATTTCTATTTTCTTTTTAAAATAAATTCATTTTGCTATTCATAATAATGAAAATTATTATTAAAATTAATTATATATATATATTTGTATATATATAACAACATAATTTAGAACATAATTTATAATATTAAAATTATGTAAATAAATTAACTTAAATAAAAAATAATTCTTAATTGATAAAATGTTAAATAATATAATTATACTTTAATTTTAAATTATAATTAACTAAAATATGAAATAGGATTAATCATTATTTATTCTTTTTTTATATTCAAGGGTAAAATTGTAATCTCACAAACTTTACTATTCAAAATAATTTATAATATTCTTACAACTATCACATCACTCACAATTTTCAATAAACTTTCCTCACACATCCACTCTAACATACCCCAATCCAAACAACCTCAATTTTCTTCACACTTTCTTTACACTTCCACTCCCACTTACCCTCAACTTTTCACTCTCCCACACCCTCTAATCCAAACACACCCTTAAAATGTATGTACAGTATCATCATACATTTTTATTCTAACAATACTAACTCCATTAACTTTTACAACAAGATAATTTCCCATAAATATAAATTCCTCAAAATAAGTTTATAAATGTAAAACAAATATAAGACATAAAATCATTATGTGAAGTTGCACTTAATTCCACTGTTTTGCCATTAGTGTTAATTAATGTTGGCAAACTAAAATATTTTCATCTCCAAGTTACTTGGAAGACAACTTCTTACACTAAATACCTAACTTAACCCTTCTTTCAACAATAACAAGAATGGCATTCATAGTTTCAACACGTAATACTTTTCAAAATAATGAGTTAGTGATACAAGGTGTACTTTTCAAAAGCTTTAATGGAATTTACTTCTTCTTTTTTACTTCCTTTTCAACACATTTCCTTGAATATGCGTACACGAATATGCAATGTTTAACAAGATCCCATCCATTCAATCAGTTGATAAGCACATTTGACATAGATTCAGTGTGCAAGTATGTTCAATGTCCTTCTGTCAAACTATTTTAGTTTTTTGAAAGTTTAGCTTTACTTGTTCAAAATGTATACCCTTGCATATATTTGACATCCGATTTAGTTCAATTTCTAAGTATTTCTTCAGATCCACTTTACAATCAATAATATTATTATTTTGATTGTAAAGTGGATAAATTGATAACTAAATTTTTTTATATCCACTTTACAATCAATAATATTATTATTTCTATATTTTTATATTATTTAATTATAAATTTATTTTTATTATATATATATATATATTTTAAATCATCATATCAAGAATTATAAATAATTTTAAAGCATAATTTTTTTTTCTCTGAAAAAAAAATTGGACGATCGTATTACTAATATTTGATCAATAACTTTTTTAATAGCAATGTTTAAAAAATACCATAAAAAGTATGTGTTTTACTATTATTTTTATTTTATCTTTAAAATATTTATTAATTCTTTTACATTTTTTTATTCCAGATGTGATTTTATTATTTTATTTTCATGTTCTCTTCAGGATACTTGAATTCATTACTTCTACTTTTTCTTAGATAAGATGAATTTTTCATTTTAAATATTTAGTTAATATGATATTTACAATAATAAAAAAATGAGTTTATTATTATTTTTACTATTTCTATTATAATTACTAGCACACATATCTGCATTTTTTATTTTTTTTATTTTTATATAATTAAATACAAAATTTAATCAAATTAAATAATATATTATTATTTGTGTTAATTTTTTATTACTTATATTTATATTTATTTTTAATTAAATATGTTTAAAACAATTATAAATCAAATGTAATATTATTGAAGAACTTAATATTTTAAGAATGTGATTCTTAACTAAAGAAATTGAAGTTATTAATTTAATTATAAAAGAAACTAAACATCTCTATATAAAAAAAATAAAATAAAATGTATACATTAGAGAAATAGGAAAAGCAAAATAAGATAAATAAAAGAGATGAAATAAATTAGCAATACACAATTTCAGAATCTCAACATTAGGGTTTTTGAAGCATTGAGGAGACGAAAAACCTGGTGAAGTGGCGGTGATGAAATGTGAAGAAGAACAACAATAGAGTTTCACAATCTCAAAATTAGGATTTTGGAGACATTAACATGTTTTTATAATATTTCTCTCTCACAGTTTTCTTATATATCACTCTCTTTCATAATCTCAAAATTAAGATTTTGAAGAATTTTGGAGACATTAAGATGTTTTTATATTATTTCTTTCTCACAGTTTTCTTATATATCACTCTTTTGCCTAAAAAAAGTAACAGTCCATAAATCCACATTTCACCCCTCTCTCTCCACTCTTCCCTAATAAAAGGCACCAATCTCTCCACTTTTCTGCCGGTTAAGTGAGAACATATAAAATAAAATTTTAAAATTAAAAATATGTTTATTTAATAAAGAAGAATATAGTTTAAAACAAAAAAGTAATCAATCTCTCCTACCAGTTAGGTGATAAAATCTACTAACCGTTTCTGTTATTATACAACAATTAAATATACACATTTTTATATTACATAAATATTGAACAAAAATAATTTAAAAAATGAATGATCCCATCAGAACTCAGATCAATTCAAAGATAATAGTATTAGTATTTTTTAAAAAGGTTGGTATAGTTAGTGGAGAGGAGAGAGACGTAAATAATAAATTATTATAATAGAACGAACTAAAAAAGATAAAAAAAGGGGAAGAGGAGAGAGAGACGTAAATAATAAATTATTATAGAAGAACCAACAGAAAGAAAAAAAATAGAAAGGGAAGAGAAGAGTTACCTCCATATGGTCTATATGGTAACCCAATGACTATATCCTACAAATGAGGCAAAGTTCTTCTCGGATTTGATCAATTGCTTCAATAACCTAAATTCAAACATAGCAAGACAACCACCAATTCATTATATGAACATTTGGAATGTTGTTGTGTTGGACTGCACACGGAAAATAATTATTGGTGTGATCAGATATCCAACTTCTAGTCCCATTACCCTTGTTACAATCTCCATATCAGGTTTTGTTTTTTCTTTAACAGCAATACTTGCATCACTAAAATCATGTCCCACAAACCACATCTTGAAGGAAGCACTTTTCACCTCTCCTGTTCATGTAGGTCATTCTTCATGAAGCAATCAAGGTTGAATATATCAGGAAAATTCAAAACAAACCTTTCACAAATACAAAGATAAAACTGTTATGACATATACGAATCCCTAACTGCAAGTATTTTTTTGGGTTTGCAAACAATGTCTTAAAATCTCACCACACCAAAAATAGAAAACAAATAAAAGCTATAATTAAATAAAAAAAACTATAATTCATGGATTTATTTATGCAGAAGCAAGCACACACGTACCTAAGTCGAGTTCAATAAGCCTTAGCAAGTCCAGCCTGCACAGGTCATGATGTATTAATTCAAGCATAAACATTTCATTAGTCTTCATCTTGACTTTGGAGTAAAATTAATCGAGAAATTGAAAGCAACATCCGCAGAGAGACGGAACAACATCAACAGAGAGAAAATGAGAGTTTACATTAGATTTCGTTGATTGAAGGAATAAAAAGGTAAGAAATGAGGAAATGAAAAATCTATTTGAATCAAATTGAAAACTGTTGTGTAAATCAAATGATAAATTGTCCTGTATCAAATCGAGAACTGCTCTCGCTGATTCAAAAAGAAAAACAACAAATAGAAAATTAAATTCAAAACTGTCTACAAAATAACCAAAAATAGTTATTTAGGAGAATTCTCTTTATATTTAACTGTTCTTTTAAAAAAATTATATATAAAAAAACAGTTACAAAATAATAAAAATAAGAATAAAATAGAAATAAAATAAAATATTAATAAAATGTAAGAGATTTTGAAAATAAATCAAACCGCTCATCCACCCCTCTTCTAATTCATAATTGTTCCTCCACAACTCTTTCAATTCAAAACCACTCTTCCACCTCTCTTTCAATTCAAAACCGCCTCCACTACGTATACCAAATATTGTAGGAAAAAAAATGACACAATGACCATAATACAATAATAAAATTAAATATTAATATAAGGATAAAATGGGAAAAAAATGAAGAGTAGTTAAGAGGAGAATCCCCTTTATATATAGGTATAGATTTATTTTAATTATTATATTATTTATAATATTTATTTTCCATTTCATCATTGAACTTCAATACATCATGATATACAAATACAAAGTAAGGTGATATAAATAATAGGAATAATCCCTTAAGTACCTTAAAGGAAAAATCAATTATTGCCAGCATTTTACATAGAATGACATAAACTTAACCGTGCATGGATTATGGCTTCTTTTTCCTTCTGAATCTTTGAATCAAAATTGGCGTGCAATGACAAGGTTTACTCATTAGGATAAGAAAGTGAATACCCCAACTGAATAGATAGATTCCTACTCCTTAACTATGTATGACAGGTTCCATAATTGAATGCATAGATTCACTCTGTAAACTTGCCGTGTTTATAAACATTCATCCCCACCTTCAAAAATGTTGCAAATCTAAGCACTAAAACATAAACAAATGGTCCAACTTGTGACAATATCCTTTCTTTAGAATTGTTGCAAGCCTAAAGCAAAATCCCAAACATATTGTAAAACAGTAAAACAGCAAGACTGGCCATCATGTTATAATATCTTTTTGAATGATGTAATTCAATTCAATCTTAATCATGAACACTAAAGCAAAATAATTCAATGACTGATAAAATTTACAGGAATCAATAAATCCGAATACTTTTTTTCCCTTCTCTATCATACATATTTTCGTAAATAAGAGTTCTATGTTACAAATCAAAATTGTGGTGGAGTTGAAAAGATCACATCTAGTTTCACTTAAATATTCTGATTCTCGATTAGAAAGAGCAGCTCAGCACAAATAGAATAACAAGTTGCACAACCTTGTACCCATCCCCTCTCCCTCTCCACAACCTATACAGAGTCTCACTGTCGTCTACATAAATTACTAAGATGCACAAGATAGGAACTTCACTCCCAACTAGGTTTGCAGCAATGCCCTGAACATGCAACAACTTGCAACAGATGTTCTTCTTCCAATCAGTAAAAAATTAAGACAAATAAGTCAGGCACTAGTCACCATCCAAGCAGTTTAAGATCAAGGCAATCAATCAGTCACTCAATACTTGCTGCCTGTATGCAAGTGACAAAAGAATGAATGAAGAAAATTGGTATCTTCTAGCCCATGCCCCAATTCCTCCTGCTCTGACTGTCATTGGAGGGTTCCTTGTGCACATGTAATTATTGTGACAATTAAATAATTATCAGTATGGAATGACATATGGAAGAGCAAAAACATCTGCTGACTCTATGCGCAGAGCTCCGGCCCATACCTGTGGTGTATCCTCAACCTCTGAAGATTGCACCACAGATTTTCTTTTGGGTGAAACATTTCTGTCAAATAGCCATTCTTGATCATCAAAATCAGACCACTGATCCACCTTAGGTACTGAATATACCTGGCCTAGGTACTTGGAGTCTGGATGGGATGGCTTTGCAGAAGCTTCAGTTACAAACTCAACTGGCACAGTATCAGTGCGAGTCTTCTTTGAAGAAACTGAAAATGACTGAGTTTCAAAAATCTCATTTTTCTTGCCTTCTTTGTTTTCTACCTTAACACCGGTGGTCACTTGTGGTCTATCTGAAGCATTTGGTATGGAAATTTGCCAAGGTTCCAATGTCCTTCCATTTTTAGTTAATGGATGAGAGGAAGACAATTTTGGAAACTTATTGGGCAAACTGTCATCAACTGTAAGAAATTTCAAAGAAATATATAACTTGTCAGTCAACAGAAAAATATTATGTACAAAATTATACACAACTTAACAGGATCACTAGGTAGAACTGAGAACAAAACTCATCATAAGTAACGCTCACCACGTGGAACTCCATTTGACTCAATATCTTTTCGTTTTTTGAGATTTTCCCCACCAACAGCATCCTCCTGGCTGTCTCTAGAAAGCTGTGCGAAACAATTTGAATCTTTAAGTTCAATTTTGTTGCTTTCTTTTAATTTATTTTGCTCTGTTGTTTTAAGTTCACTAGACTCCTTAGCTTTCTCCTCCTTTTTCTTCTCTTTATCCCTATCTTTGTTCTTCCCATGCCCTTTCTTCTCCTTCTCTTTATCTTTCCTTTTATCTCTTCTTTTATCGTCCTTTTTTTTCTTAACCTTTTCCTTTCCTTCATCTTTCTTTTCCTTAACCTTTTCCTCTTCTGTCTTTTCCGTACCTTCCTCTTTCTTTTCCTTAACCTTTTCTTTGCCTTCAACTGTTGCTTCCAAATTATTTTCAAAATACTTCCCAAGAAGTGTGGGTATTCCATCAACTCTAGGATGAAAACCTCCAGCATAATTCTGAGCTGGTGAATTTCCAATAGGTCGGACCTCAGCTTGTACTCCTCTTCCATCAATCTTAACATCAAGGCCTTTATCCTTGAGTTTTTCATTACCATCAAGCCTGGTCTCACTACCTTTAGCCACCAACCTATCAGCTGCCTCATTTTTTCCATGGTTTGCATTAGTAAAGTTATGAACCAATTGATTGGTAGCTTCTCCATCATCATTCCTAATCCTCCGGTCCAGCTCCAAGAGGAACTTTGATTCCATGTTCTTAGCCAGAGGATTTTTTTCTCTTGGCTTCTCCCCATTGTTACCAGAATACTGTTTGGTGAGTCTGTTCTCAAACAAGATACCCTTCTTATCATCAAGCTTAATTTCCTCTTGATGGAGATTACCAGCATTGAGACCCTCAGATTGTCTTGGAAAACCTTTGTCATCTGTAGTAGAACTGATTTTACTTTTATCTCTATCTTTGTTCTTATCCTTATTTTTATCTTTTTTCTTCTCTCTGCGTTTTTCCTTTTTGTCCCTCTTTTCCTTATGTTTTCCATCTCTTCCTTCTTTCTCTCTCCTCTCCTTACTTTCCCTCTTCTCTTTGTCCTTCTTATCTTTCTTATGTTTTTTCTCTTTCTGCTTCTCCTGCAAGTAAATGGTGAGAAGAGATATTAATAACAATAACAAGAGCGAAGAAAGGAGAATTTATCAAAAGTAAAAACATGCAAAGGAAAAAAAATTGGTTCTTGTCTGTTGACACTCACATACATCCTAGGAAGAAACCATGACAATAACAACAAGATCAATGTCTTCAAGATTTTAGGAGATCACTGTGATGCCTTATTAAGCAGTTCCAATTATTAGATTCACTAAACCCACCAGAAACACTTTCATTCTTAGATGCAAATGCTGGTCCTTTTGATATTTATTTTATTTCTTTTTTGGCTTTTGGCACATATTACAA
This sequence comes from Phaseolus vulgaris, assembly GCF_000499845.2. Classification (NCBI taxonomy): domain Eukaryota; kingdom Viridiplantae; phylum Streptophyta; class Magnoliopsida; order Fabales; family Fabaceae; genus Phaseolus; species Phaseolus vulgaris. The sequence goes on from NC_023757.2 coordinate 6,385,183, forward strand.
ATAAGATATGCTATGACAATTTTAACGGATGTTCTGCAATCTATGCCTTGTATTAAAATAAAAAGATCGGGGAAGTGCAATTGACAGGTCTTATTATAATGGCAGATAAGAAACTCCGGCAAATAAAATATAGCATATCTAGTTATATTCCCATAGATGAACCACCAAAAAACTTAAATGCTACCAAGGAAAACTGCTTGTTCATCTTCTAAGTCTCAAGAAGCAACCCATATTCAGTCTACCAAATGAGAACAAATTCTATACATAAAAACATGACTTTGTGGGTCCCACATCATATTTAATGAATCTCTTTTCATTTGGTAGTTTTCAACAAATATCAACCAATAGAAGAGACTGTTACAAAGGCTGTTAGAGAATATGTTCCTAGCACTCCTCGTTAATTTGCCCAGGATTTTTTATTTTCTAAATTATAAGTTATCCAAGAGTTTTATTATAATTGGTTATAAATGCCTTTTAGTTGTCTTACGCTACCTAGACCTTTTGAATCACTATAGTATTGAGATGTCCATTTCCTCATAGAACATATGAAATTCTAATCAGGAGTACTCTCGTGACCCTACTAAAGTTAGAAAGTAGGAGGTGTCTACCTGGAATTTGAAATGGGTTACATATGTAAGATAAAGAGTGGAAAACGCACTAACTATCTCACTTTTAAAGTAGCTAAATCCCAGTTCACTCTACAAAAGGGGTACCCTAGACTTATTAATCTGCATTAGGTCTAACTAGTTCAATCTCCAATTTGATTTTGAAAGCATTGACATGATTCACAAATATGCTCTACAAGCCAACTACAACATAGTGTTGATGAAATTAATGTTACCAATGAATTGCTAATGTATGAAAATACTTATTGGGTAGAGACCACATTTCGTTTTTTTCTTTTCCAAGACCTGTTGGGTAGAGTTAATATTTTGTGTGGAGGAAGAGAAGAAAGGAGTTTCATCAAAGAAGGTGATCCTTGCAAACATTTAATATCCTTTAGTGTCACGTGAAAAACATCGATACCCTTTTTGAAGATGAAAATATCCTAAAACGACACATTTGATAGCTTGGGCTGAAAGTTCATCCAAACCTGGAGACACACCATGTGCAAAAACTCACACAACCGGACTGGAGGATAAGTGTGAAACAGAGGTTGATTTGGAAACATAAAGGAATGTGGAATTTTATTGTCCAAAGAAAAATAGGGCATTCTATTAATAAGATAACAGGCAGTAAAAATGGCATCACCTAGTGATGGACAGGAACATTGGCACCAAGCTGCGAGTGTCTATATTGTCTCTCTGCTATATTATTTTGCTGAGGTGTATGAGGATAGATGGACGCGTGTAAAATGCCATGTGAGTTTAAAAGAGTGAAAGAACCAAAGAAAAAGTATTATTTGGCATTATCACCCCTTAAGATCTTGATCACTTGGCCAAATTGGTTCTTGATTTCATTAAGGAATGACACAAACATATTCAAAAGTACAAACCAACCTTTCATTGAGTAAACCCAAGTATAACGAGAATTTTCATCAATAAAAATGACAAAATAACGAAACCCAAAGGATGAAACTCAACTTAGACCCAAAATATCAAAGTGAATTATAGAAAAGACAGAGTTGCATCTTGACTCAATTCTTTTTAGAAAATAAGACCGAATATGCTTTCCTAATTGACATGACTCACATTCTAAGACTGGGAATTTGCTAAGTTCGAGAATCATCCTTTTCATTTTGATAAATGTGGATGACCCAAGTGATCATGTAGAAGCTTAGGAGATGAGTGAAAGGTTGTGTTTGGCTGTCAGGCTTCAAATTAAGATATTCTTGATATTCTTCATTAGAAAAATGTGGTTCAACCTTATTAGATTGAAAGATGTTTGTTGTCTGGTTAGAAAAACAATGTGAGGAGAAGCATTTATTTTTTAGTGTGGCCTCTTACACAAGAAACATTGGGGACGTTTGTATCAACTTTGAGTAAAAGAAGACATTGAAAGACGAATTCAACAATCAGAATTCCAACAAAAATCTACACTCCACAGCCAGTTCCAACTATAAAAGGCAGCAAACAGTGGTGAAGAAAAAGTATGAGAGAGAGAAGGGGAGAGGAGTCTCTCAACCAAAGCTGAAACCGTAGAAACAAGGGTTGAATGGAAACAAGGACTAGGACGTTCGGCGAGTGTTGTGAAGAAGACACGGAGTTCTTTCCATGACAAAAAGGTGGCTAGCAGCAGATGGTGATGGCCGACTAACGATGGCTGACGGGCGACTGACGATGGTCGACGACAGCTGATGGTAGCGCGAAGGATAGTGATAGCGGTGGATAGCGGTGGACAACTGCAAAACTAGTAGAACGAGCCCCACTCTTATACCAAGACTTAAAATATGATAAAAAAAAACTTAAGAAATTGATCATCTCTTAGAAAATTAAATCAGGAATATCTAGATAATTAATGCTGATACATAAACAACTCATAGGTACAACGTATAGCAATTTTCCAATACAACTGCTAATTACCTATTAATACCTATTCTAACAAATATAATACATTATAAAGCTTAGTAAAACAAGAAACTAAATGAAACCATTGAAATGTAATCATTTAAATAAGGAATGCATTGCATTTGTAAAGTGAGGTTTGCATTGGTCATATCTCTAATCTATATGAGATCTCCAACACACACCCTCATATCAAGGACTAGATGTCTCGAGCATAAAACTAGATATTTGTGGGTGGTCTAAAAGCAGCTCGCTGAGCCCAAAAGCCTTGACAGGATAGACTCTGATACTATCTTAGAAAGTAGACTTTTAGCCTAACTCAACCTCATAAAACTGACTTGTAAGATGAGATTTGTACCCACTTGTATACTATAATTTGGTCATATATTTAATCGATGTGAAATCTCACAAACAATCAATTTTATCACCAAAACTTATATCAGCACTAAATGGATATTGAAAAGGCTCTCTAACCAAAATGGGGACAAAGCCTCATAGGTTTGACCTATGTAAAGGAGGAGAAACTTGCAATTCTCTGAACATACAAATAGTGAACCACTTAAACCACCATCCCATACCAAAATCCATACAAATGTCCCCCATAATGTACAGATACCAACTTGAAAAACTGCACATTATATTCCCTGTATTTTTCCCAACTTTATTTCACAACCTTCCTCTATGGTAGGGAGGTCAGTTGAGGTTTCAATAACAGATGGAAGGAATTACTGAAAATAATTCTCTTGCTAATTTGCAGTAACTAAAGGAAAGTATTATTTTAAATTTAACTTCTCTACAGTACAAATAATCTAAAGCCAATATTCATTCAAGGAATACAAATCCTTATTCAGTATCTAAAATTATTATAAAGATTATTCTTTTGATTTAAAAGAAAAACAATCCTAGAATACAGTTTTCTAGAGGCACTCCAAATCAAAAACTTGCACACAGATGGAACTCCAATTAAACTATAAGTTGCAATATCCAATTCAAATTAAGTAGTTCAAGTCAGTTCCTATCATGAAATACACCAAAGGCTTAGGAGAAACAGCAACTGATCTTGTTGCTCCCAGGCTAGGTATTGCAGATTGACATTACCAGTTGTAACTACCATACAATAACTGAAAAACTTAGAAGCAAATGATATCAATCCCTATAGCAACTCTAAGTGTAGCTATGACAATTGAAACTGACAGTCAGGCGCAACTGTGTAAAACTCGAAATACAGGAAAAAATAACAATGTAAAGAAGAATACCTATCATTTAATACCTTATAGGATTAATCATACTTAAAACAACTAAGTAAATCCCCTGCATAAGTTACTCCCTTAAATGAATCATCCAATGCAATAAATCTAGCTGATCTACATAGCTTCAGCCTCCATCCTCAAACTCGTCATCAAAAAATGGTTGTTTCTATATTATTTTCAATTTTACCTCAAAAATTTCAAATCCCGGCTTATGGGAAAGCTCAGCTACCTATGGGAGATGCTACTACCAACAGAATCCAATAAAAAGTAGAAACAAATAAAAAGAGAATTAAGGCCACTAGCCATAGTCTCACCAGATAATCAGAAACCATTGGGTAGGTGGAAGTCCAGTCCAGCAAGAAAACAGAGGCATGAGGGGAGGGGAACAGAAGTTAAAACATGACAAGAAGAATGATATGTTTACATTTGAAATTAATGGAGAAAATTGATTGGCATTATTGTCAAGCAAATTGAGAATTCAAAGCAGATACTTGACAAAAACATTAACTAACATTCCTTTCAAGCATAAGAATAAACCTGAAGTTACTGGCATCCATAACATATATGATGATTTCACAGGAAAATCATAGTTGGCCCTAAATTTGAAGTACCTTTTTAATCTAATCAAGGTAAACAAAGCATGAACTAAGGGGCACATAAATTGAGGTAACAAAGAATGTATGCAAGAACAATATACAAATAAATCTCCAACCTTGATCACATCATTATAGCAACCTCTTGCTTCGCCACAAAATAAACTTGGCCCTTTTTACATGTTTGAGGAAAGAAATGTAGCACAATTTCACCAATATGATGTGATTACAAAACAAAATTTTCAGTTATTGACTTATAGCAGATAATCTACCACCATTCAATAAAGGGTTCACGGATGATTATTAAATCAGTTAAAATTCGCAGAGAGAGAAAAGACAATAAAAAATCTGAAAGTATTACATATTTTCAAGGTCATCTATGACTGACAAGATCAAGGAAATTCAAAGATGTTGGTTTCAAAAAAATCAGCAAGTATTACAAAGTACATTAGAGGAATCTTCAAAACACAAATATATATGAACAATCTCCACCAATACTATCTCTTTTGCTACAATACCTAAGGTGTCAAGTAACAACATCAAATCCAAAGTTAATTATTACATTTAATTATTCAATATTATTCCCTGGCAATGTTTTCTCCAACAAATCAAGTAAAAAATCCATAGACTCAACATTCTAACCTGGAACGAAATCTTTATGGCTTAGTATAAAACAAATATATAAAATTGTCAAGGACATGAATTGGAAGAATGACAACAATAAGAATTGGGTGAAGTCTGTCACTTTATCTAAAAATGGACGTGTAACAATGCACTTTGAATGAATGGATGTCAATTGAATTTACCTTTCTTAACAAATCCACTCCATCTGTTCTAGCCTTCTTTATATATCCTGGTGGTGGAAATGAAAAACAGCGCGACATTGCATAAAAGCCTAATGTAAAATTCTAGGTGTGAGACTGCTAGAATCCAGTAACACTGTTCCAGGGAGGGAACAAACCAGCAACTATGCTCATGCACCATGTCACCACATTCATTTCAAGTTTTAAAATTTCTCCATGAACCTTCACTAAAACATTCACTTAGAGCAACCAAACCAACTAAATATTTGCTTCAACTGTTTCAAAACCGAATAAATTGTCTGAAATCCAATACTCTACTCTTGTGAGCCACCATACCACCAAAGACAACAGAAAACACCAATGAAGAACAGATGACTTTGCACTTGATCACTCATTCACAATTACTAATAGTAGATAATGCTCAAAAAAGCAATGTTAACATCTTTAGTAGTCTGTCTCTAAATACAAATGCTTCTTAAAGAGTCCCCACACACAAATGCTCAACAGTACAATATGACCTCCTGACGAGATGAGAGTTCATGCCCATTTCACGCAACCGGTGAACCCTAATCACTCGGGAAGCTTAGGGCCCCAGTTACGATCCAATGAAACCCTAAAAAATAAACCCACATACCCAACGAAATACCTCACCAAAGAAAACCTAATCCAAATCCCAAAACCTCTTTTTGATTTGAAAACACAAAATCAGAGGAATGAGAGGCAATACAGAGAATCAAACACTTGGGAATAATGGGTATAGATCAAGAAGGAAAGAACTCCGATTCGAAGGCAACAAAACTGAAATTGAGAAAGGAGAGTCTAAGTGAAAATTGTTAGATTCTGGGTTCTCCTTGTTTACCAAATGTTTCTTTCCTTGTTGTTCTCTGATTTATGGATTGTGTTTGTTTGTGTTTCTGTGCTCAGACTTGTATTCTATATTTCTGTGCTTGAGTTGTATTCCATATTTATTCCTTATTCATGGCTAGTGTTATGGTTATTTCTTTTATTTTTATTTTTTTAATATTATCCCTAACACTCGAATAAATCATATTCTTATAACAAAAAATCAAAATAAATCATATTCTTATAAAAAAAATCAAATAAATAATTACATATAATAAGTTGTGAACAATAAATTTGATATTGTCTTTCTTAAATCATTATTGTTTTATTATAAAACATTAATTTGAAAAATATTTGCAAATAATTTCATTTTATGATTATAGATAGAAAAAAATATTACTAACAAAATATTTAATATATTGCATAAGGACTATTTTATATCTTAAATTGTGTATAATTATTTTATATGACTTTTAAAGTGTGTAAGAAAAATAAAAAGAGAATGGTACTAATTATTTTCTTATACTATGTATAACTTTTTAATGTTACCGTGAATAATTCTAAAATAAAAATATATTTGGTGTTCTTATTTTTTTTGTTTTTGGAAATGAAATTATTATTTCTGATTATTGAAAAAAAATCAGATTACAATAATTAAACATTATAATATTAAAAAGTAATATACAGAGAATAAATTATAAGGGTATAAGTAGATTGTAAAACATTGATGTTAATTTGAATGATATTTTATCCAATTATTTCAAGATTTTGTTTCATATATTTGAGTTATTTTTCAAATTGTATCCATTAAGTAAATTTTTTTTTAAAAAATTGTTTCTTTGTGAGTTTTTTTTTTTATCCTTCTTACATGTATTATTCTTGCATAACTTTTTTATAATAATTCTACACAGAAATTCAACTTGTATGATTGTACGGTGGTTAATTAATGTCATTTGCTAACACGTTTTTAGTGTTTTTATATTGATAAATTAGTTTATAAAATATAACATGCAAGCAAATTTTTAATATGTAAAACAAGCTCTTAAGTTAATTATTTACTGCAATTATATTAAAAAAAGATATTAATAATTTATTACTTATAATATTTTTTATGATAAATATTTAAAAATTATCAAATTCTATGTAACATGAATAAGTTAAACTAATTTATATATATATATATGATGTAAACGGAAATTAAATAATGGAAAAAGACTGTTTGGAAAAAAAAGTAGGAAGAGACTTTTTTTCTTATAGAATTTACATGAAAAAGAATTTCCTCATATTTTTTAATTTATTAAAAATCTAAACATGATTATAACATGATTCTTTTAAAAGTACAAAATATTATTTTTCATAAGATATATATGTATTTAATTTTAATATAGTTCATTTTGAAAATAAGTGTCATCTTTACAAATTTATGAAAATGCATGAAAAATGTTTTTGTTCTGATTTCTACTGGGCAATGCCAAGTGGTACCACCCCAGCCAGTCACCACTTCTGTGTGTCACAAAAGTGTTCAACTTCAAATGAAACAGTTTATAAAATATTTAAATTTAATTTAGTAATAAAGTGTCACATTATAAATTTATGTTTTAGTGGCTGAGGGATGAAGTTTTTTTTCTCAGATTTTCCTTTTCTTAATTATCTAAATAAATCATTTCCAAGATATTTTTTCCCTGGTTACAGCCTCAACAGCAAGAATAAAAACAGAAAAAATGTCAAATTTTGATCTTTCTTTTTTAAATAAAATAGAAAATAAATAAATTTTACAAAAAAATCTAATCATTTAATAAAAAAACAATTTAAAAACATATATAAAATTTATAATTGTTAAAATATCTTTTTAAAAAGACTAAGTGTTATTCTTAGTGAATACTGATATTTAATTTGAATTTATTAGTATTATTAAAAAATAATATAAAATATAATTATGAGTAGTAATAATTATTTATTATTTTAAAATTATGTTAACATAAAATAATAAAATATTTCATCTTTGTTGTTAAATATAAAATTTGAAATTTTGATTTAAATTATTATATAATAAATTAAAAAATAGGTAATTTAATTTAAATCATACTTACTCTTTTAAATATTAATAATTCATATCAGTAATTTAAATGTATGTGAATAAGAAGATTAGGATATTTTTATTTTTAATTTAAAAATAGATATTTATCTTTTTTATACTTCAGATACATCAATATTCATATTTGCTATTGTATTTAAATATTTTTTTGTCTTTTCTATAAATGATACTAATTTTTGTGCTTTTAATGATATGAATTTACATTTCTTATCTTACTTGCAAAAAGTTAATTTTTTTATAAAAATACTTTGTCTTTTATATTTAAAATGTTAATTTTTTTATTTTAATTAATATAATAATTTTAAATAAAAGAAGGGAAGAGAGTATACTTTACTAAAATTATAAATGAGATGTGTCCATAAGAACAAAAGTGAACATTTAAAAAGTAAAATGGAGTAAATTTCACTCTGTTAATTATAAAGTAAATGTGTATTTTTAACATAAATACAATTTAGCGTAACCTGAAAAATAGTAAAACACAATTTAAATGCATCGTTGTAATATTATAATAATAATAATAATATAAAAATAATTATTAATTAAAAGTAATTTTAGAAAAAAAAGTAATTAGTTACTAAAATTAATTAAAAATTATATATTATTTTATAAATTACCAAATTATTTATCTAATTTTTATTATTAATACAAATTTAGATACTAATAAGTTAGTTAAATAATAATTTAGAAATTAATTTATAATTTTTATCTAATATTAAAAGTTACTTTAAATATCAATAATTTTTTAAATTTATAAAATAATATTCAATTTAGTCAATAACTGATAATTTTTTTTTCTCTTAACTTAAATTTTATTTAATAATTTTGTTGTAGTGTAATAATAAAATATTCTTAGTGAAAATTTGGAGTTTTTAACCATGATGGGGTTATTTTTTTTTGTTTTTACCAAAATGGGGTCCGTTTAAAAAAATTACAAATTTAGGCAAATCGTGTCAATTCGACACGACTTCATATACACAAATCGTCCCAATTAGACACGATTCTGCCATGTCATATTGAAGTCGTGCCAACTTGGCACGACTTCTGCCACGTCATTTTTTTTTAAAGTAGACCAATAATCCTGATTTCGAACTGGATTAAATTGGACCGCATAAGCCTTTAAAATATTGTGCAGACTATATTATTTGTCTACTTACACGGGACCAAATTTCTTACCTGACCCCATCATGCGTCGACATCAATCAGGAAGACCTAACACTCAACGCAATTGTAACGAAATGGATTATTCAATTCCAAATAAGCCAAAAAAATGTTCATATTGTAGAACGGAAGGTCACAATAGAAGCAATTGTCCGCACAAACAAGCTTAATAATAAAATTCAATTCAAGTTTGATTATTAATTTCCTCATTTTCTTTATCTATGTATTTATTCATTCATAACACTCTTAGAACATTCATTTTCTTTATCTATGTATTTATTCATTTAATTCAAACATGATCCATACACGATTATCCAATTTTTTGTTCCTTAAAACTAACACTCTTAGAAAGTTATGTATCAAAATAATTTTTAACATTACATAACTTACTACCCAATATATAAACAATAAAATTAAAAAAAAAAATTATGACATGGCAGAAGTCGTGCCAAGTTAACACGACTTCAGTATGACAGGGCAGAAGTCGTGCCAAGTTGACACGACTTCAGTATGACATGGCAGAGTCGTGTCTAATTGGAACGATTTGTGCATATGAAGTCGTGTCGAATTGGCACGACTTGCCTAAATTTGTAATTTTTTTAAAATGGACCCCATTTTGGTAAAAACAAAAAAAAACCACATCATGGTCAAAAACCCGAAAATTTGTTATTTGTTAGATATTATTAGACATTGTTAAATATTAAAGATATTGTCAGATATTTTTATTTAATGGGCTTATCTTGTATTTTTTTTTTCTTTATATAAACATAACTCTACAAGTTTAATATACATAAGTGTTTTGTCCTATTTCTTTTTTCTTTTATTTTTACAGAACTTTGTTGGAGTTGTCGCCAAAATTTTATCGAAGTCGTCACCAAAACTTCACTGGTTAGTCTTCAAGTCGTCGATAGAACCTCACTAGAGCCTCCCTCGCCATCACAATCATAGTCGTTGTCGCCATTTAGCAGACGACAGGATTTGCCCTTGTCATCTATGATTTCTTCTCTGCTATCACTGTCTCTTTTTTAAACTCCTCCATCCCAAATGTCTATTGTAGATCCTCCTTCATCTCATACACCAGAACAACATGTTATTTTCAATTAATTTCTCAAATGGTATAAGTATCGTCAAATCTCTACAGGTACATCTTTTGTGGGCCTCACTCATTCAACTTCCCTTGGCCCTTGGGTTTTAGACTTAGGTGCCATAGATCTTGTTACTGGTAACAAATCTATTTTTCTCTTCCCTATCTTGATAGTCAAAATTAGTTATTTATTTTATTCACGTTCTCAATAAATCCCTAGTCTTATGGGTTCCCTGTTTTCTAGGATTAGTTGCTTTTGAATTTCCTTGTAACTTGCCATGAAAAGTGGTTTTTTTGTCTTGCTTCAGTACGTGTAAAAGGTTATAAAATTCCTAATGTTCATTTCAATTAGTAGTGAATTCAATTCCCTTCCAATTTTACGTGTTATTTCATTTTAGTTCCTACATTTGGTATCAGAGCTCCGCAAGGAGCCTGATTCAGAGTGAAAAGTGTGTGAGTGTGTGTGAGTCTACAAACAAAACGTCAGAAAAGTTCATGCAACCAGTTATTCCAAAATTTGACGGTCATTATGATCATTGGTCAATGATGATGGAAAACTTTCTGAGAAGTAAAGAGATGTGGAGTCTTGTAGACGAAGGAATATCGGAGCCAGCGATTGGAACCACGACAACGAGTGAAGCACAGAGAAAAAGCGTGGAGGAAGCCAAGCTCAAGGATTTGAAGGTTAAGAATTTTTTATTCTAGATTATTGATAGAGAAATTCTGGAAACAATTCTTGACAAAGGGACATCGAAGGCAATCTGGGTGTCGATGCGACAAAAGTACCAAGGTTCCACAAAGGTAAAGAGGGCACAACTTCAAGCTCTGAGAAAAGAATTTGAGTTGCTTGCTATGAAAGAAGGAGAGAAGGTGGATAGCTTTCTAGGAAGAACCCTCAGTGTGGTGAACAAGATGAAATCAAATGGTGAAAACATGGAGCAAAGCACGGTGGTCAGTAAGATACTTAGATCATTGACTTCTAAATTCAATTATGTTGTATGTTCGATAGAGGAGTCAAATGATTTAAGCATCTTAACCATTGATGAACTCCATGGAAGTCTTATTGTTCATGAATAAAGGATGCAGGAACATCAAGTGGAGGAGCAGGTGTTGAAAGTTGCTCATGATGACAGATTTGGAAGAGGAAGAGGATGAAGAGCCTTCTTTAGAGGTGGAAGAGGAAGAGGACGTGAAACATGGGCCCTAAACAAAGCAATTATTGAATGCTTCAAGTGTCATAAGCTTGGACATTTTCAATATGAATGTCCAGAATGGGAGAAAAAGGCAAACTATGCAGAGATGGAAGAAGAAGAAGAACTTTTGTTGATGTCACACATGGATCTGCACCATACAGGACAAGAGGAGGTCTGGTTCTTGGATTCAGGATGTAGCAATCACATGACAGGAAACAAAGGTTGGTTCTCTAATTTAGAAGAAGGTATTTGTCAAACTGTGAAATTGGGGAATGACATGACAATGGATGTGGTAGCAAAAGGGAAAAGAAGACAAGGTTTACAGATTGAAGAAGGCATTGTATAACCTTAAACAGGCGCCAAGGGCTTGGTACTGCAAAATAGAAGCTTATTTTATACGTGAAGGGTTTGAAAAATGTTCCAGCGAACACACCTTATTTACCAAGAAAGAAGGAGGTAACATACTTATTGTTAGTCTTTATGTAGATGATCTCATCTTTACTGTAGGCAATAAGAGTATGTGTGATAAATTCAAAAGCTCAATGATGAGAGAATTTGATATGTCTGACTTGGGAATGATGAGATACTTTTTGGGAATTGAAGTTATACAGAATGAAGCTGGAATATTTATTTGCCAAATAAGATATGCTCAAGAAATTCTAGAAAGATTCGGCATGGGGAGCAGCAATTCCGTGAAGAATCTTATCATTCCCGGAATAAGACTATCAAAAGATGAGGCAGGAGATGGAATAGATACCACCATGTTTAAACAAGCAGTTGGAAGCCTCATGTACCTCACAACCACTCGACCAGATCTAATGTATGGAGTAAGCTTGATTAGTAGGTTCATGGCAAATCCAAAGTCATCTCATTGGCTTGCAGCAAAAAGAATTTTAAGGTATATACAAGGAACCACTGATTTTGGCATACTCTACAAAAGAGGCAGAAGAAACGCAGGTCTCGTATCTTATACAGATAGCAACTATGCTGGAGATTTGGATGACCGGAAGAGCACATCAGGTTTTGCTTTCATTATGGGGTCCAGAGCAATTTCATGGGCTTCGAAAAAGCAACCAGTAGTGAGCCTATCAACTACAGAAGCTTAATACATTGTTGTTGCACTTTGTGCTTGTCAATGTATTTGGCTTAGGAGAATATTGGAGCAACTTGGAGTTGAAGAAAGAGGAAGCACGAAAATTAATTGTGACAACAACTTTACAATTCAGTTGTCCAAAAATTCTGTTTTTCATGGACGAAGCAAGCACATTGGAGAAAGATTTCATTTTCTCCGAGACTTGGTAAATGATGGAGTTGTGAAGCTGAGTTTTTGTAGCTCTGAAGAACAGATTGTTGACATAATGACAAAGCCTCTCAAATTGGAGCAATTTGTGAAGCTCCGTGGAATGCTTGGAGTAATTGATGCAGCTAAAATTTAAGCTCAATGCAGATGCATTAGCTTAAGGGAGGGAATGATAGTCAAAATTAGTTATTTATTTTATTCACGTTCTCAATAAATCCCTAGTCTTATGGGTTCCCTATTTTCTAGGATTAGTTGCTTTTGAATTTCCTTGTAACTTGCCATGAAAAGTGGTTTTTCTGTTTTGTTTCAGTACGTGTAAAAGGCTATAAAATGCCTAATGTTCATTTCAATTGGTAGTGAATTCAATTCCCTTCCAATTTTACGTGTTATTTCATTTTAGTTCCTACATATCTACTACGGGTTATTTACCTTTAGTTACCATGGTCAATGGATCTAGGGTCATATCACATGGTGTTGGTACCATTAACCTTCTCCTCTTGTATCTCCATCTAATCAAGTCAATATTCCTTTTATTTGTGATCCTCTTGATGTTAACAATGTCTTTCTTAATGGGGATTTGCATGAAGAAATTTATATGGAGCAACATCCCGACTTTGTTGCTCAAGGGAGTCTTTTGGATTGGTATGTCACCTTTACAAATCCTTAATTGTCTCAAGTAGTCTCTTGGGGCTTGGTTTGTATTAACATATTTAGTTTTTTTGTTTTAAGTTATTGAGTTTTGTTTGTTTGACCCAACTTTCATTTTCTGTTTCAGCTAGGTCTTAGTCTTTTTCTTATATATACACCATGTATTTTACTCTCTAATGTACAAGTAAATAAGAATTTCTTTTGTATTTTCTTTTCTCTGTTTTTCTCTCTTTTATGCTTAAGTCATTATCTCTTTTTCATTTGCAATTAGGGTTCATCAGAACCTCCCTTTCTCTATTGCGATTTCGTGAGATTATGTGCGCTCCATTTGATGCACCACATCAGACAAGTAATATTCATCTTCATTAACTTTAATATGGTATCAAAGCCATTTCGAGTCTATCTTAGCGAGTATTTGTTGGGCTTATCAGGCCACCCGCTATCGGGTCGCTATCGGACCACCCATAATATATAGTCCCACGCACGAGTTGGCAGTCTCGGCGTGACGGGGGTGTTGGAGATCCCACATCGACTAGAGATTAAAGCCTTTCATTGTATATAAGTGGGTGCAAACCTCAACCTAATGAGCCGGTTTTATGGGGTTGAGTTAGGCTTAAAGTTCACTTCGTAATATGGTATAGTATGTGAGTTTAGAAACAGATGGTACTAAACCAGAATATGTGGCACAGTTTGGTATAACTTGCAATGTAACATATCATTCAGTTTTTACCATCATTGCATTAGACATTTTAGGGAAAACTGGATTGATGAATTCGAAGATATTTTAGTCAATTATCAGATTTTCCTTTTTATAATTATCTAAATAAATCATTTCCAATATATTTTTTTCCTGGTGTTACAGCCTCAACAGCAAGAATAAAAACAGAAAAAATGTCAAATTTTGATATTTCTTTTTTAAATAAAAACAGAAAATAAATAAATTTTACAAAACAAACTGAACATTTAATAAAAAAAAATAAAAAACATATATAAAATTTATAATTGTTAAAATATTCTTTTAAAAAGACTAAGTGTTATTCTTAATGAATACTGATATTTAATTTGAATTTATCAGTGTTATTAAAAAATAATGTAAAATATAATTATGAGTAGTAATAATTATTTATTATTTTAAAATTATGTTAACATAAAATAGTAAAATATTAAAAATATTACATGTTTGTTGTTAAATATAAAATTTGAAATTTTGATTCAAATTATTATATAATAAATTAAAAAAAATAGGTAATTATTATTAATTTAAATCATACTTACTCTTTTAAATATTAATAATTCATATCAGTAATTTATATGTATGTGAATAAGAAGATTAGGGTGTTTTTAATTTAAATTTAAAAATAGATATTTATCTTTTTTATACTTCAGATACATCAATGTTCATATTTTCTATTGTATTTAAATATTTTTTTTTCTTTCTATAAATGATACTAATTTTTGTGCTTTTAATAATGTGAATTTACATTTCTTATCTTATTTGAGAAAAGATAATTTTTTCATAAAAAAAATTGTTTTTTATATTTAAAATGTTAACTTTTTTATTTTAATTAATATGATAAATTTTAAATAAAATAAGGAAAGAGGGTATACTTTATTAAAAATTATAAATGAGATCGTGTCCTTAAGAACAAAGGTGTGAACATTTAAAAAGTAAAATGGAGTAAATTTCACTTTGTTAATTATAATGTAAATGTGTATTTTTAACATAAATATAATTTAGCATAACAAGGAAAATGGTAAAACACAATTTCCGGTCATAAAATGCATAGTTGTAATATTATAATAATAATAATAATAATAATAAGAATACAAAGAAAATTATTAATTAAAAACTAATTTTAAAAAAATTAATTAGTTACTAAAATTGATTAAATTATATATTATTTTATAAATTATCAAATTACTGGTATCTAGAGTACTTTCTATTATTAATAAAGATTTGATACTAATAAGTTAATTAGATAACAATTTAAAAACTAATTTCTAATTCTTTTATTAATAATAGAAGTTATTTTAGATACCAATAATTTTTTTAGTTTATAAAATAATATTTAATTTAATCAGTAACTAATTATTTTTTTTTATCTTAAATTATATTTTATTTAATAATTTCGTTGCACTGTAATAAGAAAATGTCCCTAGTGAAAATTTGTTATTTGTTAGATTTTATGAGATATTATTAGATATTGTTAAATATTAAAGATATTGTTCAATATTTTTATGTAATAAGCTTATCCAAGTATGTTTTTTTTTATAACTTGATGTGTTTAATATACATAAGTGTTTTGTCTTTTTTTTTTCTTTCTTTTATTCTTAATATGGTATGTAGAATATATGGTTAGGGTACAATTCTATTTTTAATGAACTCACTATTCATCGGTGCTTTTCCGTCGTCACGGTGTTTTCCAACTGTCATCGGAACTTCGTTGGAGCTGTTGCCAAAAATTTATCGAAGTCGTCTCCAAAACTTCATCGGCTTCATCCCCAAGTCGACGACGAAGCTCACTAGAGCCTCCCTTGCCATCGCAGTCATCGTCGTTTTCGTCATTTAGCTGATGATTGGATCTGCCCTTGTCATCTATGGTTTCTTCCATTATCACTATGTCTCTTTTCCAAACTGCTCCCTCCCAAATGTCTATTGTGGGTCCTCCTTCATCTCATACATCGGGACAACGTGTTATTTTCAATGAATTTCTCAAATGGTATAAGGATCGTCAGATCTCTAGTTCTCCTTCTGTTGCACTCACAGGAACATCTTTTACGGGTCTCACTCATTCAACTTCCCTTGGTCCTTGGGTTTTAGACTCAGGTGTCATAGATCACGTTACTGGTAACAAATGTATTTTTCTCTTCCCTGTCTACTACGGGTTATTTACCTTTGGTTACCATGGCCAATGGATCTAGGATCTTGTCACATGGTGTTGGTACCATTAACCTTCTCCACCTGTATCTCCATCTAATCAAGTTAATATTCCTACTATTTGTGATCCTCTTGATGTTAACAATTTCTTTCTTAATGGAGATTTGCATGTAGAAAATTATATGGAGCAACATCCCGACTTTATTGCTCAGGGAAGTCTTTTGGATTGGTATGTCGTCTTTGCAAATCCTTAATGGTCTCAAGCAGTCTCTTGGGGCTTGGTTTGGAAAGTTTAGCAATGTTGTTCAACAGTTTGGTATAACTCGCAGTGCAACTGATCATTCAGTTTTTACTGTCACTCGAGTGTTGGGAGTATCTATCTCGTAGTATATGTTGATGACATTGTTCTTACAGGAAGTGATCACCATGGTATTTCACAAGTAAAGAAACACATTTGTTAACACTTTCAAAATAAAGATCTTGACAAACTTATATATTTCTTGGGGTTTGAGGTAGCACAATCCAATATTGGTATTGTTGTCTCTCAAAGAAAATATGCATTAGACATTTTAGAGGAAATTGGGTTGATGAATTCGAAATTTGTTGATACACCCATGGATCCCAATGTTAAACTTGTACCCAAATCAGGGGGCCCTCTATCAAATACTGAGAAGTATAGAAGATTGGTTGGAAAATTGAAGTATCTTACTGTTACCTGTCCTAATATTTCTTTTGCAGACAGTATGGTGAGTCAATTTCTTAATTTCCCATGTGAAGACCATTGGAATACAATCATTCGTATACTGAAGTACATTGAAGTCTCTCCTGAAAAAAGTTTGTTGTATGGTCCCAATAACCATACTAAAGTTTTATGTTATTCATATGCTAATTGGGCAGGATCTCCATCTAATAGAATAACAACTTTCGGATATTATGTCTCCATTGGTGATAATTTGATCTTCTGAAATAGTAAGAAACAAAGTGTTGTTGCAAGATCTAGTGCAAGAGCAAAATATGGAGCTATGACCTCAATTACTTGTGAGCTTATTTTGCTTAAACAATTACTTAAAGAATTGCAATTTGAAAAGGTAACTCAAATGACTTATATGTGATAATCAAATTGTTTTTCATATTAGCTCAAATCCATTTTTTCATGAAATAACTAAACTTTGCACTAATTTATCAGTTAGAATAAAAAAGTTAGGAAAATGTTTATGAAAAATAATTTAGATATGAATAATTAGTTGTTAGTTGATACCTTTCTAGTTTATAAGTTTTGATTTGATCAGTTATTTCATTAAATTAAAAATATTTGATAAATTAGTTAATATACTGGTTAGTAAATGTAAAATAATATAAACAAATATAACTACACAATATTTATTATATAAATGGAATTTTTGTTTTTTAACAAAATATATTATTATGTAATTTTAATTTTAGATTTAAAAATCATTTTTTTATTAAATTTTTTAATAATTTTATTTATTTTTTAAAAGTTGTATATTTTTTTTATTTGAACTGTGGGTTGTGACTCACCTTTAACCGTTTTCTTGTCATAATTGGGAGGTTACTTGCCACAATCAATTGGAGGTTCATTGCTACAATCAATTGCAATCAATGGGAAGTTAAGTGTCACAATCAATTGCAATCAAAGGGGAGGTTAATTACCATTAATTGTATTTATTATTGTTGTTTCCTAGAACCACTATATATAGTGTAGTGACTTCCTTCAAGCAATGTAAAACAGCAACACACAACTTCCTCTCTCCTTTCCAATACTCTCTATTGGGTGTAAGTGTTTAACCCATATAGAGAAAATTTGTTTTGGGGCTATTTATCATTAGCCTGAGAGGAATTCATTGTACTCCTAGTACCATTATAGTGGAAGTTTTGGCTCTCTCGCTGGTGGTTTTTTACCTCTATTTAAAGGGTTTTCCACCTAAAAATTTGGGTATCATTCTCACTTTACTTGTTACTTTAATTTCTCATAATCTTTGGTTGAAATTATCACGCTTCCACACACGATATCCCTATATGAACAAATAAAGTCATTTAATTGTATTTTTTAAAACTTTTATTGTGCGTTTTTTTCACATGTCATCATGTAATAAAGTTATTACTTTAATTTAAAATATTAAATTTTAATTTGATACGCATGAAATATTAAAAAGAGTAACTCAACAAATAAATAAAAATATAATAATTAATTGTGTTTATAAGATTGAAATATGTAATAATAGATAAAATGATACTAAGCATACTAAGGAAATGTATTAAAAATAAAGGAGGGAAATTAAATAAGTTACAAATTCAAAGATAGCTCAAGTAACTTATAGCTCATAAGTGAGAAACTTTTAAAATAAATATTTGTATGTTGGTCAAACAGGCTCATAAGCTAATCAAATAAGCTTGTAACTAAAGTTTATTTGTTTTGTCAAAGAGACTCATGATCTAAACACAATTCATCATTATTTTTTCAAACAAACATTTTCATTCCATTAAAATAGTATACAAATCATACACATGTGAATTATACGTTCAAAAATAAACTAAGTTTAAGAGAGGTGAATTTAACTTTTAAAAGGTTTTTTTAGTTTTTCAAAAATCTAAAACACTTATAAGATTTTATTTGAATCTATTAATTCAAGAAGTAAGTATTGACCAATATTTTTAAGGTGTTATATTAATTTCTTTATATTTATAAGAAGGAACAATATGTTTAATATGCTCATGATTTAAGATTTAGATTGGTCTACCTTATAAGGTCAACTTTTTGTAGATATCATCTGATAATTTTAATTTTTTTTTATAAGGCCTGTTATTCTAGATATCCCTTAATGAGATTGGTTTGTGTACACACTATATTAATAAGTCACTTTTAGGTAGATACCTAGTTAGCATTTTTTAAAATTTAGTCAACCTAGGGTTAAGGGTAATCACAATAAGCAATTTTAGCAATGCAATCGAGTTGGGATTGAGATTGATCACAAACATTTTAACAATCTAATTGAGTTGGGGTCGAAGTTGATCATATTCAACAAATTTTACAATCTAATTGAGCTGAGGTTGGAGCTGAACTTAGTCAACAAACTTATCAATCCAACCGAATTGGGGTCGAGACTGAGCACAATAAGAAAATTTATCAATCCAGCCTGAGTTGAGGTCGAGGGCGAGCTTAGTCAACAAATTTAACAGTCTAACCAAGTTGGGATCGAGACTAAGCTTAATTAGAAAATTTATCAATCCAGTTGAGTATGGTCGATGTTGAGCTTAGTTAGCAAATTTATCAATCCAACCAAGTTGGGTCAAGATTGAGATTAGTTCTCAACTTTATCAATCTTATGGAGTTGGGATTAAGATTGAGTGTAGTCTAAAAAGATAGTAGCACAGATAGTAACACAAAAATTTATTGTAGAAAAAAGTTTTGTTCAAATTAAATAAAATAAACTAAAATTTTCTATGTTCACTCAAATCCAATATGTTTATTTAAGAAAATATAATGTGAGAAATTTGAATTGTATATAATTAATATTTTACAAAAAATGATAAAATATAAAAATTTTCTAGTTTTTTATTTATTTAATTTGTAAAAGTTGAGACTCGTTAATAAAAAAAATTTAAAAGTAAATTTGTAGAATAATAGATGTCGTAAAACAAAAAATAATATATATATAATAAAAAATAAATAAAATATATTTATAGTTTATATAAATATGATTCCGTTTGTATTTGTAAATTTTAGATCTTAACATTTAGTAATATTATTTTTTAGTTTTTGTATTGGAGTGTGATTAGTTTAATGTTAAAATAAAAATATTAATTAAGATAATTAAATCAATAAGAAATGAAATTTTAAAATCATTAATTTTTCAAACAAATAATTTAATTAAGAAATATATTTTTATTTACTATATAAAAAAATAATTATATACATTAATTTCTAATTTTTTTCAAAACATAGTTTATGTTTTAAACATTTATTATATTTTAATTTTGAATTAGTGTTAAATAATTTATTTAGATTTCATCAGTAAAACAAAAGTGATAACCATTTCTTATATTTTAAGAATTAATAATTAAATATATTAAATTAGATATCTAATTTTAAAATAATTTTTTCCTTTTTTTAAAAAAATTTCCAAGTATTATATATATTGCACGTAATCGTAATGGAGAAAGGAAGGTTCTGAATAACTCTAATTGCAAATGAAAAAAAAACAATGATTTAAGCATAAAAAATAGGAAAGCATAAAAAGGAAAATACAAAAGAAATTATTGTTTACTTGTGTATTAGAGATTAAAATACAAGGGATATATAAGAAAAAAACTAAGACCTAACTGAAAAAAAAAGTTAGGTCAAACAAACAAAACCCAATAACTTAAAAAATAAATATATTAACACCAAACTAAAGATAATGAATCATAAATAACTTTTATTTGAATTGGGTGTCTTGGATGTCATGATTAACGCCTTCAACAAAAATACAATATTAAAAACTAGTATTACAAGTAAAACACTTTCTTATTATCTTCTTCCATGACCTTATATTATTTTTGTTGCTATGAAACAAAAGTGAGTGTTTTTTAGTGGAATTTACTAACTTAAAGATGCCCTTTTATGTTTCTTTTCACTGTTTACAATGGGCAGTGTCCAATACACCGAGACCTTTTTGAGCAAAATCATTTGAGAAAGATTTAGAAGAGGGTTTAATGTTTATGGTATATGAAATTTTTTAACCCTTTTCTTGGTGAATTTTTCTTAGCTAATCGTTGAAGGAGAAGTAAATGAGATGTTATTTCAAGTTGATTGATGATTTGATTATTCATGATCAAAGTAAAGAATCACAACAAGATGAAGGCAGTTTAAGTTTTACGTTGCTTCATAGTGGTGTCATTGTTCTAGTTCAAAAGTTTGAATGACTTCAAATTATAACATTAGTCTTTATTTATATTGAAATATATATATCCTAATTAGTTGTTTGCTATAATCTAAATTTTAACTAATACTATTTAATATTTAAAATCTTCCTAAAAAATTTGAAGTATATGATAACCTTTATCCTTAAGATTTTGGATAACTTTAGGAAATATAATTAATAGACTAACTACCAGTATAATATTATTAAAATTATTATCATTATTAATATTGTTAATCATAATAATAATAATAATTATTATTATTATTATTGTGTTTTATTGTTGGAAGGCTTATATATTTATTTTCTTATATTGAATTTTTTTTATCTTAATTAATGTTTTGTACATTTATAGGACATATAATATAGTATAGTTGATAGCATTTTATGAGTGTTACATATCTAAAACATTAGATAATATCAAACTAATTAATATATTCTATTTTTGTTGAAAAATAATATTTCTTTACGGATAAAAATGCGATAAAAAAGATATTCTTTAGAAAATTGATTCAGTATATAATGTTTTAAGATTTTATGATTCACATCGTGATAATAAATTTTCAATTATATAATAAAACAGAAATAAGCAAAAAAAAAAAAACATTAAGATAAACCAGATTTATACTATCTATTATTAAAAATCAACATTATCATAAACTGTTGCTACGTGTATCATAATTATCTCCAATATATATATATATATGTTTTTCTACCTTTAATCTAATATTACTTGAAACAACAGTCCTTTATTTAAGTAATAATTGCTGTCATTCAAAGCTTAAAGAGTTCTGTTCGCCCCGTTAAAAAGGAAAAGAATTTTGAGTTGAGAGGAAGCAAGAAGAAAAAATGCGTGAGCTTCCTCAGGAGTATATTATGGATGGCGAGTCGCAGAAACAACTCGCTCAGGTAATTGAAAAAACGACAGAGACAACGTTGCAGAAACAACACGCTAATGTACTTCATGAAACGACAGAGACAACAACAGAGACGACCACAACCACAACCAGAACAAAAACATTGACTACGAAAACTTACGTTCAAGACGAGCCAAGCACTTCGACTCAACTTACCGATGATCCTTCCGAGTCGCCGGCCAGAGATTATATGGAGGCGAAGCCACTTCAAACTCAAATGTGTATGCAGCTGATTAGTAATCGGAATCAATGCAAAAAAGGAAAAGGCACAAGTTGGAGTGAATATGAACATAGGTATAAATTTTTTTAATAGTTTTTTTTGCTGTTTAAATTGTTTTATTATGTGTTTTATTTGTTTTGATTATTTATCTATTTTAATTAAATTTAAAAGTTTAAGTTTTTTTAATAAAATTATTTGTCTATGTATCGTTTTTATTAACATGTGAATTTTGGTCTAGTCTCTCATATTTTATTTTGTACTTTTTTTTATGTAATGACATATGATTGTTGTTACTTGAGATTCAGTCTGCCTAATTGAGATGTAAGTTGTACAGTGATGCTTAACTTGATTTTATAAAAAAAGTATAGTTTATAAACTTAGTTACTAAGATGTTAGGTATACTTAGATTCTATATTTGATAACTATGGTACAAATTTAGAAATCTTTTATTAATATATTCTAAATTGATATCTAATTAGCTAACAAAATTTTAGTTACTAAATTAAAGTGGGTGAAACTTTACTTATCGTATGAATAAAAAAATTATACGGTACAAATTTAGATTCTAAATTTATACCAATTAGCTAACAAAGCAAATCATTAGATACAAACAATTGTATTGATAAAAAAAATAATAAGTCTCTTTACTAAACCCGTTAGGCATGGCAAAGCGGGACGGGCCGTGTGGGTCGGTCCGCAGCCCGCTGGTAAAAAAATGCGGAGCGGGCTGACTTTTTCAACCCGCTAACCCGCTAAAGTCCGCGGTCTGCGCAGGCCAGCGACGGGGTGGGGTGGGCTGGCTCGCTAACCACAAGAAAAAAAAAATTTTATAAGGCGAAAAAAGAACGCGGGTTGGCCCGCAAACCCGCGGACCAGCTCTTATGCGGAGCGGGTCGAGAATTGCCCGCGAATCCGCTCTTATGCAAGGCGGGTCGGGAATTCTAGCCCATAATAATTTTGCAGGGCAGGACAACCCGACCCACATTTTTGCGGGTCAAACGCGGGGTGAGCCAATACAGAGTGCCACCCTATCATCTGTATAATCTCACATAAATGTTAATTTATTATTAATGGTTATTTTCTAGTTGACATATAGTAAATGTGAGTGTGGATTGTGTTTTGGTGTTGAAAGAAATGTTTTTTTTTTGAGTGTGGATCATCTATTTGTATGGTCAAAGTGAATTTCACTTATTAGAATTTTTTTTTCTTGTTACAGATTATTTTTGGATGGACTTCAGATATATGGTAAGGGAAATTGGAAAAACATTTCAAAATATGTTAAATCAAGAACTCCAACTCAAGTTGCTAGTCATGCACAAAAATATTTTATTCGTCAAAATGCTTGTGCAGAAAAAAAGAAAAGGAAGAGTATTCTTGATATAACTTTAGATAAGAGAAGGAATTCTACATAGTGCAAATACCAAACCAATAATATTTTATAGTTATAATTTTTTTATTTATAGTTAATTAATTTTGTATCTGTATATATATCTTCTAATTCAACTATCATTGAATTTTACTATGATATTTTTTATCTACAAATAATATTATTTATTAAAATAATAACGGTTTAGATGTATAATGGGTTAGGATTATTATAAATTATATTAAAGGAAAAAATATTTATTTTTAAATACTAAACCTTTTATATAGCTTTTTCCAATAATGAAGACTTGATAAGGGAGATCTTGATGTTATGAGAAAACCTCGATCAGGAAGATATTTATGAAAACCATTTAAGGTAAATTTTTAATATGAAATATCTTGATATGTTCTTAAGAACTTTTATTCGGATAAACCTGAAAACGCAAATAATTTGCAAGCAATTAAAATAAATAATAATAAAGTTTAAAAATATAAGATAATAATAAATACTATTAACTTAAAAACTAAAATTATTTTTTAAAACATTAATAAGGAAGCATTATTTTCCTTTTATTAAAAAAGTTCAAACGTTACATATTTTTAGATTTTCTAATTTATTTTCGTTTTATAAAATAAAATATAAAAAGAAAAAAAACTCAACTAATTTTATTTTTAACTAAAAATTAAGAAAAAAATAATGCAACAGAATATCAAATAAAGTCAATAAAATTAAAACCAAAATACAATTATCTGTCTTCGTATATTATTCTATTATTCATTCTAATACATAATATTTATTTATTATTTAAAAAACAAAGAAAAAATATCAATGGTTCCACCTATACCTATTATTACACTTTTATTTCTTTCTCTAATATTTTTTTTATTTTTTTTTCTATTTATCATTTTTTATTTATTTTCTTATCTAACATAATTTTAAAAGTACAAAATAAAAATAAATTAAAAAAGTTTGATAATTTAAATTTTGAATGCATTAAAAAATAAATATTTTTAATATTTAAAATAGTTAGAAATATAATTAATGAATAAAGAAATAATTTTTATAAAATAAAAAAAATTAAAAATGTTAGTTGAAATTTTTTTAAGAATGAAGAAAATAAAAAATTAAATCATAATTGAAATGGGTGTAAACTTCACGTACAAAGTGAAAACTTCACCGTACAAAGTGGGTGAAATTTCACTTTATCAGACGATTTTATAAGATTAAATTAAACTTGAAGTTTACTTCTTAAATTAATAAAAAAATTACATTATTGTATTTTTTAAATTAAGAAACACTATCAGAAAATCATTAGATACAAACCAATTGTAAAGATAAAAAATAATAAATTACTCTAGATTTTATATCTGGTAACTAATAAGATACAAATTTAAAAATTATTTATTAATAATAGAAATTTTATTGGATTATCTATCCTCCGCGACCACCTAATATATAATCTCAGATACGAGTTGACAACCTCAGCATGAGAGATTGTTGGAAAAGAAATCCATAAAAACAAGTAAGTGCAGACTTCATATTATAAACTGATTTTCTAAGGTTGATTTATACTTAAAATACACTTATAAATATCTTTATTTTAATCAGAACACAAGTTGGTGTGAATATGAACATAGGTATAATTTTTTTTAATAGTTTTATGCTGTTTAAATTATTTTATTATGTGTTTTTTTGTTTTGATTATTTATCTATTTTTATTAAATTTAAAAGTTTAAGTTTTTTTATAAAACTAGTAACTCCAATTTTAATTAATAAAAAATTTTATTAGAAAAAAAAAAGTTATTAGTATATAAAGTAGTTTATAAACTTATTTATCAAGATGTTAGTTACCAATTACTTTAAATTCTACGTTTGATAACTAGTACTGCGTACAAAGTGGGTGTAACCGTACAAAGTGGACATAACAAATAATAAGTCCCTTTACTAAATCTAAATTGACAAAAAAGAAGTTATTGGTATATAGTTAGTTACAAGAGTTTAGCTACCAATTAAGTTTATTTTTATTTTAAGGATGAAGAAAATAAAAATTTCGACGTACAACAACATAAAAGTTGAATCTATAAACCAATATTAATATTTATTTTTATTATTATTTATGCTGTAATCATGTTAATTTTAAGTAAAAAAATGCAGGACATAATTATAAAAAAAAATAGTATTAATTTATAGTGGACATAAATAATATTGGAGTGTCTACCCTAAATGCAAAATCCTGAAGAAAAAAAACTAATGTAAATGAGAAGAAAAAATGAAAAATAAATAAATATAGAAAATAAAAACAACAACAATAAAAATAAAAACAAAAAACAAAAATAAATAAAGAATGATAGAAAAAAAAATAACTAAAAAACATAAAAGACATCAAAATAAAGACAAAACAAAATAAGATAGAGATAAAAAAAATATAAACAAATCAAAACAAGATGAAAATAAGAGATACAAGAGGATACTAAATAAGTGTTATAGTATTTAATAATATGATTTTTTTTTCTGTCTTTATTCGACTTGACTTAGCCTCCGAGGTTTTCTATCTTTTATCTTATTTTGTTTTGTCTTTATTTTATATATTTTATGTTTTTAATTATTTTTTTTCTGTCAATTTTTTTTGTTTCTGTTTTTATTTTTATTGTTTTTGTCTTTATTTTTTATATTTATTTATTTTTAAATTTTTTTTCTTTTCATTTTTAAGCATTAAGGGTAGCATTTGCATTAGTTTTTTTGGTTAGGATTTTGCATTTAGGGTAGACACTTCAATATTATTTGTGTGTCTACTACTAATTAATACTAATTGACTTTGGTTTTTCTATAATTATATCATATTTTTTACTTGAAATTAACATGATTACATCATCAATACTAATAAAAATAAATACTAATTTATGTTTATAGATTCAACTTTTATATTGTTGTAGGAATTAATTTTTTATTTTCTTTATTTTTAAAAAAAAAACCTAAATATTGTTAATTTTTATTTTGTAAAAACTCATTTCTTTATTTATTAATAACTATTTTAAACATTAAACATATTTATTTTTTTAATATATTCAAAATTAAATTTTTTATTTTTTTATTTTTTATTCTTGAAATGATGTAGAAAAATAAAAACAAAAAAGTGTTAGATAAAAAAAAAATATTAAATAAAAAATTAGAAGTGTAAATAAAATTATACCAGAAAATTGAGTCGCTACTCTTCACTCTTTTGCTTATACTCCCTCTTCAGTACAGTGCCACCAAACTCGCGACCTTTGAGTAATTCCCGAAACCACTGCTTCCAGGGTTTGCATATGGTGCTGCAAAGGCTCATGTTTTTTACTGTCATACTTTTCGTTTTCATACCTATTGAATATGTGTGAGTTTGGTTTGCATTTAAAATTCTGAGGTTTTACCAGTTTTTTTTTATGCACATTCGTTTTTTACTCCAGGTTTTGCTTGCACTCGGTGTCATTCTCTCTTGTTTTATGTTGAATGTCTTTTAATTTGAAAATTATTATTTTGAAATTTATATTGAAATACACAAATTATTGTACTTAAATATAACCGTTTAGAATCTGACATCTCATAATATAATTTTAAAATTATTCCATCTTTTTAAATAAGATTTTTTTTTAGTTATAATTTGGTGGAGCATTCTCTATATATTAACACTCTTTTAATTTTATTTATTTTTAGTTGTGAGTATTTGACTGTATTTAGGATTTCGTTGTATTTCTCCGCACAATTTGTACGGATTTTAATGCAAGCAGCGCATCAATTGGCCAATCTTGAAAGGAAGTGGGTCCATGTGCCACGTTTGCGTATCATTGGGGCCCACAATTTTTGTATGCAAATCATGATTAAGGATGTGTGCGTTTCTCTGCCTTTTTTTTTTGCCAATTTTAGGTGTGTTCGATACTCTTTTTTATACTACGTATTTTTAATTTTGGGTTTTTCTATTTTATTTTATTCTCACCATCATAGTCAAATTCTTTCTTCATACGTGATAATATCCCTGTTAATTCTAGAAATTCGATTCTAAATTTTTTAAAAAATTTAAATAATAAAAAATAAGGTATAATCTAACAAAGAAAACCTTACATTAAAATAATTTCATTTACATCCATAGAACACCAATTGATCACTAAAGAAAAATCTTCTTTTAGACCTCTTGCATTTTTAGGAGAACACTTTCCATATTAGAAAGATAGAATGGGAATGTATGTAAAGTCTACAGAGTGTTAGTTATGGTAGATCAATACACACTATCAGTTATGATATTGCAAGTTTTTTTCTCTTTAAACTCAACTTTCTACTCTTTATAGTATAAATATCTTCATTCATACTTCTAAGATCAAAGTCTAGTTAAAAAATGTTCCTACAATTGATCAAAGTCTAGTTAAAAAGTGTTCCTCGCTATTCAAGCAAAATATAAGGTGAAAATGCAGTCTTTATTATGTTTTCATAAAACTCTAATTTTATATGGAAAATAAAAATCCAAACTAAAAATAAAAAATAAGAGCAAAAGAAACTCCAAGGAAATGCAAACCTGAAATGACAAAACAGAAAGTTATCAAATACCAAACTCATCAAACAATTTCAAAGTAAATTTTCTATTTACAAGCAGACAAAGAGGAAGAACATCGACAAGCAACAAATGCGTAGAAGAAATGTCCTTTAATATTCATACAATTAAATGAAAAATTAGAGAACAAATTAAAAACATATTTATTTATTTCCAAGATTTTTCTTTTTTTATTTAATTTTCTTCTCGAAATTGTTTTTGCCATTACTCCTTGATTTTCATTTCTTCCTTATGCAACAAAACAAAAGGAGTTATGTTAGTAATTTTTTCAATGAAAAGTTAGAATCATGATTTAAAGGAGAAGAAGAGTTCAAATTTTTGTGGTCTCCCTCTAAGGATTATTTCTCACTCATGTTTGTAGGGGTGTTATGAGAATTTTTTCCTCTTCTCTTAAATTTCTTTTCTTTCTTTTTCTTATTTCTCATCTCTTTCTCTTATTTATTTCGCCTCTTTTTCTCTCTTTAACTTTTTCTCTTGTTTTGATTTCTCTAACATCTCTGTATCTTTCAATGCTTTGTTCTCCACATCTTTCAAGTATTTGCAATAAACCTTGAGTTTTTAACTAGTCATTGGACTTGGATTTCAATTAGGACACTAATGCATAACCTTCACATTTGAAGCATCTAGGAGTACTTGTTTTGATCCTTGAAATTTTAATTTTTGAAACAAGTGTATTAAAGTATTCTACCAAAGTCAAACTAATACCTACAATAAAAGTTAAAAAAGCAAGAACTAACACAAAATAAAAGAAACACTTAACACAAGTAATATAGAAAAATAAGACGGACCTCACCACTCACTAATTGTTTACACCCAAATCACTCGTGTATCACTCTTGAAAGGTAATGCAATCTTACTCAAGTTCCTCTTAAGTTCTTAAGAAGAACTCTCAATCAACCATCAATAATTTTATATTCAAAGTGAAAGATCTAACAAATCCAAACTCAACTCAAGAGGTCAAGAAAATGAAAACTCCAAGACAAAACCAAAGAAATTTAAAGACAAATTAAAAAGCACAAAATCAAGAAATAAGCATAACCAAATAGAGTAGAAATATGATAAAACTGAGAAGAACATAAAGACGCAAATAAAAGTTGAGAGCCAAAGTTTCCATATTCAGCATTTGATAGGAAAGAGATAAAATTGACAAACAAGATTCATGCAAATAAATATCAAAATAATATCAAGGAGTTGTGAACTAAGACATTCAAAGAGAAAGATTATTCGAAGTGCAAACATGTGGTAAAACACATTGAAGGCTTATATAAGAACATTACAAATTAAGCGTCTACCACACAAGAAGATGAACAATGCATAAATGAAAAGATCCAAGTCTAAAGATGATCAAGTCTCAACCAACAAAGTTCATATATATAGAGACATTATTTGGAGATCAAATACATGTCAAAGATGCATTATCAAAGCCAACATTTACATATTAAGCGTTTAACACGTGGAAGAACATGAACAATGCAAAACAAGAATTTAATTGAATCACAATTAATTAGAGCCTCAAGGCTAAATCAAATATAGTTAAAAAGACATTTTGAAATGTTCAAGAAGGCGCAAATTGTATTATAGCAAAAGTTTTCATTTCAAGCGTCTAGCACATTCAAGGAGAAGATCAACGTGGGAGATTTAAGCCAATATTAAAGTAAAGAGAATTAAAGTCTCAATGATCATACTTGAAGTATATAAAGAAAGAATTTGAAATCCCTCACACGCTCAAGACTCACAAAGATCAATCAGAGCAAGACTTACCATATTGAGCATCTAGCACATTGAAGAAGAAGAACAACGTGGAAGTTTGAGCTGATACTTAATGTTATGAAAATTAAAGTGCCAACGTTCATATTAGAGGAAGATAAAGAAAGTTTTTGAAAAGTCTTATACGCAGAATACAATAAGAGTGATTATTTACTTATAAAACGTTTAACGACTATATGAAGAATGTAGAAACCCTAAAATTGCAATTCACATTCAGAGGCCTATATAAAAGACCTTAAGGGTGAAGAATAGTACAACAAATGTACATAGAACGAAAAAAGAATGCCACCATCAAGTGATATTCAGTTGTGTGTTAGAATAACGCTTATACAATTTACATATGCTATTGTAGAGTGAATTGTGAGATTGGGTTGTGTGCTTAGCCATTGTAAATTCTTCACAGTGTGAAGTATACCTTGTGAAATTTCATTGTTCTATATGAAAGAGAGTGTTTCTCATTGTATTGAGAGATCTTGATTTCAGGGGGAAATTATGACATTATACTTGGAGATGTTAGAATACTTGGTGAACCTGCATAGGTTGAGAATACTGGGAGAACCTGTAGAGGTTGAGAATACTAGCTAAACTTGAAGAGGTGTAAGAATACTTGTGGACCTGAAGAAGTGCAAGACTACTTGTGTACTTGGAGAGATGAATAATACTTAGTGAAAAACTCTTGAGCGGTTTGCTTGAGAAGACTGGACGTAGCCCTTGTCGATGGATTAACCATTATAAATCTTTGTCTACTTTTTCCACTCTACTATTGTTTAGACGCTGCTTTTAATTGGTTAATAATTTGCGAATTGAGTTTAGGTTCCATTCAACCCCTTTTTTGGAGACAATTGAACATTCATATATGAAGAAGATGGAATATTGCAAGAATAAAAAGATCCAAGTCAAAATATGTTCAAAACTGAACAAAAAATTCATACAAATGAAGAAAGTATTTGAAGATAAAATACATGTTAAAGATGCACAAATTTCATCAAAGCCAATATTTCTATATTAAGAGTCTATCATATAGAAGATGATGATGAACCGAACTCGAAAGAGAATATCCAAGTGCATAATAGATTAAAGCTTCAATATTCAAGTAAAATGTAAATAAAGAAACATCTTAAAATATTTATAATGACAGAAGAACTTGCAGATTGCATCATAGCAGAAATTTCCTATTCAAACATCTAGCACATTGAAGACGAAGAACAATGTGACAGATCTAATGATACTAAACTACAAAAGATTAAAATTTCAACATTCATATTTGAAGAGTATAAGGAAATTATTTGAAATACCTTACACATTTAAGAGAGTAGAGAGTGAGAGTTAAAAACCATTTCAAAAATACTATTCTTTGATTCTCATGAAATATTTACCTTGATATTATGAGACATACATGTCATATAATACAACACACTCCAAGCCATCCCCTTCATAAAATGATATTATGAGATATATATGTCATATAATACAATACACTCTAAGTCATCCCCTTCATAAAATCATACTCTTGTTTCTCATGCAAGAAAGTGAATTGGGTCTAGAAAACATACTACACTTGGTTTTAGGTGAGCATAGTGTTCCAGAATCTATGGAAGTACATGTTTGGCAGTATAAACAATGGGGAAGAATATTGAAGAAGGAGCTATAGAGGTCATTCATAATGAGTCATTATGCGTGTGGAAGAGTTGATAGAGACAGGTATAATTTGGAACACAAATATTAGAGTTATGGAAACATGAGATGCTTGAAACAAAAAACTTTCTAGTAACTCATATATGTTTTTGAGATGACAAAAAGGGAAGTGTAATAATTGAAAATGAATACTGGTTGGGTCATTGCTGGTTTGTTTATATGAAGGGACAATCAAAATGTAAAGAGAGTTATAAAGAGGTAAATTTGTAAGGAGTGTGAATTGAAAAACTTGTTAGACTTCATGATTTAATTTGTGATTATGATAAAATTATTTTTGTAAGATTTTGTATAAATTACTTCTCTCATTTGCATAAATGTGTACGGATTTGTACAAAGTTATCGTAAATTTTAATATATATATATATATTAATTATTGTTAAAAAAAAAAGTACAGTCATGATATTTTACTTGTTTTTTAGTGGTATAAATTTTGTGTGTATTGTAAATGAAAATCTTTGATTGAATTTAGTACTGTGGAGGAAACAAGAATGGTTTGATATTTTTTAGAATAAAATAATGATAATTTTCTTTTAATAATATATGTTAACAATTTAATTTGAAACATAGAAAACTATAATTAAAATATTAATACAAAAGTTGTTAATTAGTTTTTTTAGGGGTTAATTATAATGTTTTAACAACGGATTCTTCATGAAAGAAAAATGTCATTAACTTGGAACTACGCCACAGTGGTGGGCCACTCAGTTTTTCCTTTCAGTCCCCACCACATCTTCCTCGAACCGCCAAGAGCAGCGCGCGTCAAGGTTCAATGGTGGCTTACTAGGTCTGCTTATCCGGTGACGACTGCTGCAACCCTGAAAATCTTGCTCCCTGACATGTTAGGGTTGCTGCAACCAGCATGGACAGAGAGTTCCAGCTTATGTTGTTCTCAGTGACAGTATCACCTTCAAGGTGCTTTTTCTCTTTTACCCCAATCTAACTTCATGCAAATTATTATATGAAACAGTTTAATTTTGGTAAACTCTTTTATTTGGATTATTATAAGTATAGAAAGAAACATCAAAGGAGAAAGAATGAGTAAGCTTTTTTAAATAAACAATATGAAATTTTAAAATTTTGAAACATTCAATTAAAAACTATACAGAACAGAACCTAAAGAACAACTGCAAAAATATAGTTTTTTTTTTAATTCCCTGATGCAATTAAAAGGAGCTATATTATGTAAATGAAAAGCTGAATAAGCTAATTTGTGGGCTACTTTATACACTAAAAGATTAGTAGTTTGTTATCTTTTAGTCTTTTATTTAGATTCTGATTATATATAGTTTAGTACAATTATTTAATAGGAATTTATCTTTATGTAATATTAATTATATTAATGAATAGGATAATATAATATAGATGAAATTAAGAGTCAATGCTCTTAGCTTTCATAAGTATTTGTCATCCCCACCTCTTTTCTTATTTTTATGCATCCCAATAAAAAATATAAAACATAACTATAAAAAAAACAAAGTCAATTAGTATTATTTAGCAGTGAACACAAATAATATTATCAGCGAAAAATTATATGGAGACGACAACATACAAAAACCTTCGTTCAAGACGTTGAAGCCTTAGACAACCCAAGCACTACGACTCAACTTACTGAAGATTCTTTCGAGTTGCAGCAAGAGATTATATGGAGTCGAATCCACTTGTAAGAAGATGATCAGTACTTGAAATCAATGCAAGTAAGGAAAAAGCACAAGTTGGAGCGAATATGAACATAGGTATAATTTTTTTTAATAGTTTTATGCTGTTTAAATTATTTTATTATGTTTTTTTTTCTTTGATTATTTATCTATTTTTATTATATTTGGAAGTTTAAGTATTTTTTATAAAACTAGTAATCCAATTTTAATTAATGAAAATTTATATTAGAGAAAAAAAAAAGTTATTGGTATATAAAGTAGTTTCTAAACTTAGTTATCAAGATGTTAGGTACCAATTACTTTAAATTCTACATTTGATAACTAGTACTGCGTACAAAGTGGGTGTAAGCTTCACGTACAAAATGGGTGTAAACTTTACCATAGGGTATAGAAAGTAATTTCTAAATTTAGTTATCAAGATGTTAGGTACCAATTACTTTAAATTCTACATTTGATAACTATTACTGCGTACAAAGTGGATGTAAACTTCACTGTACAAAGTGGATGTAAACTTCACTGTACAAAGTGGGTGTAAATTTCACTTTATCAGACGATTTGATGAGATTTAGTTAAACTTGAAGTTTACTTCTTAAATTAATAAAAAAATTATATTATTCTATTTTTAAAATTAAGAAACACTACCAGAAAATCATTAGATACAAACCAATTGTACAGATAAAAAATAATAAGTTCATTGACTAAACCTAAATTAGATACTATTTTAGAGACAAAAAAAAGTTATTGGTATATAGTTAGCTACCAATTACTCATTTTATATTTGGTAACTAATAAGATACAAATTTAAAAATTATTTATTAATAATAAAAATTTTATTGGATTATTTATCCTCCGCGACCACCTAATATAATTTTATAGAGAGTATTGAAAAAGAAATCCATAAAAACAAGTAAGTGCAGACTTCATATTATAAAATGATTTTTTAAGATTGATTTATACTTAAAATACACTTATAAATATCTTTCTTTTAATCAGAACACAAAATATGTAACTTAATGTTGTTTTATTCTTAATTGTTATTGTCTAATTGACATATAATAAATGTGAATGTGGATTGTGTTTTAGTGTTGAAAGAAATGTTTTTTAGTTTCTAAACTTAGTTATCAAGATGTTAAGTACAAATTACTTTAAATTGTACATTTGATAACTAGTACAAAGTGGATGTAAACTTCATCATATTATGTATATGCTTTCTTTGCTTTGATTATTTTTCGATTTTTATTAATTTAAAAGTTTAAGTCTTTTTATAAAACTAGAAACTCCAATTTTAAATAATAAATATTTATATTAGACACAAAAAAAAGTTATTAGTATATAAAGTAGTTTTTAAACTGTATTATGAATACGTATAGTCTGTCTATGTATCGTTTTTATTATGGATTTTAGTATAATTTTTCATATTTTATTTTATATTATTTTTAATAATACTTTTTCATGTAATGACAGATGATTCTTGATACTTAAGATTTCAGTCTAACTGAGACGTCAAGTTGTATCATGATGTCAAACCTGAACGCTTTTATAAAAAAAATATAGTTTATAAACCTAGTTTCCAAGATGTTACTTACTTTATATTCTATATTTGATAACTAATACTGTACAAATTTAAAAATCTTTTATTAATAGATTCTAAATTGATATCTAATTAACTAACAAATTTTACCTACTAATTAAAGTTAGTCTGAGTTAGATTTGAAGTTTACTTTATATTATTGTATTTTTAAATTTTAGAAACACAAAAATCATTAGATACAAACTAATAATATGGTACAAGCTACTAAACTTTACTTATCAATAGATTTTATTAGACTGAGTTAGATTTGAAGTTTTAATACGCTAATACTTAAGAGACAAAAAAAGTGATAGTTACAAATTATTCTAGATTGTACAGTTGGTAACTAATAAAATACATATTTAAAAATTATTTCTTAATAATAGAAACTATTTTAGATACATATCTCAATTTAAAAATTATTTATTAATAATAGAAACTACTATCCAGCGATGAGTTTATTGGGATTATCGTATCATCCCGCTATAAAGCAAACAAATGCTTTTTTTATTTCTTGAAGATCTAGGTTGTATGGTCAAAGTGAATTTCACCTTCTTTAACATTTGTATAATTTTTTTTTTTTCTTATTACAGATTATTTTTGGATAGACTTCGGATATATGGTAAATGAAATTGGAAAAACATATCAAAATATCTTAAATCAAGAACTCCAACTCAAGTGGCTAATCATGCACAAAAATATTTCATTCACCAAAATGCTTATGCGGACAAAAAAAAAAAAAAGAAGAGTATTCTTTATATCTACTTAGTCCAAATACCAAACCGATAATATTTTATTTGTAATTATAATTTTTTATTTATAGTTAATAAATTTTGTATCTCTAATTCAACAATTCATTGAATTTTACTAATTAAGACTTTTGACAATTATGATATTTTTTATCTACAAATAATATTATTTATTAAAATAATAACGGTTTAGATGTATAATGGGTTAGGATTATTATAAATTATATTAAAGGAAAAAATATTTATTTTTAAATGCTAAACCTCTTTATATAGCTTTTTCAAATAATAAAGACTTCAGGAGATCTTCTGAAAACGCAAATAATTTTTCAAGCAAAATATATATATATATATATATATATAACAATAATAATAATTTTTATTTAAATTATTTCC
Organism: Phaseolus vulgaris; assembly: GCF_000499845.2. Classification (NCBI taxonomy): domain Eukaryota; kingdom Viridiplantae; phylum Streptophyta; class Magnoliopsida; order Fabales; family Fabaceae; genus Phaseolus; species Phaseolus vulgaris. Next base: position 6,421,362 of record NC_023757.2, read on the forward strand.
AAAAACATTTTCTATGTTAATGTTTTTACATTAAATTATTTCCTTATATGAATAATTTAGTCGTTTAGGCAACACTCAATTTTGTCAATTTAAATAAAGTTTGAAAATTAAAATAAAAAATAATAAAGTTTAAAAATATAAGATAAGAATAAATACTATTAACTTAAAAACTAAAATTATTTTTTAAAACATTAAAAAACTAAAAAGGAAGCATTATTTTCCTTTTATTAAAAAAGTTCAAACATTAAATATTTTTAGATTTTCTAATTTATTTTCGTTTTTTAAAATAAAATATAAAAAGAAAAAAAAAACTCAACTAATTTTAGTTTTAACTAAAAATTAAGAAAAAAATAATGCAACAGAATATCAAATAAAATCAATAAAATTAAAACCAAAATACAATTATCTGTCCTCATTTATTATTCTATTATTCATTCTAATACATAATATTTATTTATTATTTCTAAAAAAAACCATAAAAAATAAAGAAAAAATGACAAATTGTTCCTAGTACCATTTAGAAAAATTGTCACATTTACACTTTTATTTCTTTATTTAATATTTTTTATTTTCATTTTTTATTTATCATTTTTTATTTATTTTTTTATCTAACATAATTTTAAAAGTAAAAAATAAAAATAAAAAAAATTACTTTTTTTAATAATTTTAATTTTGAATACATTAAAAAATAAATATTTTTAATATTTAAAATAGTTAGAAATATAATTAATGAATAAAGAAATAATTTTTATAAAATAAAATAATAATAAATTTAAAATGTTTAGTTTAATTTTTTTTTAAGAATGAAGAAAATAAAAAATTAAACCCTACAATAACATATAAAAGTTGAATCTATAAAAAAAAAGTATTTATTTTTATTATTATTGATTATATAATCATGTTAATTTCAAGTAAAAAATATAAAACATAATTATAAAAAAAACAAAGTCAATTAATATTAATTAGCAGGAACACAAGTAATATTACCAACGAAAAATTATATGGAGACGACAACAACCACGACAAGAATAAAAACATTGACTACGAAACCTTCGTTCTGGATGTAAACTAATATATACTATTTTAGAGAAAAAAAAAAGCTATTGGTATATAGTTAGTTACCAAGATTTTAGCTAGCAATTATTTTAGATTTTAAATTTGATAACTAATAAGATACACATCTTAAAATTATTTATTAATAATATAAATTTTATTATCTACCAATCCGCTACAAGGCGACCACCTAATATATAATTTCACATACGACTTGGCAACCTCATATATGTTAGGTACCAATTAATTTAAATTCTACCTTTGATAACTAGTAGTGTGTAAACTTCAGCGAGTGGATGTAAACTTATCAAACGGTTTTATGAGATTGAGTTAAACTTGAAGTTTACTTTTTAAATTAATAAAAAAATTATATTATTGTACTTTTAAAATTGAGAACGAGAAAATCAGTAGAGACAAAAAATAATAAGTCCCTTTACTAAATCTAAATTGACAAAAAAAAAAGTTATTGGTATATAATTAGTTTCCAAGATTTTAGTTACCAATTACTCTAGATTTTACATTTGGTAACTAATAAGATACAAATTTAAAAATTATTTATTAATAATAGAAATTTAATTGGAATTATAAAAACAACTAGTAATTATTGTTCCGCCAATTAAATGTATCATTTAGAGGTGATACGATTTTTATAAAAAGAAAAAAGAGAAAATTTGTTCAGGGAATCACAAATAAAAAAAAAAATATACACACAACACCATCATCATGTGCATAATCCTCTCGATTCAATTATTATATAACATTATTTACACTTTTATTTCTTTATCTAATATTTTTTTGTTTTTATTTTTTTATTTAGCATTTTTATTTTCTTATTTAACCCCATTTCAAAAGTTAAAAAAAAAAGTTAATTTTTTTTGATAATTTTAATTTTGAATACATTAAAAAATTAAATATTTTTAATGTTTAAAATAGTTAAAAATATAATTAATGAAAAAAGAAATAAGTTTTTACAAAATAAAAAATTAATAAATTAAAAAAAATTAGTTTATTTTTTTTAAGAATGAAGAAAATAAAGATTTCACCGTACAAAAACATAAAAGTTGAATCTATAAACAAAAATTAGTATTTATTTTTATTATTATTTATGATATAATCATGTTAATTTCAATTAAAAAATACATAACATAATTATAAAAAAATTAGTATTAATTCGTAGTGGACACAAATAATATTGAAGTGTCTACCTAAAATGCAAAATCCTTAAAAGAAAAAACTAATGTAAATGTTACACTTAATGCTTAAAAATGAGAAGAAAAAAATGCAAAAATAAATAAATATAGAAAATAAAAATAGCAACAATAAAAATAAAAACAAAAACAAAAATAATAAAGAATGGTAGAAAAAAAATAATAACTAAAAACATAAAAGACATCAAAATTAAGACAAAACAAAATAAGATAGAGATAAAAAAAATATAAACAAATCAAAACAAGATAAAGATAAAAGATATAAGACGATACTAAATAAGTATAGGCTGAACATAAAAAGAAAAATAAATGAGAGATGGTCATTCATTTAATATTTTCTTCAATGGTAAATAGTTTGTGCGAAATGAAACATAATTAATAACGAGAAGTAGACGATTCAGTAATGTTGGGACAAGTTCTTTTTGTATGTCCTGGTGTTTGACAATATGATTTTTTTTGTTCATGTTGTTATCTTATATCCATATAAATATTTATTCGACTTCACTTAGTCTCCCCTTTGAGGTTTTCTATCTTTATATTATTTTATTTTTTTATTATTTTTTTCTGTCATTATTTATTTATTTTTGTTTCTGTTTTTATTTTTATTGTTGTTGTCTTTATTTTCTATATTTATTTATTTTTACATTCTTCTTCTTCTCATTTTTAAGCATTAAGTGTAACATTTGCATTAGTTTGTTTTTTAGGATTTTACATTTAGGGTAGACACTTCAATATTATAAGTGTGTCCACTACTAATTAATACTAAATGACTTTTTTTTTTTATAATTATATCATGTATTTTTTACTTGTTATTAACATGATTACATCATCAATAATAATAAAAATGAATACTAATTTATGTTTATAGATTCAACTTTTATGTTGTTGTAGGGTCTAATTTTTTATTTTCTTCATTCTTAAAAAAAAGTTTAAACTAAACATTTTTAATTTTTATTTTGTAAAAACTCATTTATTTATTTATTAATAACTATTTTAAACATTAAACATATTTACTTTTTTTTAATGCATTCAAAATTAAAATTATTAATTTTTTAAATTTATTAATTCATTTTTTTTTTACTTTTGAAATTATGTTAGATAGAAAAATAAAAATAAAAATAAATATTAAATAAAAAATAAAAATGTAAAAATGGTGCTGCTGCAAAGGGTCTATGTTTGCACTTGGTGTCATATCTCTTTTGTTTTATGTTGAATGTCTTTTAGTTTGAAAAATGTTATTTTCAACATTATATTGAAATACACAAATTATTGTACTCAAATATAACAGTTTAGAATCTGATATATCATAATATAATTTTAAAATTATTCCATCTTTTTAAATAAGATTTCTATTTTAGTAATTTTTTTTCAGTTATAATTTGGTGGAGCATTCTCTATATATCAACACTCTTTTAATTTTTTTAGTTGTTGTGTATATGGCCATGCGTTTCGTACTGTATTTGGGATTTCGTTGTATTTCTCCGCACAATTTGTACGGATTTTAATGGAAGCAGAGAATCAATTGGCCAATCTTGAAAGGGAGTGGATCCATGTGCCACGTTTACGTATCAATGGGGCCCACGGAGTTTTGTATGCAATTCATGATTAAGGATGTGTGCCTTTCTCTGCCTTTTTTTTCCAAGTGTTAGATACTCTTTTTTATACTACGTATTTTTAATTTTGGGTTTTTCTATTTTATTTTATTCTCACCATCATAGGCAAATTCTACCTTCATACGTGATAATATCCAATGTTAATTCTAGAAAGTCGATTCTAACTTTTTAAATTTTTTTAAATAATAATAAATAAAGTATAATTTAACATTTTATTTATAAAGAAAACCTTGTATTTTTAAATAATCTCAGTTGTATCCGTACCCTATATATTTCTTACATATGTATACTCTTCTTTTAGTTGCAACACTTCTATTATTCTCCAACCATATTGTTTGAGAAAACAGTTTCATTATTTGTCATGTTTTATTTACTCCATAAGATTGCTGATAACAAAAATAAAATTTACTTCATAAGATAAATTCACATTTATCTAAGAGTTTGGGTCTCTTATAGTTATAAGTTTTTTCTAAGGCAACATTACATAAATTTGATAAAAAAACACAACTATTGTTGCACTTGCAATAATTTCATGAACTGGATTGTGAATCCTCAGACCAAAAGTTTCTTTTACCGTGCAAAACTAACTTTTTTTTTTTACTTTTGTACTCTGTTTTTGCACATCATTGATTTTTTTCCTAGGTTTTGTGGCTTTCAGAATGTATGTACAGTAAATGAACGAAAACACAACCACCATCACCATCAGTAAAAACATCACAAAATTTATCTCAATCACCAATGTTCACCACCAACCACCACAAGCAACCACCACCACTTGAAATGAAGAAAAAGACACCACATTCTCCATCATACTCAAAAGGGTATTGTTGGAATTAAAAAAAGAGTATAGAGATGAGGGGAAGGTATGAAGGTGCACGGAGAATTTGTCCCATTCTAACCATAAATTTATTAATTTGTGTTAAAAGATAAATATATTTAACTTTGTATTATTTACATTGATTTTTTTTAATATAATTGTGTAATTTAGATTAATATAAATTTTAAATATTTGTATGATGACATGCATCATCTTATATTTAATATTTAAAAAATACGAATCTTTTAAAAAAAAATGGCTTAAGTATTTGTATGATTGTAGGTATCATCGTTTACTCAATATCCTTTTTCAATAAAAATATTTTCTTGTAAATAAAATTCAGACAAATAGTCTAAAGTATCGATGGATAGTTTACCCTATCTTCATTTATTGTACGATTTGTAAAAGTATTAAGCATAGTCACTCGCATTATCTTATACTCCAATCAACGTAAGTCATAAAAAAACGTAAAATCTTAAAAATATTAAAATTAAAAAATTAAAAATATCAACACAAGAACAAATAACTTAAAGAACTTCGTAATCATTGATTTTCCATTGTGAATGGAGATATGTAAAAATAGATATATCCTTGTTAGTCTCAAGTAAAAAAAATTCAAAAGTATTTTCTTTATTTTCACGTGTATTTTTGAAAAAAAAATAAACATTTTGAAAATCATATTTATTTTTGCACATTTAATTAAAGGTAACAGTCGTAGAATAAACATCGCAAGGTGCTAACACCTTCCCTACACGTAACTGACTCTCAAATCCTAAATCTGGTCTTGTAAACCATTTGTTTTAAATGTTTTTCCATAGTTTTCCTTGATAAACTATGGTGACAACTCTATTTTTCAATGTTTTTTCGTTGTCTCGTCGTGGCCCTGATTGCAACATGTTTGAAGATCACTTTGTTTGATTGATTATGAAAAATATACGTTTGATTACGATTTGTTTAATTAACTAGGAGTGAATAAACAAATCAGATATACCCATTACTATAGGATAATATAAATTGCAACGAAGAGTGATACACCATCTATCACTTCAAAACTTGGTAGATTGTCTAGTCTATTAAGATCTTGTAAATGCATCTACATGAAATAAATGTTAGCATAATCATAAACATATAAGATACTTATAAGGTTTGTTATCAGTAAAACACTTGCATAGTCTACTGTTAGACCGTTTAGTGGGGTGCAAATATTCTAGGTCTCAACAACATTAGGTTAAACTATAAGTGACTTGTTGAAAAAATATTTGGTTAAGTTAGAAGTAGTTATTGAAAGAATACTTGTTTGAGGCATAAGTGGCTTGGGAAAGAATACTTGTGTATACTTTGCAGCGTGAGTCTACCTAATGGAACTTGACAAGTTAGTCAAGAACTAGACGTAGTTTGTGTGTTATATAACTGTTTAAGTAACTAATGGAGGAAGGAAAAACTAAAATCAACCTTGTGAAAATCCTTAACTTCATTTTTGTATTCATCTTTGTATTGTCTGATAGCACGCATACAAATGATATCAATGAAAAAGTACAAAAATTTTAAAAACGCAATTCAACATTCCATTCTTATGTTTTTTTTTTTGCACAATTGGTATTAGAGCTTAACCTCTAAAGTGTTGAGTGCTTAACAATGTTAGAGGAAAATATCTCAGATGCTAAACATGGAACACCAACTGATCGCTGAAGGAACATCTCTTTCTAGACCTCTTGCATTCTTAGGATAACACTTTCCATATTGGAAAGATAGAATGAAAATGTATGTCAAGTCTACACACTATCAGTTATGATAGATCAATACATGTGGTGACATAAAGATCACTTCCCTAGATGAGGATTGGAAAGAAGAAGAATATGCATAGATGCAACTAAATAACAAGGCTAGGTACACAATTATTTATGCACTTTCAAGAAATTAATACAAGAAAGTGTGCAGGCTAAAGACTACCAAGGAAATATTGTATTCCTTAGTTGTCAATTACAAAGGGAATGAACGAAGAAGGTTGCAACCTTAACTCGTCAATATGAATCTTACACTAAGAAAGAAGGAGAAAGTGTGGATGACATGTTTGGAAGAATACAAGTTCTTTTGAATTGATGTGAGTTGATTTTAGGATTGCACATTTTATGGGTTAATCTTTTGTTTATGAGTTTTGAGATTAACAATTATGGTAAGAAACCCAAAGAAGATTCCCACTGGACACAAACTTAACCATGTGGTTAAGTAAGTATGAAGGTGCACTTATAAAAGGCAAAGAGAAAATACAAGTATGGTCATTATGATGATGAAGGTGCAGAAATAAAAGACATGAAAAGAAACATAAGATGATAAAAAAAGTCAAACATAAATGAATAAAAGTATGGAATAATGGCATAAGGAAAATGAAAGAAAAACACAAAGGTGAAGAGATTAAGAGATGCTTATGGAATAATGAATCACACCACTTGGAGAGGAGGAGACTCCAAGATAATTGGTGAAGAACCGCCACTTGAAGTGCACAAACGCCCAAGATAAGACCCAATTTCCAGGGGACAAAACTCACTAAACACTCATGCAGAGTTTCCTTATTATTTCAAATTCAAGTGTATTTTTACAAGAGGGGAAACACCCTATTTATATATATATGAGTGCCTTGGAGAGGAAGAGAGGAAGGGTGAGGATGTAAATGACTACAAACTTCTAGAAACTAGGTCAAATGTGAGCACATGAGGGAGTCTTCTAGAATCTAGGTCAAATGTGAGCACATGGATGACACATGGGTGAGTTTCTAGAAGTTAGGCTAAGATGGACTTTGGCACTAGCCCAATTTACTAAATACACCCTCTTCTAGCTCATTCTTCTATTTGAACCCCCAAAGTGAGCCCAATTTATGCTAAGTACACCCCATATTATGCTATATACACCCTAATCTACTGAAATTAAAAATAAGAAACTAGTTGGTTCTCAACTTCCATCACACGGGCTCTGCTCCTGGTGATCCTATAAGGAATGATGGACTCTAAAGCACTGGCTACTGGATAGTCCTAATGACCTAGCCTTAAGATATAGAGTATTCCCTGAACTAGCCCAACCTTAACTCGTCAATATGAATCCTACATTAAGAAAGAAGGAGAAAGTGTGGATGTCATGTTTGGAAGAATACATGTTCTTTTGAATGGGTTATAAGCTCTTGGAAAAACTTATTCCAAGACTTAAAAGAAATTAAAAATTGCTGGAAAACATGCCCAAGATTTGGGAGCAAAAAACAACAACCATAATTGAGGCCGAGACTTAAAAGAAGCTCACATGGGATGGGTTTATGGGAATCTTAAGAGATTTTCAAAATAAAACTAAGATTTTCCCCTAATGTGGTATAAGAACAACCTAGGTTGAATCTCCAAAAATGTATCTCCTGTGTTATACCTTAATTACTCATATTCTTCTTATACAAATTAAATCCGCGGGGAAAGAAAGGAATTAAAATTGGAATGTAAAATGAAACAGAAAAATAAAGCAAAATGAAGATTAGGTTGTCTATAGTCTATCGTCTAATGGACCGTCTAACGACACTTAAAAATATAAAGACTAACATATAAATGGAAGAATATTAAAAACATGAAAGTAAACTGCAATGTAAACTATAAACAAGAGAAATGAAGCAAAAACAATGAATTACAATTGTTAGACAGTTTAGAATGCAATTGCTTGCTAGACCATCTAACGATTATGAAAAAAATAAAGTTGTGCAGATGGGTCTACATACAACTATTAAATCGTCTAGTTAGTAATCACTAACTTCATCATCTAATGATTTTACAAAGAAAGACCGAGAAAGAAAGAGAAACAGAGTATTAAACATAAATTAAAGAAAAGTAAATGACAAAATACTTAAATTGCAAAAACTGTAAATGATTGAAATATAAAGTGCAAAAAAAGTAAATTGCAACGAATGTAAATGTCAGGAAAAGTAAAGTGCAGAAACGTAAAACAAAACATTGCGGGAATGTAAATTGTAATTGAATTAAACTGAAAACAAAATGAACAAAATTCAACTTGAATGATAAAATACTAAAACAGAGTATCCTCATATATGATTTGTTATTAGCTATTACTCATTTCCAGAACTAAATTCAACTTGAATGATAAAATGCAGAATGTAAAAGAGTAGAGAGAAGAAGAATCGTGAGGGAAAATGGAACAGAAAAATGATGAATTCGTATAGAATTAGAAATGAAAAAACTGTTAACAAACAAAACAAAAAATCTAAATTATCATACTATCGCATGTAAGTGTTTAATTTACTTGCTATCTAGGTAGTGTATCTCTTATCTTCTCTAGCTAATATCTATTCATAGTGTTCCGAAGCTTAAAAATGGACGAGCCTTGGTTCCAACCAAAATTTGACCCACAAAATCAATTTTAAAACTAACTAAGCCAACTCCAACTTCTTCTTTAAGCACTTTGTTAATGGTTTAATGACAATTGACTAATGACCTTTGACCGTCTATTATCTATTTTGCAGATTTTTTCTCTTTAAACTCGACTTTCTACTCTTCATAGTATAAATATCTTCATTCATTCTTCTAAGATCAAAGTGCAATTAAAAGTGTTCCTACAATTGATCAAAACACATGTTAGACGATTCAAGCAAAATATAAGGTGAAAATGCAATCTTTATTATGTTTTTATAGAAACTCTAATTTTATACAAAATAAAAATCTAAACTAAAAATAAAAATTAAGAGAAAAAGTAAATTTCAAACAATTTCAAAGTAAATTTTCTATTTACAAGCACACAAAGAGGAAGAACATCCACAAGCAACAAATATGTAGAAGAAATATCCTTTAATATTCATACAATTAAATGAAAAATTAGAGACAAATTAAAAACACAATTATTTATTTTCAAGATTTTTCTTTTTTTCTTATTTCATTTTCTTCTAAAAATTGTTTTTGCCATTACTCATTGATTTGCATGTCTTCCCTAGACAAAAAAAAAATGTCATGTTAGTAATTTTTTCAATGAAAAGTTAAAATCATGATTTAAAGGAGAAGAAGAGTTCAAAGTTTTGTAGTCCCTCTTTAAGTATTATTTCTCATTCATGTTTATAGGGGTGTTGTGAGAAATTTTTCCTATTCTCTTGAATTTTCTAATGTTTCTTTTTCTTTTCTTTTCTTTCTTTCTCTTCTCTTTCTCTTATTTCTTTTGCCTTTTTTTTTCACTCTTTAACTTTTTCTCTTGTTTTGCTTTCTCTAACATGTCTAGTTTTTGCAATGCTTTGTTCTTTCAAGTATTTGCAATAATCCTTGAGGTCTTAACTAGTCAGTGGACTTGGATTCCAATTAGGACACCAATGCATTACCTTCACATTTGGAGCATCTAGAAGTACTTGTTTTGATCATTGATTTTTTTTTATATGCTTGTGCTCCTTTCTATGATGATAAATTTTGTTGTTTAATTTTATTATTCTTGAACAAACAATTGTATTAACGTATTCTACCAAAGTCAAACTAATATTTACAATAAAAGTTAGAAAAGTAAGAACTAACACAAAATAAAATAAACAATTAACACAAGTAATATAGAAAAATAAGATGGATCTCATCACTCATTAAATGTTTACACCCAATTCACTCATGTATCACTCTTGAAAGGAATGCAATCTCACTCAAGTTCCTCTTAAGTTTTTAAGAAGAACCTCAATCAACCATCAAGAATTTTATATTCAAAGTGAAAGATGTAACAAATCCAAACTCAACTCAAGAGGTCAAGAAAATGAAAACTCCAAGACAAAACCAAAGAAATTTAAAGACAAATTAAAAAGTACAAAATCAAGAAATAAGCATAACCAAAGTGAAAAGAACATAAAAACGCAAATAAAAGCTAAAAGCCAAAGTTTCCATAATCTGATAGAAAAGAGATAAAACTGACAAACAAGATTCATGCAGATGAATATCAAAATAATATCAAGAAACTGTGAACAAAGACATTCAAAAGAGAGTATTCTTGCATGCTCAACCTTGATATTATGAGACATATATGCCATATAATACAACACATTCTAAGTCACCCCCTTCATAAAATGATATTATGAGACATATATGCCATATAATACAACACACTCTAAGTCATCCCCTTCATAAAATCATACTCTTGTTTCTCATGCAAGAAGGTGAATTGGGTCTAGAAAACATACTACACTTGGTTTGAGGTAAGCATAGTGTTCCCAGAATCTATGGAAGTACATCTTTGGCAGTATAAACAATAGGGAAATTTTTAAAAAAAGGAACTATAGAGGTCATTATGCTTGTGGAAGAGTTGATAGAGACAGGATATAATTTGGAACACAAATATTAGAGTTATGGAAACATGAGATGCTTGAAACAAAAAACTTTCTAGTAACTCATGTAGTTTTGAGATGACAAAAAGGAAAGTGTAATAATTGGAAAGGAATACTGGTTGGGTCATTGCTGGTGGTTTGTTTATATGAAGGGACACTCAAAATGAAAAAAGAGTTATAAAGAGGTAAATTTGCAAGGAGAGTGAATTGAAACTTAGTGATTTAATTTGTGATTATAAAAAAATTACTTTTATAAGATTTTTTATAAATTACTTCTCTCATTTGCATATTCGTGTACGGATTTGTACAAAGTAGTCATTGTAAATTTTAATATATATTATTGTTAAAAAAAAAGTACAATCATGATTTTACTTTTCTTTTAGTGGTATAAATTTTTGTGTGTGTATTGTAAATGAAAATCTTTGATTGAATTTAGTATTGTGGAGGAACTAAGGATGGTTTGATATTTTTTAGAATAACATAATGATAATTTTCTTTTAATAATATATGTTAACAATTTAATTTGAAACATAGAAAACTATAATTAAAATATTAATATAAAAGTTGTTAATTAGTTCTTTTAGTGTTAATTATAATGTTTTTTTTACCACGGATTCTGAAAGAAAAATGTCATTAACTTGTAACTACGCCACTGTGGTGGACCCAGTCAGCTCTTCCTTTCGGTCCCCACCACATCTTCCCCGAACCGCCAAGAGCGGCGTGTCAAGGTTCACATGGTGACTTACTAGGTCTGCTTATCCGGTGACGACTGCTGCAACCCTGAAAATCTTGCTCCCTGATATGTTAGGGTTGCTGCAACCACCATGGACAGAGAGTTCCCAGCTTATGTTGCTATCAGTGACAATATCACCTTCAAGGTGCTTTCTCTCTTTTCCCCAATCTAACTTCATGCAAATTATTCTATGAGACACTTTAATTTTGGTAAACTCTTTTATTTGGATTATTATAAGTATAGAAAGAAACATCAAAGAAGAAAGAATGAGTAAGCTTTTTTAAATAAACAATATGAAATTTTAAAATTTTGAAACATTCAATTAAAAACTATATATCCAGAACAGAACCTAAAGAACAACTGCAAAAATATAGTTTTTTTTAATTCCCTGATGCTATATAATGTAAATGAAAAGCTGAATAAGCTAATTTGTGGGCTACGTTATACAGGAAAAGATTAGTAGTTCATTCCTACTTATTAAGCTGTTTGTTACCTGTTAAGTCTTTTATTTAGATTCTGATTAATAGGAATTTATCTTTATGTAATATTAATTATATTAATGAATAGGATAATATAATATAGCATGAAATTAGAAGGTACTAGGTATAGGAAAAATTAAGAGTCAATGCTCTTAGCTATCATAAGTATTTGTCATCCCCACCTCTTTTTCTTATTTTTATGCATCACCTTTTTTGCCTGTTTCTTAAGTTCTTTACTTTAATTTGTCCTTACTTTACTCTGCCAAGAGAAAACACTAATATCCACCACAAACTTATGATTCAAATCTCTAAAACAAACAATGAAATTCAATACTAATAGTAACTGTAATACTAACTCGGTCTCTTCAATTTAGGATCTCCATGCTGCATATTTCTCCTTCACATTAATTCTTACCCCATTTTTCTATCTGTTATATCACTTATTTTATCTTATATTTTTTAATTTTGGCATCAAATTTTGCAAAATTTTGATGGTGAATGGGCTGTTAGACTAGTTTTTCTATACCATGGTGTACTGTCTTAGACCAAGTGCATTAATCACACCTACAATAGTTCCAATTTCCAAATTACGCCTATTTCTCAAGATGAGAAATGTTATTACTACAGATGCTGCAAAACTTTCTGTGGTGAGATTACAATGAATATAAAAAAGGTTTGGAGAATAATGACGGAGTAGCCGACTTTCAGTTGTTTTATCACAAATGGACCACCTTTGCAATACTTCTTGTCTTGTATACATATATATTAGAATTTTGTTTCAATTCTTGGTTTATACTATTGTCACATTTGATTATTTTAAAAATTTAAAACTTATAAAAGTGCTTCATAAAATTTAGTCTATGAATATATTTTGAGCATAGGGTTGGTCATAGATTGGGACAGAACTATGCATTATTATGAGTTCTGTCCATTAGGATATTTATAAAATAAAAAGGGTGTACTTATGCTGTAAGGTGGGGCTACAATGGTGGCAAGCTGGAGACAGTCCAAGGATGCCATGATAAGGTCAGCAATAAAAAAATTGGTATGTTCCTACATCAGCTTCAAATTCAAAAAGTTGCCTAAACTGTAGGCGTGAAAGATGGGTGGGGACAATGAGAACTAAAATAGGACCATACGACATGGTAGCTTTAAGGGAAGTTTGATGAGATTGAGCAGTATAAGTTTTATATATTTACAATATGCTTATCTTAGTTTTTTATCACACTCTTTTGCTCCCACATTACCTCTAGGTGTTTGGCCTGAATCAAAGAATTTCGATGAGGAAGGATAGGGACCAATTCCATCAAAAGTGGAGTGGAATATGTGACCATGGAATTCATCTTACTTTTCCCTGCAATAGGTACCCTCTCTTTTGTTTTAGTTTCTTGTATATTGATCATTACCATTTTAATGTTTTGAATTTTTTATGAATTGGTTATTCTTTAATATACACCATTAAAGCTCAATAAACAAATGAGTAAATCATAAGCACAAGATTCTAGGAAATTAGACTTTAGTTTTATTACCCAGTTGTGGCCTTCGCCATCTCTTGGAAACATGAATATGACTATGGCCTGCAAAAGTGTATATACTATTTTGATTGCAAATCTCATCACAGCATTATAACTTATATACTTACAGTCATCTTTCCAATAATGCTTTCACTTATTTTGGTTAGTTGGTTCAATTGACAATCACATTAAACTGCACACTCCCAATAATATTCGAGGCCGTTTCTAAAAGTAATTGATGTTAACTTGACGTCTCAATGTATTAAAATAGGCTTTAAACATCCATTCTTTCCCTTTTTACTTAAAATACAATATAGTACTACAATATAACCATTATCTTAAAACAAGCACCCCCTACTTATTTCCACATATCCTCACCCTGGTTGTTTTGCCTGCTTGTATTGTTTTCACACTTAGGGGAAACAAATCAACACTGCATTTGTTATTTTTCACAAACCCTGCAATAGTCCAAAATTGATATGGGGTCCAACCAGAGTTTCAGTACAGATTATAAAGCCAACATGTTAATATTATATTTATCAATTATTAGATGTCACGTTAACAACTGCAAGCCTTGCTTTAATTTGGTGATTTCTTCTATGTAGTTTGAGACATTTTTTTAAAACATTTTTATTTAATCAAATGTTAGCAAACCTGCAAATAAATAAATAATTTAGAACTAAAGTGTATTTTGATTATTTGAATATAACTATAACACTAATTACAAAGAAAACTAAATTCATGTAAAAATTAATTTGAAAAACACTGTGCAAATAAAACCTTAGCATTTGATGGTCAAATTTAAAAAATAATCAAACCATTTGGTGAACTGAATCTGATACGTCAACAAAGTACACTAAATATTAATTTCATTGAATGATAATAAAAAACAAAGTCTCAACCTACGGAGCAAAGGTGCTGGCAATAACTTTATGTTTTGCAAGGACTGTTATCTTATATAACCCAAGGTTGTGTTTCTGTTACATTCAAAACAAAAGACAGAAGCGAAGGAGGACCTTCCTAGTGAGCAATGAGGTCACCAAGTTCAACCATCCACTTTCTCCTTCAAATTCTTCTTGTGTGTCTACTGCACAGACTCAGCTTTGCAGTGAAGAAGGTGAGGCCTTGCAATTTGCAATCTTCAATAAAGATAAAAGAAAAACTGTGGAAAAGATCTAATCCTTGCTTGTGATCTAATCCCTGCACCATTTCAATTGTAGTCTTATGTGGTGTACTTGGGAGCTCACTCACCCGGCCCAGAATTATCTTCATCTTTAGTTGACTTTAATGAAGTGACACAGTCCCACTATGAGTTTCTGGGATCTTTCTTAGGAAGGTATGAGGTACAATTGTAGCATCTTAAATCATGTATGCGTACAAATTTTCACCTATAGAAATGTTTGAGTTGCTTTTTTGTAGTCCTAATACAGCCAAGGAGTCCATCTTTTACTCATACACAAGACACATCAATGGTTTTGCTGCAATTTTGGAAGAAGAAGTAGCTACCCAGATAGCAAGTAAGAACCATATATCCTATTTTTTTTTCTATTCTCTGTGCTTCCTTTCTCTCATTTAGAGTCTACCCTTTTTGTCCAAACTTGCTTGTAGAGCACCCCGAAGTGTTGTCGGTGTTTGTGAACAGTGGGAGAAAGCTACACACCACTCGATCATGGGAATTCATGGGGCTAGAGCATAATGGGATGATCCCATCTAGCTCAATCTGGAAGAAAGCTAGATTTGGTGAAGGAGTGATAATTGGAAACCTGGATACAGGTAAAACTCTTGTTATTCTTTTCAAGATGGTCAACAAAACCTTCGAATTAATTGGGTTGATTATTATTATTATTATTATAATGTTTTTATCTAGATCGTTGACTAGTACACTCACGTGGAAGATACACAAAGGTTATCTTATCGTATCCCTATCCCCCACCACCAACCTGTTTCCAAAGTTCGATCATTTCAAAACAATTGATTTCATAATACTAATATATTGTTAATTTGAATCTTGCAGTCAATGGGTTGTTAGACTAGTTATTTTCTATACCCCAAGTACGAATGTTCATTTACGATCTTAAAGAAATACACTAACTGCATTAATCTCCTGTGATTAGCTCTAATTACACTTACAATATTTTCTAATTTATAAATTATACCTATTTCTCATATGAGAAATGTTATCAATACACCTGAACTTGTTCCAAAATTTTGTGGTTAGATTACAATGAATAGAACGAGGTTTGCAGAATAATGATTGAGTGGCCTAGTTTCTGTTGTTTTATCACAAACAAACCACCTTTAAAAAAGGCAATATGGGTTAGGCTTCTTGTCATTTGTCTGTTACATATTTATGTGCGCGCGTGTCATAAAATTTAGTCTGTGTTTATATTTTTGAGGCATAAGGTTGTTCATAAGTGATAGATTGGAACAAAACTATACATTATTATGAGTTTTGTTGATTACGATATGGGTAAATAAAAAGGGTATATTTAAGTTGTGAGGTGGGGATAGTCGAAGATGCAATGATAAGAGCACCAATAAGAAAATTGGTATGCGCACACTTGAGCTTCAATTAAAAAAGTTGGCTAAACTGTACGTGTGAAAAGTGGGTGGGGGCAATGAGAAGTAAAACAAGACCTGATGATAGCTTTAAGGGGGATTTGGATGAGATTGAAAAGGGTAGATTGTAGAAGTAGAATCTCCATTTATGCTTATCTTATTTTGACCACACTCTCTGCTCTCTTTTGCTCCCACTACATATACCTTTAGGTGTTTGGCCTGAATCAAAGAGCTTTAGTGAGGAAGGATTGGGACCAATTCCATCAAAGTGGAGAGGAATCTGTGACAATGGAGTTGATCATACTTTTCAATGCAACAGGTACCATTTTCGTTTGAGTTTCTTGGATATTCTTAAAACCATCCAAATAAATCAAGCACTTCACTAATATTTTCTGCGTCATTTATTATGGATAGACAGTAAATGTTTCTAAGCTAATTATTGAGTTCCTCCCTCCCTTTGCCTAAGGGCACATACTCTTCTTTATTTGACATTCAATGAAAGGGTTTAAGTGCATTCATTTGAACACTGCATTTTTAGACTTAAATTTTTCGTTTTCTTATTAATATTTTACCATTTCCCCACCGATGAGAATGGATCCAAATGAAAGATAAGTGCCGCAGAACTCAACGCTTTTACATGAGGAGTTCTTCTTTCTTTACTTCGATGCATTTTTTAGCCATTTCTTATTTATTTCGAAATGAACTATTTCAAATGCAGTATAGTCTATTTGTATAAACATTTCTACTAGTACTTATTAGGGAGTAAAATAAAAAATTAAATAAAATTTCTATAATTAAAATTAATTTACAAATAAACTATGTAGAAACTTTTTCGTCTATTTTGTTTATGACGGTCCGTTTTGGTCCGTTAAAAACGGATTGAGATGGACTGGTCCACCAGGGTGATACAGACCGATATTAGTAACTTGCCTTGTTAGAGAGTAAGTTGATGAGTTGATTCATCACTTTTTTTTTTCAATTTTTTTAATTATTATTTTTTGAATCTATTTACTTGATTGTAGTAATTGATATCAATTTTTGGACAATAAAAATGAAAAAAAAACAATAAAATTGAATCAAACTTTAATATTATAATAATAAATGGTTAATGCCTAACAAAATAAAGTAAATATTAACAATATTTCAATAAATAAAGTAATATATAAATAAATTAATGTAAATAAAGTTATATATAAAATATTGATTATCATCAATTTTAATTTCAAAAGTTTGAGATTCCTCTTTGAAAGTGTTAAAAGAGGACTAATTCGCTTTGTTCCACCTGAGACTTATCGAGTTGACGGATTAGGCGGACCGAGCCAATATGAATTGATGGGTTCAAAAAGTTAACCGATGCACCTAAATGATGATAGAAGGATTCGTATTATCATTCCTAATCTTGTTTACATTTTTATTTTTAATTTGTATTTAAATTATTTTTAACTTAGAAAAGCTTTATTAAAGTCTTAAAGAAGTCTATCTTATATAATAGTTATACAAATATTTTTCTTGTATAAAATTTAATTTGTCGATTAAATAAATGTTTTGCCAATATGTTGAAACTAAACTTCTTTTTAATTTACAAATAAAAGAAAATTTGCTTTAGTAATTATTTTATGAAGCTAAATGTAGAGCAAACTTGTTTAGGCAGAATGAGTTTTGTATATTCAGCAATTATATGAATTAACTTTTATTTAAAAAGTAAAGCACATTGGGATCAGCATTTGGATAAAGGGAAATATAATATGCAATTTAAGAATTTAATCATCATCACCTTTTACCATGTTTCTTAAAAAATTGTTAAAGTACATTAATCACATCCTTTTTTTATATTTTCTTTTTAAGAACATCTAAATTTCAAAGATTTTATAAAAAATATAAGAGACCAGAATTTTGAAAGATTTTATTTGTACTTTAATTTTTAGTTTAAAAATTATTTAATTGTTAAATCATAAGTTTTTAATAGTTTTAATTTTAAGAACATATCCTATAGCATCATTTTATTCCAGTGATATTTTTAAAAAAAACTTAATGCTTAAATTTAAGACTCTTATTAAATCTTATG
This sequence comes from Phaseolus vulgaris, assembly GCF_000499845.2. NCBI lineage: Eukaryota > Viridiplantae > Streptophyta > Magnoliopsida > Fabales > Fabaceae > Phaseolus > Phaseolus vulgaris. The sequence continues at coordinate 6,439,725 of NC_023757.2, forward strand.
AATTACAATATAATACTGTATTAGTGATTGATTAAAATTTATTAGAACGGATGGGTCTCACCTATTATTTAATGATTCTCTTTTCTAATTTAAAATCGCGACACACTAAAATTAATAAATTAGAAAAAGAAAATAAAGAATAAATATGGTTAAGTTTTTTTAAAATTATTTTTAATCAATTTAGGAATATTGTTCAGTAAACATTACGAAATTTGTATTGTTTAAATAATATTATTGGTTATATATATATATATATATATATTTATTAAACAAGATGATTGTGATAAACTTGTATGTTTTGAATTGAACACATTAAGTTGAAGATGTTGAATGCATATGCAGGAAGCTGATCGGAGCAAGGTACTTCAACAAGGGCTACGAATCGGCGGCGGGCCCACTCAACTCCTCCTTTCACTCCCCACGTGACAAAGAGGGCCATGGCTCCCACACCCTCTCCACAGCTGCCGGCAACGCCGTTGCCGGAGTTAGCGTCTTCGGCCAGGGCTTCGGAACCGCCAAGGGCGGCGCGCCCAAGGCCCGCGTGGCGGCATACAAGGTCTGCTGGCCACCCGTCGCCGGCGATGAGTGCTTCGACGCTGACATCTTGGCGGCGTTTGACGCGGCCATCCACGACGGTGTGGACGTGCTGTCTGTGTCGCTCGGAGGGTCCGCGTCGAGTCTGCTGAATGACAGCGTGGCAATTGGATCGTTCCACGCGGCGAAGCGTGGAATCGTGGTGGTTTGCTCCGCTGGGAATAGCGGGCCTGCGGATGCCACTGCGGAGAATCTTGCACCCTGGCATGTTACGGTTGCTGCCAGCACCATGGATCGAGAATTCCCAGCTTATGTTGTCCTCGGTGATAATATCACCTTGAAGGTGCTTTCTCTTTTTCTCACTGCTGTTTTTCATCATGGTACTAGGCATTCGAGTTTATCTAAAGGATTATTTGGATAGTAAGAAAAAATTAACTCCTTTTAATGTTCAAATGATCTTATATACATTAACAATATAATCATTCGCAAAGATAATGAGCTAGAATTTTGTATGAATGACTTCTATCCCTAGAAAGGTATTAATAAAAAAATCTTGTGTTGAAACTCCCAACAAAATGGTGTTGTAGAGAGAAAATACCAGCATATTTTACCTATTGCTTGTGCCATCCTTTTTCAAAGTAGTTCGCCCAAAAGTTTTTGGAGTCGTATTATTACACTTGTGTTTATCTTGTTAACCGCATGCCTAACTTTGTCTCTTAAATAATAGATCTCCTTTTGAAAAACTTTATATTAAATCTTCTGATTTCTCCATGCTTCGTGCATTTGGTTGCCTTTGCTATGCTAATACTCTTCTTTGGGAAATGTAAGAAGTTTCATCCAAAGGACTCATCCTTGTGTCTTTCTTAGATTCAAACCCAATATTAAAGGATACATGATTTATGATTTACATGCACATAATATCTTTATATCTCGTGATGTTGTCTTTCATGAGTGAGAAACACTTTCCTCATGTTACCACCAATACTGATCAAAATTTTAAAATGACTTTTGTCAGTCTTACTAATCATTGAGAAATTTTAATCTTCTTAATCCCATATAGAGCGAAGAAGGAACTATTACACCTAACTAAACACACAAGAAGAAGAAATTATTCCTATAGGTCATGGTTCTCCTATCAATTATTGATGCTTTTCACGTATAAGGTAGACACAGTTGTATTTAAAGGATTATCATAGTATCCTTGCTTTCTCTTGTCAAAAACTGTAGAAGATGAACTATCCTATGTCAAATTATGTTTCCTATCACCTTCATTTTAAACCAAAATCCTAGAATGAAGCAATTAAACATCCGAACTAGATTAAAGCAATGGAACATCTTGAAATCAATATAACACATGTGTGTCTTTTTACATTGAATCATTGATAGACTTTCTTTTTTAACAAATTATATAATTAATATTTGAAACAATAAGCGATTGAGCATGGGTGTATGTATGGGTATACCTGTCACTTAATGGGGATGCGGATGAGACAATTTTTTTACTCATTGAGTATGGGGAGGTGGATGAGTTTTTACTTCGAGGTTGAGAATTGGATAGTCAAACTTGCATTTGTCCCTTCTTGTTGCTATCCTTAACAGGTATGTTTGGTGCGAAACCCATGGACTATTCCTCATGCATATCAAAAGATGATGGTACTAGATTACAGGATCCTTAAGAGTATAAAAGACTTATTGGAAAGTTGATCTATCTTAACAATACTAGACCTGACGTTGTGCACGCTATCTAGTAACTCAGCCAATACATTTCTTGTCCCATTATGTTTATAAACAAGTCGCTTATCACATTCTTCATTATTTAAAATCTGCTCCAAGAAAGGGTATTTTCTTCCCTGCCAACCAATCTCTTTAGATACAAACTTTTAAGCGATTTTGATTGGGCTAGTTGCAAAGATTCTAGAAAATCTGTAACTTAGTACTTGATTTACATAGTAAGATCTCTTTTTTTGTGGAAATCAAACCATATTAAGAAGTTCTTCTGAAGGTGAATATTGTGTTTTTGCATCCACAACATGCGAAATTCAATGGTATCTTCATCTTAATTGTGAGCACACCCCAACTATTTTATGTGACAATCAATCTACTCTTCATATTCATATTGCTTCAAATCAATTTTTTCATGAAAGAACAAAGTATACCGAGATTGTATGTCACCTTGTCAGAGGAAAGGTGCTTGATGAAGTGCTTAAACTTCTCTCTTGTCCCTATTTCTTCAGTTAACCAACTCATTGATATTCTCACCAAACCTCTTCCTCCAACCAGCTCCTACAATGTATGTTCCAAAGCTGGGTGTGATAAATGTCCACTCCCGGCTTTAGGGGAATTTTAGAATCATCTTTGTTATATCTTGTAAGTCGTTTTTGTTTTTTTTTTTCTAATGCTGTTGTATGTTTTTGATTTTCTTATACCGCCCTCGTATCTTCCTTTCATGTGTTTCTCTCTTTTATGTAAACTGTTGTTGTATTCTTTCTCTATCTGAATGAGAGATTTCTTTTGCAAAATAAATTTTTTTGTTGCCCGTCTTTCCTTTCCCTCCTTTCTTGCTGTTATGTGATTGTCAAAAGGTGGTCACCCATTGACGAGCTCCACTTAATGCTTGTTATTAGGGATGTCACTTTACTCTAAAATGATAACCAACACCATGGAAGAGTGTCATGAGCTAACACCTAAGAATTTAATTCAATAACCAGATTTTAGTTAGTACTGGAGATATTGTGCCATTGATTGATATTTTGGTTTGTAGGAGTGAAATAGGAAAAGTTGGAGCTAAAATTAACATTTCACAAAAGGGAAGGACAACAAATGATTTTTTTTAATTAAATGATCAAAATAAACAATTTTTCAATTTAAACGACTAAAATCATATTTAAACCTTTTAAGAAATTTTTAAGAATTATATCACTCAAATATATGGTAACAAATACTAAGTAGACTAAAGTAATGAAAAATTTAATGGGAGAATTATAAATAATATATCAAATATGGTGGATTAGAAAGACAGTTAAACCTTATTTATTTTATATAAAAAGTATTATTGATATTAGAATTTATTACTTTATGAATCAGTGTCATTTTCACCAATAAGATTTCATAAAAAGAAAAGTAAGAAAAAAATAAGTACCTCAAAATAAATGAATTAAAAAAACTAGACTTTTAGAGTGTTTTAAATTAAAAGAAGTAGAAGAATGGGAAAGGTTAAATTTTATTTTCATTATATTTGTGCTTCAGGATTTGTAATTTTGATTAAGTAAAATAGAAATAACAAGATTAAAGTTATAATTTGTAAGTTGACCTCGCTTTTTTTCTATAGCACATTCTTTCTTTTTCTGTTCAATTTTAATTTGAGGTGGATCTACGTTTTATTTTCAAATTTTATTTTTTTCCTAATAAAAAATATATACTACTTTTTCTCATGCAATTTTTTTTTTTTTTTCTATTTTTAACTTTCATTAAAACAAACAAAGTGTGAAAGTTTAAAGTGTTAACTAATATATTGCAACTAGCTAAGTAGAAATCATTTTCTTAAAAATACTAAAAAAGATTTTAAAGAAATAATTTTAAATATAATTTTGAAAATAGTTGTTATATAAAGTAGTAAATTTGTTAAACAAAACTAGATAATGACACTCTAAAAAAGATTTAATCAATTCTTCTAAAATTAAAGGGTGTCATAATGATCTTTTGATATACAGTCAAGATCAGATATGACGATGTATTTTCATTAAATTTAACGTAAGGTTCTACAATAAATCACGGTTTATCATTTTTTAATTTGCTGAAAGATTCATAATTGAATTTGATGATTTTTTCTTTAGTTTTCAACATAAAACATACTGTATTATTTAATAACAGAAAAGTATTCAAATTCAACATGAGAATCATTATTTTACATCTATCCTGTAGTTGCAAATGTAGCGATTTTCAAATTTCTTTGGACAAATATGAAGACCCAGATGTGTGTTATAGTTTATACAGACATTTGTCAATAATCTTGTTTGCTTGATTTGAAGGGGGAAAGCTTATCAGCTGCAAGATTGGCACAGAAGTTCTACCCAATTATCAAAGCTACAGACGCTCAATTGGGCAGTGCAAGAACAGAAGATGCGTAAGTATAAAATGTCTGAAACTCATTATTGCCATCATTGGTTGAAAATCAGCACTTACACTTGACATGAATAAGTTAACACTACTGGATATGGTGAATAAAATTTATGGGCATGCATGCAGGGTGCTGTGCCAGAATGGGACTTTGGATCCCAAGAAGGTGAAGGGAAAAATCGTGGTATGTCTCCGAGGGATAAATGCGAGAGTGGACAAAGGAGAGCAAGCTTTACTAGCTGGTGCTGTGGGAATGGTCCTTGCTAATGACAAGGCCAGTGGCAATGAAATTATAGCTGATCCTCATGTTCTTCCTGCTTCTCATATCAATTTCACTGATGGTATTGCTGTCTTTAATTACATCAACTCAACCAGGTAAGATACCATTCTAATCTCCCACTTATTAATACAATACCTTATGCTATTATGACTTATTTGGAATTTCACTATACTATTTTCAAACAGAATATATGAATTGCAATTGAACTTTCAATGTGTGGTGAAATAAGCAAAGTATTGACCTGACCACTTGATTGTTATTTTTTGAGCAATGTAAGGGTAATCATGAAACTCAGCTTTTCAACATTGACTTGACCACTTCATAATCTTTGCTAGGTTCCCAGTGGCGTATATTACACATCCAAAGACTCAATTGGATACTAAGCCAGCCCCATTTATGGCTGCTTTTTCATCAAAAGGACCAAATACTGTCGTGCCAGAGATCCTAAAGGTGGCATTACTCACAAACTGTAATTTTCCTTGAAATTTGTTGTCATGGCTTTGATATATAAGTATCTAACGACTCTACTTTGTCCCAATATTCAGCCTGATGTCACTGCACCGGGAGTGTCAGTTATAGCAGCCTATACTGAAGCCCAAGGACCAACCAATCAAGTGTTTGATAAGCGCCGGATTCCGTATAATTCAGTTTCAGGCACATCAATGTCGTGCCCTCATGTTGCAGGCATTGTGGCACTGTTGAGAGCCTCGTATCCTTCGTGGAGTCCTGCTGCTATTAAGTCAGCAATCATGACCACAGGTGAGTGAGTGACATGACATGTTCTTCAAGGTTTCTCACACTTCTAATCCTTTTTCCTGAAACCAATTTACAATAAATGTCTTTACAAAACTTAGACACACTTACGTTCGTATTGTTCGTTAATCAGAATTGTGGTTTCATCTCAATTATCTGCTTACTGTTGTTGGCCTTTAATAGATACCTTTATTACATGGATTATCAAAATAATCTCCAATTCTAATTTGTGAAACAAAGGTTATCACGATTAAACAGTAAAAAAAAAATTATGAAGCTGCATCTAAGTTTTGTCATAAAATATGTTGGAAATATAGAGCTTGGCATCTCAAAAATTTTATACATATATATCGAAAGCAAAATGGATTAGTTAGAGGTAAATGATCTACAAGTTGATAATTTGTCCTCTGCTACTTTCAGCCACAACACTCGATAATGAAGTGGAGCCCCTGCTGAATGCTACAGATGGCAGGGCAACACCATTCAGTTATGGGGCAGGACATGTTCAACCAAACACAGCAATGGATCCCGGATTAGTTTATGACACAACAATTGGTGATTACCTAAACTTCTTATGTGCTTTAGGTTACAACGGGACAAAAATCTCAGTGTTCACAGAAGGTCCATCATATGTGTGCCGCAAGAAATTTAGTCTCCTCAACTTGAACTATCCCTCAATCACAGTCCCAAATCTCTCTGGGTCAGTGACAGTTACGAGGACATTGAAAAATGTTGGTTCTCCACGGACGTACATTGCTCACGTTCAAAACCCGAAAGGAATCACTGTTTCTGTGAAGCCAAGCATCTTGAACTTCACAAAAGTTGGTGAAGAAAAACGCTTTAAAGTAACCTTTAAGATCGTGAAAGGAAAAGCTACGAATAACTACGTGTTTGGAAAACTGATATGGTCAGATGGCAAGCATTATGTCAGGAGTCCAATAGTTGTGAAGGCCCTCACGAGTAGAAATTGTGGTTGATGCAATTGAGCTTAATTTGCACTTCTAATTGATTGTTAGAGTTTTCTAAATTGTATTATATATCTTCTAAATTTGTGCTTCTTTAAGAGTTATCTCTTACATTAATTGATAAAGAAACCCGCAAGTGGCTTTTTTGAGCATATATTTTACTAGCTCTACTTTTAATGTGATTCCAAGGAGAATCAAAACCTAACTCGTTCATCCTCCTAGTTATAAAATCTGGGAAGTTTCTTACTCCTATCCATATTTCAAGTTTCTTTCATGATATGTTAAAACTAGGAGAGGTAGTCTATGATGTAGAATATTGGTTTAGTTCAATTTGTTTCTAGAATTTCGTACATAAGAAGTTTTGACTTTGTAGAGAGGGAAGAACTATGATACGAAATATTTAATACGTAACATATTGAATATATGATTTGCGATTGACTGATTGATTTCTAGTATTTGTTTAAATGTGATCGTTGGTAAGCTGGGCAGGAGTCAGATTCCTGAGTACAACGTGTTTCAATGCGAGCTTTCTAATGGAGAATTGAATAAGGTGAATTGCAGAAGAATGAAGAATTTGTGGTGAAGGAAATAGAGTGGCGGAACTTGCTTCAAGGAAAAACTAGACAGACCTTAACTCACAAGAAAAGTTTGTTGTGGAAGAGCTTCTCCAATGGTTACTCTTAAAAAAGAAGAGAAGGGCAAATTTAGCATCAATTCTGATGGGTTGTTATTCTTGGAGATTTGAAAAGGGTGACGGAAGCAATGGATGTGATGGATCAAGGAGGGCTCATATAGAGCTATGAGTTCCTTGTAGGTGCAGGAAAGGTATGGAGAGTGATTGGTTGGGTCATATCACTTGGAGAAAGGTGGAGGTGAAGATCAAAGTGTCTAACCTAGAGAGAGTAGACAAGGGAGTAGAAGCTTGCAATATTTGGTAGCATTTTACTCATAAAATTGATCTTACAAAACATGAGCCAAACACCCTATTATATAGGTGTAAGTGCCTTGGAGAACAAGGAGTAAGGGTAGGATGGGGAATACACAAAAGAGCGGCTGCTAGGGTTTTGACTAAAGTCAATGCCGCATCCTAAGAGCAAAGTTCTAGAAGCTAGGTTAATTTCTTACCCTAAAAGGCTTTACTCAATCTACAATGATAAGCACACCTCCCCCATTATGCTAAAGGAACCCTATTCTACTGAAATTACAAATAATGAAACTAGCTCTCCTGGATTGGGCTTTACTTCTTGTGGTCCTCTTTGAACATATAAAGAAAAGTTTCTCTGCCATCAGTAGTAGAGTCTCAATCTTCTTGAATCCTCTTTGTCATGGACCTAGTTGTTGGGCTTGAACTAGGGTCTGAGCTTGGGCCTCTTCCATCAATTCTCTTAGTATTCAAAAGTGGTAATTGGTGCGGATTATATATGAATTTATAGTGAGAGAATGACCAAGGGAGAGGATACACCCAATTGAAATTTAAATTCAATTTTTTTCCTACATTTGATAAGTGAGGAGACACTTATCCCCCTTAAGCAAGTAGATCTAACACTTTTAACTAGTGCTAAATGTGTTTCAAATGTCTAATTCGAGAGAACACTCCCATCATGTGTGGCACGAGGATAAAGAACTATACCAATTAAGGTTTGAGTGCATTTTGACAGCATGTATTCCTAGGCCCACTTAACACTTACACTCTATTCTACTTAGTCCAAATTAGTAAAGACCTATTTTTTCTAGGGTGTTTCTTTTTGCACCCTATCACTCTTCTTTTTGCACCCAACCATTTTTTGAAATATCCAAATTATTTTTATTTTTATTAGAAGACATAGCTTCCATGACTTTCATTAGAGTGTGTGGGTTGCATGCATTTTAAGTTGTTTGTTAAATCCACAAAAAGAAAAGCTTGTTAAGGCATGAAGAAACATGGTCATGCACTTAGGTAACATCACAAGTAGCATATGTATATGTGATACTTGTGATCAATGTTGTTAAAATCGTAACTCGTAGACGGATCGGAGAGGGAAAAAAACTCGTAACTCGGGGATCGTAACTCGACTCGGAAGAGTTACTATCTGAGTTATTATACATAACATAATTAAAAATAGACTTATAATTCATGAAATGGTCCAAATATATAACATAACTAAATGGTCCAAATACATAACATAATTAAAAGTAGATTCAACATAATGTTTAATACAGATAAACTATCCAATTAAATCATTCACACTAATCATAGGATAATCATCTTGGTCCTCCAAAAGATCTTCATTTTCATTATCATCAATTGGAGGAACTTCTAAATCATCATCAATTGGAGGAACCTCCAAATCATTTGTTGCTCCTCTACTAGCATCATCTTCTCCAACTTCAAGTAATATGTCTTCATCTAAACCATATAATGTTTCATTTTCCTCCACATTCCATTCATCATCAAAAGAAAGATCATCAATAGTATATTCTTTTGTTTTTCTAACATCTTTCTTTTTCGTCAATCTTAAATTAGTCATCACAAACACCACATCATTCATAGTCATTTGGTGTAAACAATTTCTTTTCTTAGTGTGGACCTAAATAATTATAAAACTAGTTAACACATCATATGATCATCTAAAAAATAAATATGAAATCACTTTCAATAATTTAAATTCTTACCCTTTCAAAAGCACTCCAATTACGCTCATGAACTACAAGTCAAACTCAATACCCTAATTGCAAATCTTTGTAGTTCTGGATGTTGATGACCATATGATTCCCACCATTGTGATGGAGTTTTGGTCTTGAGTCCAAGCTGAGCTAATGGAGTACCATACAATCCAGACTTGGTCTTAAAACTCTCTAATTGAAGATCAATTTTACCCATCACATCAAGGTTTCCCACCAACCTCTCCAAACATTCATACAGTCCACGTTTCACCTCATAATCAACTTTAAAGTCAGGATGATAGTGTAACATAGGATTAAGATAATAGCCTGCAGCATGCAACGACCTATGCAATTGGTTTTCCCATCGATGATCAATGATTTCCCAATAGGGAGTGTAGCTAAATAAGATAAAAATAAATAAATTAATCTCCAAAACAAGTCTATATATCTAATTGAGAAATCAAATATAGGTAAATTACCTTTTACTAACTCCATTGAAGAGAGTTTGTATCTTCTCTTTTGCAATATCCATCTCTTCATAAATAAATCACATGGTTGGTTTCTCATCTGAATAAACCATGCGCAACACTTTAATCAGGGTAAGAGCACCCCTCAAACAATTTAAAATGTTTTTCCAGAAACCCTTGTCCAATATCAAATTTTCCACCTACCCTCCATCACTAGATTTTGCAAACTGACTGGATTGTCACTCCGAGGATGTGAACATCTTAATAAGTGATCCTCTATTATCATTCAAGCATCCTAAAGTCAGATAAGAGGTGGCAAAACGCGTATTGGCTGGTCTTATCAAATCTTTTCCTTCACTATATTTTTGCAACAAGGAGATAAGACCAGTTCTTGAGTAAATGTAGGTTGTAATTTTCTTACCATTGGCAATTGTGTCGTGATGAAGTGGTATTTTCTTTTCAAAATCTTCCAACATCAGATCAATGCAATGAGCTGCATAAGGGGTCAAATACAACTTTTTCCTCTTTTGCATTAACAACTCCCCAGCTGCTTTATAATTTGCTGCATTATCTGTTACAACTTGGATGACATTATTTTCCCCCACCTCTTCAACAATATCATCTATCATTTTGAAGATTTTTTTAGCGGTCTTGCATACATCATATGCATCAATAGATTTCAAAAAGACAGTTCCTCTTGGACTATTTACCAAAAAATTAAGTATAGTCCTCCTCTTCCTATCCGTCCATCCATCTGTCATTATTGTACATCCATTTTTTTTCCAAACAAGTTTATGTTCTTCTACAATTTGCTTTGTCTTCTCAACCTCTTGCTTCAAATACTTCACTCTTATTTCATGATATGATGGTGGCTTTAATCCGAGACCATGTCTACCAATTAACTCAACCATCCTCTTAAATTCTTCATTGTTTGCTACATTAAAAGGAATAGCATTATGGTAGAAAAACCTAACCATCTCTTGACATGCATCCTCTCTTTCATTCTTCTTGAAAATTGCATTAATTGTACTTTGAGTTCCCTTTCTTTTAAAGATATTTGATGAGTCCCCAATCTCTTCTCCACTTGATCTTTTTCTAGAACTTTCTTATGTCTGTCCAATATTACTCTCTTCTATAGAGGTTGATTTCCTTAACAAACTCCGTTACAGATTAAGAACAATATCCAACATTGATTTTTTAACATCTTCCGACACCGATACACAAGCTCTCACATCCTTTGAAGTCCCTGCTAGATGGTGCTTTAATTTGTAAACCCCTCCTGTCAAAACTTTTTCACAGTACTTACATTTTAATTTCCTTGCTTTTTCATCAACAGACACACAATGTTTCCATGCTGGATCAGTTCTTCCACTTGCCATTATAAGTTATAACTTATAACCCGTGAACAGTGGCAGAGCAGAGCAAATCGTGCGTCAACAGTGGCGGTCGTGCGAGTACTGGTGGCGGAGGCAGTGCGATGGTCGTGGCAGAGGCATTGCAATGCGCGAGTACTGGCGAAGGCGACCACGATTGACGAAGGCGAATGGCGAAGGCGCGAATGGCAAAGGCAGCGGCGCTAGCGGTAGCGACACGTAGCGCGGATGGCGGCAACGACAAAACGACGACCAAGCGACGCGATAGAGGCACAAGTCCTTCAAATTAGTGTTGCGTTTTGGGATTAGGGTTTCTGAGATTCAAATTAGGGATTTTAGGGTTTTTTTTTTGCCCGGGTCATGGATCGCAGAGGCCCATGGATTGCCCGATCCAACCTCTGGATCATCGGATCGCTCCGATCCGTTGAGAAACCGATGCAGCCCGTTTTATGCCTAAAAGATCGTAAAATCGCGATTTTTACGATTTAAATCGCGATTTTAACAACATTGCTTGTGACAATATTTGTTTTTCTCTAGAGTTTAGGTTGCATATTCCACCTTGAAAATGCCTTGTCTCAGCAGTTGTTGTTTCAGGATCAACACGAAGTGACTCAACCAAAAAATCTATTATCGCAACTACATCTAAGCTAGGGTAGGTGTAGAGTTGCCCGATAATCGGGAGATGCAAAAATTTGACACATCATCCAATGTGATGGTCAACTCCCCTATAGACAGATGAAATGTATTTGTATCTGTATACCACCTCTCTACAAAAGAAGAAAACAATTCTTTGTTTGTCGTGTCATAGCTTGCACCAAAAAGTCCAGTTAAGTCCGACAATTCCATTACAACTTGTATACGTCCATGAGGAACACACTTCTTATTTATTTTTCTCTGCTGAGAACCCAATTTAACTCACCACAATCCTACAATAACCAACCAAAATAATATAAAGTAACAAAACAACAACTTACCTTCACGTATCATATTTCGCCACATGGTTCTCATAACCTCCCAACAATGACCTATTCACTGGCCCTCTATGATACACTTCATCCTCCACATTAGGTTCTGCTTCATCCTCCACCTCCAAATGGGTTTGGGCTTCTTTAGGTTCATGTTCAACATGTTGTTCATCTTCATCATCGCGTCTTCTTCTTCTAATCGATGTTTTCAGTCGTACACGGTCACAATGTATACCTCCTCCCCTGGTTCTCACTATTTTTATCTACACATACATCATTCCAATTAGTACATAATAGTTCATTCCACAATATCAAGCACTCATTCAAGAAATTCACTGAAAAAACAAACAAACCATATTTCCAGAATGACTTTTCCAAAATAGAATTATGGAATTTCAAATCTATAAGCCTATTCCGGAAAGCTCATTCCAGAAAACAGTTCTAGTAAGCGTATTCTAAAAATATGTTACAGATTCTCCTTTCCAGAATACAAAATGCACGCACTCCCCCCAAATGGCTTATTATTTCCACCAACATTCTGAATTATGGATTATGGAAGTAAAGAGAAACCAAACCTTACCTTTCTTCTTCGACTAACATCCGCTCCAAACCTTCCCACTAACCAACACAATGCAATCAGAATGCACACAAGTTTGTGTATGTCCATTGAAAGCGCATCAAAATCACCAAAATGGCAAGGAATCCCTAGTGCAACGTCAACAGAAAATGCAGAGAATAGGAAAGGACATGTTGCACTAGGTTTGGGTTTATTTAAAACCTCCCAGGAATATTTTCATCCTTTCACGTTTTTGATAGGTGCAGGAAAAAGAATGATGGGATGCAGAAAAAAATACCCTTTTTTTTATTTATTTTTTCTGGCTATGACTCTAGTGGTTAGTACTTGGTTTAGGATTTTCCATCATCCCTCCCTCTATGGAAGAATTTGTTCTCAAATATATAGGTTCTGCTTCATCTATTTCCCATGCAAAAGGTGTATGATTCACCTTTAAAAGTGGGCTTTACTCCATAATCATTGGACAAATACAACTTGTATGCATTATCATTGATTCTATTGAGGATTTTGAAGGGATTATCCCTTCAAGGATTGAGTTTGGACTTTCGTTGAATGAAAGAAACTAACCAAACAACACCAGCAGCAGATTTTTAATGCAGCAGATTTTGAATACAACAGGTTTTGAATCAAGTTTTGTAGCAAACAAGATTTTGCAACAGCAGCTTTAGACCAAACTGAACTGAGTGGTTGCACCAATATTTGTGTAACTCCACTGCACCGCACCAGATTTTTGAATCAGAGTTTGAACTCCAGCTGCACCAGACCACACCAGATCAACAGATGCACCAGGTTTTCTGCGGCAGCAGCATTTGCAGTTGGTGTGAAGAGCAACTTGTGGTAGCAACAACAACCTGCACCAATTTTCTAAGACTGCACCGCTTTCACCAGAAGCAAATTTTTGAGTCAGAAGAATTGTGCACAGCAGTTGAACCAAGTTTTGACTTGCACTACACCAAATGCTCCAATTTTTAACCAATCTTGTTCCAAATTTTTGTGAATCACAGACCAACATCAAACCAGATCAGTTTTTGTTTCACCAAAATTTTGTGAATTAGTCGTGGAAGCAGTAAACTGCACCAATTTTATCTAGAAGAACTGTAAACTGAGTAGCAGTTTTGCAAATCAGAAATCGACCAGAGTTTGAGAATGTTGAATCACTTTAAAACAACTAAATTTGTCCTAAATTTGGCAGTATAGAATTCAATCTAGGTCTTATCTCTCAAAAGATATAAATAAAATTCGAATCCATTTTTTATGAAACAATTAGAGGGTATTTTTCAAACATGTGTAAGAAATTAAAATGTTGAGCAAAGAATACTATAAGTACAGGTTAAAAAATGCGAGTTTTGCAAGTTCAGAATGAATACCAAATAATTAACTCGAACAAAAGAAACGCAATCGTGATTTTTTATTTTGCAGGTAAGAAATTCTTCATTCAACAACAATTTCTTAGTTTTTCTTAAATCTGTTTAGATATATTTTTAAATCTTTACTTTTTTTAAAATATTTAGTTTGAATTAAGATTTTAAAATATAGATATTTTAATATTTTATATTAATTTAAGCATTTAATTTCTCTTCAGTAAATACAAATATTTTAATATCTGTAATTAACTTAATTATTTAATTAGATTTAATAAATGTAGATTATTTTAATTTTAATATTCTTAATTATTTTAAATTTTATAAAAGTGTTATTTTATTCAATTTTTTACAAAAAGTATTTTTTAAATGAACATTTTTTAATTTTCTGAAATTATGTTTTAATTTAAATTTTAAACATAGACATTTTATATTCTTAACTAATATAATTATTTAACTTTGCTTTAATAAATACAGATATTTTAATATTTGTAATTAATTTAATTATTTAATAAATATAGACATTTTAGTATTATTATTTTTTAAATTAATTTTTATTTCCGTTTTTTACAGTTACAAAAGTCAAATCCGTTAATCTACAATAAGACCAAAAAAATTGGAAAGCAAAGCTTACCTTATTGTTTAACTAGAATTCATGGGAGTTTGCAGATATAATTGAAAAATAAAAATTGGAGGTGAGAACAATGGAGCAATGAGAGAATAAGAAAGATGATAGATCGTTAGGATAAACTTGTCCCACAAATAGTAATAGGGCTTTAGTTTGAACCTACAATAGAAACAAACTTCAAAGAGCAATACTTTTTCTTGCTTAACCCGATTGAAACTGTGTTCACTTGAGCACAATTTGTAGATCATGAAACATATAGGGGAAAAGTAAGAAAGCACATGTATTATTTGGATTTTTTTGACGAGAAAAAAAATGATATTAATCAGGCTAAAAATTCAAACATGAATAGAAAGGCAAAGACACTTCAAACTTTTGAATTGAAACACCATCTCTATAATCCCATCACTCTCAAAAAGGATGAAACTTATTTCCCTTTCATCTACTGGTGCACTTTGTGCTGAACTTTGAAAGACACAATTAAGTGGAGAGTTGTATGATTGAAACTAATCCTTGTACTTCATTTCAGATACCAGGAAGCCGGGCATTTCAAAGGTGGCAGAGAACTTCTCAACATCAACTTTGAGATCTTCAATAGCCTTGTTGTTCACGAGGCCCTTGCTGAAATCCTTTAGAAGTTTCCCATGCTCCTTTTGGATCTCCAGTGTGAGACTCACGGCACGGTGAAGGAACTCACCAATCTGCTCAAAGTCCTTTTCAACCAAACCTCTAGAAGTCATGGCAGGGGCACCTGTTCACACAAACTCCACTCAGATATTCGTGCTAAACAAACATCTCAGAAAAATGCAGAAACAGGAGCTAAAACAAAGCATTTTGGTAAACTCGTCAAAATACTTCACTTTAATGTTAAAAATATTGAGAAAACAAGAAATCAAAAGTAAGACACTAGGTTATAATTGATTTGCCAGTAATATTGCATAAACAACAACTCAAAATGCTTTTAAAATGGTAAACCAGGAACTATTACACCATTGTTAAAGCATTAATTGGAACACATCCGCAATAAAATTTCTTCCGAAACTAATCCACAACTACAATACCGTGTTATGAATGCATTAAACAATTACAAATTAGCTGTCCGTGTTCTGGGCATTTTTCTTAGATTTCACTTCAATAAATATGCTGCTAATCTTAAATAAACTTATTTACTGCACATATTATAATCCTAACTGAAAACAACAATTAAGATTTCAATTTTACACACAGAGTTGCTTCCAATTTTACACTGCAACACCATGATTTTGGATCTCTCACTGCCAATCCAAATACGTCACTAAAATTACTTAAGAAACTTCATGAGTTTTGTGATTAAAAATTAAGGGTGTGGATAGACACAATCCAAGATCTTGTTTTCAACAGAGTTAGTAAAGAAAGATCTGTACTTAAGCACATTGAAAAGAAGTGAGTTACCAATTCGTACACCCCCGGGGGCCAAGGCACTGCTGTCACCAAAAACAGCGTTCTTATTGACGGTAATGTTGCATAGATCACAAAGTTTCTCCACCTTGTTCCCTGCGAAGCAATAAAACACATTGTTAAGACATTGGCAACAGATCGAAATCAGAAGGAGGAGGAGGAGGAAATGGATCAATGGATCGATCGTGTACCAGTCAATCCAAGAGGTCTCAGATCCCACAAGACAAGATGGTTCTCCGTTCCACCGGTGACGAGACTGTACCCTTTCCCCATCAAGAACTTGCCGAGCGCGGCGGCGTTGGCCTTCACCTGCTTGGCGTATGCCTTGAACCCAGGCGTCGCGGCCTGTTTCAGCGCCACGGCGAGGGCCCCAATCTGGTGGTTGTGAGGGCCACCCTGAAGAGAAGGGAAAACAGCGAAGTTGATTTTGTCCTCGAATTCATAAACAGCGTTCTCCGGCTGCCCCTTCTTGGGCGGCTTAGGACCCTTCCGGTAGAAGATCATGCCCGCCCTGGGACCGCGCAAGCTCTTATGCGTCGTGGTGGTGACAATGTCGCAATACTCGAAGGGGTTGTTAGCTTCCTGCGCGGCCACAAGGCCACTGATGTGCGCCATGTCGCAGAGGAGGAGTGCGCCGCACTTGTCCGCGATTTCCCTGAAGCGTTTGTACTCCCAGTCGCGAGGGTAAGCGCTGCCGCCGCAGATTATCATCTTGGGCCTGAAGTCCAGCGCCTTCTCCTCCAATCGGTCATAGTCGATGAACCCCGTGGTGGAGTTCACCTTGTAAGGAAGACTCTCGAAGTATATTGAGGTGGCGGAGATCTTCTTCCCGCCGGAGGTGTAGTACCCGTGGGTGAGGTGACCACCGGAGGGCAGATCCAGCCCCATGATGCGGTCGTGAGGGTTCAGCACCGCCGTGTAGGCGGCAAAGTTGGCCGGGGAGCCCGAGTAGGGCTGCACATTGACACCCCACGATTGAACATCGAGGTGGAAGGCAGCCAGAGCGCGTGAGCGACAAAGGTTTTCGATCTCGTCAATGAACTCATTGCCACCGTAGTAGCGGTTTCCCGGCATGCCTTCGGAGTATTTGTTGGTGAGGGCGCTCCCCAGGGCCTCGATCACGGCGAAGGAGGTGAAATTCTCCGACGCGATGAGCTCGATGCCGCGGCACTGGCGGCGCTTCTCCTTTTCGATGAGGTCATGGATCTCGGGATCCACCGTGACCAAAGGCTGGTTCCCCCACGCGCTCACCGGATCCATGAATGCTGAAAATGAACCTAGAATGTGTAACTGAGTGAGTGAGTGAAGAAGAAAGAGAAGAAAGTGTTGCAATGGTTGAGGAGAATGTGATTGTGTTTTTAAAAGGTAAGAACGTGTGTGAATGGACACTTCTACCCTCTCCTTCACCTTTGTTAGTTACTTCCACGATGATTGTGTCCACTTGTTTTCTTGGTCCTCCTTCACTAACCAACCACTTCTTCCATTTGTTTTTTCGTTTCTAGATTTACTATTAATTGCTTAATATTAATTATGCAAATTCTATTTATTTCAAATCCTTTTCCGACACACCTAACGTGTACAAATTACTTTTTTTCTAAATATATATTTCGTGACATCAACTTTACAAAAAATAAAATAAAAAAAGAATAGACGTAGAAAATATGTTGGAGGATTCTATATCAAAATGATTCTACTTTGTTGTGGACGAGTTGTGATAAAAAAAAATTGTTTTCGTGAGTCAATATTATTTAATTATAATATTAAAATTACCGAATACTAATTATTACTTGAACTATGTATACAAAATATATTGTAAGTTATTTAATATCTTTTACATGGATGTAGTTTTGACCAAACATGATGAGAAAAACTTAAGCAGAAGGAACACATAATCACAAATTAACTGCAGAAAAATAACGATAGAAGATTTCTGCAACCTACATCCATACGAATAACTATTAGGTTATCTAACGATAGAAGATTTCTGCAACCTACATCCATACGAATAACTATTAGGTTATATTTCTTTCCTGTTGCGTATGAATTACAAGTACAATGATTTTTTCTTTAAATAAATATTATAAAAGATACAATGATTAAACTCACTCACTAAACCTGGTGTCTAGTCAGTCCAACCCAATTGATCCTGACTTCATACTCAATAATCTCCCATTTGAAGTCACGGAACAATGTTCAGCTGCGCTTCAAGTGTGTACAATGATTAAATTTACTTACTAAACATTATGTCTAATCAGTCCAACCCAATTGGTCTTGATTTCATACCTAACAACACATTTTTAGTATTTCATACAAGATACGAAATAACTGAACAGTTGTTTAACCCACACGGCAAAGAACAAAAGTTGATTTGTTAAGGTAAAAAGAAAACAGAAAACTACAGGATCAAGAATTGTGTTATTAGAATGCTTCTTCTTTTGACTAAAATGAGGAAACAGTGTTTTGTGTGTGAAAGGAGTGCAGCATGCATTCACTAGTAGATCTACAAGTTTGACTTGTTACAAAGCTGTGAAACACTGGAAAAGTTAGATTTGGAAAATGCTTAACATCAAATGCTTTACCTCACTTCATTTAACATCAAATCAAGTTGAAAGCAAGAAATTCAATTGTTCTATGAAAACCTGAATGTGATGCTCTCTCACCATGTACGTCACAGCAAGATTTGGTTTAAAGTTTCTTTCCCAATTCCCACGAATCTGTTGTTGGTAGCAGTGGAGTTGGTGAGGGCAATTTAGCCAATTTAATCTCACCAAAACCACCAACCCTCTTACCAAAAACCTTGCTTCACTGAGATGATGAGGTGGTTGATTTGTAGGTTTTCGAATATGACTGAGAACTACTACATCTTATACTTACCAATAAATTTTGATTCAGAAAATTAAGCAGCATAGAAAATCCAATAAGTCTGTGAGATTAATTTTAGTTTTTGAATGAAGTCAATGTTCTGCACGCATATTCAACCAAAATCACATCACAACAACAACACATGACTGAAATTAATTTTTAATATATAAATCTTCTATGCTACCTTACTTTGAGGGATTAAGATGGAATACGAACCACTCAACCCACTTTGAGCCTTTCCCCCAAACACATTTTTGCCTCATTTGATTGAACAACTTTACCAAAGTGGCCCAGAAATTCTTAGTTCAAATGTGAAGCAAATATTTCATACTTAACAATTCCAGATTTTGATGTTTGGTTGACTTAAAATCTCCCATTGCCATATATTGTAAGAGTTTTTCAATGCACTTTCCAAGTTCCAACCATCTAATATAAGTTCTCAAATACCTACCTTTATGACCAACCTTATGAAGCTCAATGCCCTCAAAATTCCATGAAATATTATTTTCTTAGAACACGGGACAAACTGCATCTGGATCTAGTCTAGGATATATAAACGAGCATTAATTGACAAATACCTTGATTTAGTGAGTTTGGTACACCATCCGATACATGCGTTGGTTAAGAAACATATCACATTAATTTGCTGTTCATATATTGTTTTAACATTAATTTTGCCTTTAAAAAACAATAGTTTTGGTCATTGATTTGTTTAATTTAATTCAATATATAACTAGTTAGATATGAAGAAAAAAAAAGGAACTTTATCACATATAATAGTTTTATTTGTAATATTATAGTTTTGTTGTTGATAATAAGACTAACTTTTTATGGTATCCAGTTTTACCATTTTGTATTAGTTTTGAATTTTCTTTCATAATTAACTACCTTTGTTTACGTTTTAACGGAGAGTCTTCTCTTTTGTTATATAGGTTTAGAAGGATGATTATGTTAAATATTACATCTAGTTTTTCATAATATTCATGTTCAGTGTTGTCCAACTCTTCCAATTTCTAAGCAATTTGAACATAATAGTTTTTTATTTTAGTATAGTAACTAATTATTCTTAAATTACTTATTATTTAGTGATTTTTTCATAATAAATTTTACAGAATTATCATAGAGGAAAAACTTAATAGTAGAAAGGAAAGAACTTGTTTAATTCATGTTGTAATTAGGAAAGTTCTCCCGCCACCTCCATACATTTCCTTGCACCTCCATATTAATTGTTAAAATGTTAGTTTTAACCTTTTTAAAAAATTTAAATAATCATAAATGAAGTATAACCTCACATTTTTAAATAACCTCAATTGCACCTCATACCTCCTTTCCAGGATACCTCCATTCAAGTCACAACACTTCCATTCTTCTCCAGCTGTAACATTTGAGAAAACAGTTTCATCATTTGATCGTGCGTAGGAGAGTTGATGAAAAGATTCAATGTAATTGACGTTTCCCAGTGCAAAGATAATTTTTTTTTGTGTTTTGTACTTCACTTTTGCACCTTGTAGATTTTTTTTTCTAGGTTTTGTATTTTTACACCTCGCTAGTTTTTTTTCTAGGTTGTTTAATATGAATTTAAACATCAATTTTTGTTCTATCAGTATAACTGCAATTTTTTCACCTTACAATGATATAATTTCCAATATTAAACAATAAAAATGGGTGCACGTGAAGCAAAACAGAGCATGGGATAAGGAGAGTGTCTATTTGGGAGTGACCAAACCAAAATCAATTTCAATTACATTATCAACTTAGTAAAAGTTAAAATTCAATACACGTTAAAATCATGATTCATGTTAGTTATCGCGGAAGAGATTATTAACATTATGAGATATCTCGAGATCATAATTCGAACATGTGTATTGTTTGATTTAAAATTTAGTTCATAAATAATATAAAATTACGCAAAAAAGAAATAAGGGAATGATAGATTTTTGTCTTATTCCCAATGGGATATGAAGGAGTATCCAACTTTTATCCTTACAATTGATAAGATTATGTTAATGAATGATTTTGGAAGATGAGATCGAGTGTTGTCATACTTTTAAACCAACAACATCATCCCACAACTTTAGAACACAATGATTCTAAAGCAAATTACATCCATTTATTTTTCATGTTAGAAAACGATTTTAAAAAAATAAACAATTTTGTTTTGTTTCTTTAAAAATTCTAAACAAAAAGAAAAAATAATTTAAAAAAAAACACTACACTTTCTACACCACTCAAAATAGTATTATTGAAATTAAAATATATATAAAAATGCATGGAGTGAATGGAGATTTTATCTTGTTATTATGAATTAATAACTATTGCGACCGTTGAAGAAGGGCGTGCCCTTCAGACACCGAGTAGCACAAGCACATGTTTTTTCCTTGTTATGTTCTTTTTTCTTTTTTCTTTCGCTTTCAAGATAGTGGTTATAAACATGCTCAAGTTTTTCCACTTTCCACCAATGTGCTTGTACTTTTAAAAAAAATAATTATTGTATTATCAAATCTTTTAGTTTTATATTATTTTCCTTGGATCACCACTCGTACCCTAAATAAATGCCTACCGTATGGAATGTGACTTACTTTTTCTTTTTGTTCAAATTTATTCCACTTTTTTATTAATTAAAAAGGAACCGACACCGTGTATTTGAATGACTTGTATATTTAAAATATAATCTATTTGAATATTGTTCTAGTATTGAATAAGGGAGCCAATTTCGTATATATATAAATATAATACACAAGGAGTAAGTTAAGGTGTTTTTATTTAACTACAGTCAAGTAATTTAAACAAGATTATCCACTATCCGAAAATAATATAATAGTTTGTAAAAATATCTTGTTGTTAACCATAAAGTTGAATATCTTGTTATTATTCTTAAAGTCCAAGTACCGATCAAATATTTCAAAGGGTTTGTAGTAAAAAATATGCTATACAGGTAATAGGTGATGATTCTAAAGTATGTATTTTTATAACCAATTTCGTATGTGTATTAGCAGGTATCTGTATATGCGCGAATGTTGTGTGTGATATATACTGCGAATGTTGTGTATGATAGATACTAAATAGGTTGAGTTGTTTTCATTTAACTATAATTAAGCAACTTAATTAAGATTATCCATTAATTGAAAATATTAGAAAAAGTTACAAGAATATTTTGTTGTTAACCATAAAGTCGAAGTACAAATCAAACCATTCAAAGCTTCCAAACTAGCAACATTTCAATACAAGTAGTATAAATAGGTGGTGATTCCAAGGTATGTATTGTTTATCAATTGCATATTTTTTTATGTATGCATATACATAAGCTAACTTGAACGTTAGAGTGTCTTTGCATGCACACCCCAACATATATATCTTGGTAGGTGGATAAGGAGGAAAAATATCTCAGATTGAAAATCTAATAGTCTTGCAGAAGTCATGTTGATATAGTAAGAACATTTGACACCCACTATGAGAATGAGAAGAGATGTTCAACAAGATAACTTTGTATCCCCTTAAAACATAACGAACAATGAAGAAAAACTTGAGGAGCACTAGGAGAATCACACTCAATAGGTCGCTTCAATGCTCAAGCTTCGTAGGGAGATTGAGACTTTGAAGAGGAGGAATGTCGAAGAGGTGGAAGCTCTATAAAATGAGAATGTGAGGATTTGACAACGGCTGGAAGAATAACTAACCATGATGTTTAATCTAAAACCTGAGTGTAGTGAAACAAAAAAAGATATATTGAGACTGTTGTATATGCCATCAACATCAAAGGCACAATAGGCCAATAACAACATTATATCATGTGTTTGCATAAACGTCTTTTTATGTGGTAGGGTCATGACAACACCTCTTTGTTGATGGCGTTATTGAAACTCCTTTGCCACCAAGTTGGAAGGCTTTGTCACTTGATAGGTACGATGGTACGACAGATCCTGATGAACACATCGATGTTTATGAAACACATATAGGATTCTATTCCACCATGTGTATCCAACACCCTTAAATGCCACTTTGAGTTGGTTCATGAGGTTTCCAACTCCCTCAATAAGTTATTTTGCTACCATAATGATCAAGTTTGGAATGCATTTCACAACCAATCACTTCCATCATCTTACCTTCATCGCCTTAGTTAATATCCAACAAGAAAAAGAGGAATCATTGTGACCTTTCATAGCATTACGAAAAGTTGACACTCAAAATAAGAAATATGAATCCTAAGGTTGCACTACATCACATCCTTGAGACCGAGATCTTTTTCGACAATTTGTGTAAGAAGTTAGTGTCCAACCTCGATAAGATTAGACGAAAAGTTGAAAATTTTATACAACCTAGAGGAGCTCGGTTCTCTTGTTACACTCCCCTAAACACTAACACATGCATCTTTGAAGAAACACTTAACACAAAGCTCATCCCTACATGAAGGGAAGTGCTAAGACCCCCTGAATGTTGATTACAATAAGCATTGTTGGTATCATCGAAACTAGATGATTGCATATCACTAAGGGATGAAATAAAGGAATTGATGCAAGTCTAGCACCTTTAAAAATATGTGAAAAGGGAAGAAAAATGGAGGCAGTAGTACCTCCGGAGAGGAGAAAACCTAGAAAGAAAGCAAGTTGTGGACACAGTAGAGACATAAAGGGATAGAGGAAGAGGGTGATCGTAACTGACCCCTATGTGGGGTAATTAACACCATCATTGGTGGGTTCATGAACTATGTTTTTCATTTTTCTCAACTTAAATTTTCAAATAACTCACAAATTTTGATTCAATTTCAACTCCAAAATCAACTAATAATAGGTGCATCATGTTCTTAAGCAAATAAATGAATGAATTTTTCTTTCCTTGCAAATAAAGACTCTTTGTCACTCTTTGAGCTCCTTGATCCTAGGGCTAGTATACGGAGTAGGCTATGTCAATTAAATAAATGATTTTTTCTTTGACTGCAAATAAAAACTTTTTGTCACTCTTCAAGCTCCTTAAGCCTACAAAGCCAGTGTATAAAATATGTCAAGGTGTGACCACTTGACCATTTTTAAGCAACTTAAACAAGGATACCCACTAACTAAAAATATTAGAATAGGTTAGGAGAATATCTCATCATTAACCACGTGACCAAAGTATGAATCAAATCATTCCACGGGACCCATACCATCAAAAGTCCAAATAGATAATTATTTCAAAATAAATGTTAGTTCGTTAATTACAAATTTATTATATATACCTAAGCTGAGTTGAGTGTTAGAATGTTTCCATTCATACCTTAACATCTCGGTCGATAACTATAAATATATTTAAATAAAAAAAATTAAATAATTTTAAAAAATTAGAATGTTCGTCACCAATTTCTCATGTCATAAAAAAATTTATATTAAGCATTAGTATCTTAAACATAAATTTTTTAAAGAAAAAAATATTATTAATTATATTGGTAAATCTAATTTTATTATTCACTTAAAAATATGTTATCAAATTAAATCACGATAATAATAAAAAATTGACAACAAATCTTAGCAAGGGCAATTCAATATACACTTTGTTAATTCAAACTTTACATGTTAACGTGTTTAAATTCTATGTATTTAACTAAAAACATGTTAGATTCCTACAAACCATGCTCAAAATACAAGAAGTTAGGGAAAGAAAATATCTGAAAAAATAAGAAATTTATTAGTGTATCTGAAGCCTTAAATATAGAGGTCATGATTTAACCTACAAATAATAGAATTAATGACACATGTTAATTTATTAACAAGCAGATGTTCGTAAAACAATATATGTGAATAATTATGATTGTGCGTGGCAGTATTTTTGGTTGGTCCAAAATCATACACCTAGCTAATTAATTGGTGTGGGACCACACACTTTTTGTTTCTTTACTCAGAAATCGTAATAACGTTCTCGGACATGGACATTCATTTTGCTTGTGTCTCATTTATGACACCTTGTGTTTCTTTCCCTTAGAAAACAGTATACAATTAGAACACCGACACCGACACACGTTACACGTATTGCAAGAGATATTTTGGATTGGTAATGTAAGAAGAAATACTCAACTGGTCACACACCAATGAGGAAATAGTTCCAAAGATCTAAGAGAAATATGCAAGTGTGGTGTGACCCCCACTTCCCTTATACATTATTCATACCAAGATTTTCGGCAGTTGACTCCTACTATCCCCTTTCACACATCAAATATATTTTTATTATAGGATCCGGATTTTTTTTAGTTTAGTTTGTTTGTAATCACTTGTATTTAGAAATTATTATTGAAGATAGGTCGAAAATTTGAAACAATATATAAGATTAATTTACAATTTGAAACAATAGAGTACTTCTATGGTGAATCAATATCGAGAATTCCATGCATTATATTTTTCACTTCTATTGAAGATTCTACATCAACTAGAGAGGAGGACAATTCATTATATATAAGTGGGTGTAAACCTTATCTCACGAGTCAGTTTTATGGGGCTGAATTAGGTTTAAAGTCCACTTCATAATATGATATTAAAGTCATTTTCGAGCCTATCCTAGTGAGTGTTTGTTGGACTTATCAGGTCATCCGTTATCGGACTACTCATAATATGTTATCTCACGCACGAGTTGTCACTCTCAGCGTGAGGGGTGTATTGAAGATTTCACATCGACTAGAGATGATGACAATTTATTATATATAAGTAGGTGCAAACCTCATCTCACAAGCCGGTTTTATGAGATTGAATTAAACTTAAAGTTCACTTTGTAATATGTAATCTTTTCTTATTTAATTTTTTTTAAAGAAGAATTTTGGTCGAAAAGGTTTTAACAACGCACTTAAATAAAAATCATTTCCATGATTGGTTATTCTTTATTTCGACCAAGAAAATTTCAATATGATCTCTCCCAACTAACAAGTCGGCTAAGGAGGATTTACATTCATCCATCCTGAGTAAAAAGGAATTGACAAAAAAAGGTTTTACTGTAATCCCTCCCAACTACAATTTAACAGAATGATAAACAATTAACAAAAAAGACCAACAATGCAGATAATCAACAAACTAAAGATACCAAATAAAATTCAGTTACCAATCATACATAACATACAAACTCTTATATCAAAAAAGTTATTTTCATTAATATATTTGATAGAACTCAATTGTCACTTACAAAATTATGCCTATAGCCATTCATTAACCAAAAGGAAGGTTATACAAAATATTTACATCGAATTGAAAAACTAAGGCTTTAGACCATTATCATCCCTCTTCCCTGCAACATCCTCTCCTTCACCACCATCGCCAATGACTTCATTTTCTGAGATATCATCAAACTACATCAATTCCTCTTGGGACTCAAAAAATACAATTAAAATTCTTTAAAGAAGAATATCTCATAATCAACATGGAATAACAAAAAGACTATGACAGAATAATAAGAGTGGAATTGTGTAACAACATACTAAATTGATTAGTTACACTTTTATTTTTGATTAATTTAAAATTATGTAGGTACTAGCGCAGAGTTTTTTTTTTCTATAATAATAACAATATAAAGCGATCGGTACAAAATTATTATTGATAGGAATATTAAATAACCATTACAAGAGTTAAAAGAACTAGTGATGCAATAGTTTGTTACAACACAGTATAATAAACAAAAAGAAAAAATTGTCTAATTACTAATTTTTTAAAATACTAATTTCACAATCTAATTTTCTTTTTTTTTTATTTCTTTGAGTTAACAAATTGAAACAAGTTTGATATTTGGAATTTTGTTTCTGTGTTTTGATATTCCATTTGAAACAAAAATACATTTGAAGGCTGATACGATAAATTTCTTTTCGAATTTCGAAGTCGATTCTTCTTCATTTTTGCACAGACTTATCGTACTTTCAATTCTCCTTCGTTCTTGCTTCTAACCACATATTTTTCATGGTTCAGAATTCGTTTATATAAAAGGCCATGAGAGAAGCTTTTCACTTGGTGGTTATATATATATATATATATATATATATATATATATATATATATATATATAATCACTGTCAGCTATATTGTTGCTACCACCAATTGAAGTTGTCATCCACTACCGTCTATGTTGTTTTAGTGTTGAGTAATTAAGTTTTGTTTTATACTATTTCTCTCTTGGTTATTGTGTTTGATGTAGTTTAAATTATCTTAACTATGAATTTTTTGGATTCTGGACTTTCGAAAATTATTATAAACAAAGAGTTGTAGAATTTATTGAGAATCTTCAACCTGCAAACTTTCTTATATTCAATTTTAAATAAAATATAAGAGTCTATTTTGAATTAATTTTTCAATTTTGCAAAACACAAACAAGTCAAAATTAATGGGACAATTTGCCAAAAAACTTCCATATACAATGACAATGAAAAACACAAATCTTAAATCTATCCATATTGGAGTATTCAGTTTAGGAAGATGATCTACAACCATGGAAGCTACACATTACATAAAATTCAAATCCATTAACTTCGTGAAGAAGCTAAAACCTCTAATTGTCATAAGGATCCCCAATTATAAGTAATATCACACTATCCCATTGTAGGTAGAAAAGAATTTCACTTACATACGGATCAAATTATATTTTCTATTGATTATTTATGTATGTAATTAAAATACATTTTTTTTCATAAAACTTTCATACTCAAATAATAATAATTATTTATCATTACACAAACAAATGTTATTAAAAAAATACAATAAAATTAAAAAATACTAAATCATAACTCATATATTAATAAAAATAATACATAAATAAATTATATCTATTAAATTAAAATAAATTTATTTACTATTAAGTAAATAAAATAGTATCTACTAATTTTTATCGGTATATAAATCAACAATTACATATAAATTCTGAAATATCTGTGAAAAGTAAAAAAATTTAGTGATATAACTTTTCTATTCGTCTACAAAATTTTAATTCAAGTTTATTAAGAGGGATTAGTTTCATACCACTTTGAACCAACAAATTCTTCTTAAATCTCATTCATAATTTTACACATATTTTCCTTGTTTTTCTTTTAAAAAAAATCAATACCTTACCACTTCCAAAAGACATGGAGATAGGGCAATATTAGTTTGTTTGGCACAGGTTTACAAATTGACTGAAATCCCTGTAACCATGCACTATGTATGACACTTTGTGGCCACAATCATTGTAAAGATTAATAAATGGATACAGACAAATATCATTAAAAAAAATCTGTCAATCATCCATGAACTTGACCCAATCCACACAGAAATTACCTGATTCATAGAAAATATAATCATCTAATAAATCACGTAATCACAAGTTCTACTTTTACAAAACTCTTTTCATGTATGTTGACCTACCTCACCAGTCTTCAATTATCCAAGATGTTTTTAAGATATTAAAAAAAGTTATATAACTATACTTTTTTACTTGAAAAGAGATTAATATAACTTATTACACAAATAGTATTTGGTGATTAAGATTAATTTCTGAATGTTGTTATAATATTGTGACTTTTCTTATATTTATGTTCATATTTTTCTATGTAAATACTTATGCATTGAATTTTTAGAACCTTTTGTAATAAAGTAGATGCTACATGATTAGGAATTAAACTTTCATCCGCATATTTAAAAAAATTACTAAACTTTATTAATTCACTGCTATGTATCAATTTTTCTTTTTACAATCTCATTTTTTAATTAATCATATGATTTAATACAAATAAGATGTTCTATTGTCATAGTCTTACTACTTAGTAAATATATCAGTCTATTGGTGATCGGTTTTATCAAATTTTAGTTGAAAAATATTTTTTTTAGACATAATGGTGAATGAAATGATATCTCATTTCTACATGCTTAACCTTAAATGCTGAATATGATATTTCAAAAGATTGATTGCACTACTATATATATATTGGTTTGAACACTAGAGTAATTCTCTAAATGTTACTTTACCTAAAAAAGTTCAGAACAACATGTACTTTGTTTTTTTTAAGAAAAAAGATGAAGTTTTGCTTTTTGTTTGACCAAGAGATAAGCACGGTCCAAGAAATGAACATCTCTACTTGTGTTTTTTCTATCAACTCTATCTCAAACATAGTTTATGTCGTAAAATTCTTCTAATTTGAAGCTAACATTTTTCTTGTACACAAACACATATTAATAGACCCCATTAATATCAAAATATCTGTTTGACAATCTTTAAATGAGACTCTTTAGGATCTAACTAAAATCTTACACACAAACATACCATATGCATAATATTAGGTCTGATAAGAATAAGATAAAGTAATAAACCTATCATACCTCTAGTGACCATCTGATCTACCTTCCTACCATTCTCATCCTTCACGTATGTATCAAAGTCTTTATAACCTTTATGTCTAACATGCTGAACTTCTTCAACATCTCCTTTGTATGCGTATTTCGATGAATAATGATGTCCTTTTCTCCTTGCTTGATTTGAAGGTCTGAGAAATAATTGAGCTCACTCATTATGCTCATTTCGAACTCTCCCTGCATTAACTTAGAAAATTATTTGCACAAAGATTCATTATTTGCATAAAAAAATATATCATCAACATAAACTTGTACAATAACAAAATTCTTGATTTGTTCTTTTCGAAATAAAGTTGCATAAACTTTTCCTTTTTCAAAACCAGTCAGAAAGAAAATTTCTTAGTTGTTTATACCAAGCTCTAGGAGATTGCTTAAGACCATATAAAATCTTTTTTAAGTTCAAAAACATAATTTGGTTTTGAATCATTTTCAAAACTTAGAGGTTGGTTGACAAAAGCTTCCTCTTGTACAATAATCATCCTTCATTTCCTATGAGGGAACTGGCTTTATGTATTGACCATTTTTATTTGATTGGACTGAGCTTTTGTTCTTCATTAAGGTTAGAGGTCCAACGCCCCACCCCCACCCCCATTTAAAGAATTATGTTAGGGCTGCTGAAAGTAGGTCTCACACCGGATATAATTTTGTTGATCATGTTGAAGTGAAAAATGATTTCAATATGAAAGTTGCTTTAGCACAAAAGCCAAAATTCATATCAATTTCAAAATAAAAAAATTAAAAGTAAAAGGTGAAAAACAAATAGACGCAGTAGAAATATGATGCGACTTAGATTGTCTAACTAGCCTATGATTATTATGTTCAATTTGGAGATCCCACATCGACTAGAGATGAGGACAATTCATTGTATATAAGTGGGGTGCAAACATAAAAATTATGCAGATAAAGAAGAAAATTGAGAATCAAATTCAAATTGAATTCCCTAGCGACAGTAAGGTAGGAGTAACAAAAAAGATAAAAAAAAGGGGGGTTGATATGGTTATGCAGAAAATTAAAGTAAATGATTAAAAAATAGTAAATGAAAGTAGGTTGACCATGAAACTTTTTCAGGAATGCTTCATTGGCTGATAGAGATATATCATTCATTTAACCATCTAAACAAAATTAAATTGACCAAACATGCACCAATCAAAACAATGAAATCTAATAATGTATCCACTAATTTTTTTACTCATCTCCATGCATCTACTTATAAGGTTTTTAATTCTTTTACCTCTTGAATCATGCATCTGAGAGATTATTTAGAATAACGCAAACTAAACAAGAGTTTCAATTACAAATGTAATTAAATCATCAACATACATCCAAAAATAATTTTCAAAATAGAAATTAAAACTAAAAAATAAGACTTTTTAGTACATTCACAAAATTTAAAATAAAAATTATAACATAACTTTCTTCACAAAAATATATGTATATATTAGAGTGAAAATATATACATAATCAATTATATTTTTAAATTCGAAATCTTAGAGAAATCAACACAATCAATTATATCAAATACTGATTATATTGTTATATATAACATATTTATAAAGATACAATTAATTATGTCTTCAATCAATTATATCTTTAATTTTTATTAATATTAATATTTTTATTTATTATAATAAAATAAATAATATAATATTATTAAAAATAAAATATAATTTTTAATCATATTTATTATAAACTTTTCACTTAAATCTACCCATTTCCTTTAAAAAACAATAACATTTTCAACTCTTTTCCCCCCTCTTTTTTAATACTCTTTCCACCCCACCCCCAATCAAAACAAACCCAAAGTATTTTTTATTTTGTGTTAAAAAGGTAATGTTACACCAAGAAGAGTCATAGGAAGGCTAAAAAGATCACAATCAAAATCTAGTAGGTTATGCACAGTGCACTTTGGATCATTTACCTGAAAAATTTGGGTCATCAACTTAGTGAGACTAAATTTGTGGATCCTTAACCTAGCAAACCTCAAAACCATCCTTTAACACACCAAAATTAAGCATGTGTTTCTTCTATCCAAACATTGACTTAATTTGGTATAACAATAAAAAGAACGAGGCATACACATAGATGTAATTCAAAACTTCATATAAAAAAATTATTATTTTTTCTATCCCACCTCTAAAATTATAATTTTATATTATCATAATAAGATTTATTAAAATAAAAAAATAATCAAATTCTTTATATTTTAATATATTTTGAAAAGTATGTATTTTAATGAATTGATAAAAAATTTATCGAAAAGTTTTGAAAACATTGTCCGATTGAATAATTAAGGATTTGATAAAACTTATAGTTAGGTAGTTTGACATCTCTGCATATATATTATGAAACTGAATTAATTTACTATAAATATGTTTGACGCGTCTCCTTAATCGTCATTTAGTTTAATTAAAAGACCTTTTTCTTTCAGCTTTGAAGAAAATATTAATAATATAAATAGTGTAAAATAAAATATAAATAGGAAAAGAAAAGAAAAGAAAAGAAAAGAAAATGAAAGGTAGAAAGAGTAACCTAAGTTAGAATAGGAGGAAGAAAAAAAAGCAGATCGGGTAGTCCACTCACCAACTCCCACACTGAACCCTTATTTATACGGACTCTCTCCTTCATTCTCCTTCGTCACTCACTCTCCTTCTCTTTCTCTCTAACCCACATTTCTCTCTTCTTCCTCTCGCTGCGCAGCCATGTCTCTGTCGGTGGAGAAAACCACGACTGGCCGCGAGTACAAGGTCAAGGATCTCTCCCAGGCGGACTTTGGCCGCCTTGAGATCGAGCTTGCCGAGGTCGAGATGCCGGGCCTCATGGCCTGCCGGACTGAGTTCGGCCCATCGCAGCCCTTCAAGGGGGCCCGCATCACCGGCTCCCTCCACATGACCATCCAGACCGCCGTTCTTATCGAGACCCTCACCGCCCTCGGCGCTGAGGTCCGCTGGTGCTCCTGCAACATTTTCTCCACGCAGGACCACGCCGCCGCCGCTATCGCCCGCGACAGCGCCGCGGTCTTCGCTTGGAAGGGAGAAACCCTCCAGGAGTACTGGTGGTGCACCGAGCGCGCTCTTGACTGGGGCCCCGGCGGCGGGCCCGACCTCATCGTCGACGACGGTGGCGACGCTACCCTCCTCATCCACGAGGGTGTCAAGGCCGAGGAGCTGTTCGAGAAAACCGGCGAGCTCCCTGACCCCACCTCCACCGACAACGCGGAGTTCCAGATCGTGCTTACCATCATCAAGGATGGATTGAAGAGCGACCCCACCAGGTACCGCAAGATGAAGCAGCGTCTTGTTGGGGTTTCTGAGGAGACCACCACTGGTGTGAAGAGGCTCTATCAGATGCAGGCCAATGGGACTCTTTTGTTCCCTGCTATTAATGTCAATGACTCTGTCACCAAGAGCAAGGTATTTTTATGTTGCTTCCCGCTCTTTTTTCCCCAGATCTGTTTCTTTTTGCGTGTTTAAATGCTGTGCTCGATTCAGATCTGTCGTTTTTAATGGGTTTTGTGGCATTGGTTAAATGGGTTCTTGAATCTGGTAACTGTTTGACTAATGTTGTGAAAGAAGTTTGGATTGGTGTTCATCTGAAATTAGCTTAATGTTAAGGAATTGATCTGAAACAGCTTTAGTTAACTTTTTACACTGAATTTTACTGTTAACTGCTAAATCCAATTATATACTATATCATTTCAAAATCCGAATCATCTTTTGAAGTTTTCTCCCAAAACTAACTGTACTTTTTCTATAAGTTGTAAGTTGATATGGTTTTTGAAAGCAAGAGGTGGGTCATATTAGATTTTGCTTTTATGGTTTGTGTTTTTGTTAGTTTAACCTTTTGATCTGTGGTTTGTGACAGTTTGACAACTTGTATGGGTGCCGTCATTCTCTCCCTGATGGTCTGATGAGGGCTACTGATGTTATGATTGCGGGGAAGGTGGCTGTTGTGGCTGGATATGGTGATGTTGGGAAGGGTTGTGCTGCTGCATTGAAGCAGGCTGGGGCTCGTGTGATTGTGACTGAGATTGATCCCATCTGTGCCCTCCAGGCTCTCATGGAAGGCCTTCAGGTTCTGACCTTGGAGGATGTTGTATCTGATGCTGATATCTTTGTTACCACCACCGGTAACAAGGACATCATTATGGTTGACCACATGAGGAAAATGAAGAACAATGCCATTGTTTGCAACATTGGTCACTTTGACAATGAGATCGACATGCTGGGACTGGAGAACTACCCCGGTGTGAAGCGCATCACCATCAAGCCCCAGACTGACAGGTGGGTGTTCCCTGAGACCAACACCGGCATCATTGTGTTGGCTGAGGGTCGTTTGATGAACTTGGGATGTGCCACAGGACACCCCAGTTTTGTGATGTCCTGCTCCTTCACCAACCAGGTGATTGCCCAGCTTGAGCTGTGGAATGAGAAGAGCAGTGGGAAGTATGAGAAGAAGGTATATGTTTTGCCGAAGCACCTTGATGAGAAGGTGGCTGCACTTCACCTTGGGAAGCTTGGAGCTAGGCTCACGAAGCTTAGCAAGGATCAGGCTGATTACATCAGTGTGGCTGTTGAGGGTCCATACAAGCCTACTCACTACAGGTACTAAGGTTGTTGTGATGATGATGAATGGAGAGCGAAAGCAAAACTGGTTCATGGAGTGGCTTGATTGTTTCATTTTCTTTGAATTTTTTGTGCTAGAACTTCACATCCATGGTAGAAGAACAATTGTTTTCTGAATTTTGTAGAACTTATGTTGGAGTGGGTGGGACGGGTACGGGTAATGCGGCCTGTTGGATTCTGTGGTATGAATCCAATTTGGTCTGAAATAAGGCTTGTTTGGTTTGGGGGTTGTGTGCATTTTGGTTTAACTAAATTTCTGTCTCTTTCCACCAGTTTAATATTACATCAAAGATAATATCAAATTAAAAAAAAGTTCCTACATGAATCCACTATCTATTATATTATTCACAGTTTGTTACATTGTTAAAGTCAAGGGTGTTAATTGTAGGAAGAGTATTTTTTTTACTATAATAACACGAATGAATAGCTTAATATTGCATCAAAGAAAATAACAAATTAAAAAAAGTTCCTACAGGAATCCACTATCAATTATATTATTCGCAGTTTGTTATATTGTTAAAAGTGAAGGGTTTTAATTGTAGGAAGATTGTTTTTTTTTACTATAATAACACGAATGAATAGCTTAAGAATCTAAGCATTTTAACTAGGGAGTCGTTGATGCAAAAATGCATATTAAAATAATATATTTTCTTTGATATTAAAAGTGCAAATTAGATCTTCGATTTTGCCATTATTACCATTTATTTTTATGTTCATTATATTGGTATAGGATCCATAACATTTGAAGTAAACAGTATTCCATTCCCTTCAAATCAATTTTTTTTAATCTTGTTACCATATGAAAGAAATCAGAGGACCATGGATTTTAATTTTTTAAAGAATTTTTTTTTTGAGTTCTGTACTTAATTTCTGTACATTACTGGTTTTTATATTGGGTGATTTCCAAAATATAAAAGTAAAAACTAACACACCACAAATAGGGTATTATTGAAGTTAAAAAAGGGTATGAAGAGTATTATTGAAATTAAAAAAAAAAAATATATGAAGGTGCTAGAAGAAAGGTATGAAGCTAGAGAGATAATTTATCATGTATGAGTCATAATTTACCTAGGAAAAAATATGCGTGTTATTATGCAATATGGTTGTTGTATGACTATCTTTAGTGAAATATTAACTACTTTAATTTGTCCTTGTCTTAGGCATTTATACTAGAACATAAATGCTAATTTTAGCGGAATTTGCGTCAAAATAATGGTTGGAAATAATGTAGAGAAGTATGGAATAATAAGCTCCTAAAGTTTGAGAATATAACATTTTGTTAGTATGTTTTTAAATTGAATAAAATTCGTCTAAACAACCTGAATTTTTTTAGATTAAAAATGGAAAAACTCTTCTTTTTTGTTCAGATTAGAGACAAAACCAAAAGAAAAAATCTGCAGAAGAAAATGATCAGAACACCATTACTTCTTGAATCTTTTTCTTTTTTAATTTCTTCTCCTTCAATTCTTGGTCTTTGATTATTTCTTCTTTGTTTTTCTTGTTATTGAATCTTCTTCTTGAATCTTCTTGTATCACTCACTGTGAAATAATCTGTTACGTACGTATAACCAATTTTCTCTTACCTAGATACATGATATTCAATCTATGTGATATTAATTATATATAAACATTTTCCAATCCTTGTGATAAGCATTGTTCCCGTGAGATTAAATGTACATGAAAAAGTAGCCAGCTAGATGTAAATACAGATAGCAGTTTATAACATTTTCGCTCCTTTTCCCCATATGGATCTCTCTGCTTCTAAAGGTTGGTAAATGTACAAAGTATAGTAACGCTTACAATGTATGGTGGTTGGAGCATGTGAATTGGAACAAACAAAATGAAAGCGGTAAGAGCGTGTGATGACAGGAAGGAGCATTTTCTATGAAAGGGATGGGGATGGATCACTTTATCAGAAAATAGAGAAGTTGAGGCAGTAGCTGAAAAAAGATAAAAGAGGTGTTTGTGAGAGTAAAGACGAACCAAAAACTTTTGGTGTTTTGTAACAAAATGTTAGATTTTCAAGTACATATAGAAGTATTTTTTTTTACTATTTTGTCTTAGTTTTTTAAACTTTATTTTGTGTTTGAGTTTGGACAATATATATTTTGATATAAATTTAAATTTAGTTATATACGTATAAGTTGTGAAATGTTATATTCATTTATTTGTTTTATTTATTAAAAAAATATTTTATTAAACATAAATAAATAAAGACATTTGACATAAACCAAAAACACATGTTATGATGAATGAGTAAAAAAAAAAAAAATGGTATTTTATGAAGATTTTGAGACTCATAATATTTTTACGGATGTTCTGAAATCTATAATAGTTTATAAATGTCTTGACTCTTGTTATTACGAAGTGAATTTTAAACCTAACTCAACCCTATAAAATCAGTTCATGAAGTGAGGTTTGTATCTATTTATATATAATAAATTGTCCTTATCTCTAGTTGATGTGAAATCTCCAACACTCGTGATTTTGTAAGGAGGTTTTGAAACTTATAATATTTTACAAAGACTTTGAAACTCATAATATTTTATGAAGACTCTGAAACTCATGGTAGTTAATGTGAAGTTAAATGTTAACTTTTTTGAAGTTTAATTTTTTTTGAAAAACATGTTCTCAATAAATGATTTAATAAAAATTTTATCTTTTAGTATGGTTAATTTATTTTTTCTTCTAATGTTCTATTCAATCTCCTTTTAAAACCAACTACACCTACCTATGACAAAGGAAAATAATTTAAAAGACAAGTAATCTAAAATGTATCTAAAATTATTATTAAAAATTGTAAAACAAAGTAAATACGCTAAAATAAATTGTTTAGTTGAAATAACTATGTCTCACAAAGAGTAGACAAATCGGGCAGCAAAGATTTCTTTTTAACAAAAGCCAAAATGATCCACCAAATGCTTTTAATACGATTATCACCAAATAAAACTACTGAAAATGTAAATTCACCAATGAACACATAACCGGGTGGAACCCACTAGAATTCTGAAGTTGGTGATTGAATTGGCCCAAAATCATGCTTCATTTATTTATTTACTTTTCTATGGATCAAAGCATCACAGGAACTGGTTGTGCCCCACTGACCTAATTTCTCAATTGAAAAAATTCTCTCACCATGTGTGAATCCAATTTCCAAAACAAATTACATACTTTCCTTCACGAATTTAATCCAAAGACATGGGTCCACTGCAAATTCAACAAATTTCATTTTTTTCTTCTCCCATTTCATTTTCATTTTCCACGTGCCAGATAGTGCTTGCAATTAATGGCACCGAAATGAAAGAAAAACTTGCTGCAGTGTTTTCAAGCATGAGTTCAATAACAATCTCTTTTTTTTTATATATTTATTTTCGTTTATCTCAAGCTTTGTTTTCTCCTTATTTGTCAAACTCGTTCTTGAACATAAAAAACACGTTTTCTAGCTTTTATGGTTATTTTTTCACAGGGTTTTTTAAGAGAGCAATTCCTATCCGAATAATTTATCGATTAGGATTCAACCATGTTCACTCCAATCGTCAATCTCCGTTTCACTCATTTCTTTTTACATGAACACGAATCGTATCTCGAATTATTGAAATTCCTAGTGTAGGTTTCGAAATCAGGATCAAGAACAATTGACATCACAATCAAAGAAGGCACCAACAAAATTTGATTCTTGAGCATAAACAAAGAACACGAACAACAAAAACAACATTTAAGTTGTGCAAAACAGAAAAACACGAATTTGCTAGTTGCACCACCACAAAATTTTGGAAAAGTTACAAAATCCCAAAACTAACCTTGGAAATATTGGACCTAAGCACTGGTTATCAAATGATGGAAAACTAACTACATATAGGATCATTTTCAAAAAAATTCATAGACCAATTGACAAAACCAAAAATACGAAAGGGATAAGAGGTGAAAAAACTCCAATCTACCTCGAGTAGAGAGAAATTGATGAATAAAGTAAGATTCTCCATTTTAAATTGGAGACTTAAGGGTCAAAATCAAAAGTTCTAATGAAGAACTTAGAGAGGATTCTCACTTGATTCAAAATTTCAAAATAAAAAAAATTCTAACTACAAGAATCTACAAAAAGACTTATATACTAGGGATCTTGTATGCATGGCCCAAACACTACTAAGACCCATCCAACAAGCCTATTAAAAACTAGAGTTTAGCAAATCTTCAATTACAAGAAAAATAGAAATATGTACAACGTCCAATAAAAAAAAATTATAAGGACCAACAAAAAAGTATACAAAAATACAAAACTTCTATTCTAGCTCCAAGTCTACTTCATGGTCTCTAAGAAGGTGCAATCCATGTTTTCTCACAAATACTGGGGTTTATACCATGTTCAGAGTGGCTTTGACCTATTGAGGTCAACTAAGGCCCAACCTTGCATCTTTCAGTCATAGTGCTAGTTGTTGGTTCTTGGTCACGAGTCTTCCATTATTCCATTCCTCTGGAAAATGATTTGTCATCAAATTTCTAGGTTTGCCTCATCATTTGTATTACAAAGTGGACTTTAAGCCTATCTCAACCCCATAAAACCGGCTCATAGGGTTGAGGTTTGCACCCACTTATATACAATCAAAGGCTCTAATCTCTAGACGATGTGGGATCTCCAACACATCCAACACACCCCCCTCACGCCGAGACTGCCAACTCGTGCGTGGGACTATATATTATGGGTGGTTCGATAGCGGCCCGATAGCGGGTGGCCTGATAAGCCCAACAAACACTCGTTAGGATAGGCTCGAAATGGCTCTGATACCATATTACAAAGTGGACTTTAAGCCTAACTCAACCCCATAAAACCGGCTCATAGGGTTGAGGTTTGCACCCACTTATATACAATCAAAGGCTCTAATCTCTAGACGATGTGGGATTTCCAACAATTTGTACCATCTATAAAAGGCATAAGATCTCTCATATTAAAAGTAGCATTCAATGCATATTCATTAGGAATATATAATATATATGTTATCATTGATCCTCTTGAGGACTTGGAAGAAAACATTACCCGAAGGGTTGAGTTTGGACTTCCTTTGTTTGGAAAACATATCTTTGCGTAAGTGAAGTCAAACCCAATCTCCTTCCTCAAATATGACTTCTCTCTTCCTTTATTGTGTTTATTTCATGTATCTCTCTCTTTGATGTTGTATATGAGTTTTAACCTTCTCATGTAGTTTCTTTGCAATTCAACGTTACATACTCATTTCTTGTGAATAAAATCATTAAGGTTAGGGAGAGGTGTCAAGTCTAAAGGAGTAAGAGGGTTAAAATCATACACAACCTCAAAAGGAGAGATCCTAGTAGTCTTATGGAATACTCTATTGTATGCAAACTCAATATAGGGAAAGATACTCATCTCAAGATTTGTGATTGTCTTATAGGATTGCCTTTAACATAGTGGGGAGAGATTTGTTTACTACCTTTGTTTTTTCATTGGTTGTTTTTTCTGAATTCAGAATTATAATTGAATTTCAATTAGTTGTTTCTATTATGGAAATATCTTAATCGATTGAAATCTCAAAGAACTTCATTATAAACATACTTTTAAAGAAATTTTTGAAAGTTCAATTGAACCCTTCTTGAACTTGACCTATCTTTTTAACAACAAGAAATACAAATTTGGTTGCAATTTTATTTACATGCTCAATTCATTTATGTTTCATGATTAATTCAATTGCTATTTATATTTCCATTCATGCTCTATTTTACATTATCAATTTTTAGGTTTATGCACTTTCCGTTTTTTATTATTTACATTTTTTCCTACAATTTGCATTTCAACCATTTATTTTAGTTTACATTCATTTACTTTTCTTGCACTTTATATTTCAACCATTTACTTTCATATAATTTACTTTTGGATGTTCTTTTTCTTTCTCGCTCTTACTAAGTATAACCATTAGTAAGCGATTGTTGACTAAACCGTCACGGGTCACTCATATTAAACCCATCACCCAATTCACTAAAAATTGATTAATTAGGATTTGATCTAATTGTAAATAAAATCTAACCCAATTTAATTCGATGAGATTGAGTCTAATTAAGTCCTCTGGTAACTCGATCCGATCCTAGAAGACTTCTACCTTTTTTTATAACAAATAATAAAAAATAGTATTAATATAAATAAAATTATATCAATAATAAATTAATATTTATGTTAAATATTGAAGAAATTATTTTTTATTTCTCTTGAACCAAACTATGCTTCTTTTTTTTCACTTTTTCTACATTCATATATTCTCCCTCGTTTTCTCTATTTAGCTTGAAGTTTATATTTAGATATCTAAAGTAACAGATAATTGCACAATCAAAATAAATCAAATATCATAATATGAATCAATAAAGGAAGGTCTTGCATCGTTCATAATATGTTTTAAATTGTTGTGTTGTGTGATGTAATATGCCTCGGCACCAGTGAATTTCCAATTCATGGTCGTTACTACCCACCCACCTACCACCGAACAAAGCGGCGCCTAGTAACTTCAAGTAAGACAATTTTGTTCTCTTCGACATCTACAAGGAGCCACCACTACTCCTCCTTAATCATTTTCATGGTACAATGTCTTAGGCCACTCTTCTGCAATTTTATGCTTCTCTGTGTTTTCCTTCTCCAATAATCACCAAATGGCCATAATTCCCTTCACCTACAGCCATACTCGAACCTTCTCTAATCCTCATTATGCACTTCCCCTCTTCCACTCATGCACCAATTTCACTAGGATCACATTTTCTCCCACAAATTATGGTGCTGCCCTTGCCCCCTCTTCTCCACTCTCTCACTTTCGCGTATTTTGCCGATCTGAGGTAATTCTTGGCTACCCTTTTGCTCCAACATGTTCATTTGGATCCCAGTTTTTTAAACCGAGCATTAAAAATTCAACTTTCATTATTATACATACATATGAATGTCTAAGAATGTCATTAGTTAAGAGTATTGATATTACTTACTCTATCTTCATTCATCTTAGACCAGTTAAATCCATGTTTTCCCCTTTGAATATCATGGCATCAGTTGATTTGAGAGGTATGAAATTGACGAATCATTAGCTAAGATATCTCTCGTGTATCAAACAACTAGGACAATCAATTTAGCTAGTGTGTATGTGTTTAGAGAGTGCAGATCATAATATTATTTTTTTATGATATTCTTCTGCATGTAGACAGAGACATTGGAGATAAGAAGGTGTGCCCCTTTTCTAGAAAGTTCATTACTTCTTGATAATGGCGATGTGGCTTCGGATGAGTGGAAAGTGGTTCCTGATATTTGGCGATCTTCTGCGGAGAAGTATGGTGACAATGTAGCCTTAGTAGATCCATATCATCACCCTCCTACAACCATGACTTATAAACAGGTAAATTTGTTCCCTGTTGTTCTGTGCCTTTTGCCAAATTGTTTTAAATTATCATGCATTCTGATAATATTTTAGAAGCTTCTTTTGCTCCCTTTCTCTAGTATAGTGACCATATATAACATGAGTACTAAGATGTCCATATTTCTTCTTGAGTCGTATATAAGAAAGAATTGGTCTATAACAAGCCATAAAAAGTATGAATAGATTTTTTCTTAAACATCTCTATAAAGTATGTTTTAATATAATTTATAAACAAAGGAAAACTATCTGAGGATCATTAAATAAAACAACTTTATGTTGTGTTCACTTTGATATCTTATGTTCTGCATCAAATTTTCAGTTGGAGCAGGCAATTTTGGATTTTGCAGAAGGATTGAGAGTTATTGGAGTAAAACCTGATGAGAAGCTTGCGCTTTTTGCTGACAATTCATGTCGTTGGCTTGTAGCAGATCAAGGTTCGTTGAAATTTCACTTCCTCCACTTTCAGTGTATTGAGTCTAGGAGCACCAGTTGCACAAATCTTATGTGTGTAAACTTTTACGATTAAAAACAAATAACAATCATAAAAATTGATTTTACCATTTCAAAAACAAAGGCTCCTTCAAACTCAATTGTAAATTTTGAGAACTGTGTGTAGAGTTTATGAATTAAATGTGTGAA
Organism: Phaseolus vulgaris; assembly: GCF_000499845.2. Taxonomy (NCBI): domain Eukaryota; kingdom Viridiplantae; phylum Streptophyta; class Magnoliopsida; order Fabales; family Fabaceae; genus Phaseolus; species Phaseolus vulgaris. Next base: position 6,481,657 of record NC_023757.2, read on the forward strand.
GGAACTGTTACTATAATGTTATGTTTCATGAAAGTTATCTCCATGCTTCAAACTTGCTTGTTTTTCTGATGTTACCTCCATTTAGTGATTTTTTTTTTAATTTTTTGACATTGCACAGTATCTGAGGTACTGAACTTGGTGACAGATGTACAGTGTTTATATGCTCATATGAGTAGTTGTAAAAGTTCTAAATTAGTTTGAAATTTGAGCGTTCTAATACTAAAAATGATATTATGATGTAAACTGTTTCGCTGTTTTTATCATATCAAAGTTATATTTTGAATCTAGGCATGATGGCAAGTGGAGCAATAAATGTGGTAAGAGGTTCAAGGTCATCAGTTGCAGAACTTTTGCAAATATACAACCACTCGGAAAGGTTTGTCTCATAATGAATATATGATGATGTTACTTCATGTTGGGTTTTAATATATGCAACTAGTAAAACACCTCTTAAATAATATATCTGTGTTAAAACACGCGTACGATACTTGTTCTAAACAGGCCAATAGACAATTAAAATTTAGAACATTTAAGGTAGTCAAGAACAAGTGTGCTCTTAACCTAATTTGTGATCTTTCTATCTGTGAGGTTTTACCTAATAATATATATGGAGTCAGTCTTAACCTTGTGTCTGCCGTTATGATTCTCTCTTTACCATTTGATTAATGTTAATTAATCCAAATTCTCGTCCTATACTATTTTCTTTACATTATTCATTTACATCGGTCTCCTACCTAAATACCAAAGGTTGGCCCAAGACCCATAACCAACAATACTCATTTTCACAGTTTTTGACATGGTGATTTTTCGGTCTGAATTGTTGAGACTTTGGTGACATATGGTATTGTTATTCAGCGTTGCACTAGTGGTGGATAACTCTGAAATGTTTAACCGGGTTGCAAACACATTTTATTCAACCACTACCATGAGGTTTATTATTTTGCTTTGGGGAGAAAAATCGGAGCTGGTTGCTCAACAAAACAAGCACATTCCAGTGTTTACTTTCACTCAACTCATAGATTTGGGAGCAGAGAGTCGCACGAAATTATCTAAGCCTGGTATGATATCTCACTCTCTCATTATAATACTCTTCCTAAGGGGAATCAGTTTGAATCAGATATATAGTAAATTAGTAATAATACATGACATAATATTTTTAAATATCATAAATTATTTAAGATTTTTATTTCAAAATGTTTTTTTAGATAACTCAAGGCTTTAATTTGATAAACAATTGTTACAGTACATTATTATTATTATTATTATTATTATTATTATTATTATTATAATCTCATGCATTTCTTTGATCTCTTTAATTTGATTTTTGTTGTAACATTACATCTGTTCGTCTTATATTTGATCGGTGAATAATAGATTAGGGAGAGATTAGCTCGATAACAGTTATAGCTAATATGTTTGGTTTCACTTACATAATTGCGCACTTACGTCTCCATAAGCTAGTTTGCGTAAATTTAACAAATAATTCAAAAATTAAAAAAGTTCTTAATAATTTTTAATCTCATTCAGTATCGTATAAAATAAAAAATTTGATGCAATTATAACAATTAAAAAAACTTAAAAGATTAATGATTAGTAATAAAATCTAGAAATATGTAATATTAATGAAATATAGTGCATAAAAATATTTAGTTATAATTAACTGATAAATAACTTTACAAAATAAATAAATTAAAAATAAATAATGCAAGTCATGGGATGACGACCCACACTTTGACTCATGAAGGCAAATTTTGTGTTAATCTCCGTTCTTTCTTCCTACACTTCCATATTTTTTTAAAATTCTATCCGTACCATTCTTAGTACATGTAGAGTTTTTGTATTGGTGAAGAGGGTGGTGATTTATTTTTCATTTTCAAGTGTTCTTGAATATTTGTGGTGGTTGGTTGTGGTTGGCTGTATTGACCAATGATGGTTGGTGGTTGGTTGTGAGGGTCAATGGTGGTGATAAATGTTGGTGGTTGGAGTAAATTTTGGAGTGTTTTTAGAGTTCGTTTTTCATTCGCTTATTTTTTTCTCATTGTTTTCATGTATACAAATTGTATAATTGTATAGAGATTGTATAATTTGGAAGGTAAACATGAATATGGAAGTACCTTCTGAATTGTCAAATCCGTAACACATTTTGAACTTAAATTTGGAAGGCAATTATGGAGTCAGGTTTACCTTTCAAATTGTACAATCCAATATTATAGTAAGGGGTTGTTACGAATTTTACAATTCAAAATATATTTCCAGATCTGATAATACCTAATGGATTTTGTAATCTAGAATGTATTTTTTTTAAAGAAAAAAATATTCCAGATTGTAAAATCTAGAAGATATTTTCAGATCCAAAAATATCTTTTAAATTGTATAATCCAAGAGGAGGTGTAAATAGAAAAAAAATACATATCCAGATTGTAGAATCTAAAAATATTTTTTAAGGACAAAATGGTCTTTTTATTGCCTGATATATATAGAGGTATAGAAGAAGCTATGGAGATGCATGAAGAAACAACCCATAAGAATTAGAAGTTATGCGGACTATATATGTGTGGGCGGACGAATACCATATCATCAACACTATTATTTGGTGAGAATTTGAATGTTCCTCACTAAATGTATTTTTAGTTGGTCTCCCACAAAAAGGGGAAGGTCAATATGAAAAAAACTCTTTGATACTTAAGTAAAGAGTACAATGATGGTGATAAGTGCACAAGAGAATGAGAGTTAAGAGTATAGAATAGGTAGATTGTAATTCTTGAAGAGTTGGTATTTATAGATCTTTTCAGTGGCAACCCTTGAGTTGGCTGTATGATGGCCCTTTATTGCTTCATAAATAGTCGTTTAACAGTAAAAGTTCTTTGAGTAGACCGTTTTATTCATAATTGTCATTGATGACAGTGAGAGCTTAGTTATGAGATATATTATGAGATATACACAATTGCTCTGAGCTATAGGTATCCCACTTTTATGATAGATAGTTACAATATCTTTCTCAATTACTTAATTTAGAACATATTTTTGATTCACAAATTTCAAAATATTTATTGAATGGGATAATCTAAAAAATATATCTCATGAAAAGCTTATATTAAAAAGTTTATTCTGAAATTTTTTTAGAATGAGTAATTCAAAAATATTCTTAGAAATAGTTTATAAAAGATAAAATGTTGATTTTAAAATTATAGAAATAAAGTTACTAATTACTAGGATAAAGGATTCAAAAGTCTCGTTAATCAATATCTAGTTAAAATAGGTATTTTCCATCAAATTTGAAACCCATAAAAATGTGGAGTTCCAAAATCTTTTTTCATGGCTAAGTTATGTTCTAAACTAGGGAAGAAAATGAAGGATGAGTTTTATGGGCTGACCTAGGCCGATAAGAAAAAATTCGGGGTTGACTGCTTATTTTAATCTGGTGACTCGTCCTGCATATATTAAAATTTTGGATTTTTTTTTGTACCCTACAATTTCTTCTGGCACCCTCATACTCTAAAAAATGTCAAAATTATCCATCTCAAATTCTACGATCTGAAACACAAATTTATATTCTGCATTGTGCAATCCGAAACAAAAAAATTAACTTTCAAATTCTATAACCCGAAAAGTCTTTGATTCCATGTTTCAAATTTAAAGAAAAAACGTTAAATGAAAAAGGTCAAAGTATAATTTGAGTATTTTTTTTTTGAAGTTTGGGGTGCAAGAAGAAATTTCCCTCAATCCTTAATTCATAACACCTTCGAAAAATTTCAGCAAGACTTGATGATTTTTTTTTTATATTTACTAATGTTTTTTTTTTCTTTCTAAAATGCATAAATCATTTAGGTTTCAATACTCATCCAATGTAATAGTCGGACCTAAGTCATTTTTATAATAAAATTTAAATATAATATTATTTATATGCATAATATTATAAATATTATTTTATACTATTTTTAAATTAGAATAGTAATCATGTGTCTACATGTATTACTTTAAAAAAGTGTATATATTTAATAAAATATTTTATAAGTACAATTAAAATAAAAATTTCATTGAAAATGAGAACATCATAATAATTATTTTACACATATCTTATTACACATGTGTCGTGAGAATAATATTGTGAGACCGTTTATCTAATTCATCTAAATGAGAAAAAAATTTAATTTAATAAACAAAAAATAAATTTATTCAAAATTTGCATTTGAAAATTCATTTTTCATTAATTTAAAAAAAACATTTTTTATGCAAGCTGGCCCGGAATCTCATGGGCCTATTCTTATGCGAGAAGTCCAATCCATTCCGCATTTTGTGAGCCAAAAACAGGGCAGACTGACTTGAGTTGTCAGCGTCGAGGTGGAAAAAAGGTTTTTTTTCATTTGACGAGGTGAAAAAATTAATGATTGAGTTGGCCAAATTGGAAAGCTCTTTGAAGGATGCCTAGGAAGCTAACTTTGCACTTGAAGAATTGGCAAAGAGTCCAAACGTGATAACTTGCCACCAATAGGGCATCTTGGAGGACTCAATCGTTGATGTCAGAGTAGAAGGAAAAAAGTATGGCCACCGAGATGAAGGATTTGGAGTAAAGTTTGACAAATATGACTTTGGCTTATGAAGAAGAAAATGTTAGCAAGGGGAAGGCTAAAGCCGAGCTTCTAAAGCTCTAACAATATGTTCTCAGCCCCACGAAGAAGGTTTTAATCATGTTGTTCACCATACCTTCTTTTTCTATAATGTCTACTCGAGTGAGTTGGTGTTGGTTGATGACATCTCATGTGCCAATGTTGCTGGGAATGTGTTGTTGATGGTGTCAAGCACTCTCTTGATGTCGAGCATGGAGTTGATTATGACCAATGGTCCTAATTCTTGTTAGTTTCTGTTGTTTCTTGTTAGTTTGTTTTTTCAAATAGCCTTTTTTTTTGGGTTTTGTTAGGGAATGACTATTCTTACAATGTAATTTTTTTTGTGAGTTTCTCTTTGACTTTTGATTAATAAAATAGTTTGTGGAATTTTTGCAAGTTTGTGTCGTTAAAACTTTTTATTGAGTAATGGTAATCAAGAGGGGTTGTGTATGGCGAAAATTCCCTAGTCGAATCCATTTTTATATTTTAGAGGGATCAATGTGAAACGTCCTAGACTCACTAAATATTTGTGAGGGATCACACTAAAACTCCATTGATTAAGATATATATGTATTTTAATCGGACCCAAATTTGTGTAAAAATGAAATTTTATTCATGTATCTTGCTGAAACCTTCTCGCCTAAAATTTTTTTTAGGGAAAAAAAATCAAGTGAGGAAGGAGTACATTTACCATTGAATATAAGTTAACTAAAATGAAACTTTAGACGCATAATGTTTCATATTTTTGGTATTAGGTCTCCCACAAGCCGTTCGAGTTGATATGCTCCATTTTTTACTTCATTATTGTTCCAAAAAGGTCTTTCCAAGTTTTATGACAACTTGCCTTCATTTTTTTAGCGTCGTTCCTCATCCATCATACAAATATTCCCTTTTGGAAGTTTCTTATCTTAATGTTTGAATCATACCTTATTGATGCCCTAACTTTGTAAGTCTCCTCTTTTATTCGAACTTTATCCCTTAATTTGCTAAACAAGTCTAAGGTGGCTGCTAGGTTTTTGTCATTGATGTTTAAGTAAAAAAATTGCCTTCTTAGTGAGGACTCACCAACTTCACCTTAAGCTATATGGAGTTTGTTATGTCGATCACTAAAGTGTACACATGTATGCCCATATAATCTTTAGCAATTCCTCTGTCCGCCTTCCCTTACCCACTCCTAGTATTTTCTTCAGCTCATTTAGGATAGCTTTGTTGGTGGTCTCGACTTGATCATTCATTTGAAGATGCCCAAATGAACTAGTAATATGTCTTATATTGAGACCCTCGTAAAAGGTGATAAGATCCTAATTAGTGAAATAACATTCATTATCTGTTATAATTGTGTAGGGGATGCCATATCGACAGACAATATTCTTCCAAATAAAACCATGAACGTTTCTAGAGATTGACCTCATTCCACTTTGTGAAGCCATCAATAGCTACCAAGAAAAACATGCGTTTGCCTTTACCGAGCGAGAATAGGCCTATCATATTCATACTCGATGCTACAAACAATGACAATAAATTGACGTGATTTAACTCTTGTGGGTTTCGAGTGTAACATATTCCCATGCTCTTGGTAACCAATACATTTTCTTCACATAGCACAATTATCATGTAGTGTTGGTCACTAGTACCCAATCCATAGGACCCGAATTGACATTGTCCTTCCTCCAAAGTGGAAGTTGCATACTCCTTGGTCATTGGTGAGACATTTCAAAAGGGACATAGAGTAACTTCTTTTGAATAACTCTTTGTCGACAACAATGAAGCAAGAAAACATTTTTAGCATGATCTTTTCGTCTTAATCAATGCATTCCCCATTTTTGATCAATACTGGAAGCTTGTATCGTTTACTATATGGCAGACTGATATTGGTCTTTCTTCTTTGTAGTTGCAATTTGACAGTAAATCAACCCTTGTGTTATGTTCTCATCGAATATGCTTTATCATTGACTCGTTGAATCTAGTTAACATCTTGGATACTTGTGGTAGTATTTGAGTAACAAGAGATCTTTAAACTGTAATTCTCTGGTCACGTGACCCATTGTCAATTGAGAGTCATTTTTCATTGGATATTTTTTGCATCGCTCATATCACACGAGTGAGTATGAGCCTCTTTGTCGATCATTATTTGGCATATTCTTTGTTGATAGCGTATAACCTCTTAAAGAATTCACATTGGTTCCACGAAAGATATCAATTGTACTAACGGGAGTCGAGAGTAACTCCTCTTCCACTATGCTTACTCTCTAATAGTGATTCCAGAATCTTCTCATTTAATTGGTCTGACGGACAAGTAAATCTTGTCTATTAATAAATTATAAATAAATACTATTAAATGTAATTAGATATATGTAGAATGTCAATTTATTTATAGAGTTATAACTAGTATTTTGATGCATGGATTGAATTAGTACTATCCATTTTCCTAATGAATGATTATTAATTAAAAATTTGTTAATTAAGGGTACAATCCGTCATCTTATTATTCTGAACATTTCGATTATTGTTACAGGGTTCTTTCACTATTGTAGATCCGAGATCAACTGAACTTTATATAGTACAAAGTATTTTCATTTTTGTCCTCTACCACTGCTCAAAAGTGAAATATAAAATATTTAATTTGGAAAGAAATAAAACAATTATATATATATATGTTTATATATATATATAGATACTTAATTTTTTAAACTGTTTATTCATTTCAATTTAAAATAACATTATATCACATTTTAAATTATTTATTATAAATCTAAAATATAATTTATATATTGAAAATATTTATTTATTATGAATTTTAATAAGAATATAATTTAAAAATTTAAAATATTTATTCATTATAAAATATAATAATGTAAAATAAATATTTATGTTATGTGGAATGCACAAGTTAAAATACTTTTTAAAATTAAAAGTTAGTATATTAAGAAAGAGAAAAAATACATAACATGAGACTCTATGATATAAATGACACCACAAAATTGAATAAAATATAATATATCTATTTTAATTTTTTTAAACTATATTTCCATATAACTGAAAAAATGATGTTTAGTGAAGTTTTATGTGTTCCAATCTTTTAAATTTAATATATGCACTTCAGAAAACTTATATACAAGAACTTGTCATCGTTAATTACGTTATACATTATCAAATCAATACTAGTTCTACTCTTGATTCTGCAAAAGAAAGTAATGTGCTATTTTTTGGTACTTTCAATATTAAATGCAGAACAACGTTATATGTATGAAGCAATAAAGTCAGATAGTATTGCTACTCTCATATATACAAGTGGAACTACTGGAAATCCGAAAGGTGTTATGCTCACTCACCAGAATCTTCTGCATCAGGTTTCATCACATACCTTCCATAAATATTATTGTGACTACATATCTTTAGAGTTTTGCCAACTCATTTTATTTGGTTGGTGTTGAAGATGATCTCAACTTTTAAATACAATTTTTAATTTATTTTTTTTAAACTAAAGTATAGCTGTATCTAGAAATATAACTTCAATTTAAATAAAGTCGTACTTTTCATACTGTTTCAATTTTATTATAAAAAGTTTTATAATAATATATGAATTATAATAATCTTAATAATAATTATAATGAGAAAAATAATTTTAACAATATAACTATTTTCATAAAAATAAAATATTATCATTACTAATATTGATTATTATTATTTTCAATACTAATAATAATAATATTATTATTAATATTCATTATAAAATTAGTTTTTATTATTAATAAAAAATTAAAAATTTCTACATTTTGTATATAATTATCTTTTAAATTTTAGAATCTAAAATAATTAGTATCTAAAACTTTGATAGATAATTAAATATCAATTTAAAAATTAATTTATAATTTTTTACTACTATTAAAAACTATTTCAGATATCAATAATTATTTATTTTATAGAATAATATTTAATTTAATAAATATAATAATTAATTATTTTTTATCTTTAAAAATAATTTCTATTTAATAATTTTTTTAATATAAAATTAGTTTATATTTAATAAATTTTTACAAGTATATTATTCACTATATACATTTTCAGCTAAAATATATTTACATTTTGTATTAATTAAATCAATATCTTTTGAAATGATTTTATTGCTTTGTCCATTTTAGATATTAAAAACATAATTTATCCATTATTCTACACTTGATATGCGTGATTTATTGATGAATTTGTAGATAAAAAACTTATGGGACATCGTACCTGCAAAAGTTGGGGATAGATTTCTAAGCATGCTGCCACCTTGGCATGCATACGAAAGAGCTTGTGAGTACTTCATTTTCACATGTGGTATTCAGCAACAGTACACAACCGTCAGGAATCTAAAGGTATCGTTTTTTCTCATTTTATATAAACACTGTAACATCAAAATTAGGGTTGATAAAAGAAAAAAACCAATACCAGATTTATTTTTCTTCAAATACTGGATCATTGTTTCAGTTCAACAGTTATTATTAGTTATTATTAGTAGTAGCATGATAAAAAGAAATACATACACTATAAGAAAATCATGAAATAAAAACCAATTTTTAGAGATAAAAAAATTAATTATAATAGTAACTAAATTAGAGACAATTTTAGAAATTAAAAAAAAATTGGTTTCTAAATTAGTTTCTATTATTGTTAAATAGTTTCTAAATTGGTATCTAATTAGCAACTAAGGTTTTTCTACCAAATTTAGAAATTAAATAATTGGTAGTTAAAACTTTGGTTGTTAATTAGATACCAATTTAAAAACTATTTAACAATAATAGAAACTAATTTATAGACCAATTTTTTTTTTAGTTTTTAAAATGGTCTCTAATTTACTATTGCAACTAATTATTTTAATCTCTAAAAATTAATTTCTATTTCATGTTTTTCTTGTAATGATAATTGGTTATTTTCTTATTATTATATGCACATTTTTTTTATAAAAAACTTTCATATTAACTATTACTAGAATAGTTGATATCTCGGTTAGATTGACATTATAAGCACGTTTAGTAACATGCACTCTCCTTTCTAATTTTGTAGGATGACTTGGAACGCTATCAACCACATTACTTGATTTCTGTTCCTTTAGTTTTTGAAATATTGTACAGGTAAATATCCTCTTTAAATGAATAATCATTGGTGCGTGAATTTGGTTTCTGAATAATATTTTGAGGCAAATGTTTGAAGATTTAATAATTAATTATTTTGTTTTTTAAAATTTGTTTTTATTTAATAATTAGATCGTAGTAAAATGTAATCTATTAGGAAGTTAACTTTCATTGGTTTTGTTGATTGTTTCCTTTGTAGTGGGATCATGAAGCAGATATCTACGAGTTCTGCTGTTAGAAGGCTTGTCGCACTAACATTCATTAGTGTGAGCTTAGCATACATGGAATATAAGCGTATTTATGAGGTTTGTGAATCTCTTCACTTTATCTGATCTCCAAAGTGTCAACGTGCTTCTTCAGGCCTACTTTGATTCTTAATTTCCTTACACTTTCTATAAAATTTGTGTTTTCTTTCCATTTTTGTCTTTTCTTGCTTTCGGAATTCTCTCTTAATGATTTCTTATTTTATCCAAAATGAAAGTGAAAAGGGTAAACCACATGATGATTTGGAAATACTAATTGATGTGTGAAGCAAAATTTGCTTGAATGAGGAGGATCATTGCAGAACTATTTCTCACCAAAGATATTTCTTTTGCTAATTTCAAATATGTTTTAGGGTAAATGTTTACCAATGAACAAGAAGCAGGCCTCCTACGTCTATTCAATGTTGGAGTGGCTGTGGGCCAGAATTATTGCCACATTATTACTTCCAATTCATATTTTGGCAAAGAAACTTGTCTACAATAAAATCCATTCAGCTATTGGAATATCAAAGGTTTTGTTCTCTTCTACTACATTATCTTTTAATACTTATTTCACTTAAATTTGTTAGTGGTACTTCTAATATTTTTTTTTTCTCTAATTTTTTTTTATCATCTTGGTCCTTGCATATAAAATTTTTGGTCTCTGCCCATGGAATGTGCGAATGAGAGTTTAGAAAAAATGAAAGAGATAAAAAGAAGTAATGAAAGTTTATGATCTTAGGATTGAATGATACAAGCTGAGAGCCACTACACTAGATATATTTATAACGCATATTGCATGTAGACGTTCATGTAGACGTACAAAGATAGTATATTTATTCTATGTAACATCTCTCCTTAAACTGATGAAATGGTTTGGTTGGAAATAACTCTTAGTTTATCTGTGAAAGATGAAAATGATTATCTAGACAATGGTTTAGTTAGAAGATCAACTATTTTTAGAGTACCTGGAATGTGAATGAGATGGACTTCTGGAATGTGAATGAGATGGACTTCCTTGTGTTGTATGGTGTCACGAACAAAATGCAAGTCTAGATCAAATTGTTTAGTTTTGGAGTGCATTATTGGATTTGCAGCAAGAAGAATTGCACCCAGATTGTCACTGTAAATCTTCGGTATTGAAAATGGTATGCGTAATTCATGTAGGAGATTATGAGTCCATTTGATCTCAGTTAAAGTTGTTGCAATGCTATGATATTTTGCTTCAGAAGTACTCCTGGAGATCACATTTTTTTTGTTGGAAGCCCACGCCATTGGATTTTTTCTAAGAAACACTGTGTAGATCGTAGTGGATTTTCTGTCATCAAGGTTAGAATCCAATCAAGTCGTCAAAACCAGTGATAGTGAGTTGTTGAGACTTGTGAAGGAGAAGACCATGTGACTGAGTTCCAACAAGGTAGCATACGATAATTCTAGACGTGTGATTAGAATATACTGAAGAGAACCAACAATGGACTGATACAAGGAAAGATCTTCAACGACAATGATTCCATCATGTGTTAGACACATAAAGGATATCATTGGTGTAGGATGGGGCTTGGACGTAGTCATGCCTGATTTATGCAGTTAATCATTTATGTATTTTGGTTTATGGAAGATGAAGAGAGCCATTAGCAGTTCATGAAGCCTCTACTCCAAGAAAATAATGAAGTCGGAACTACATATAATAATTATATCATCAACACATATCATAACAAATACTTAACATTGTTGTAAATTTTAGTTTATGAGTAACCAAACATGGAGAGAGTGTTACCTAGCTTTTAAAACCATGAGCGTGGAGCTTGTTTGAGCCCGTAGATCGCCTTATAAAGCTTGCAAACAAGATTGGAAGAGTCAATTTGAAATCTTGGAAGCTGAAACATATAAATTTTTTCTTGAAGATCACCATATAGAGGAAGAAATTATTTATATCAATTTGGTTTATTGGCCAATTATGAGTTAAAGCAATGGTTAAGATGATCCAGATAGTGGTTGGTTTGACAAATAGACTAAATGTTTCAGAGTAGTCAATGTCTTCTTGTTGATGCAGTCTTTGGCTACAAGCCTGACTTTATGACGTTGGAATGTTCCATCAGTTTGTATTTGTTTTTGAAGAGCCATTTACAACCAATGGGTTGAAGACCAATTGGTGAAGGAGTAAGAGTCCAAGTATTTTTGGTATGAAGAGCTTCATACTCATCTTGCATGATACTGAACGAGTGAGGGTATTGTAAAGTTTATTTGATTGTAGTTGGAATTGGAGAAATATCAGTTGAAGTAAAAAAAACATGTGGTTTAAATATACCAGATTTATATTGTGTGATCATATGATGATTATTTTGTATAAGAATAGAGGATGGGGGATCTGCGAATGTGATGTCTTGTAATGTACCGCTTACTTGAAGGAGACAAACAAATATAACCCTTATAATTTGAACTATAAGCAAGAAACAAACAAATGGATGAGCAAAAATTTAATTTCTCTTTTGTTGAAGGGTGGCATTAGGGGACAACATGCATAGCGTAAAGTTTTGTAGAAGAGATAAATCTGGCTACTTATGAAAAAGAAGACGATAAGGATTATCAAAGTGAATAATAGGAGAAGGTAAAACATTAATAATTGTAGTAGCAGTAGTGAGGGTTCCCCAGAATTCTAGATCAAGTGAAGCATTGGCAAGAAGAGATAAGCCAACATCTGTAATATGACGATGTTTGCGTTTGATGAAGCCAATACGCTCATGCGTATAGAGACATGTTAAATGGTGTTTGATGCCATTTTTAGTAAGATAAGATTTTAAACTGAGAAACTCTTTTGCATTATCCGTTTGAATGCTTTTGAGTTGAAAATCAATTTGTTTTTTAGCAAAAATCTTGAAAGATTTAAAAACTGTAGGAGCTTGAGATTTATGTTGTAAAAGATAAAACCAAATATACTTTGAATATGCATCCAAAAAAACAATGTAATAGTATGAACCATTAGAAGAAGGAATGGGAGATGGACCCGGATATAAAAAAAAAACAATTGTAATTATGCAGTATAAACAATGTCGGAATCACTGAAAGGTAGTTGATGAGCTTTTCCAATAATACAATAAGTGGTTGAACCAACATTGTTGATATACAAACCAAAATCATTACCTATTTTCACAGTGTCAAAACCAGTGTATGAAGCCTTTTAAGAGACGTTGGTGTCATCATGAGTGAAATGATGGGATGCACTGCTATCTGGATACCACAAGGGATCATGAACCATGGATGGTGTACCAAGAATTGATGGTTCATCATCTTCACTGGTTGTGGGAACAAACTGAGACATGTTAACACTGATTTAAGATAAGATGGATGATCATATATGTGCCAACAATCAGAAGCATAATGGCTAGACTAGCAAATTTGACATTGAATCTTGGAGGAAGGTGTAGAATTGGACAAAGTGGAGGAAGAAGATCAAGAATTTTTATTTGTTGATCTTGCACAAACAAATCGATATGGTTGTTTGGAAAAAGAAGGATGTAGTTGACCACGACCATTTCTATTATAATTGTTAGAAGAACTTGAGCGAGAAGGAAATTAAGAGAAAGATACAATGTTAGCTTGCAAAAGAAGATCAGTGGACGAGCAAAACTTCTCAAGTCTTTCTTCTTGGACAAAAAGAAGCACCTTCACCTCCTCAACAATGTATGGATCAAGCGTGAAGGTGACAGAAGTAATGAAAGCATTGTACTCATTGGATAAGTCATCAAGAATGGACTCAATCTGATCGTCTACTATAATTGGACATCCAACAACGACCAAGGTGTCAACAATCTTCTTGATATCAAGAAGAAAGGTAGAAATTGAATGATCACGTTTAAGAGTACGTAATTGAATCTTTAGCTTTTTAACACGTGCGTGAGTTTGGGAAGCATAATAGGTTTGCATATTGGACCAGGTTTGATGAGAGGAAGAAAGGCCTACCATCTTCGTGAGGAGAGACAATGACGTAGATGCAAGAAGCCATGCGACAAAGGCTTGATCTTTTTTATCATAAGAAATAAAAGCGATGGAGAGAGTAGTAGTGGAGGCATCATCGTCTGATGAAAATCATCGAGGAACAGGGGCAGTGTCCAAGAAACGGATTACGTTAAGACTACGTAGAGTGGCAAGAAATTGTTGTTTCCAGATGAGATAATTGTCGTAATCTAGTTTGAAATGAATTGAACTAGTGAATATGTGAGGAATGAAAGAAGCGGAAGCGGAAAAGTTTTCCGTGGTGGTTGTAGCTGAGAGCGTTGAAGTCATAAGTGGCTCTAGATACCATGTGAATGAGAGTTGAGAAAGAAGGAAAGAGATAAAAGAAGGGGGTAATGATACATTGATAACCCACAATTTTTATATAACCATATTACAACTCCCAATGCTATTATTTTAATATCTTTTTATATTATTTAATTCAAAACTTATCCTATATTATATATATATATTTATTTATTTTTAAGCTCATCACATCAAGAGTTGTATACAACTCTGAAGGTTGTCAAAATACCATTTTCCTTTACTCTATATAATAGAACGCATCGTGATTTGAAAGTGGCCTCTTGTTTGTAGCATTTTGTGTGACACATCACCTTGACATTGACTCAAATATGAAAGAAAGATAATGTTTATACAAAAAAAGAGAGTAAACTATTAGTATAATTAATGTTATTATTTCAAAAATAGTTTTTTTTAAAAAAAAATTCATGTTAGGCATCACTATGAAACCTGACACCCCAAACACCATAAATCATATGGCATCATATGAAACATAGCATACTAGGAAAAAAAAAAAAAGAACAAACAAACAAACATGAGGGGACTAGACCAAACACATGCAAAGAAATACAAAGAAAATTCCCTATATAACAACCTAAGCAAAACGTTACATAGGAAGTTTATACCTATTATGCAAAAAATATAAAGAAATGCTAGATGACATACTTATATACCAAACATATTCAAGCATATTATTGAACCCTAAAGAAGCAAGTTTATCAGCACAATGGTTGCCATCCCTAAAAATATGAGAAAGTTTAAACTTAATATCTTTAGAAAAAGACAAACATTTATTCCATCTACTATGGATAGACCGGAACGAGGTGCCTGGAAGAATAAGCAAGATAGATCAAGGTAGAATCACTCTCCAGCCACAAACATCTATAACTAGCCTCTTTAGCATGATCAATAACAATGATAACTCCCATAAAGGAAGAATGGATCCCACGAAAAGAAGAAAAACTAGCAAGAGACTCCCTCATACTCTTTCTAAAGATCTTAACACAAGCAATAAGATCAAGAGAACCTCTAGTAGTATCATCAATATTAACTTTAATCAAATTAACAAGAGAAAAACTCCATAATACATGAGTATTCTAGAAATAATAATTTTTTATTTTATAAAATCAAGAATGTTAATTGAACTAACATTAACCTTTTTCGTCATAATCAAATATGTATAAATTAAAAAGTTATAAATTACTTTTTTTTAAATTGTGTAAAATTGAAATAATATTTCAAAAAAAAATATAAAATAATAAATATTAATTTACACAATTATTATATGTAAAATAATTTCTATAATTAATTATTTTATCATTTCGATCTTTGTAATATAAAATTTAATTTTAGTAGTATCTATAATATAAACTTTTCTCTTTTTTTATTCTTCATGTCAAGGTTTTATCTTTTACGGAAGATGTTATATACGAGATGTATTATGACGTTATATATCTTGATTAGGTAGGGTTATGCTTGGCAAATGGCTACACTTTACTCACAAGAACGAAAATAATAACATTTTATATCATGGACACCAAAATTTCTACATAAAATTAAGCATCAAAATGAGTATATTAGAAGACCATGTTCTAGTTAAGAGTTTAGGTGGAATTAAACCATAATATTCAAGTGTCCCCTTTGGGTTAAGGTTCTTTGTATTTGTAGGGAGATTATAACGAGGGTTCTTTTGAAAGGCTTATAGGGACTGCAAAAACAACTTGGGTCAAGGATGTCCATTTCTTTTGGATTGTTTCATCCTGCACCTCCACCTCCATATGTTTTTCTCTCATCTCTATATAAAATATGAAAATATTTTTTTATCCTTTTTTGCCACTTCCATAGAGTAACTTTCGGATTATGTAATCCGGACACGCATTTGAAAAAAGACTTCCATATTACATAATCCGGAAGCTAAAAAAGACTTCCGAATTATGTAATTCGAAAACTAATTATGCATCTGAAAAATGGCTTCTAAATTATATAATCTGAAAGCTAATTACGAATTTGAAAAAAGACTTCTAGATTACGTACTGGAATATTACAGAGGGACATTTTTAGAAATATGAATATTACAGAGAGAAGAATATATGGAGCGGCAGGAAGAAATAGCCTTTCTTTTGTTATTTTGTGTGTTACTTTTTATTCCACCTAGGGACGATTGGGCCTTGGTCAGGTTGAAGCCTAACGAACAAAGGGATGTTTTTTCTTGAATCCAATAAAAAAAAAAAAATTACTCCATCAAATAGGTGAAATGATCAAATGTTTCATTTAATTTGTCTTCATTCTGAAAAGATCTTTCCAGAACACAGTTCAGAAAATTATTCAAGAAATATATTTAAGTTTATCAGTTAATCCTAGTCATAACGGTACAAGTATATTTAACTTAATTATTTTGTATGTTTTTTCTATATCTTATTTGTTGTCTTGTTTTGTTAAATGCAATATTGTCTTTCTCTTAAAAATAAGTTTTATGAAAATTATGAAAAAGGAATTCCAGTTAAAATCTGGAGGATCACATGATGTTATTAAAATAGTGATTCATGATAGTTATGGTACTAACTAACCAAATTAGTTTTAATAATTCATATAATTTTAATATTCTTACTTTGGATTACTCCATTAAGGAGGCATTTTTATAAGAACTTATGGCCATGGACTTCTAGTGATCTCCCTTTTTTCTCTTTCTCTTGCCTCATCAGTGATCCAGTATGGAGAAGTCCTTCTAGGTTGAATCAACATTTTAACTAAGATTAAAAATCATAGAAAAAAACTAACGAGATATTGTATTTCATTCTTGTTGGATGAGATTAAGTGTCACACCTCATAAAGTGAGATAAAAAAAATCTTGCAATCCTACTTTCATACGGAAACACTTTCTGAACTAGGTTTGTGAGTTTTTACTTCTCAAGGAGATTTTTCTCAAGTGTGTCATTATTCTATTTTGTTTTTTTTTTTGTTTTGCTAGTTATTTGTCTCGTAAGTATTCATTCTGTATAACAAAAAAAAGAATTAGTTCTGATTTTTTCAAAACTTTGATCCTATCTTGAGTTTGGAGGGAGAGAGATTGTTCATTCATATACTTGTGTCATTGTTCATGATTTTGGAAATTGTGATTTGACGAGAGAAACTTCTTGATTCTGTAAAGGCTGGAATAAGTGGAGGTGGTAGTTTGCCATGGGAAGTGGATAAGTTTTTCGAGGTATGATATTTCAAACATGTGTAACTTGTTACAAATATTTTGGAATCTACTTGGCCACTTCACATTACTGTTTCTTTTATATCATGCAGGCAATTGGTGTTAAAGTACAAAATGGATATGGTTTAACGGAAACTTCACCAGTTGTTGCTGCTAGACGACCTGGATGTAATGTAAGCAACTTATTTAATGCAATGAAAATTGAAGAATAATGTTTTACAACTTTCTATGTATTATTTGAAGAAGAATGTGCATCATGTGGTGCCTTTATCTAAGAATGTTACAGATACAATCTTGTGAAGGTTCTTGGATCTATTGGGCATCCAATTCATGAAACAGAATTCAAAATTGTAGATTCTGAAACTGGTGAAGTTCTTCCACCTGGTTCAAAGGGAATTTTGAAAGTCAGGGGTCCACAAGTGATGAAAGGATACTTCAAGGTAATTTGCTCTGTTAGAGTGCTTCTATTAGTGCTGTTTTGTGGATGAAATTGTGATAGTTATCTGTGTTTGTATTAGAATGATTTAGCTACAAGTGAGGCCTTAGATGGGGATGGATGGCTGAATACTGGTGATATAGGGTGGATTTCTCCCCATCATTCAACTGGGCGGAGTCGTCACTCTAGTGGTATGATTGTTGTGGAAGGTCGTGCTAAAGACACTATCGTGCTTTTAACAGGTAAGTTGAAGTTTCAACACTATTAAGAAAATAATAATAATCAAATTATTCAATATATTTTTGAAACCTCAATTTCAATTTCTTCCTGTGCACAAAATCCTTATGATTACGAGGCTTTTATTTTTCCCTTTTCAAGTATTAACCACTTGTTCTAATAAGAGAAGGTGAAAACGTTGAACCGGGGGAACTTGAAGAAGCTGCAATGAGGAGTTGCTTAATTCAACAAATTGTTATTGTTGGGCAGGTGAACTCTTAGATTCTTTCATTTTCTTATAGATGAAGCACTACCTATTATGAACTCTTAGTGATTTAACTTGTTAATAACTGTAAGGATAAGCGTCGTCTAGGAGCTGTAATAGTTCCTAACAAAGAAGAAGTGTTGATGGTAGCAAGGAAATTGTCAATTATAAATTCTGACAATTCAGATGTCAGTGAGGAAAAAGTTAAGACCCTAATTTATAAAGAGTTAAAAACCTGGTAAGACATGCTTTCACTTCTCTTTCTTTTCAATGCATCAAAAAGTTTATGCTTATTATGTTAGGGAAAGACACTATTAACTATATCTTTAAAAAAAAGTTTTGAGCAATATTTAAGGGGACTGAACTCTTTGTTTTGAAACAAATTTGTTTCATACCTTTGATGCTGACTAAATAAAATAGAGTTCTTTCCTATAACTAGTTTCATTACAAGAAAATTATTAAATATAATTAATTTTAAAAATAAATAATAAATAATTATTATATTAACTAATTAAATATTATTTTATTATTATCTAGAGTATTTTCTATTATTAATAAAATTTATATACTAATTTTTAAATTGGTATCTAATTAACTATCAAAATTTTAGCTAGTAAGAATCTAAATTAATCGATAGCTAATTTGATACTAATTTAAAAACTAGTTTAGAAATTTTATTAATAATAAAAACTACCTTAGATATTAAGAATTTTTTTAATCTCTAAAATAGCAATACAAGAAAAACATGAAATATAAACCAATTTTATAGACAAAAAAATAATTAGTTGTTATGGTAACTACATTAGAGACCATTAAAAAAATTGGTTTCTAAATTAGTTTCTATTATTGTTAAATGGTTTCTAAATTGGTATCTAATTAGCTACCAAGGTTTTAACTACCAATTATTTAGTTTCTAAATTTAGTAGCAAAAACCTTGGTTGCTAATTAGATACTAATTTAGAAACCATTTAACAATAATAGAAACTAATTTAGCAACAAAAAATTTTTAGTCTCTAAAATGATATCTGATTTAGTCAATATAGCAACTAATTATTTTTTGTCTCTAAAAAATGATTTTTATTTCATGATTTTCTTGTAGTGTAGTATCTAATTTAATAAATATAACAACTAATTGTTTTTTATTATAAAATTAAACTTTTATTTAATGATTTTCTTATAAGGTTCATTAATCAGGATATCACATGTTAATATTCTTGATGACCAAAATAAAATGGAAATAAAAGAAAGAGTTTACATGTTAGCTAATTGGTGTTCAATGATTTTATTTCCTATCTATACTCTATAATAATCTTGGTTGATTTGCATTTTTCCCATTCTTTGTGTCCTGTTCATCATGCAGGATGTCTAAATCTCCATTTCAAATTGGACCAATCCTTCTTGTAAATGAACCCTTCACGGTTAGATTTTTTAATCGAATTCAAAGTCATAGTATATTTTGTATGTTGTTTGTTATTTACATAACAAAACTGATAAATTTGGTTCATCCTTTTCTCTAATGGTAGATTGATAATGGTCTAATGACACCCACCATGAAAATTAGAAGAGATAGAGTTGTGACTCAATACAAGGATCAAATAGACAACCTATACAAGTGACCTACTGAGTGTCAATGGCACCATATATGCAAAGACAAGAAAGCTTAAACAGAGATGTAAGACAAGGTGTAAAGTCATAATCCTGGGTGACAATCTTTATATATGTTTTTTGGTATCTAGCAAAATGGAAGATGATTCTCAACCATACATTGAAGTTGATCTGTTAAAATGTTTTTGGCTCAAACTAAGATGATCTGTATTAAATTGAAGTTCAATTTGCCTTAGATATTGAATGTGATAAAAGACATTCTTTTTTGAAAAATCAAATGGTATGAGTTACACTAATTTTAATGTAAGTTAGTTAAATGTTATAAATTTAAAAAAATCCTAATGTAAGTATTGTATCCTAACCCTTTTGAGTTTTACTTTGGGTAGAATGGCTAATGGAGAGGGAGTTTGACAACTTTTTAACATTATTGTTCATTTGGATTATAACTATTAAATTTACATTTAACTTATCACATAATTTATTTGCATTATAAATTTAATTAATATAAATATTTTAACTAAATTTTCTATTAATTCTGAATTTTGTCAATATTTTCTTTGTAAAATCCAGCACTAATAAGATTTATAGAAATTTTTATTCTAAAACTTTATAAAATATGAGAATGAAGGTAAACCATATATACTTCATAGAAATACATACTAGAATAAATTAAAAATCATTTGAAATATTTTTTTTAATTGAAATACATGATTTTGCGTTTACTAGTCTTAGAGAATCTTGATGAGAGAATTTTGTTTAATAGTATTAGAGAGTCTTAATGAGAGAATTTTATTAATTGTTCAACAACAAATAAAATGACTATTACAAGTATTTATAATATTTACAACGTTCAAAAGTGGTGTGTTATGAATTTACAATGAATAATTGTACATTAACAAACATGCAAATAGTTGGACAACTCTAGAGTAACAATTCTCATCTTGACACATGTACATTAACATGCAAGCAAGCAGATGAATAATTGTACACTAACAAACAAACAAACAGTTGGATAGTTGTACACTAACAAAAAAAAGCAAACAATTGGACAGGTGTACACTAACAATTCTTACTAACATCTCCCTCAAAGTCAAGGAAATGATTTTTCGGAAGAAAATGTTTTCACATTGAGTTTGCTTCGAAGAACGTAAATTGAGCTTAAAATAACGACTTTGTTATATCATATGCCCACTAATCAAGAGCAGGAGTATGATAAATATAAAACCAACATCAATCTCTATGTGTTAGTACGATTATGAAAAACTGGATTGTGAGTGATGACTACAACACTTTGATTGTCACATAAAAAGTATTGGAGTAGTGTAGGAAAATTTGTATTTATGTGAGTAAAGTAGAAATTCATGAAAGTTCAATAAATGTTTAAGCTAAACTTCTATATTTTGTTTTGGTATTGGAGCGAGCAATAAGTTGTTGTTTACGAGAGAACCCAGATATTAAATTAGGATCAAGAAAAATGGTTGTTGCTGAAGTATAACGTCTATTGCCAACATTTGATGCCTAATTAGGAATATCATACCAATCCAAGAGCACCAAATGATTTATAATGAATATAAGGATGTCTACAATTATTTGGAGAAAGATACCAACCAGAGTCATTCCAACAATCAACAATAGTAGAGGTAAGACTAATTCTTTCAAGATAAGGTACCCCAGTAATAAAATAAATACATTTAGAAAAATAACATAAATCATTCCATAAATTAATCTGATCACCACTCTCAACAGTCCAAAAATTATTATGTAAAACAATATCATAATATTCATTAATATCAGGTCAAATAAACGAAGAATGAGAAGAAGACACAATAATATCAGACCAAGGCATATTTGTGTAGGCAAAATCCCAAGCTAACCGAAGAAGATATGCTTTGTTTTTCACCTGCAAATTAAGCACTTGCAAACCCCCATCGTGCTTAGAACTTCCACCAAAATTCCATTTAATAATAACCAAACCAACCTTATTAACATCCCTAGTCCAAACAAAATTTCTAATCCATCTGTTGAGGCCATTTATAAATTTGAAAATTGTATGCATAGTTAACTAATTAAAACTATTATGGAAAGACGAGACATCTTGCTAGCAATTGATGGTTTGCACAATAGAAAGCTGATAAAACTTAAGGAATAATGCAACTTGCACAACAAAATATTAATGGTGCTAAACCGAAGATTTTGGGAAAAAATTCACAATGATTGGAGTTAAAGCAACAACATCTAATAATCTCATTCGAGGTAAATGCTTCATATGTGATAGAGCTATTGATGTTTTTTATGATTCAGGAGCTAGCGATTGTGTGAAGAATCTTCATTTTCCTATCATATCCATGCCCTATGATATTGTGGTATCTAGTCTTACTGATGAATCCATTACTACTTCTTTTGCATGCTTAGGATGTTTTGTGATCATACATGGTAGAACTTTTTCAATAGACATGATTTGTTTCCCGTTCTCTTGTTTGGATGTAGTATTAGGAATGGATTGGTTTTCATCCAATCATCACGTCCTTCTCTGACTACAAACATAAAACTTTGATCTTTAGTACACCTTCATGAAAAAACTCTAGATTTTTAAGTAAAGGTGACTCTAGACAAATAAAAGATATTAAAGCTTTTATGATCTTATTTTCTTTCGTTGTAGAAGAATCTCTTTATGTGAATAATGTTCCCATTGTTAACGAGTTCCCTAAAGTCATTCTTGAAGTCATAACTAAGTTCCTGCCATAAAGAGAGCTTGAATTCACAATAGACCTAATCCCAAGTTTTAGTAGGATATCTATTGTCCATATTGCATGTCTTTAGTAGAACTAGTTAAGGTGAAGAAGCAAGTGGAGGAACTTTTACAAAAATAGTTTGTGAGACCAAGGTGTATTCCCTTGGGGAGCACAAGTGTTATCGGTGAAAAAGAAAGATGGTGACATGTGAAAGTGCATTGAGTACCGTCAATTCAATGAAGTGACGATCAAGAATAAATACCCATTGCCAAAGAACTTTTTCTACTCATGACCATCTTTAAAAAGTTTACAAAAGCATTTGTTGAACTTGTTTGCAAACCCAATAGACGACCCCCTAAGCATCTAATAGGCATTTTTCCAAGAAATTTTAAGCTCTATTAACTCCTCCCTTACTAGAGCTAACCATTTATTTTGTATATGATCTATAAAAACTCCTTGCTAAATAGAGAATATTTCACAAAATAAAGGTTTTACAAAGAAAATGCATTCTCTTTATGTTACCTAGTAGATGATCTATTGATTTTTCACTAAGAACCTTTACGAGCACTTTTTCATGCAAAATAATATATTCATGTAGAATGGCTTATAGATTCAATCGTCCTTTCTACATAAGAAAACTTTTATTTATAAAAATCTTGTAAAATGTCATTGGAACTATCATGCAAATCCTTTGTCCTTGAGTCAATGCTTCATCAAAGTATGGTTGTCTTTTGGTTGACATATTTTTTTTTTAGCAATGAGCTTACTATGCATAAGACATTTTTTTTCTCTAGAAATACTTCATAGTGCTAATAGCACCAAATTGAACATACTATCATTTAAATGGTTGGTTCACTTTATTAAAATTTACATGGGAATCTTTGATTCAATTGATGATGAGAAAATGGATTAGTAATTCGAATTGTTTATTATGATATCCACATGTTGTCTACTTTTTATTGGTAACGTTATCTAGTCTCTTTGTGCTTCTTATGTTGTCATATATTCTTGGTTGTCCAACTTTAAATATCTTCTTTGCAAACCATCTAATGTTTAGTTTTTTTATCTAATGTCTAGTCATTTTGAACTTTTGAAAATACTTATATTATTTTTGTATGCTTGTTTGCTTTTATCATAAAGATCTATTTTTCTTTATTCACACTTTAAAAAAACATGATTAAATAAATCAAAATTTAGTATTATTTATTATCACTAATATCATTGGTTGCCTCAAAAAGTTTCAAAAACACTATACTGATTGATAAAGATTAAACTAGTGTCTATCCATGTATTACATCCTCTATATCTTAAAAAATACTTGTTTAATAAAACTTTGTTGTTGCTGTTATTAAAGCTATGGTTTGCATCCAAGTCAAAAGATTTTTCTAGTTATGTCCACATGGTCCTTAAACACAAAAGTAAAAATGAATCATCAAAAGAGATGGGCATTCAAAGGGAAGGTAAAGGAAATCATATATGCCATTTTCATCTTTTATATTTATGCAGTTGATATTATCCTGAAAATAAGAGGCTGATTAAAAAAATTCCTGAAAATAAGAGTGCAAATCGGGAAACAACTAGTCTGCATACAATGATCCTCCCACATACCTTCCTAGTTTATACTATGATGAAAATAAAAATATCTATGCTGCTATAATATAATGAATTGATTAGTGTTTTGCTGGCCATGTGTTGTTTTTGCAGGCACAAATAACAAACTCTATAATGACATAGAGTCTAGTATCTTGCTTTGAAGCTACGAAATTCTCACACCAAATAGCACTCTTGTTGTCCCACAAATGTGTATGCCATGAAGTAATTTTTACATATATTCCAAGTATCTATTTTGGGCAAACCCCTTTGTCCCACAGTACAAAACAAATCTTAACATTTTCACCCACAAAAGAATATAAACTAGATCCTTAAAAAACCAGTGTCCTACGTGCAAACATAAGCCTCTTCACCATACCATTTTGTATTTACCATGTTAAATATATAAAAACAAACCATTGTCAAGTCCCAAACGCTTGCTACTACTGAAGCCTTTACTTGTCTTGATGTTAAACAGAAGCACTTGTCCAATAGTAATATTCAGATAATTTATGTCTATTTTTATATGTTGGCCTCAACCGAGTCACACCGACACAGAGGTTGAAAGAAGCTGTTTCATATAATTGATGGAAATACTATTCAAATGTTAAGTTTCAAACCTGTGCAATGTGTGCCACTTTCTGTGATTAATCTAAAATAATAGGAACCAATTCCAATTAACACACTCAAATCACAGTTTTATCCTTGCCTTTGCAAATTCCATGTGTAATA
Organism: Phaseolus vulgaris; assembly: GCF_000499845.2. Lineage (NCBI taxonomy): Eukaryota > Viridiplantae > Streptophyta > Magnoliopsida > Fabales > Fabaceae > Phaseolus > Phaseolus vulgaris. The sequence continues at coordinate 6,506,691 of NC_023757.2, forward strand.
ATTTGAGGATGGTGTGAAAATAACTCTTTTAAGTTATGTTTATTTTGTTGATTTTGTTGGAGTCTAAGGAAATTCATAAGGATCCCACCAATCACCTTTTGGTTGAGGTCACAAAGACTGAGTTTAGGTTGGGCAACTTAGAGAAATATGTACCAAATATTTTAGATGCATAATTTAAGTCAACACTCACTCACCTTTATCTCTGTTCTTTCCTTTTTCTTTTGTCATCATAACTCCCTTCCTATAATCCTATTTACCTTATCCCACATTTGTTCATGTATTCTTTTTTAAGTATGTGTAAGGTCTTCAATAAGAAACTTGGCTAAAACAGATAAGTAACTATTTACTCCCATGATTTTCTGCATCTTTTTGCACAATTATCTTATAAACTTAAATTTTACAAAGAATGGACAAAAATAAAAATCAACCAAGCATCATCATATTTAAATGCCACAAAACCAATCATGTGTTTCCTATGAAGACTTGTTTTAGGGGCCACAAATAGAAAGATATTATTTGAATTTTATCTTCAAGAGAGCCACTTAATTTGAATTATCCCTTACATATACATTATTATTAGCGAAGTAAATCATAGTCTTCACAGAAAAGAAAGAAAAACCATCTGTAGCACATGGAAAATAACATAATTTCCATGTTGTCCAAAGAGTTTGGTGAAGTGCGTTCCATCAGCTTGTCACTAATGCAACTTGCATCTTTTTCAAAAGGGTGGTGTCATATAATATAATATTCTCTATATAGTGCTTCTTAGTGGAAGGTGGAAGGAAGTGTACATCCAAGACTCAGAACAGAAGAATGGCCGCAAAACCATGGACCATTAGACTTTGTTTCTTCTACTTCATGCTCTTCAGCTTTATGCATTTCAGCTGCTGCACTGTGCTCTCATTCACCAGTCATGTAGGCAGATGCAATGGCACCATAGCTGACTGTAATCAAGAAGATGAGCTGTTGATGGAGTCAGAAATAAGCCGAAGGTTTCTGGAGCAGAAGTCATACATTTCCAATGGAGCTTTACAGAGAGACAAACCAGTTTGTAATGGTGGTGGCTCTGGTGAAGCTTATAGTAACAGTGGAGGATGTCTTCCTCCCCCCTCAAATCCTCATAATAGAGGCTGCTCTAAGTACTACCGTTGTAGGTCTGACTCTTGACTGCATCTCCATGTAAAGAATCTTTGAAGGTTGTTCATGGATGAAGCCTTTTTACATAATCTTTATGTTGCCCATTAAATTTCCTAGGAACTTTTGAATTTGAAATTATAGAAAATTTCCAAATGGTTCTCTAATAACTAATATCACACTACTGCTAGCAGATTGAGTGCACTAAAGCAAAGATCAATCGCTATGATTATATCAATTATCAGTATCTTTTCATGTCCAACTCTTTCTCTTTGTTCCATTATGCTAGTTGGAATTTAATTTTTCTGTGTGTTTTGGTGGAATGTTTTTGTAATGCATATTTATAAATGCAAACATAAGGTATAAAATGCAATATGAAACACAGTTTGCAATCTTAGAGAGTAGGCATCAGCCATAATTCTAGTTTAAGTTCCACATACAAAGACCCAATATCAACATACATGATAAATAAATGTTGAATTAAAAACCACTAGTGTATGATGTATCCATTAGATAATAAAATTGGCTTGGCAATGTGAGGTGAGTTGCAAATTGATAGACAGCAACTGGTATGAGAATAAGGACTGAATACAATTTGAGTACAAGGATTCCCTTCCAAGATACTGAGTGCTTGGTCTTCCGATAACATGGGTGGTAAAGGTTGAGAAGTTTCTTACTGAGAGAGAGCCTTGTTTAGTAAAGAAACATGGAACACAGGGTGAATTTTACTCTATGGTGGAAGGTCTAACTGAAAAGTAACTGCTCCAATCTGTTTTTTTATCTGATATGGACCATGAAAACGTGGACTCAACTTCTCATTTCTCTTCCCAGCCAATGATACATGGTTGTAACTTGAGATACACCCAATCTTCTTCATCTGATTCTGTGCTTTGGCCAAATTTCCTTTGAGATCATGTAACATTTGATCCCTGTCATTGGTCAACACGTTCACCTCTTCCACAGCTGACAGAACTGTGGCTGCTTTCAGAAGATAGGGTGGGTCACCACCATACAATGATTTGAAAGGAGTCAATTTCAGAGAATTGTTGTAGTTAGTGTTAAACCGGAACTTAGCCCAACTCAACCACTTAGGCTTAGTTCTTAGTTCCATTGAGGCACCTTAGATAAGTTCCCAAGCATCGGTTGACCACCTAAAGGGATGGCTAAGTGCAAGGAAATGAGCATATTTAGTGAATCTGTCAACCACTACTGCGATGAAATCTTTTTCGTGAGACTTTGGAAGCCCTTCAATGAAGATAGAATTGAAATACGATTTACTTATAAGAGGCCTAAAACAAATATGCTATGTGAAGAAAGTCAAATATGAAATACATAGATCCACATGTTTTTGTAATTTTACCTTGATAATTACGAGACGTTTCTTACGCTTTTATTTTATTTTTCATTTATATTAAAAAAACTACTAAAAACACATTTTTATTTTTTGTTTTCAGGGCAAATATTTGAAAACAAATATTAAACCATGGCATTTTTTTAATTCAAAACTAAACAAAAATAATAAAATCTGCATGCTAGCCTAAATTTTCCCACATTCCACTGCGTAAATTAAAAGTGTCCAATTGAGTAGGAGATACAAGAAATAGATAGATACATTCTCCTTTTTATCCGATTCTAAAATACCTGACATTTATTTCCTTTTAATATGAAAGTATAAGTGTTTAATTTGATAACAGTTATTAAAAGGATATTTTTAAATACTAACTTCTAAATCTGTTGTACCTTCCATTTTTTATTTTTATTTTAAAATACGCCCTTTTCTCTAGAAACTAGTTTTTTGAAAAAAAATTATTTCGATAATTAACTCGTTAGAAGTGCCGAAAAAGCTTTGGATTAAATATTATATTAATTGATTAGAGAAATAACTCTTGTAAAGAAACAAGTACCAGGTTGGATACAAAATAACTTTCTATATACCCCTTTGGTCAGCTAGATATAGAATATTATCAAAACATGGAAGATTATGCAACATTTGCTAGTGTTCGGGTACACCTATCGACACCATCACCACAGTGCCATTTGTCGGAGTTCAAGTCAGCATCGTAATTGTGCACATATAGCATCTTAAGTTGAAAAACAGTGGCTTCTGAAGCATCAGCAAACTCAATAAAATCCTAATAGCCAGCCGTAATAAAGTTAGAATGATGAATAAACAAAGAAAGGATGTCATAGTCTTTTAATCTAGGCTGGTAGGATCTAAATCAGTTATGATTCATTAACTGGAGAAAAAATCCTGATAAACTAGTGATGAATTCCTATCACATTCTGCATGAATTGCCTTCCATGATCCATGGCATATATGCTTGAGCCATGATGAAATAGTTTACGTTCTGTTTAAGACAGAGCACAAGCATACACAGGATAAGGACATATCTCAAGGATAATAACAGAAGTGACGAGATTTCCAAGCATAATTTTCTAGTTCAAATTCATCTAGTTTCCCAATCCTTCAATTTTCTGCTTCCTTTAGGTTTTGACATAGACGCGTTCATTGCTGCCATTTTGTCATTATACTTCGCACGAAGTGGGTCATTGTAAGTCCATCTGCATAACAATTCAACAAGAATGTTAGAAAACAATATTTCAGCAGTGAATATCTAAGTATTAAATGCTTCTTGTACTAGTAATAATTAACAAAGAAACCCTTTTTTCAGTGGAACGGAAGGCCTGGAGGTTAGCTGAACTAAGAAAAATGAATTCCTATAAACTGTGTTAACAAATCCCATACTAAAGCCCATCATTCCAAAGATTATTGCAATAAAATGATTGCAAACCTATTATTCACCTAAAATGAGTGCAGGAACAAATTCTGGTGTGAAATTAGTGTATAGACTCCTTTTGTAGTTATGAATCAGAAGTGTGGCAGAATTAATTTAATAAGTTACATCAACATCTAAACAGAAACAGCTTCAGCATTCGGTAGATAATATAAGTAGCATTTAAGATGGTCACCGAAGGACAGGGAATATATCTTTGTCTAGACATTAATTTCAAAGCATAACTTTTACATGTATACTCTCTCAGCATCAAAAAATTACAAGCAACAAAACAATAAAAGTAAAACTCAAGTACTATGAAAACCACTTTGCGTCAAGATCTTACTAAACATATAGAACTTAACTCTGTCAGTTTCTATTAACATTATCCTAGAAGTCCATTGAATCAACAGCATTACTGTGATACTTTGCATGTCAGTGTTGAGAAATTTTATTCAAACTAAAATTACTCAAGTCTGCAGATAAAGCTAATGAAATAGTTAGCTCCCTTTCCAAGTGAACCCACTTGAACATTTAGAACAAGGAGTAGGCACAGAAATCTTCCAAGCCATTTTTCATTCAGAAATCTAAAGAGAGATCCACTTGAACAGTCAAAGTTAAGAGTGCAGTAACACAGTTGCCCCACTTTAGCAGACACAATCTGCAATGATTGACCCTTTCAGCTACTCCCTATCACTCCAGCAAGGTATATGGTCAAAAGTGTGTAGGAAATCACTTGAAAGTGTGGGTGCAAGGACTGGAAGGAAAGTACCAACATACTCTAAAAGAAATATAATCGATACATGATCTGAATTTTATTACATAATATTTAAATCCAAATGCATGTATTGTTCTGTTTTGCCATATCTGTTGTTTTTAGTGGACTTGAGTATTACTAAATTCAGACCACAATTTTCTTCAGCCGAGAGGTGTTTGGCCAACAGAAGATACAAGGTAGAAGACTACATGTAGAAGAGTATAGAAGAATTTTTAAATTTCACCAATGTATTTTTAACTCCAAATCCGTAGTTTCCATATGAAAAATCAAAATACCGGGAACTTCTAATAAAAATATTAAATACTTAAAACTATAGTATTTAAATGCTCCAAAAATTCCTTTTCCTATTCTAAATTACCCTACCCAATTACAGCATAGGAGTGTACAGGAAAAAGGAAAAAGAAAGTATGTGTCTACCCATACTAAGAGAGGCACATATCTTTCAAACAAAATGCATTATGAAGGGCTAAAGACATATAATAGTTATTATAACTTCAATTCAAATCCCTATTAATGAAATGTTCAGAATTATCATACAAGAGAAATTATGAGAATGATGTTACTAAAACAATACAGAAATAATCACCATCATCATCAATTCCAAGACTATTATCAGAAATTAGGATGTTCAGTTCATGGTACAAACCATAGATCTCACTGGGATAGAAACAATAGGTAACTGCATTTTACAAGTAGCAGCTATGTATGCTCCCAAATTACTGATTCCAAAGCAAGACCAAGGGAGGATTCCTGTGCAAGACTTAAAGAGTATTTCAACCCATATTCTTGATCAACGTATTTTACCACAACTCATTTGTACCTCATACTGGACATCAGGAGCATGATGTCTGCAAAATTGGACATCTAGATTTGACCCAGCATAAGACTAGACAGACTCAGACACATTATTAGAAACAAACAAGCCTAACTCACTCCTAAAAGCTAGCTCAAGGAGGAGGAATATTCAAGCTTTAGAAAGAGTATCATGGCCATATTCCTAGTTGATGTGAGACAAGGTTATTAGAACCTGTCCAGTCGCTAAACCAGGAAAGACATGGATTAGAGGTTCAAAGATTCAATCGAAGTCTAACCAATTCAATAAAATACTATTATTTTAATTTTTTTATATAATAATACAACATATTAACCAGTATTAATAAAAATAATGCATAAATTTCTAAAATTAAAATTTAAACTTCACTTAAAAGTATCATAAAGTTATAACATATAACAAAAGTATGTCATATATGAAAGCAAACAAATCTAATTCATCATATTTAACCTTGATAATAACAAAAATCCATTTGCAACTACAAGTCTATTGAAAAACCAACCGCAACAAAAAGAAACACATATTTTTGAGCCAGCTAGTTGAACCTTTCTACCCACCAGTTTTATCCCAATTTTAATCAAATCCAACTTTTAGGAAATTTTGGACTGGATATTCTTTGGTTCCTAGTTAAACCGGTCAATTCCAGTTCTGACAACCGTAATGCAGGACATCTTAACAATCTTAAGGAAAAATAATAGAGTATAAATTAGGCCTTGTATAACTAAGTATAGATGTAAAAATATCGAAGTGTAAAGCAAGCAATGTAACAGAAAAATTGGTTATATATGGAGTTACCTTTTAGATAAAATAAAACATGGGCTGCTAATGAACAACTCATTTAAATTGTGGCATGCAATATGATCCTAATATCCAGAAAATTTCACAAAAGTATTAATCATGAAGACCCAAACAGAAGAGAAGACATGGCTGTTATTGTAAAATTTCAAAAGGAACATGTTTTTCTACAAAATGAATTCCAAAATGACAAAATAGGATTTGTGAGATGTCATAATTGTGCTTACTCTCAATGTTGTGAAAATCGCAGGTATACTCGTATACTCACACGACTCAACCATTTTTTAGAAGAAATCGAGTTGACTCGCATGGAGGATTGCTGGCTGAGGGGATCAGAACAAGTTTGCAAGTAGATAGCTGGATCGGAGGATCGTTGACGGTCTCCGATCCGTTACTCGGGCCAATTTAAAAAGAAAAACTTATCTGATGTTTTGAAGGCCCAAGGATGAGGCCAAAACATGTTTCATCTGCTGGTAAATCATGCAGCTCTGAAATCACGTTCACAAAACCCTAAAAAAGCCCCAAATCAAACCTCATTCACTGAAATTGTGCCACTCACACCTCCGTTGCCCACGCCTATTGTTCTCCTCGCCATCAGCGGCACCAATTCTGTTTTTCTTGCTCGGGTTTGGCATTGTTGTGTCATTGTTCAAGATCTCACACACTGCTTGCCGTAGCAGTCATCATCGCCCTCACCACCTGCAGCTGTCATCACGCTTGTCGTCGTCACACCCCCGCCGTTGCCACTGCCTTCTCTATTCTTCTGCTGCCGCGGTTCTGCAGCTCCCCTCTCTGTTATTTTCATTTTTCTTGTGCTGTCGCGGGAGGGAGAGCTCCTCTTTTATATTTCAATTTTTCATTTTAAACGTTCATGAATTTATTGGTTGTTTTAACCATGAACTTTTTATGAATTATGAACCTATTTTTAATTGTGTATGTATTAAATATAATTTTTTATATAGTAATAACTCTTATGAGTCGAGTTATGAGTTTTAATTCCTTTTCCAATCCTCTTACGATCTTCTTCGAGTTTCACAACATTGCTTACTCTAACTGAAATATTCCTTTAACTATATTCCTTCCAATCAACTCTCCTTCATCAATCTCATTCTCAAGCACAATCAAATTCCTTGATAAGCAAAATGATAGGTAGCAGCAAGCAAGAATGACCAAAATTACATAATTAAGTATAAAAGTATTTGTATTCCAGTAACGGGTCTTAGTCAAGGGAGTTCAGATCCTGGTATACTCTGTGTACAACAGGAAAAAATGAAGATTGCCATGCAGTTTCAAGAGGGTAATCACTCCCAGCCCAAGCCTAATTCCAGTATATCTTCTACACAACCTACTATAATCTCTCTCCAACAACAAACCAGCAAGCCCTCCTCCCATGCTCTGCTGCCAGGTTGAAAGTTAGTTATCTCTTCTCCTAAAACTGCACAGGTACACCATACCTTTTTCCTATCTCTACACACCCATTACTAAGTAATCTTGGGCTTTGAGGCAGCATCACAAAACCATTATTCATAAAAATACTTAACTCTTCAGATGTGATGACTTGTGAAGTAATAAGCAGTAAAATTTACTAAATCATGAAAGAGAAAAATAATTATAGATGAACATTTCACTTTTGACCTAACCTTCTCAACATCATTCCAAGAATGCAAAAGTTATGTGAGAACATTTCAGACCAGTTCCACAGCAGATGAAGTTCAGAAGTATGGTAAATACGAACAGATATGTAATATATAGTTCTCTTGGGATAAGACAACAACAAAATAATATCAAAGAATAGAACAAGTAATTTACCACTCTTCTTGAAATAATAGAAAGTTGAAAATTGAACTTACGGGTTGTTCCAATCAGTTGTATCCTCGTTGACAAGATGGGTCCATTTAGTTCTTCCACTACGACCAAAGTGCTTGACTTGCATAACCTTGGGTAATATTGTCTTGTCCATTTTATCCTCCCCAGTTGGAGCTGAGAAATCACGTGTGAAAATACCATCAGATCCAACGGTGGATGCCAGGTCGTCAGATTGAGACTGGAAGAAAGCTCCTTTGTGATAGTATTTCTGCATAAATCTCCATTTCTGCTTTGGTGGTGGAGCAGGTTTCGGATTCTTTCTTTCCCACTCCCTCCTCTCTTCCTCTGTCATGTTTCTCACCTTCTCAATCTCTTCTTTTTCCTTCAACATTGCCTCCCGATCCTCCCTGTCCCTCTTGATCCTACCAATCTCCCTAACTTTCCAAGCCTCATATTCCTCAGCCTCATTGACTTCATCATCAGTATCCACATCAGCAATATTGGCCTCCATTTCCAAGTTTTTCTGGATTTCTTCATCCTTTCGTATCTCCTCAACAACAATCTGCTTCGTTTCAATCCTTCTTTCCTCCAACCTCCTTTTCCTTGCATCTTCAAGTGCCTGTTCCTCAGCCTCAAGCCGTTCGCGCTCAGCAACGGTATCTCTCTCAGACTTGGGAACAAAAACCGGCTTCACCATAGCCACTCCAGTATATTCCTCATCAGAATCAGTCTCATATTCAGATTCCTCCTCCTCCTCCTCTTCTTCTTCCTCCTCCTCCTCTTCCTGAGGAAGCGCCTCTTCCTGCTCTCTTTGAAGCAACTTCTCTTTAATCAGCCTCCTTCTTTCTGCCAAAGCATTTTCATCATCTTCTTCCATTTCCAACCATTCCTGCCTCCTGGCCTCCTCTTCAATGGTGGAAACAATCTCAGCCTGCCGAATGCGGCGATGATCAGCCCGAACCTCCTCCCGGTTATCAATCCGACTCTCAGCCAAACGCCGGAGCCTGCGATCATCTTTTCTGACTATAGCAGTATCTTCTTCGTGACGAGGAAATACTTTCTCCAAGGCAGCTTCCCTTGAGGGTCTAATATCAGCAGCGGCAACGTCTTCATTCTCCTCATCAGCCCATTCAGGAACTTTACCAGGCCAATAACGCTGAACTTTTGTTTGCCCAATTTTACCTCTGAGCTTATCCCTAATCGCTATTACAGTATCACTAACACCCGCTGTCACCGACATCTTTCTTCCTCAATCGAACGCGACTACGAATAACAACAAAGTAGTTTCGATTCCCTTCTCCACCAAACCCTATTTGTCACCTTAAATGGGTAAAACATGTATACAGCAACAGAAATTTTCAGATAAAGTAAAATTGCAAGAAAGTGAATAAACGAATGAAGGAACACAAAAAGAAAGGATATGGTGAATGATAAATTTTGATTTGCGAAAAAATTGAAAGCTTAACCCAAAGAGTTCGATTCAAAATACGAACAATTGACATGATAGATAACAGAAGAAGATAAAGAAGACAAGAGCGATAGAAGTTTGAAGGACTTACTGTTACAGAGGCCGAAACCCTCTCTCGTTTGAGGCAGCGCGTCGACCAGCACCACCTTGTTCTGTGAAACTCCTTCCTGTGAATTTGATTTGAAAACTCTGTAAATATTATTATTATTGTTCGCGAATTTTTTAATACTTTTTGTTTTTAAATTTTAAAAAGACATAATTACTTGTTAATACGCATATAATATATACTAGTGCGCGGCACTGTATTCACTTTTTTATTAAATTAAAAACTATATAATTTATTACAAATGAATAATTAATTAAAATATAATATAATTTAAAATATATATATATATATATATAATTTTATAAAAATAGTATTAAGAGAATTATAAGTCTTTTGAAAAGAAAAGTTACTGGATTGTTTATTTTATTAAATAAATAAATAAATTCTTTTTTATTTACTAAAAAATAAAATTGTCTAATTAAAAAAAATATAAATATTTTTATATTTTTTCAAATAATTTTATTAGTTTTAAATAAAATTATTTTAAAAAAATACAAATAGTTATTTTAGTTTTAAAAAATAAAACGATAAGAATTTGTCTACATAACAAAAATAATAATTTTATTTATTAGTGTTATATATATATATATATATATATAATAATGATAAAATTAAGAAAAAAAATAAGAAATTAAATAAATATATACTAAATTCAATACAAATGGAAGGGTTGACAAATTTGTTGAAATTATAACTAATTAAAAATGTTTAAAATATACAACTCATTTTTCTTATATTATTCTATAACTCTTAATATTATTATTTTAATTATTTTTCTCATCATTTAATTAATTTTTTTTTTTTTAAATTATCACATCAGTGATTGTATACACCTGAATTGTCAAAAGTATACTTATTTATTTTCTAATGTTATCTTTATATATTTGAAATAGTAAATGTTTAAACTTACTTTTTAACCGTTAAATTATTATTTTTAATTCAAAAAATAAATTTAAAAAAAAAACATATTTTGTTGGTACATAAGTAGGGAAAATGGATATCTATAGTAAACAAAGAAGTGTGGAAGAAAGAGATATGTGATGTTGAAGCCTCTCCAAGAGTAACTTTCTTCCGAATTAACCAATTTTCTCTTCATGTATCGCATGATCGTCCTTATAATACTTTTTCAAAAACTTTCACTTGATTCTGGAAGGTTGAAACCATAAGGTTTCTTATTTTACATATATGCAACCGAGTATCACAAATCTCACATGTCTATTCCTTTTTCTTGTGATGGTTTTATAAAATTTCCTCACAAATTTCTAGACCAAAGGTTAATTGAAATATAGTTGTAAATGGTGAATTGATCAAATGATCAAGATATCTTCTCGAACGAATTGTGCCCCAACAATGTTTGTCACTTATGTAATTTGTAGTACGAACTAAGAAAATAATCAATAATTTGTTTATGGAAGTGGCATGAACAGGAGTTTAGTTTAAAAGTCAAAATACTTCAAAGTTTTAGCCTAATTAGGAGTGATGATACTTTCAATTTTACAAAGTTTGATCAAAGAGGAAAAAGTAGGGGAAGCACTACAACAATTATCACTTTAGGCAACAGCATAAAAGCGTGGTCTAAAGCATTAAAATCGTGGCCTAAAGTTTAGGCAACGGTTTTTTAGCCGTGGTCTAGGTGAGCGTGGTCGTTGGTAATAGACAACGGTTTTTTTAAAGACAACAATTTTAAAACCGTTGCCTAAAATCTTGATAACAACCACAATTTTAAAAGCGTTGTTTAAAGTATTGACAAAAACAACAATACATTTCTTTAATTTTATAAGAAGTACTCATACAAAAGTTCAAGATAGCAAAAATAAATATTAAAGGATAATGTGTATTGATAGAAGTGACTCAACAAAAAAATCTCACATATTTAAATAGATGTGTTCCAACTACATAATCAAAAACTTTCTTAAAGTATATTGATAACAATCATGTCTTCAAAGTTAAAACTACTAACATAGTTAAAAAAACATAGTCTATTGTTTCTTTACTACATATCAATAAGTTCATTCTTCTTCAAGATTGTCTTCGTAGTCTTCATTTCCTTCAAGCTGCAAAAAAATGCATAAATATATTTTAATTAAATCTAATTCAAACAAAATAAATAAAGCAACTACCAAAATATAATTGTATAAATAATTAATAACATGTCTTAATCAAATCCATTACACTTTGATGTAACACTAGACAATTGCATGTATGTGTTTACAACACAAAATCAAGAGTACCACATATTCCAATCCATATCACTAAACTTATTAACATGATTGAAATTCCAATATGATTATGTATGTGTTTATATCTCCATATCCAAGTGGAAAAAAAAACAAAACTTAAGGACAAAATAGTAACTTCTAAATGTACTCCTCCAACATTACAAATCAAAGCAATTTCATGTGTAACTTGAAAATATTTCTCAAAGTCCAGTAAACAATTTTCAATTATATATACCTGCTCATAATGGGGACCATGGGTGGATAAAGATGAATGTAGCCCCACTCCACTACTTTCTTTAGTTAAAACATGTGTCATCATATTATTTATGTCATCCTCTACCAAAATATAATTGTATAAATAATTAATAACATGTCTTAATCAAATCCATTACACTTTGATGTAACACTAGACAATTGCATGTATGTGTTTACAACACAAAATCAAGAGTACCACATATTCTAATCCATATCACTAAACTTATTAACATGATTGAAATTCCAATATGATTATGTATGTGTTTATATCTCCATGATCCAAGTGAAAAAAAAAAAAAAAAAAAACTTAAGGACAAAATAGTAACTTCTAAATGTACTCCTCCAACATTACAAATCAAAGCAATTTCATGTGTAACTTGAAAATATTTCTCAAAGTCTAGTAAACAATTTCAATTATATATACCTGCTCATAATGGGGATCATGGGTGGATGCAGATGAATGTAGCCTCACTCCACTACTTTCTTTAGTTAAAACACGTGTCATCATATTATTTATGTCATCCTCTTCTAAATATGGATTTTGCTGCTTTACCACAAATTTTACCATTTCCTCTAGAATTTCAATTTTCTTCGTCATGCCACTCACTTCATTTGCATGTTCATTTCTTATAGCAACAATTTCTTCCTTTTTTTTAATGTTGATGGTGTCATAGTCTTTCCATAACATCGTACTCTCCCGGGTTTCTCTTTACCAAATATTGATGAAATGCTTGTTCCGCATATTCACTTGAATTTTCAATAGAACCTTGAAGCTTAGTCTAATAAAAGATAATGAATTTTAATTATTAAAAATAATATATTTATATGCACTTCATAAATATTTGTAAACTTACAATGATATTGTATGTTTCTTCATCCATTTCTTTTCCTCTTCGGCCTTCTCGACGTTGACGAGTTGTAATAAACATTTCCGCTTGAGTAACTTTTTCTCCTACCTTTTTCTTAGCACGCTACAACAATTACATATTAAAAAACAATAACAAAAAATTAATAGGATGTTTTTGTATTGGATTTAAAATATTCAAACATAATTAGAAGTATCTTACTAATTCAGCATGAATTCTAGCAAAATTGGTTGGTCCCATACAATGAATGTACTTTTGTTGTGTCCTATTTGCAACATTTTGCTCACTAATTCTCTACATTGTAATAAGATAAAAATAACAATGAATTTAGATAATAATTCAATTTTAAAATAATAAGACATTAAATTATATAACCTTCATAGTGCTAGTGTTCCAATATTTCAACAATTGTTTGAATTAGCCCTTTCCACTAGTTTAAAACTGTGAATTAAGAAAAACATACACATAAGTGGCAGTTAAAGACAAAATTTAACCAAAATGCAAGTTGTACTTGGACAGATTGTAGCAATTTATTTGCTGAACTTTGTAGTTTCTTAAGTTATTATGAATATGTTGTTCCATTCAATTGATAAAACAATAACATTCACAAAAGGTTATTATCAAGTTAAGATGACAATATATTTGTTTTTACAGGCAAATATCTAGGCTCTCAAATCTCTGCTTGCTCCTTATATCATCTATCTTTCTCAACATCCATACCTTACTTATCAACATGTAACTATAATTATGAGTGAAACAGTACATTACTACATTGTAGGAGAAAACCTATGTGTGGTTGATGTTGTTCTTCCATCAAATTGGAGTTTTATTTTTATTATCATTATTTAAAGAAATATTCAAAATGTATAGAATGGAGGTTATTTATCTGCAGTGTGAATCACAAAATCGACCTTTATCAGACACAAACCAAATCTTTACTTTGACAATAAGGTAAAAGATTTTCAATTTACTACAACTATTTTTCTGACGGTAATTGTGACCTCATCCACAATGTTTTCCACAATTTGCTGTCGTATTAATGATTTGTGACTAAATTACAACCACGATTTAAAACCATACACAAGTCCTTAATTTTATACATAGTTTTATAAATTAAAGTTTGTGTTCCTGTCACTAAATTATTCAAATTCGTATCATGCTATTTCTTATGCTTGATTGAAGTGAACTTTGAATGTAATAGATTGTGAATAATTATTAACAGGTGATGGTATTCTGTTTCTAAGACACTTAGGGGTGTTTTAACCCTTTTAAGAAGAAAATCAAGTCAATCTACATTAGCCAATAACAAAGACCAAAGTGCAGATTTTCCACCTAAGATACAAATAAAAATCTCTCACCAACAAATTACCCAAAAACAGATTCTATCTAATATGTAGTAGCTAGGCACAAATATGCAACTTTTATTGTGCAACAATAGCAGCGACACCTACCAAGGTTTGAAGATTTCACATGCCAAAATCAATCAGGAAAAAGTCAATAAGTCTTGGAAGCTATAACTTGTCCCTTTGCACTCGTTCACACCTTAATCTCTTTTATGAATTTCTAACTAATAGCGTTGCCAAGCCAAGTTTAGCATCATTTTGTTCCTTAAGTACCTTCAAATTGTTGCTCATTGATACAAGGCATCACAAGGGATGAGTGCAAAGGTAGAAGCTCAAGACAATCATTGACTAAGAATGCTCTTTCCTTAAGAGCATGATTGGCACTAGCAATTCCATCCCAGGCACAGACAATCAACACTATTTTAACGATCCTAATATGCCTAGTACAAACCCTAAAAAACAGGATTGGCACCCATCCAGAATACGCACATTGATTCATAAATTTAAGACTAAAACTAAGTATGCAAATAGGTAAAGAGGCAGAAAAAAAAATTTGGGTAAAAAAACAAAAAGCAAGTCAAAGAAATCACAAACCTTTAAGTTTCACCGCAAACGGCAAACACTTTACCTCCTCACAACGAACAACTTCGTTTGGCTCCAGTGGTCACCGATTTCATCGAAACCCTTTACCTCCTCACCGCGAAGAACTTCGTTTGCCCTAGGGTTTCCAACGCACACCAGCCAAGTCCAGAATTTGTGAAGAAGAAAGCGCGCATAAAGAAGAAGAAGAAGGTGATGAAATTTGGGCAGAAGAAGGCGCTGGAATTTGGGAAGAAGAAGGCGCTCAGGGTCAGAGTGTGAAACTAGAGCATGGGAAATGAAATAATGAAGTAAGGTGGAGACGTGCGTTTTCACTTACGAGAGAGGGAATAATACAAAAAGAGTTTCCCACAAACTGAAATTTAGTCTATATTTTATTTTAATGTTTTTTTAAACCAAATAACCACACGTAAATCAACGTGGCCTAAAGGGTTAGCAGTTTTAAAACCATGGCCTAAAATATCCACGGTTTTATACGCGTGGCATTTTATAACTTTTAAGCCACATTTATAAAAGTGTGGTCCTTACTATGTTTAGGCAACACTTTTATATGTGTGGTCTATTCTAGCGTTGCCTAAGGTAAAAAATGTTGTAGTGAAGTAATCAACGTCTCTGTTAGAAAAGGAAGAAGAAGAAATTATTATTCATTGAAATTTGAAATAGTGATGACTATTATACGACAAGTGTACCGCATCAGAAATAATAATTTGTCCCTAAGGACGGATATCGAACCCACAAGCAACAGTTGAATTATCAAGTATAAGATTTACTAAATAGAAAACAAAATAATAAATTTTGTTTTTGCAAGAATTATAAAGAAAGCAAGTTAAAGAGTTTGTTAGTTCAATTGGGAAAATTGGAATTGGGGTTCATCCTCCTTACTCTTTTGTATTTTGAAAAGCATAGTAATATTATATTCTTTTATTGATGTTGAGACCCATATAAAATTCATTTATATTAATTCCTCACATATAAAATTATTAAAAGAGTCTCCAAAATCTCGATTCCTCGCATATTTATAAAAAAACTCTTTAGCATTACGATTAGATGTTGATAGCAATTAACATTTCAAATTTATTCATAACATTCAAATATGTTTAGTATTATCATTTGGGTCAGAAACTTAGAGATACTTTTCAGTCAAATCTAAGGATTTAGATCATGATAAACAAGCATTACAAATAAAATAACAATATCAATCATCAATCAAGAATAGAATATTATATTTAACTATCAGCTCAAAATATAAGAGTTTGAACATATTACTCTTAATTCCAAATGTAGAATTAGCCATCATGTTGGCTATTACAAGCATGGAAAGTAAGAAAAAAAGATTCAGATTTCTCCTTGACAGTTGCCTCCTCTAGGGTTTTCTAACACCTTTTATTCTTCCAATTGATTGTTAGAGTTGTGCCTCACGCCTATTTAACCTAGTTGGGCTTGGGCTAAGTGACTTCTCGCCTGAGTGTGAATGGGCTTGCTTAGGCGAGTTCGATGAAAACAAGCCCAACGTCTCTGAAGTGATCTTGCTTAGATGAGATTGGGCTCGCTTGGGCGAGATCCTCTAGAGTTTCTAGCTTAGGCGAGCTTGGGAGAGTGTTGGAGTGTTCCAACTTTTCCTTTTTATCTTTGTTTATTCTTCTTTTGTCCTTTCATCTCCATTCTTCTCTATAATCCTAAAATTAACACAAATTTGGTAATAAATCGCTCTTATTCAAATTATAATCACAGGTAGAAGAAGAAGAAGAAGATGATGATGATGATGATGATGATGAGGAAGACGAGTGAGAGGTCATGAGAAGAGAGAGGAAAAAAATCATTTTGGCTCAGGATACCATGTTAGAAAAGGAAGAAGAAGAAAATATTATTCATTAATGGTTATTTGAAAGGGTACATAAGAAAGCTATATAAAGAGCAAACATAGTTGCAATTAGAATTGAATAACAACTAACTATCTAATAGTCTCAGTATAACTGTAAATTAAACATTGTACTCGTACAATGTCCTTGATCCCAGATGAAGATAAGTGAGCATTCAATCATTCTCAATAACTGCTTTCAAAAGGACAACAAAAACTCATTTGCATATTGAATTATTGATATGAAAATAGAAAAGTTACAATCGTTGACCAAACCATCAAATCTTGAAGTTATTAGATATTAAAGAGAACATTTAAATATAAGAAAGAACAAACATTTTGCACTGTAGGTTGTGAAGCGTAACAGACAAAGGGTTCAAAGTGAAATTTAAATTACTAACCAAGGTGGTAAGGAGGTTCTCTTTAGAGACCTTGCTTTGACTTATCATCAGAAAGAGGAAGATGTCCACCTATAAAAGACTCTTTGATGCTTAAGTCAGTAAGAATTCTTATGATAAAATATATGTAAAAAGATAAATTGTATACTTCCTGAAGAGTTTCTATTTATAGGCTCTTTGGATAGTGATCGTTACACTACAAGAAAATCATGAAATAGAAATAAATTTTTAGAGACAAAAAATAATTAGTTGCTATAGTGACTAAATTAGAGATTGTTTTAGAGATTAAAAAAATTTTGGTTTCTAAAATAGTTTATATTATTGTTAAATAGTTTCTAAATTAGTGTGTAATTAGCAACCAAGGTTTTTGCTACCAAATTTAGAATCTAAATAATTGGTAGCAAAAATCTTGGTTGTTAATTAGACACTAATTTAAAAACCATTTAAATATAATAGAAACTAATTTAGAAATCAGTTGTTTTTTAATCTCTAAAATGATCTCTAATTTAGTCACTATAACAACTAATTATTTTTTATCTCGAAAAATTGGTTTGAATTACCATTATGATTATTGAATCGGTTGTTTGCTCTCATTCATTGGTTAAATATAACATTAAGAGCTCGGTTACCCAATGTTGGACATTTCATCAAACTCCGAATGTTTCCGATCACGTTAAGGGTAGGTACAAGTCTTTTTTTAATTTATTATATTATACACTTGTTTTAATTTTTTTACTTTTACATAATAACTTTCTACTCAATTTCATTCACTTTTTACTTTTACTCAATTCAAATATCTTCATTTTTCACTATTTTTTTTTTCTTTTCACTCTCCATTAACTGAAAGAAATCATAAAGCTAGTATTCAAATATATAACTCTAATTAACATAACAATATTTTTCATCCTTTCTGATTGGGGTGGGAAGTCGAATATTTTCCCACTTTAGAAACAATGATCTCTATAAAGAGTACAAGCTTGTGAAATTTAATCTAATACATTCTCTTAATCTTATTTTGTTTTGAACTTTTGCCACATTTTTATTTTGTCTTGACGTTTTATAATATCAACATAACATTGAAAAAGATATACTATAATTTTAATCATTAATAGCAATGAAAAAAATAAAAGCAAATATAAATATGAGAGAATTTAGCTAATATTAAAGAAAACAAAAACATTAAGAAATCACATAATTTCTATAACATATAAAATAGAGGTTATTGTTGATTGCATTGGTTGATTTTTATAACTTTAAACCTAGAAATAAAATAGAGAATATGCTGCAACAAATTGGAATGGTATGACTCAATGATTCTAACAGCTTGTAATATAAGTTCTTAAGGATAAAGTTGGATGAGAGATTTGAAGCCACATATAGGGGTGATGTCGTAGCTGCTGAAGCCTGCATCGTAAATAATTTTCTCCCACTCTTTTCTGTCTCTTTCTTTTCCATTGAACATAGTGAGCATCACCAAGTCATAGTCCATCTTCAACTCTGTCAATTCGCGATCATCACTTGTTTCATCAATAGCTATGTCTATGATTATCACTTTTCCTTCTTTCCCTTTCCCTGAAATCGCTTCTTTGCAGTTCTTCAATATCTTCACTGAGAGCTCGTCGTTCCAATCATGCAGAACCCACTGCAAAACAATCGATCTTATAGTTACTGCGGTTTAAAGCCAAGTTTAAAGGAAAACGAATATAATTTAGAGTAGATAAAGTTATACCTTGAGTAAAACTGCATCAGCAGAAGGGATGGATTTGAAAATATCTCCACCAATAAAGTTCAAATTTTCTGTTCCAGTCATGTTAGCCACAACCTGTGGTTGATCAAACACCGTGCATTTCATGTGAGGGAAGAGTTCATTGATGAGCCTGGTGAGAGTACCAGTCCCACCTCCCACATCGACAAGGGAACCCAATCCCTCAAACACATGCTTGCACTCTTCCAGAGCTATCTTCAACATTCCAGAATCTGCTGCCATGGCTTCTTGAAACATGTTAAGCGTATCAGACTCAGTGGTTTTGTTCAGAAAGTCCCAGAAACTCTCCCCCTTGGCACTCTCATACAGTGAGAGTTCCTTCTCATCCTCAGTGAACCACTTCTTGGAGGAGTGCCACATGTCGATGGAACTCGAATGAAGCGCGCCCTTAACAATAGGAGCCAAACACGTTGACTTGCTTCGGATTAGAAGCTTGGAAGGAGGGGTCAGATCATACACTGTTTCTTCTCCTCCTCCTCCTCCTTCTTTACGTGACGCCACTGTTGTTTTGGCGAAGAACCCATTATGTGTTAGAAGGCGCATGAATCGGTGGAGGACAGAGACTTTTGAGGGGTGCAGTTTCAGTGCAGAGGCTAACTCAGAAACGGTCATGGCTTCTCCGTGGCTGTGGATTGCGTCCGCAACACCTAATTCCATGGCGGACTTGAGGGCCATGGAGCTCACGAAGTTGTAGACGTGTTTGTAGAGGTGGATTTGAGCGTGATACATTTCACTCTCTTCTCTGCCGTTGCTACAGAAACCCATTTTTGTTTTGAACGTACTTTGTTAAGTTTATGGTTTTCGATGGATACGTAGAAGTAGTAGTAGTTCAGGTTTTATGTGTTTCAATTGAGGTACAAAACAAATACTAAGATAATGGGCGTGTCCTTTGTGATGTGGAATTAATACTTGGCAGTGGTGGGAATCTTGTGGGTTATGGTCGGCCATATGAAGCGTTCGTAAGTTACTAAGTTTCACTAGTTTACTAGGGTTTTACTAGGGTTGTGGTTGGTGGATTTCGGGTAGGTGTGAATCTATGATAATGATTGGTTGCCTCGGTGTCTCTTTTTGCATGAGTCAACACTTATTTTATACACTTATAATGTTTAAGTATATGTGGCTTAAATATGTTTTTTTGGTCTTAAAACATTGGTTTTTGTTTTTGTCAAATTTTAAAACATGAAATTGGTTGTTGTTGTTATTAAATTTTAGATTATAATATAAAATATTGAAATGAATTTTTATGTAAAATGATTATTAGTTTTTTTAAAGATTATTAGTTTTTTTAAAATTTAGTATTTTGTGATGTTATTACTTGATTGATGAAGTAGAATCAAAAGTTGAATAATTCGAAGAAAGATTTATTTCAATTATTTTTATATTATAAACATTTGGATATGGTGTAAAATTTGAAAAAAAAAATTTCATATTTATAGAAAAAATATATATTTAACTAAATATATATACTAAGAAAAACTTTTCTTTTGACGGTTTCTTTAAAAAAACTTCCAATCAACACTGCAACTCTCTAGTGTCAACATATAACTACAGTGAAAGAAGGAAGAAAAGCATGATGATTAAATAGTTAAAAGATGTTGCAGGATATAATAATTTTAAAATATTGGAATATGGAGAGAGATATCAATGAAAATGTAAATTAAATATATTTTTTAATATTTTAATTATATCATGTAAAATCTTTTAATTATTATTTTTCTTACCTCCGGATTCTATTAGGTTTCTTTGCATATATTTCTTTCTGGAAATAGTTTGGTCTCACTTGTTCAACTTTGTGTTTTCTCTTCAATTCCACTTCAACTCTCTAAAATCATATTTTATTTTCTAAAAAGTGTAAATTGTTGGGTATGAAGTCATGACCAATTGGATTGGGCTGACTAGACACCATGTTTAGTGAGTGAGTTTAATCATTGTGTCCCTTTTATAATCTCTATTTAAAGAGAATATTGTACTTGTAATTGGTGTGCAACAGGACATAATGAAAACCTAATAGTTGCCCGTGTGGATGTAGGTTGCAGTTGGCAACCGAACCACGTTAAATCTTGTGTCGTTTATTTTCTGCAGTTGATTCGTGATTATGTGTGTTGTTTCCGCGTGCGTTTTTCCCATCAAGTGGCATCAGAGCTTGGTTCGTTTACACACTAGAGATCCGATCAGTAGAAATTAATCAACGAGACGTGAAAATGGCGATAGCAGCGTCCCAAAACTAGGGTTTCGCAAAGGTGGCAGTAGCGTCCCAAAGCTAGGGTTTCGCAGGGGTTGTAGTAGCATCCCAAAGTTAAGGTTTCGCAGAGGCGACAACAAAATCCCAAAGCTAGGGTTTCGCAGGGGCTGCAGCGGCGTCCCAAAGTTAGGGTTTCACGATGGCCCAAGATTCGCGTGTGCGTAGTAGGCGGTATGACGTGCAGTGGTGTAGGTCGCGACAAGAGTGGTGGTGGCTCGCGCGTTGTGCAGGTGGCTTGCTCGCAGTAGGGTCATATCCAGGCAGTGTGGCAAAGTGCGTCGGTGCGGCGACAAATCACGTTTCGTGGCGAACAGGTGCAGGCGCTTGCGGTGAGCGAGACGGCACGAAGATGTAGTGCAATGGCAGTGACAGAAGACGCAGGGTGGCACGTGCATTTTTCTGTTGGTGCAACAGTGACGGTGCGGTGCTAAGCGCGAGGTGTGGCCGTTTTTCACTGCGATACAGAGTTATGACAGTTCAGTTACTGAGAACATGAATATTCGATCTTAGCCAGACTTACGTCAGTGGGCATTAAGTTCAATGATGAAGTTCAATCTTTACTATTGCTATTGTCTTTTTTCGACAGTTGGTCCGGAACGGTTACCACAATTACCAGTTCAGCAAGATCCGATGGATTCACTTTTAAGAAGATTTGTGATCTCATTCTTGGGGAGGATGTCCGAAGAAGGAGTTCTGGGGAATTATCTAGTGAATCACTATATGTCATCAGAGGTAAGATAAATATTAGAGATAGTGGGAGCAAGAACAAAAGAAGGAGTCAGTCAAAGACTCATGATTGCTCAAGTGTAACATGTTGGAACTGAAAGGAGGTGGGGCATTTCAGGAATCAATGCCCAAATGATAAATAAGTCAACATTGCAGAAGACTTCGTGGACGAGGACCTTTTAGTCTGTTGCGCAGATAACAATGTGGATTCCTGGGTCATGGATTCTGAAGCATTACAGAATCTAGTTATTGGAGACTTTGGAAAGGTAAGACTAGCAGACAACAAAGCTCTTGATATTACGGGCATGGGTGACATAGTGTTGAAGACACCAGTTGGTTTTTGGACTTTGAAGGATGTCAGAGTTGTTCCAAGCTTGACGAAAAGTTTGATTTCTGTTAAGCAGCTGGACGAACAGGGACATTAAGTGAAGTTCGAAAATTAGCAGTGGAAGGTCGTCAAGAGAAATCTTGTCATAGCCTGTGGAAGAAAGAGAGGTTCGTTGTATATGGTCGGATTACCATCTTAGAGAGTGACCATCCCAGTTCAGAAGATAAACAAAGTCCGGTTCACAGAATCTCGTGGGCAGAAGAGGGTTGTCTTTACAAGAGAGAAACCTAGAGCCACAGGTCAGATTCAGGATGAGCGAGCATGGAAAGGTTCAGGTAGACCAGTTAGAGGTACTTATGGCAGTGGGAGCACGGGTCGTGCTTCAGCTGAGGTTCCTAGACGACAGTGGGTTAGGAGAACCAGTATTGCAGCGGTTGAAACTTCTCCAGAAAATTTCTTGTTGAATATGGAGAGTGTTTGTTCTCGGGTTGTTATAGGATCCGACAGTTCTTGCAAGTGGGAGCCGGTAGGAATAGAGAACGGGTCAGTGACTGACGTGTTGAAACTCAGGGGAGTTTTAAGGAAGTCTTCAAAATGATTAAAAAGGCTGGTGGCAACTAGAGGTGGAACATTGAGTTCCGTCGACAGATTATAGAAGTACATGTACACAGTTGAAGTGCAGGTGAACATTGTTCCGTGGCTTCAAGTGAGAGATTGTTGGGTATGAAGCCATGACCAATTGGGTTGGGCTGACTAGACATCATGTTTAGTGATTAGGTTTAATCATTGTGTCCCTTTTATAATCTCTATTTAAAGAGATCATTGTACTTGTAATTGGTGTGCAATACGACAAAATGAAAACCTAATAGTTGTCCTTATGAATGTAGGTTGCAGTTGGCGACCAAACTACATTAAATCTTGTGTCATTTATTTTTCTACAGTTGATTCGTGATTATGTGTGTTGCTTCCGCTGCGTTTTTTCCATCATAAATGACGTTCATGAGTTGGATAACCAACTTTGTGATGAATTTAAAATTTAAAATCTGTAATAAAAAAAAACAGGTTTAGACATATTAAAATAGTTTTACAGTATTCAAGATAAATCAGGTGCTTCTGCAGCAGACCAGTAGAGCAATAGAAACAGAATGGGGACTGGTGTAGGCTATTTACTTATGTAGTAGTTTAATTTGTATTGTCTTAATGTTTTGGGGTGTTATTGTAGAGGTCCTATAACATGGTTCGGAGTGTGTAAAGGATTGGGATACCCCTTTTGTATCCCTTTAATTTAATTTCATTCTTTGCTGAAAGAAAAAAAGATAAATCAGTTGAGTGACTAACAATCATATTATTAGGCATGTTATTTGTGTATGACATAATGTGCCGAAACACATGGTAAAAAAAATACAAATTATACTGATTTGAAAAAAAAAAATCGATGAGTTATTCAGAGATTATCTGAACCTACACAACACCCATTCTATAAAATGAACCTACACAATCAAGTATAAAATATTTGAATTATATTTTTTATCGTAAGTTTGTAGCTTATGTGACTATCTATATTTTTGTCACCATTTATACTTCCTCATTCACGTCATAGAAACTGTCAAAGTTTTCTTTATTTTGAAACCCCACTTCCATAATATGTTTAATAGCAATAAAATAAAGATAAAAATAAAATAAAGAAAAAACTACAATAAAAATATTAAATAAAAAATATTTTTAAAATTTAAAAATAATTAATCTAGACTAAAATATATATTATTTTAGAAATTATAAAAATTATTAATATCTAACCCTACAAGAAAATTATTGAATAAAAACAAATTTTAATTAGTTGTTATAGTGACTAAATTAAATATCATTTTAGAGACTAAAAAAAACTGGTTTCTAAATTAGTTTATATTATTGTTAAATAGTTTCTAATTTGGTATTTAATTAGCTACCAAATTTTTTGCTACTAAATTTATAAACTAAATAATTGGTAGTTAAAACTTTGGTAGCTAATTAAATATCAATTTAAATATATAATATAAACTAATTTAGAAAAAAAAATTATTTTAATCTCTAAAATATCCATAATTTAGTCACTATAGTAACTAATTATTATTTTTTTCTAAAATTGATTTCTATTCAATGATTTTTAATTTCTAAAATATGTAAAATAACTTTTATTATTAATAAATAATTTTTAATTAATATTTAATTAACTATCAAAGATTTTAGCTACCAATTAAACTAAAAATGTTAATGGTTAATTTTCTATCTATAAACACATCATAATTACTAAAAATAAAACAAATAAACTAACTATGTTAATCATTAACAAAGCTTAAATAAAATTAAATTAACAAAATTAAAATTTTTTATATTAAGATAGTAATTTTTTTTATTATACTAAAAAGTAAAATATGTAAATATTTATTATTATAGGTATATCTAAACACTAAACCCTAAATCTTAAAATATATAAATTATTATTATATTATTTATTTATTCATGTGCTTCTTATTTATTTTTTTCAAAGAAACACCAAAAAAAATACATCTATTTCTCGTCAATTTTCCTACACATAATTACTTTCAGTTATTTAAAAGAAATACTTATTTCCTATCAAATACAAGTAAAAGTTGGTGTCATGGATGCTTCTTTACGCGGTAGTTATTTTTTAGGTATTTTTTTAAAAGATAAAAAATAAATGAATGAGTTCTAACATAACTTATGGTAAACGTGTATTAAATAAATAGCTATAATGTTAGTCTTCCTTTATATTTCACTACTAAAACTTGTGTTTTTAAGGTTTTTAAGTTGGGTTATGATAAAACCTATAACAAATGTATTTACCAATATTTTTATAACTCCTGACTACATAATGGATTTTGTGAAAATCCTAAGTAAAATTGTTTAATTTTAAAAGATTTGTAATTTTGTTTTAATTTTTTTACTTACTTTTCCTTTGTTTTCATCTTAAACCTTCCCTTTTTTATTTGATGAATTTTTCAATCTCTTTTCATTTCTTTCATGAAGAAGTAATTACTCCTCAAATTTAGACCAAAAGTTATTTTATATCTTTAATTTTGTTGTTATTTAGTTCTTTTTATTAATAAAAATAAATAAAAATATTAAAAGTACTTCACTTCATATAAAAAAAAATGTAGCAAAACACAACATACATGATCCCACATTAAAATATGCTCCAGTATCATCAAAGATGAGTTTTGGATGTTTATTGATCACAATGATTTTTTTTATTTGAAAAAATATAAATTAAAAAAAATTACTTAAAAGATATCTCAACCCTATTATAAAATAGAAAATGATAATAAATGATTTACCTTCATTTAGAACTTCCACGTAGAAAGAATGTGTTATTGAATAAGAGGAAGAGAAGAAGACAAAAACGATGTCATTAAATATATATTTTGAGAGTATATTGTATGAAATATATTATTTTCTTTCTCTCTTTTATTAATTTATAAAAAAAGGTTATGCTCCACATATTGGTGTGTTACTTTAACTATTTTTTTTTAATAGCAATTTTGTTAATTTGCTATTGCTTCTTGTTATTATTTTTATGTATTACGTTCTATCGTAAACTTGCTTCACCATCGACAAAAAAAGGAAGCCATGATTAAATTTGATTGAAAGCAATTGATGTTGTCTTCTCTCTGTGTCATTCTTCATTTGTTTTCTATCTATAATAAAATCATAAAAAGATACTTATCTCCTACTTGAATATTATAGTTGATCAAATTATCTCCTTTTTAAAATTATAAAATCAATATTAATAATGAAATCTTATCTGCATATTGTATTTTATCAAATTCTACTTTGTATAATCAGTTTTCATCATTAGTTTTTTTTTTCTCTAAATGCTAGATGAATGGTAATACATCTTTTAAGTAATATTATAACTACAAAAAAAAATAAATAGAAACTAATTTTTAGAGACTAAAATAATTAGTTACAATAGTAACTAAATTAGAGACCATTCTAGAAACTAAAAAAAATTGTTTATAATTAGTTTCTGGTTTTTAAATTGGTATCTAATTAGCAACCAACGTTTTAACTACCAATTATAAACAATTTAACAATAATAGAAACGAATATAGAAACCAATTTTTGTAAGTTTCTAAAATTGTCTCGAATTTAGTTACAATTGTGACTAATTATTTTGGTGTCTAAAAATTGGTTTCTATTTCATTATTTTCTTACAGTGTATCCAATACTATATTTTTTATATCAAATTATTTAGTTATTGTCTATTTTTATGCGTGTATTGTTATGTTTTTTTAATGAGGTGAAATTATTTTTTACCCTTCCCAAAATTATCATAAGGGGCATCCACTTCTCTAATTTTGAAATAGATATGGTTTTTTTTATTTTTTTAAACAAAATGATATTGAAATTCTTATAGGTTTTAACTTTCTTTATAGTTTTAATAAATGACAGTAAAAATCTATATTTTTAACAAAATGATAATTCTTCTTATTTTATTTAAAATGACATGTTTAAGAAAGCTTGAATAAAAATTATAAATATTAAAACTAAATTTTTAAAATATATATTTTTTACAAAAATATTGGATAATATCAAAATGAAAATATGTTTTCTCATAAGTATAATTTTTTTTTTATATTTTATAAGATAATTTACAATATATAGACAATATAGTTTTTAATGATATTTTAAATATATAACAATTATATTATTATTATTTATCTAAAATTTATTTAATTTTATAATTTAATTTTTTATAACTTTTATATAAATTTTAGTTAAAATATTTTTTTAAAATAATATAAAAAATTAAATGTAAATTTATTAGAATAAATATTATTATACATCTCATATATATATATATATATATGTATGAAAAAGGAATGTAAGTATCCTTTATTATCTTTATTATTATATTATGTTAGTGGTTTTTTTTACAATTACATGTTTCCATTCAAGTATTAAAACAAACCAATAAATATTAAATCCTAAACTATAAACCGTTAAACCGTTAAGTTTTGAATATCTACCAAAATGATATATTGACAATTTCAAATTAATTACATTGCAACTTTCTATTATTATTTTAATATTTTTTATATCATTTAATTATAAATTTACTTTTTATTATATATATTTATTTCTAAATCTATTTATATTAGAGTTGTATAAAAAAATTATCAAAATATATTTTCCAAATTAAAATTGAAATCAAAATAGGATTTCATGTCTGATATCTTTGTGATTTGATATTACACCATAAATATAGTATTCAATTGATGTAAATAAAGTTTGAAAAACAATTATATTATATGAAACTTCATAAGATGATTCTGGTCACACCATGAAACTTAATGACATTTGGATGCTCAATGGCTGGTATCTAATATTTAAGTTGACAAGTTCTTTCAACTTTATTTATCTGTTCAAAGCCATTGTTTATGCTTTTTTTTAACTCAAATAAGCAGTATCAATGATTAAGTGATTCTCTTCGATTCCTCTATTCAGCCTTTTATAAGTTCTCTCAATTTCTGGGTCCATTGAGTATAGAGAATTTAACATGTTTCTTGTCATACATCTCTTTTGGACCTTTCAGTACAAGATGTAACAGAGACTTGATAAAATAAACACCCAATAGAATTTTAATGGTGAAATAACAAAAACTAAAATAAAATGAATAAAATAAGAAAAGAAAGAGAGAGAAAGTATGAAAAGTTTGCACCAGTCCCTTTTTGGTTTTTTAAAAAGAGAGGAGAAAGATGAAAGGCAAATTTTCCTACACCCAATCATTACCTGTACCCTATACAATTTTAAATTTTCTCAACTCAATATATTATGATTTTAATTATATTTCAATATAAATTATTAATATATATTATTATATTATTAAAATAGATTATAAAGTAAAAGTGTTTTGTTTTATATGGTGTAAGAGAATCATTTTTTTCCATTCTCCATTCCACACTTGTAGTTAGTGCATTCACATAAAAACAGAAAGACTCATTCTTGTTAAAAAGAATCTAGATATCTTGAAAATCCAAACAATGAATTGCTCTATATTACATCTGTTAAAAGTAGAATTGTTTCTTTTAGGATCTCTACCATTCACCATGGATTTAGGCATGTTGTTGTGTGAGAATTACCGTGTGACGATTTGGTGAGCTTGGGAAACTCTCTCAAACTTAGGCTTATTTTTTTATTTTTATGATGTGTTTACAAAAGAATAGTAAGTTCTTTGGTTGATTTTTTAGTATTACGTATTATTGGTTTGCGTTATTGGAGTTCTTTGCTTTGGTTCATCTGATGAACCTAAGTGAGGTTAGTCAACACTTAATTTTTAAAATGACGTTGTGCTAACACTATTAAGAGTTAGTAGTATAAAAATTTGTCTAGCAAGAGACAACTCTGGAGAAAACTTTTAACAAGTAAAAGTGTCTCACAAATAGAACAATATTTTATTATTCAAATCAAAGTTACATTTACAAGATATTCATATTTATAAGAGAAAGTATCTCAAAACCTCTCAAATGAGAATGTGACAAGTGTCACCTTCTTATTGATGCAAATCCTCTCTATTGGAGGAGAGTGACAAGTGATATGTCTTCTTTGGAGAAAAATACCTTCTATTAAGGAGAACATGTGGACTTTCATGGCATCTTTACCCTTATTTTTATTTTCACGTTTCTTTTTTCTATTTTACACTCTATTATCTTTTTTATTTACATCATACTCTATTTTGGTCCAAACTATAATGTCCAAAATTTCATAACTATTCTATATAATTTTTACAAGACTAAAAAAGAAAACTCTAGAATATCTTCATTAATGCCCCATCTTCTTATATTTTTTATGCCAATGTGACAAGCTTTATATGTGGTTGGTGGCTAAAGTGGTTTTGGTATAAGAAGGTGCAATTCCTCGTTTAAAAAAAAAAAATCTGAAATGTTATACCTACACTATTGCAGTTTTTATTTTATTTTATTTTCTCCCTATTTCAAACATCACTCTTGTTCACCTTTTAAAGAAAATCCCATTATGTTTTCTCTGCCCATCTATTGCCTATTTAATGTGAGTGGGTCCCACTGTTTTTAGCTATGGTGATAATTTGGTTAAAGGAAAATTCTGCAACTTTTTTTTTTGGCACATTACTTGCTTTCTTGTGTATGTAGGATGACAACCATGCTTATTTTTCAATTTTATGGAAAAGTCTGGGCCCATCTTGCTGGCCCAAAATATTTGCTATTAGCAACTCGCATCCTTTATGTAGACACCTGTTAGTTTCTTAAAATATGGGTTTATTCGTTCGGCCTAGTACTTTTTCTACTCGCCACTCCCTTCTCTATGTTCCACCGTAGGTTTTTTTAGAAACATCTTGGATGAACACGTTGGGCCCAATGTTTCTACTATTTACAACCTAATTTTTACATATACAAACACCCACAATTTTTTTAAATTAAAATACAAAAAAAAATAATATATATATATATATATATATATATATAATTTTTGGCGCTGCACCCAAATAAATTTTAGATATATGTATGACTTCACATGTCTTCTATTATTTAATACGATTGTTTCAGTATTTGTACGTTTTTTTCTAAAAAAAAATATTTTCTCTTAAATAAAATTCATGCAAATAGTCAAACGTGAATTATAAAAATTTAAAAATTTAAAATTTTAAAAATAAAAAAATTTTAAAAATAAAAAAATTTTAAAAATAAAAAAATTTTAAACGCTAAAATTATCAACACCGACACCTTTTTTTACTGTTTAGAAATGCGGAAACCCTGATTTTTAATTGTAGGATAAGATTAATCCTTGTCAGACCTAAATAAAAACTTCAAAATTAATTTCTTCATTTTCACATGTTGTTTTTTTTTTTTTTAGAAAATAAACATTCTAAAAAATCAATCACATTTGTTTTGCATATTTAATTAAAGGTACCGTTTTAGGATCAAAATTTTAGGGTGCTAACACCTTCCCTACGCGTAACCAACTCCCTCTTCTCTTTTTGAAAGTTTGTTTTCATTGTCCCTTCGTGATCCCGATTGTGACACTTAGAAAACAACTATCGATCGAAAGTATAGTTTCGAAAAAATTTGAAGAAGAAAACACTAAAATAGAGCATCGTCATTCAAGATTTTTAATTCACGGTTACCCAATTCCAAAACTAAATTCACTTCAAAAGATAAAGTGAAAAATGTAAAGAGTAGAGAGAAGAAGAATCGCAGGAAAAATTTAGTATCCATTGTTAAAGGAGTAAAAATGTTGATTACACCTGCTATGTGGAATAATGTAATTGGACTGGAGCATAATGGATTCAAGATTGGTAAAGGAAACACAATTGAAATCAGTGAGTTCAACAAGGTGCAGTTCTACTATTCTTGTTTGAAGGATCATAATACTCCCTTCAATCGGTTTCATGTAGGTAATCTCAAGCTAACTCCAAGATTTTTAGCCTATATTATTGCATGGCAGCTAACACCTAGGAAGAGCAACCATGCTATGTTGATTGAGGAGGATCTAATACTGATATACTGCCTAATGAACAAAATAAAGTTAAATTGGATTTATATGATGAAGGAACACAAGATCAAGTCTAAGAGACTTGTTGATTACAAGTTTCCTTTTGCGGTTGTGGTTTCAAAATTCCTAGAATATTTTGAAGTTGATGTGAAGGATGAGTTGATTGAAAACATCAAGAGTGGAACTGGAATAGATTGTTCAACATTAATGAAAATGGGTTTTTTAAAACGTTAACAATTTATGGATTAACAAAAATGGTGATGCTACTGATATTCTTGAATCAAGCAATGCTGGTGAAGATGCTCAAGGAAATTATATGAATGCTTTGGTAGCCCATATACCACCAATGGAGAGAGGTGAACCATTATCCAGTTTTGAGAAGGTCATGCTTCACAGGTTGGACACCATTTATGCATAACAAAGGGAATATTTTGAGATGACCACATCAAGGTTTCAACATCTTGATGATCAAGATTGAAGTTGTACAAGAGAAGTTGGTTGAGCTCTACCGCCGTGATTTTTAATTTTTTATGTTTTTCTTATAATCAGTTTAATTTTCATATCTGTTGAACTATTTCAAATTTTTGGTTTTCTTTTGGGTTTACGATGCTTGTGTTATGCATCTTGAACATTTTATATTTTCCCCTAAGCACTGTTATTACTAGTTTAATTATCTTATTTTGCTATGATTATTACTATTTGATGGAGTAATATATCCATTCAAATGGTTTCTTTGTATATTTTATGTTTGATGAACACAAAGGGGGAGAAATATGTGTTTTGTATAACTGTACAAGTTAGGGGGAGAAAGCTGAAGAACTATTATTGTCTTCTTTTCGCCACTGTCTACTGCCTACAAAAGATAAATCTTTTTCAAGACTCAAGACTTGCGGCTGAACTATCTGTCTTCATCAAATAGAGGGAGATTGTAGGACATCTTAAGGATCCAACTTTTATGTTTGATGAAGCCATATGAAGACTTGCTTTCTTACGTGTCTAGGTTGTTTGATTTTTGTTTTTGTGTCTATTGATTTATCTTTTGCCTTAAGAAATGATTATGAATCCAAGAACAAATATTTTTAATTGGTTAAAAAGTTTTTCAATTGGTTTTTAAATTGTTTTATGGAAAGTTATAGTTTTTAATCTGTTATCTTTTAAATCAACTTATTGAAAATACTTAAAATTTTTAGTTTTTTTAAAATATGTTTATAGACTAAAAACTATGCTTTGCTATGTAACATAAGAAATATTTTTAGTTGGAGTTCTTTTCAATTGATAAAAATTAGTTTTCATGCATATTACATTTCTTTAAGTGAAATCAATATATTGCTTCAAATTGTTAATAGGTTGATTTTACTTAACTGCACCCTTTTAATAAAATCTTTTTTTTATTAAATTTCTATAAAATGGTCTGGATTGTTTTAGAAAAAGGTCCCTCATACATTTTATAACTTTTACATATGAGAGGGTCTTTGTGATTCAAGTTTTTGTGAGAAATAATTTTGAAAGATCTTTTAGGTTTCTTGGAGCAAAACATTCATAATCTAGGTTGAGGTCAAATATATTTCACTGTTATTGTGAATTTGAGGAATCCATTTGTGTTTTTTGATTCACTTTTTAGGTTAATTCGTTCCTTTTTATATTGTATTTATGTATTAGATTGTGGCCAATATAGGGTTTATTTGTATGTTTTTAAACTGTGATAGGGTGTTGCAGTAAGGGGTTTATGTTCTTGTAGTGTCAAGAATAGTTTTGGAATTTCTTGTAAAGAAATTGTGTTGTTTTAGTGAAATCCATCTTGGTGTGAGGTAAGATTGGATGTAGGTCTATTATGAGTGATCTGGTATAAAATTCTTGGTGTCTTTTCTGTGTTCTTTAAATCTTTATGATGTGGAGTGCTAAAAGTAAGCATGCAGTCATTCTCTCACTGAGCTCGGACTTTTGTAAGACTTGCTTGATATGATAGTTTGTGCGAACTGTAATATTAAAGCTCCTAAAATAATGTCTTAGTCTTCGGGCTGAAAAGACTAATGTAAGGACAATTTTTTCTATCACTTGATATCTTTCTTCAGTTGACTGTAGAGTTTGGCTGGTGAAATATAAAGGTTGTTGCTTCTTGCCCTCATCATAGACCAAGACTGAGCATATAGCATAGTAGGATACCGCTATATAAAGGACTATAGTTGAGTGTGAGGGAGGACTTACCAATGTAGGTAACGATGTTATGTCTTTCTTCAATTGGGAGAACATGTCTTCACATTGTTGATCCCAATTAAATTCTGTTGCCCCTTTTAGTAGGCGAAAGAATGGTTTGGTCGTCTATGGTGGGTGACTTAACCTCCATGTTATCAACATAGACCTCTATAATAGTACTAATTAAGTGAATGAAGATTTTTTTCCATCAAACGTCGATGAGTAACACTCACATTTTTAAGACCAAAGGACATGACCTTGTAGAAAAATTTAGCACCATTAGTCATGAATATTGGTTTGTCTTCATTTGTGGGATACATTATGATTTGATTGTATCCTGAGTAAGCATAAAGAAAACTAAGGAGTTCATATCTTTAGGTGTTGTCAACCAAGCGATCTATGTTTGGTAGGGGATGTGTCTTTTGGGTAGGCTTTGTTCAAGTATGTGTAATCAATGCACATTCTTCACTTTCCATTGGCCTTTTTTACTATGACTATGTTAGATAACCATGTGGTGTAGGTGACTTCTCTGATGAAATTGACATGCAAAAGTTTTTCAATCTCTTGATCCATGGTTAATCGTCTTTCCTCTTCAACTTTGTGTTTGCATTGGGCCACTAGTTTTGCTTGCGGCAAGATGGTTAGCTGATAACATATAAAGTCATGGTCAATGTCAGGCATGTCAGCTGGACTCCATGGGTCGACATTACGAAGGAGGAGTCCTTCAATGTTGTTCCTTATTAATCAGGGAGTCGCTTTTCCTACTCGGGTGATGATACAACCCAAATCGACAAGTAGATGACTAAGGACAACACAAACACTTCACAATTACGTTAGTCATCTCAACATCCAAGAAAAGACCCCACCAAACATCAGAAGGACCTCAACAGAAGAAGAACTGGACATAGGCCAGAGCATCAGATGTTCTTTCTTTTGGTCTTTTTACAAGACAAGTTTATGTAAATAATTTTGGCTCTTTTTCGGGTTCAAATAGAAGAATAAGCTAGAGTAGGGTGTGCTTAGTAATTTGGGTTTGTGCCAAGCCCACCTTTCATGACATGTGCACCTAGGTTTAGGATTTCTTTGACCTATCTTCTAGAAGGTTTCGCACAAATGATGTCCCTATCCGTCTCACTCTTGCTCCCCAAGTCACTCTCTCCTATATAAAGGGTGTCTTGCTTCATGTATTTGGACACATTGAATTTTGAAAGTAAAGAAACTCTGTTAGAGTGTTTAGTGAGCGGAGTATCCTATTATTCTTGGATCTTATCTCAAGTGCTCTTTAGTTCAAGTGACAACTCTATACCACTCATCTAAGAGTATCTCATCCTCCAAGTGGCGTGACAACCTCTGATATTCATAAACTTTCTTCATCTCTTCACCTTTTCCCTTCCTTTTCTTTGCGCTACTTTTCTTAATTCTCTATGTTATTTTGTTTCCTTTTTCTTATGTGTTATTTTTGCCAATGATTAACAAGAAAATAAGGCAAAATGTTGTTACTTCAATTGGAGAAAATAAGAATTGAGTTTCATCTTTCTCACTCTTTTGTATTTAAAATAGCCTGATAATATTATGCCCTTTGATTGATTTTGGTGATAACTACGTCTTTTTGCGGGGTTGACATATGAAGTTGTGGGTATAAGATGTGGTAGTCATACTAGTTCCATCGCGAAGGCCTTTTTGAGGATGACCTTGTTGGGATATCAAGGAAAGTATATGTTTCATATTTTCCCATTCAATGCTCATGTATTGTGAAACACAAGCGCGAAGCTCGTTCATATTAAACGACGGATCCGCATATCTGAAAATGAACCGGTTCAGAATCCGACTTTGATGGAGTGCATTGCCACCTTTGGATTTAGGTCAAGGATGGTCAATAAATATTAACCATCCAACTTTTACGAACTAAATTTTTTTCATGATATTAACTGGATAGTAATAACTCAGATCTTTTATAAATTCATTTAATTTACTGATTAAATAAATTAATAAACTTTATCATTTACGAAAACGTTAAAATTATATATTTTCCGATACAAGTCAATTAGCTTTAGTGCTGACGCCATTGAATATTTGGTCAACGTTAGTGAATAGTTCAGTAGCCAGCCATGCACCTAACCCTTTTAAGTTTAGATAATCCAAACGGTGTTCAAATATTAACTGATGCGATTCAAAGTAAATATTCATTAATCTCAAGTTCACAAATTAATGACAAATTTAAAATTGATTTCGAATGAAGTAATTTTAGATGATTTTTGTATTAAATAAAAAACTCACTAAATTTTATTAATAACTTTTTATAACAATATCTAAACTTAAATCAAATATTAAAAAATTAAAATTTAACTAGAATTTTTTATTTCAAGCATTGATTCAAACACATACCTAACCGCCTATATATGAATATTACAAAGTTATATTTTAATTCTTAAAAATTCAATGTTTTGAATATTTTATTCAACTCACTAACGTAAACTTAGTGATGAAATGTTTGAATATTTGTATAGTGTCACTATAAAAGAAAATAAAGTTTTAATAAAACGGCGTGTGTTTTTATTCATTTGTTGTGCCATATATTTTAAAACTTTATTTGACATTCACGCATAATATAATGTTATTAATTTAGATAATGTCAAAATAAAAACATATATGTTCATGTAGAAATTTATATTATGTTGGATTTGCAGGTACTCTTATTATTTAATTAATTTTTTAATTAATAAAAAAATATGTTCAACCATACCATCTTTTAAAAGAATAAATCTTATCTTGAGATGGAGATTCTTTACACGACTATTGTTCCATTATTTGTTTTCTGAAAAATAAGTGCATGTGAAGTTGCAAGGTTGAACACAACAATTTGGTCAATATGGAAAAAGATTTTATCACGATTAAATTATTATTTGATAGAGAAAAAGGACCCTTATATGGCTGTCTATTTTGACTGTTATATAAATGAGTGAAAGTGATGTAAGGAATAAAGTAATGCTGCATGATGAATGAGGGTAGCTCGGGCTCTCTACCCATCTACTTCATTTCTTTCATCTACTTTCTGTTTTGTTTTGCATATAATAGTTATAGCAATAGCAAATTAGCATCATCATTTGTTTCTTGTCGCCTACTTACTTTTTTTTATATCTTTTTTTGTTATGGTGTTCTTCACTTGGTCCAACTTCTAGACTTGTTTATCATTTAGGATATTTTTAAAGTTTTTTAGATTTGGTATCGTCAATATACTACTATATTGTATGAATTGAGGTTAAAGACAATTTATATACTTCTTTCTCCCTTAATACTACAAGAAAATCATGAAATAGAAACTAATAGAGAGAAAAAAAATTAGTTGCTACAATGATTAAATTAGAGATCATTTTAGAAATTGAAATTTTTTTGGTTTCTAAATTAGTTTCTATTATTGTTAAATAATTTTTAAATTGGTATCTAATTAGCTACCAATGTTTTAACTACTAATTATTTAGATTCTAAATTTGGTAGCAAAAACTTTGGTAGCTAATTAGATACCAATTTAGAAACCATTTAACAATAATAGAAATTAATTTAGAAATAAAAAATATTTTTAGTTTCTAAAATGGTCTCTAATTTAGTGACTTTAACAACTAATTATTTTTGGTATCTAAAATTTGTTTCTATTTCATGATTTTCTTGTAGTGTAATCAATTGAAATGCTTTTTAAAGATAAAATTGTGACGTAACATCAACTTCGAAACTAAACAATACTTCAAATGTCAAATGTATTTATTGATTTAATAATATTATATATTATCTTTTGAATTTGAGGTCTTAACACGTGTTAGAACTTTTTAGTTATTGTAAGTATATTTAAGAACTTATTCAATGAAATAAAAATGAAACGTATAATAAGATTTTATTTATTTTTATTAGCACGCATTAATATGAAATTTTAACATTCCAAACTCTATGGTCTATAAAGATAAGAAGAACAACCTCCAAAAAAAAAAATAACAAAACTTAAATTTTGGGAGGCTTAAAGGATTTCTAAAAAATCAAAAGGACAGGAAGGTAAAGAATTAAATAAAAAGAAAATTTAAGAAAATCAACATATTTATCACCCTCAATAAATATACTTTAAAGTCCATATATTTATTATATATTAAAGAGTTTGTTATGAATTAACTTTCGGCCTCCATCAAACAATTCTATCATATTCAAGTCAAACACTCACCAACTTAGTTCTTTTGGAGTGAAAATAAGAATATCATTAATAGAAGAATAAGAGAAATTAAAAAACAAACATAATTTAACTAAACCCAAATATTCTTAACAAAAACACACTTAAAGAAAAGATGGCTCAAGCTTTTTCGTCGTGGAGGTTGCATAAATTAATGTCTCTTATATGAAATTATTTATCCTATAGTAAACAATTATACAACAATTTCGAAATAACCAAAAGTTTTGCTGATAGAAGGATATTAGACCAAATAATCTTCTTAAAAAAAATATAACTGAAAAATAAAGGCATGGGTAGTCTTTGATAACTATAAAATTGATGTTACAAATTCTTCAATATACTGTATATTTTAAATTGTAACTAACATTTTTTGTATTAGCTATATAAAAAAAATTAATTTCATATAAATGATATTGATACGTGTCTTTTAAGTAAGTAGTGTTTAAAATGTTTGAGAATATTAATTATTACTTTCAATGATTTATAATCTGTAATATCATGATAAAAAAAAATCATTAGGAAAGAATTTTTGAAAATTCATCGTCTTAAAATTATTAAAAAGAAACGTCAATATCTTGAACTTTTGACTAGTTATATAATTATAAATTATATGTAATACAAATCAAATATGTTTAATAATTTTCTTATAAGTGTTATGATCCTTGTCATCTCTGAAAAGCTATTATATTTAATTATAATTATTATATTTTACTTAGCCCTGTTTATCTTAGTAAATAATAAGATAAAAATATTTTCTTCAAGAAAAAGGTAGAATATTTTAAAAGAAATAATCATGTTTAGGATACTGCTGGATTTATATAAAAATATTTTTCACAATGAAGGTTAAATAAGATTTAAAGTATGCAATGGCATTATTATCCTATAGTGCATACCAATTATGACGAGTGATTTTTTGTATGAATCCCATAAAATAAAATAATTGAAGAGACTGAAAGTTGTCAGAATCGAATGTATGGTCAGGGATGTTTGAGTTGAGTCTGTGGATATTAATAGTTTAATTTCAAGTGGGAGTTAATAATGAATTTCGCCCCATCAATTATAGATATTTAAATTCCTTTTGATAAGTGCGAATTTGTTGAGGTTGGTACTGGTTAAAATACAAAATCAACTCCTCTGTGGAAAGTGTTTCATGGCGAAGTTGCCCAGAAGCACTAGAGTTTCGCCCAACTTTTTTGACCCACTATACTTTTTTTCTTTATATTTTTCTATTAATAAAAAGAAATATATTTCTATAATAAAATAGTTCGTGTAGTCTAACTCTCATATATGATATTTATATGAGGATATTTTGCTGATATTTTGCTAAATATAATATATATGCTTAATATAGTTTCAAATTGTAAATTGGGCAAGAGAAAATTTATATATATCATTCTTCTTAATTTTTTAAGATGTATTTTTAAGACAGAAACGTGATGAAATTCTGAATACTAAAATAGATAATATATCTTAAATGTAGTGATTGATGATAGTAATATTATTTCAACATACTTGAGATCGGAATATTAATTTTCTATGAAATTGAAACTTTGTGAGATGGCTAAGAGAGGTTATTTTAGTGCAGGTACTAGGATGCTCATCGGGTGTAGGAAACCTTTGGTGCAATCGAAAACTACATAATTCTAATGTTGAAAAATAAGATGTTTTTTTGGGTTGTGTGGATTGCATACCGTTTATAACATATATAGCTTTTGTGATATTTATGTAGGGCAATTATAATTAATGTTATGTGGAAACAATTGATATGCTTCTTAGTCTAGGAAATGGAAGGTTTTGCTTTTGGTGCAGGTATTGAAAGAAGAAAGTGTTTTCTGCTTTCCCTAACTTCATCTTCACTTAATACACTTGTAACATTTTATTATCCTCTAATAATATAGATCTGAATTATATATTTTCAATCCTTTAATTATATATGTTTGTCCTCCTCTAATTTGTTGTTGGATGCCAATACCTTGACACAGTTGCAAAGATACACACATTTGATAACTCAAAATATTACTATTTTAATCATACTTCTTTTATATTTCAATATAAATTATAAATATATATATTATCATATTATTAAACTAAATTTAAAATGGAAGTGTTTTGTTTTTATATGGTGCCAAAGCATATTTTTCCTTTTGTTGCTTGTTGTTACGTGGAATGACTATATATAGTGAAACGTGTCATAGTTGAGTAAGAAAAGTCACAGCACGAGATGTTAGACCTGAGATGTAGTAGTTGGTATATATTTCGGGGCTGCTTTATATCTTCTTTATAGTAAAAACAGTTCAATCAACAGAATATTATATTTTGTTAAATAATAATTAAAAACATGTATTTCCTTCCTGGTCTACTTCAGCAGTAAAACAAATGATTTGGAATAGAATAATCGATTAGTCCACAAACAAGAAACACTACATTCATTTAATGTAAGAAATTCCCATGAGTCGTGGATCAGATGCTATATAAGGGAAGCGTAGGAAGGTAGTATCCTCGTACCAAGGTCAAACAAAACACATACACAACCATGTTGCTCGAACTTGCAATTGGTTTGTTGGTGCTAGCTTTGTTTTTGCACCTGCGTCCCACACCCACTGCTAAATCAAAGGCCCTTCGCCACCTTCCAAACCCTCCTAGTCCAAAGCCTCGTCTTCCATTCATCGGTCACCTTCACCTTCTCAAGGACAAACTTCTCCACTATGCCCTCATAGATTTATCCAAACGCCATGGCCCTTTGTTCTCTCTCTACTTTGGCTCTATGCCAACCGTCGTTGCCTCCTCCCCTGAGTTGTTCAAACTCTTCCTTCAAACCCACGAGGCTGCTTCCTTCAACACCAGGTTCCAAACCTCTGCCATAAGGCGCCTCACTTATGACAACTCAGTGGCCATGGTTCCCTTTGGACCTTACTGGAAGTTCATCAGGAAGCTCATCATGAACGACCTCCTCAACGCCACCACCGTCAACAAGCTGAGGCCCTTGAGGACCCAAGAGATCCGCAAGTTCCTCAAGGTGATGGCACAAAGCGCAAAGGCCCAACAGCCCCTTAACGTCACCGAGGAGCTTCTCAAGTGGACCAACAGCACTATCTCCATGATGATGTTGGGTGAGGCTGAAGAGATTAGAGATATTGCTCGTGATGTTCTTACGATTTTCGGTGAGTACAGTCTTACCAACTTCATCTGGCCCTTGAATAAGCTCAAGCTTGGAAAGTACGAGAATAGGACTGAGGAAATATTCAACAAGTTCGACCCCATCATTGAGAAGGTTATCAAGAAGCGCCGAGAGATCGTGAGAAGGAGAAAGAACGGAGAAGTTGTTGCGGAAGAGCAGAGCGGGGTTTTCCTCGACACTTTGCTTGAATTCGCTGAGGACGAGACCATGGAGATCAAAATTACCGATGAGCAAATCAAGGGTCTTGTTGTCGTGAGTTTCCTGCTTCTTTTTTCTTGGTCGGCTTCATCATATTTAATGATATATATCAATATCAAACTTCTTTTTGTTCAAAAAAAAGAATATATAAATATAGGGCTAAGTCTTAACAAGCTTTTGGAGTATTTAATGAAGGAAATGTTAATGCTATACTCAATAATTGTTATTATATATATGTTTATAAGGAGGCACATACATTGTGTAGCTCAAGACAAAAAGTATATATATTTTTATTTGATGTGGCATCTTAGACTAATACACAATCGTTTGTATGTGCAGGACTTCTTCTCAGCAGGGACAGATTCCACAGCCGTGGCAACTGAGTGGGCTTTGGCAGAGCTGATCAACAACCCTAGGGTGTTGCAGAAGGCTCGGGAGGAGGTGTACAGTGTTGTGGGGAAAGATAGACTGGTTGATGAAGTTGATACTCAAAACCTTCCTTACATCAGGGCCATTGTGAAGGAGACATTCCGCATGCACCCACCACTCCCTGTGGTGAAAAGAAAGTGTGTGGAAGAGTGTGAGATTGACGGTTATGTGATCCCAGAGGGAGCATTGATACTTTTCAATGTGTGGGCTGTAGGAAGAGACCCTAAGTACTGGAACAGACCATTGGAATTTCGTCCTGAGAGATTCTTAGAAAGTGAAGCTGAAGGGGAAGCTGGCCCTCTTGATCTTAGGGGCCAACATTTCACACTTCTCCCATTTGGGTCAGGTAGAAGAATGTGCCCTGGAGTGAATTTGGCTACTTCAGGTATGGCAACACTTCTTGCATCTGTTATCCAGTGCTTTGACCTGCAAGTGGTGGGCTCACAAGGACAAATATTGAAAGGCAATGACGCCAAAGTGAGCATGGAAGAGAGAGGTGGGCTCACAGTTCCAAGGGCACATAATCTGGAGTGTGTTCCAGTTGCAAGGACAAGCATTGCAGCTAAACTCCTTTCCTAGTTCATAAGATATATACAAAATTAGTGTCTTTCCGCATGCACTTGTTTTTGTATGTTGATAATAATCATTTCAATAAGGTGCCTTTGATACTTAACCAAGTAAGGGCACATTCACATGTATCACATGAACTCCAGTTTGTCTGTTTGTTACCAATTGTTGTGTAGAAATTTTGGATCCTAAACTTTGTTTTGAGAAACCTATAATATATATTACCAGTGCCTTATTATAATATTTTAACAGTTTGAATTGCAGTGTTTTCTTTTCAATAGATAAGATCTAAGATATCTAATTTCTTTTATAACAATGTTTACTTTAAATAAGATTTATATAATTTCAACTTTAACACTTTCTCCATGTTATTACAATTGCTACAAATATTGTAAATAATATCCTACAAGTAGTCAAAACATCATTTTAAGTCAAATAATTCATAGCAAAAAAAGGAAGATTTGAATTAGGGGATTGTGTAAATTTTGAAAACTTCTTTTTATCAAGATCTCTAGCATAATATGAATCTACATATCCAGTGACTCCATCTCTAGTCCCCCAAACTCCCCCAAACTGCAGACAAACATCAATAGCTCTCAAATCAATGGATTACTTGTTTTGCTCCTTGTGTAGGTTGAACAAGTATTTACTACTACTAAATCTAAGTTAACAAATCATGCAAACAAGGTTTTAAAAATTATCTTAAAGATGACAAATCATTACTTAAAGAAGTTAATCATTTTGAATATAGCAAGCAGTTGGATCATTTACCTATGTGAACAAATTTTGCATTTTGTATGTAACATGTGCAAAGTGTTAGAACTTTTCAAAGCTATAATTACTGGTTTATTCTGTCTTAAATGAACAAGTAAATGTATTTTTGTCTATTTTATAGATAATGTTTCTAAATAACATTCACACAAGTCTTGGGAATTTAAAATACTTAAGAAAAAACACATTAAAAGGTGTACTCTATAAAAAAAAGACCAATTATTGCACTGCTCCTTTAATGCACCTACTCTTTATAGCGGTGATAGCCTAGGAAAAGATGAAGCAAGTACACTGCTAAAAAAGTAATAAGAAGATTGATATCTCAATTAAGTCATCAATATCCATATATCACATGTAACATAAAAAAAATACAAAACATAAAGGGATTAGGAAAACTCATGCTAGTTATATAAATTAAGGTTCGGAGAAAACTAAAAATGTTAAATTCATTTAATAATTATATAATTTTATATTATTTTAAGTCTGTTTAAATTTATCTATTACAAATCGTATTTTTGGATTTTAGATCAATAAATTCAATTGGATTAAATTGGATAACTTTTAGATTTTAAAAATATAAAACTAATGTACATTCGGGTCATTTTAAGTTATGAAATGGTGGATTAAGCTAGATCCAAGTAAGATAGTATTGGGTAGGACTCAGGTTGAGTCAAGTTGACTCAGGCACAAATCAAGTCGATTTTTAGTCTAGGAGAAGATAGAGTTGAGTCAATTCATTCCAAATCAACATTGAGTCCAGTCGACCTTGATTCGATTCAGTCGAATCAGTCCAGGTCGAGTTTAGCTAGAGTTAGCATTCTCAAGTCCAACATGAGCTCAGATTGATCCAATTATGTTTGAGCCCTAACAAAGTTAAGTTTGTATGGGCCCAGGTGTTAGCTGTCGTTTTGCTGTCAAATTAATATGATTCTAGCGTAGACTTGTCTAACACTAGAGAGATGATAGTATAATTGTGGACAAATGTTCCCAAGTCGTCTCCCAACGAATCCAATAGTAAAATCAGTTGATCAGGGTTTAAAATCTATCTGCAAGCAATAAAAGTTAGCAATAACAATAAAAATAAAAAGGGGGTTTGAGATAGTTGTGCAGAAAATATAAAAGAGATTAAAATAGCAAATAAAAAGCGGTTGATCCCAAGTTCTTCCACCATTGAATTATTCACAGGTTCTCTAAAGAATAATCTTTTCTCAATCCTCCAATAGAGTTAAACCAGATTGAACATGCGCCGATCTGATTCAACTGAAACTCACCAGTAAAACATGCGTCTACTGGTTTAATCAATACCCGTTTTGTTCCATGCGTATACTCCATGAGAATGCTTACCTTCTCTCTCTTGAATCATGCGCCCAAGAAATTAC
The DNA here is from genome assembly GCF_000499845.2 of Phaseolus vulgaris. NCBI lineage: Eukaryota > Viridiplantae > Streptophyta > Magnoliopsida > Fabales > Fabaceae > Phaseolus > Phaseolus vulgaris. The sequence goes on from NC_023757.2 coordinate 6,550,438, forward strand.
TTAGAACAATGTGAACTAACTAAGAAACCAAAGTTTAAGATAAGGAATACCCTCAATCATGCGTTCAAGTACAACCTCTAAAAAAAACTAGTTTTCCAGAAGATTAGACTATTAAAACAACTGCTATAGAGAATTAAAAATCGAAACTTTTATTGAACAAAACCCCAGAACTCAATGGAGAATTACAAAAGAATCAACCAAAAAGGTTTAGCCTTCCATGCGGAGGCAAAATAAAAGAATTACTAAGAAGAAAATAAACTAAGAAAACCTTATGAAGCTCTCTCTTTTCTCCTTGACGCTTGTGTCCTTTTATAGGCTTTTCTACTCCAAGGATCTTGGGAAAATATTGCAGTTTAGATTTTGTAAACAGTTTCCACTTTCCATAATTCTTTTTATTTTGCAGAAGATTTGCTTCCAATTCTGTTTCTGGAATCTTGTAGCTTTTATTTTCTCTTTCTTCTCCTCAGAATATTTTTTCTGTTTTGATTCAAGAAGCAACTCGGACTTTTGAATATTTGGCCCATTCACAAAGGTAGATGTTTCCTCTGGATAATTTACTCTAAAAACACAAAATTAACAATAATAATAGTTAAGGCCCAAATAAACCCAATTATAAGAATATTAATTAAAACAATGGATTTATTTATTATTATAGTCCAATAATCTATGAATAAGGCTAGTGAGTGTGTATGGGCCCAGGTCAAGTTAAGTTGATTAGGCCCAAATTAACTCAATTGGGCCCAAGTCCAATTCAAGTCGATTAGACTATGGACCAAGTCAAAGAGTCGGCTTGGTGCTTGTCGAGTCGAGACGATCTGACCCAGGTCGATTCGAGTCGATACGGTCCATATCGAGCAGAATGGGCCTATGAACAAGTCCAACCCCGATCTAGACCAGGGTGTAACTTTATTAGTTTGGACCCAAGTTGAGTTGAGTGAGCAGGGTCCAAGTCGAGCCAAGTCGATTGGGCCCAAGTAGAGTCCAATTAGAGTTAGCTTGGGTTCGAGTTTAGCTCTAACCCAAGTTAGGCCAAGTTGGCCTTGGACCCGATCAAGTGGAGTTGCTTTGAGCCAGGTCCAGTTAAGTCGATCGGGCCAATGTCAAGATGAATGGCCCAAACCCAAATCAAGGTGACATAAACTCGAGTCGAGCAAAGTCAACCTGGCCTAAGTCGAGTAGAGTTGACTAACCCAGGTCAAGTTGAGTGGGCCCAAACCCACATCAAGCCTAGTGGGTCTATCAAAAAGTCCAATCGAGTTGGCCTAAGACTAGGTCAAGTCGAGTGAGTTAGAGTCAACTTGGGCTCAAGCCATATCGGACACAGGTTGAGCTTAATCAACCTTGGTCCCGTTATGTTGAGTCAACCTAGGCCCAAGTCGAGTCAAGTTAGTAAGGCTCAGGTCAAGCGGAGTGCGCTCGGGCTCAAATGAAGATTAGTGAGCATATGCCTAAGTTGAGTCCAATCATCCTAAGCGTCGGTTGAGTAGAGTCGACCTTGACCCAGGTCGAGTAAAGTCAGCCCAACCCAGGTCGAGTTGAATTGAGTAATCTTGGGCCCATATTTTGTTGAGTGGGCTAGGGCACATGCCAATATCTGTTGACTTGCGTTTAGGTCAAGCTTTGTTAACCTGATCGAAGTCGACCGATGTAAGCTCAGACCTAGGTCAAGCTGTCCCAAATCAAGTTGAGTCAGCCCAAGCTGCCCAAATGTAGCAAAGTTAGTCGGGCCCAAATTAATGCGAGTCGGCATGGGCATAAGTCAAGTTGAGTTGATCAGGCCCACATCGAGCCGAGTCGGCTCGAGTCCAAGTCAAGTTGGCCTAGGAGCATGTCAAGTCGAGTTGGCTTGGGAACAAATCAAGTCAATTCAGCCTATAAACCCAAGTCGAGTAGAGTCGAACCAAGCACAGTTTAAGTCAATTTAACTTGAAACTAGGTCAAGATGATTCATCCTAAGCATGGGAGAACTCGAGTCAAAGTCAATTCGGGCTTAAGTCAAACTTAGGCATAGGTCAACCTAATTCAGCCTAGATCCAAGTCGAGCTAAGTAGGCCTAAGACCAGATCGAGTTGAGTTAAATTCAACTTGACCAAGTTAAGTTGGGTTTGTTTTTGGTGGAGACATCGAACCCAAATTGGTTTGGGACCATGTTAAGTTGAGTTGGATCGATCCGATGTCAGGTTGAACTTAGTCGACTTGTTTTTAGGTTGAGCTGAGTCGACCTAGTCCACATTCAACTGAGTTGTGTTAGGCTCAAATCAGGCCAAATCCAATCAAGATTGCGTTAGGTTAGGCCTAGATCGAGCTAGGTCTAGATTGAGTCAAGCTTAGGTAGGATCGAGACGGATTGGATCAGGTCGAGTCAAGTTAAGTTGGTTCTATGTTCGATCGATACATCGAGCAATGATATGGTTAAAATCATGCCAAGCTGAATTTGGTTGATCTTATGTTAGGTCAATTAGGTTGATCTCACGTTGAATTTATTCTAATTGACAAAGTGAATTTAATATAGATTTGAATCAATTTGATCTAGTTATAATTGATTTGAATTTTAGATCAATTTATTTTATTGAATTTGGATTGGATCTAAATTTGATTATATATGAAAAATCCAATCCATGACCAACTAATATAAATTCAAGTAACTCAAATATATTCCTAAAAAAATCTTTCTTAATATAAAAAATAATCAACTAGGAAAAACTCATGAATGTGAGTATTTAATATTTTAGGAAACCAAACTTTGGCTTATGAATTCCTTAACCACCAACTTTGACTCACATTTTATCTATAAAGAATATCCTTTTATATATATATATATATATATATTTATTTTTTTTTGTTTGCTCAACTTTTATCTTCAGAACAATCAGCCCATCAGGAAAAACTTCAGTTATACCATTATAATTCGTATTATTCTTCACTAGATGCTCCAAAAATTTCAGCATTGCATTAATAGCCAAGATGGCATTTAATAGACCCATCAATATTACACTTAATAGTAGTAGACAAAGTTTCTTTACTTTGACATACAATGAATGGGGGATATTTGATATATGGAGATTAAGAAAGCAAGACGCTTATAATAAATATTCAAATAGGTGTAAAAATTATTAAAATACTATAAATATAATAAGCATATTGTTCATTAGTTACATATTTATCATTTTTTTCGAGACTTCAATTAACTTTAACGTGAATATTTTATATATGCACAATTTTTTTTTCTTTAATCATTGTACCTTGACTTCTTCGACGATGGTTCCCTCTCTGACTTCAGAAGTTGACCGTGGCGGCTGTTGCTCTGCCTGCAATGATGAAGGTCACTCACGGTGAAGCAAACGAACAAAGGCGAAGGTGGCTGACGGTGTCTCACAGTGGCTGACGGTGTCTCATGGTGTCTCACGGTGCCTGCGGCTGCTGCTTCACGCACAAACGAAGAAGAAGAAGAATAGGGTTGAGTGCAGATCACATTTAAGGTATTTTTTAAATTCATTAAGGATAATTTGGTCTTTTCGTACATGTGATTGGGTGTCAGTTCAAAATCATCGGGTGCAGGAAGAATCAGCCATATGAGTTTGACCTAGTGGTATAAGGGAGTTGTAATGTAAAGGTTGTTTTTTTTTTTGAAGGGTTTTAGGATAACTCTTATGTCCTAAACCAATTTGATTTTGTATACTGGCTGAGATACCCCTGAAGCATTCCTTTAATTCATCTTAATTCTTTGCTGATAAAAAAAAAATAATAAATTGTTCATTAGTTACATATTTATGATTTTTTGGAGACTTCAATTAACTTTAACGTGAGTATTTTTATATAAACACATTTTTTTTTTCATAACAATATAAAACATAATATATTAATAAGAAGATATCTTCTAAAAAAGAAATATAAAAATATTTTCTTATTAAATAGCATGAGTATATAATATTTTTAAAATTTAACTATACATGTATAATGTAGAAAGACACCCTCCACTGCTTTCTAAAACCAAACGAAATATTTATGAGATTTTAGGAAAAAAATATGAGTAAAATTTGAGGAAGAAGAAATGATGTGCATTGAAGGCGTGATAGGATAAACACACAAAAAAAAAAAAGACATTAATGAAATTAGGAGATGAAACCTACTAGAAAATGAAGATGAAATTATTTTAGAGTGATGCTACATAATTATTTCATTTTCTACTTTGCTTCTATCCAATACAAATAAGATAATATTTTTATTTTAAATATAAAATAATTTAGAATAAATAAATCAGAAAAAGAAACGAATTAATTTTTTATTAAATGTTAGAAAGGTGTAGAAAAAATAAAAAATGTACATATCTGTATTTTATGAGTGTCAAATTTGAAACCCAGAATATTTTAAAGTGGATTGAATTGTAGTAGGAGAAATTGAAAAAAGAAAAATAATTTAAAATCTTATTTTGCATGGCCGCAGAAACTGTGCTAAGCAAAACGAAGTGCTATTGCCAACTACGTATTTTCAAAGATTTTGAGTTGGTGAGTTGAAGCATATTAAAATAATGATGAATCACCCAAATTTGACTTGAGAATTTGCAGATATTAAGTGAAAATGAAAGTGAAAGTGAAAATATGAAAGTGAAAATGAAAACAACTTGTTGGATTTATTTTAATTTTATTTTGCCTGACTATTTAAAAATTTATTTTTATTTAATCAGAGTTTTAAGTTTTACTCTTAATTATACTAACTTAAAAAGTAGTTTTGAAAATATTTAATTTTTAAACAGGAATAGAGCAATAAACGGTAGTGTTAAAAAGTGAAGAGTATAAGCAGTAATTGGTTATAATTTGAAATTTTAGGCATTTGTTGAGGGAAGAGGCCATAACATAAGCATAAGCAGGAGTTCGTGAGCACATCGTCTTGGACTAGAAATAGAGTAAGTGAAGCTTTTTTGTGTGTATTATTAACCAAGAAAAGTATGAGGAATGTAATAAAAAGTGAAGAAGAATTATATAATATTGGGAAGTTTATGTTTGCTTGTGTGAAAACAAAGAAGAATAATATTTTAAAGACAGTGGTAGGCGCATATGAGCTTGTTTGTGTGGGAAAATGATAATTAAAAGATCAATGTTTACTCAGTATTTTCAAAGATATGAGGCAGAAAAAAAAGAATTTTTTTAAGACAAAGACTTTGAAATACGGTTAAACAATCAGTAAACTTTGAATTCCTAAATTCTCAAATATCCTAATGATTTCAGAAACTATGAAAAAAAATAAGATAAGTAATGCTTTTTTCATGCCAACATCACGCCCACTTAAAGTGCAACCTACATATATGTTATTAATAAGATAAAAAAGAATGAATTGGTTGATATGTTATTAATAAGATAAAAAAAATGAATTGATTGATATTTTATGTAATCAAATTTAAGAGCATAATAGTCCAAAATATTTTGAAAAAGCAAGATATTTTTGTATGATTCTTGATTACACTCCTTGTATGAACCATCAATAACAAATTAGTCTCATACTCCAACGTGTGAGTATTTCTACAAGTCCAATAAAAGTATGAGTTTTCTGTAAAATTTTGAAAGTTTACGATATAATAGGTTATGAAGATTTTCCAGACGGGACAAATCAATTATATATTTTTATATTATGTATTAATTGGAATATTCAATTTAAATTACATTTTAAAATGTTTTAAAATCAATTAAATATTAGATACTATATTTCATTATGTTGATTAATATAATATAAAAAATATCATCTGTCCATATAAGTCCAATTTCAAAATAATATAATAAATGCTATGAATAATATAATAATTAAAATAAATAACCGTAACATAAAATTATAAAAAAAAACGAAATTTGATTTATCATTGTACATATTGTTAATTGATAATTAAATTTTAATACCTTGTGATAATTAATTGACCCTTAAAGGAAAACAGCTTTGGTCCACCACAATCAAAGTGTGGAAAAACTATTAAAAGACTATAAATATAATAAGCATATTGTTCATTAGTTATATATGTATCATTTTTTCGAGACTTCAATTATTGGATTAGAGTAGGAGAAATTGAAAAAAAAAATTAGAATTTAGAATCTCACAAGATTTTTTTGGCATGATATGATCCGCCGCAGAAACTGTGGTAAGCAAGCAAAACGAAGTCGTAGTACGTATTTTGATTCAAAGATTTTGAGTTGGTTTGATTTGAAGCATATTAAAATAATGATGAATCACCCAAAATTGACTTGAGAATTTGCAGATATGAAGTGCATGCACTCTTGGCCAGCCCTCGTAAGAAGAGATTATTAGGCTTTTGACTTGAGAATGAAAGTGAAAATGAAAACAACCTCTTGGATTTATTTTAATTTTATTTTGCCTGACTATTTTTAATTTTAATTTTATTGAATATATAATTTTTAAAGACGAGTAGAGCAATAAATAAACGGTAGTGTTAAAAAGTGAGGAGTATTATAAGCAGTAATTGATTAAAATTGTAAATTTTGAGGATTTGTTGAGGGAATTGGAGCCCATAAGATAAGCATAAGCATAAGCAGTATTTAAGACTCGCAGCCGAAAAGAGTTCGTGAGCACATCGTCTTCGACTAGGAATGGAGTAGGTGAAGCTTTTTGGTGTGCATTATTAACCAAGAAAAGTATGGGGAATGTAATAAAAAGTTAGGAAGAATTAAAATATAGTAATGATATATTTATAATTTATATTTTTTATAACTCTAAATATTATTATTTTAATGATATAATTTATTTTGAAACTTATTTTTTATTATATATATTTATTTATAAATTCATTAAATTATATTAAATTGTATCGAGTTGCATAAGTGTCATTTTCCTATAATATAATATTGAGAAGAAGTTTGTGTCTGCTTGTGTGAAAAGAAAGAAGAATAACATTTGAAAGAGACATGGAGGCGAATATGAGGTTCCTATAAAAGGGGAGCGATGGAAGCCTGTATGTATCCTCAGACTCTCTTCTCTATCTAGGCAGTGAGTTGCAGAGAGGAAGAAGATCTGATAAGCAGAAACAAAAACAATCATGTTGCTGGAAATTGCAATCGGTTTGTTGTTGATAGGACTGTTTCTGCACCTGCGTCCTACACCCACTGCTAAATCCAAGGCCCTTCGACACCTTCCCAACCCTCCTAGCCCAAAGCCTCGGCTTCCCTTCATTGGACACCTTCACCTTTTGAATGGCCAACTTCTGCACCACTCTCTCATTACTCTTTCCCAACGTTATGGCCCTTTGTTCTCTCTCTACTTTGGCTCCATGCCCACCGTTGTTGCCTCCACCCCCGAGTTGTTCAAACTCTTCCTTCAAACCCACGAGGCTGCTTCCTTCAACACCAGGTTCCAAACCTCTGCTATTAAGCGCCTCACTTACGACAACTCCGTTGCCATGGTTCCTTTTGGACCTTACTGGAAGTTCATCAGGAAGCTCATCATGAACGACCTCCTCAACGCCACCACCGTCAACAAGTTGAGGCCCTTGAGGAGCCATGAGATCCGCAAGGTTCTCAGAGTATTCGCCCAAAGTGCAGAGTCCCAACAGCCCCTTAACATCACCGAGGAGCTTCTCAAGTGGACAAACAATACCATCTCCATGCTGATGCTGGGTGAGGCCGAAGAGGTTAGAGATTTGGCTCGCGAGACAGTTAAGATCTTCGGTGAGTACAGTCTTACCAACTTCATCTGGCCCTTGAATAAGCTCAAGTTTGGAAAGTATGAGAAGAGGATCGATGAAATATTCAACAAGTTCGACCCCGTCATTGAGAAGGTCATCAAGAAGCGCCAAGAGATCGTGAGAAGGAGAAAGAACGGAGAAGTTGTTGAGGGAGAGCAGAGCGGTATTTTCCTCGATACTTTGCTTGAATTCGCTGAGGACGAGACCATGGAGATCAAAATTACCAAAGAGCAGATCAAGGGTCTTGTTGTCGTAAGTTTCTCTACTTGTCTTTTCTTATTCATACTAACCAACCAGTGTAGCAACTAACTGATACACACATTTTTTATTGTGACAGGATTTCTTCTCAGCAGGAACAGATTCCACAGCCGTGGCAACTGAGTGGGCTTTGGCAGAACTCATCAACAACCCTAGGGTGTTGCAAAAGGCTCGGGAGGAGGTGTACAGTGTTGTGGGGAAAGATAGAGTGGTTGATGAAGTTGATACTCAAAACCTTCCTTACATCAGGGCCATAGTGAAGGAGACATTCCGCTTGCACCCACCACTCCCTGTGGTGAAAAGAAAGTGTGTGGAAGAGTGTGAGATTGAAGGGTGTGTGATCCCAGAGGGAGCATTGATACTTTTCAATGTGTGGGCTGTAGGAAGAGACCCTAAGTACTGGAACAAACCATTGGAATTTCGTCCTGAGAGATTCTTAGAAAGTGGAGCTGAAGGGGGAGTTGGGCCTCTTGATCTAAGGGGGCAGCATTTTCAACTTCTCCCATTTGGGTCAGGTAGGAGAATGTGCCCTGGAGTGAATTTGTCTACTTCAGGAATGGCAACATTTCTTGCATCTGTTGTCCAGTGCTTTGACCTGCAAGTGGTGGACTCACAAGGACACATACTGCATGGTGATGATGCCAAAGTTAGCATGGAAGAGAGAGCTGGCCTCACAGTTCCCAGGAAACACAACCTCGTATGTGTTCCACTTGCAAAAACAACCCTCGCCGCCAAACTCCTCTCCTCATAAATTACCACTTTCAACACTATCTTACCGTTTTGCAGTTACTTTTATGTTCTCATAATTATTTCAATAAGGCGTAATTGACATACCTATGAGATGCCTTTATTTGATACTGTGATGTAACTTCAGATATCATTCATTACAAAAGTTTATAATCATTCAATACTATATATATTGGTTTTTTCCTATTATCATCCATACATTTTGTTTATAAGAAAACTCAACAACAAGCATAAAACAAAGAAACGATATTATATCAGAAGGTTTTGCGCATAGAGTTCTATTTTATATTCTTTTTATCAGGAAAAAAAAAGTATTATTTTATGTGAAAAACATATTTAAACAATGACTAGTCATCGTTGAAGGAGACGTCTCGGAGGAAATCGCTTCTTCTCTTTCCACTATTGTTGCGGTATAGCATTTGCTCGGACATCATGACCAAGTTTATGGTGATTAAACCCTATAGTAATTCCGATCGCATTTTCATTAAACTACTTCCAAACAGTGAAGACTTTATATAAGTTTTTTTTTTTTTAAAGAACTCAACATGTTTTTTTCCATTGTCATTATTTTGGTGTTGAATGCTCATCACCATGAATGTGACTAGCCAATTACACCTAAATAGTTAGGTTTTTCTAAAAGCTTTTCAAATACTCTGTTGTTATTTTTATATTAGGCTTATCATAAACACTTTTATGTATTTCTATAAGTTGGAACACTTTTATGAGGTGGTTTACTTGAATAGATTGTTATGGAATATTGTCTATGACCACCACCTTAACTCTTGGTGTCATCTCCAAGTAAAACATATTAATGTAATACAATAATCAAAGTGGATCAATTAATTTTAAATAAACAAATAAAGTAATCATGATCAAAAGATTCAAACCTAATTGTGTTTTCTACAATCAAATATGTAAGTTATATTGTCTATCATTCACTCCAACTATTTTAAATCACAATAAAATTAATATAAAACATAATTTAGACAAGGTATACAATCAATTTTAATGCATTAATTACCGATGAGGTATCCGTGTCACTGAGATCACTATTAATGTTATCCTCACTTGAAATGTATTCATCCTCGTATTGTTCATCTATGTTTGTTTCATTTAGTAATTGTATATCTACTTCTTTTCCCCCATCGACATCGGCAAGAGAATCATGAATGAAGTTTGGATCAACATGTAGCACTACTTCAAGTTGTAGAAGCTCATCATCTTGGTATGGAGTGTCATGCTCAACCTCACTTATTGTGTTATCAATGATTCTAACTAGTAGCTTTTGTTTTAATTACTTCAAACCAACCTTGGTGTCCCTCAGAATATTTGGTGTAATAAACTTGATGTGCTTGTTTTGCAAATATGAATGGATCATACGCTTTATTATATCTCCATGATTCCTTTACTTAAACAATTCCATAGTTGTTATCTACTTTGGTTCCTATATTAGGAGTATTATCAAACCATTCACACTGAAAGAGAAATACATTCATTATTGGAAATCCAATGTACTCCAATTGAATAATATTAGACAATATTACATAGAAATCTGACTCTAATTGATCATTGGTTCCTCGTATATAAACACCATAGTTAGTGGAATTCATGCCTTCACTCCATTGATAACATAGATAGGCCATGATTGAACTTTTCTCTTAGGACCCCATGCTAAATTAACCAATAATGGACCTTCAATATTATTTTCTAGATTTAGAACCTAAACAAAAGATTATAAATTACACAATGTCTATATAAAAATAATTTTTTTATAAGGCAAATTACACAAATGTCTTGGTCAATTTGAGCTTCTAAAGCAGTAGGACTAATCTCTCTTAAATATTCAACATAAATACCACAATAAAGAAATTCATTACTCAAACCACATAAATTAACATAATTAACCTTCTTTTAAAATGAATGAATATCATCTTACTCAAAGTATGGTTGAACCTCTTCACAATTTTGAAGAACATACAATTGGGCAACATCAAAGTCTCTTTGGTTTAGATAATATGTCATGCATTTTCCAATTGCTCTTCCTTGATAATTGAAAATTGAAATAGGAGGAGCACATGAACAACCCTCACCTACTTCAAGATTACGAGGGATTCTAGTCCTTCTTGTTTCAACATGATCAGGATAATAAAATGAGGCAAATGTAGATGTTTCCTCTACCAAGTAAGGTTCAGAAATAGAGCCTTCCACCCTAGCTTTATTTTTTACTTTCTGTTTTAGGGAGTGTAAGAACCTAAAAAAGAATATGGACGTACATAATTTAAAATATTAAATAAATATACAACAAATACGAATAGGGTTAGGGTTTCTTGATTTTCATGAGACTCTTGCATGTGTGGATTGATTGGTTCTTATGTTGTGGGTGCAGATTGGTGGAGTGCAAGCCTGCGGTGTTGTGGAGTGTTGAGCAAGTGCGTCAGAGTCATCTTGTTCGTTTCTTGATCCTATGTTGGTGGAGGGCGTGGGGGTGTGTGTGGTTCTCGAGAGCGTAGGAGTACAGGTTTGGTGTGTGCTCCAAGTCTACGTGGAGGCCAATACGGGAGTGTTGTTACGTGTTTGTGGTCGCTGGACAATTTAGCAGTGGGAGTAGTGTGAAGCACGACATGTAAGAAATTATGTAAATTAATTTCTATAAAGTGACTCACATGACTTAGAGTTTGGGCTTTCGGCCCAAATATGAATAATAATAATAGAATAAAGGGTCCATTGGTTAACGTGAGAAATATATATGTGATGATATACCTAATGAAAACCTACGTCTGATGGAGATTGAGAACTAAAGGCTATAGGGTTCTGTCTCTGCAATCACACACGCTTAACATTAATACTTCGAGTCATAAACTAAACATACAATACAGATTCAGAAAACATTCTATGTATACTAATGTTCTCCTTTGGGAGTTTCATTAATACACAAAACATAATGATGCTAATAATATTAACTTTATTTGCCAAGATATATGCATCAACTAGAAACACTTGTTATCTTTGGATATACAAGCAAAACTAATAACACATACTCACTACCAACAATCATATTCATTAATTATAAGGACAACTAATCAACCTTTGGGCGATCCAAAAATGTCTTATAATAATGAATTTCCATTTACCCATATTTAAATAATTTAACATCCATTCTATAGGTAATTGAAATAAAATTTATCAGTAATATGAAATTAAATAAAACTTAAAGATTTGATCACTTTGGTGATTACAAAACTATCATACAAATAACTCTAGAAATTATATCATTAATTGAAATAAAATTCATCCATAATTTGAAATTAAATAAAACATAAAGATTTGATCACTTTAGTGTTTACAAATCTATCATACAAATAATTCCAAAAATTATATCATTAAAAATAATACATAAAGCGGAAAAAATAATTTTTCATTCCTCACTTTCAATCAATTAATTAAACTTTAATATAATTCAAATTAAAATAATTATAATAACATAATAAAATTTGAATTAAAAACTTTAATTAAACTTTTAACTTAATGTAAATTAAATTACATTATAATATAATAAAACTTTAATTAAAAAAACTTTAATTAAAGTTTAATAAAAACCTTAATAAAAATCATAACGTAAAGTGGATAATTCATACACGGATTTCATTATATTATAATATTTTGAATCCAACATTATGTTGCATTCCAATTCCGTGAACCTCCCTTCCATTGCATCATCCACGCCGAGGATGATACTACCACACACCAAAAACCCTACTCATCTTACTCTCTCTTTCTTTCCGACAGCTCCCCACCGCTGTCTCCCTGTACGTGGCGCGGTCACCTGCTCAACCGCGCCCCCGTGACACCGCGCCATTAATGGATGTTGAACCATGTTCAGGAAAAAGATAACCGCGCACTAGTACAAAAATAAGAAAAACGCTCCTTATTTAATGCGGTTCAGCGCTTAAACGCATTCGTAAAAAATGTGGTGACATTTTTGAAATTATTTTGATTTACAAATGCAGTTATTTAAATAACCGCATTTGTAAATCAAGAGCTTCCATTTACAAATGTGGTTTTTACGTTTAGCCACATTTGTAAATGGTTTTTACCCTAAAAATTTTACGCGCTCAATAGTTTCGTTCATTCTCTGTTTGCGCTCATATCTGTTCTTCGTTTTCTCTGGTTGCGAAGTTCTGCATTTTCGAAGGTACGTAATTGCATTGCCCCTCATTCTCTTGTTTCCATTGCCCCTAACAACTACATTGAACTCCAATGGCTTTCGCTTTCCATATTGCTTTCGTTTTTAATGGGTTTCGCTATGCATTTTGAAGGTGTATTGTTCCATTGCTTCCGCCGCTGTTGCATTTCGCTCTCGCCGCTCCGCCACTGCTTTCGCCGCCATTGCCATGTTTCCTCTTCTCTCCTTCCACTCTTCACCAATAACATGCCCCTAAAACCCCAGCTCATTCAGAAGAATATACAAATGCGGCTATTTCAAATAACCGCATTCGTAAATCGCATTTACAAATGCGGCTATAAAGCCGCATTTGTATTTCTCTGATTTACAACTGCGTGCTGATCAAATGCGGCTCTATAGCCGCATTTGTAAATGTAAAATAGCCGCATTTGATTAGCATTTCTGCGCTAGTGGCGCCAACAAAAAGGACATTGCGCGATGCCGTCATTCTCCCTCTCCAACCCTGATGCCACCGCGCTTTCCTTCTTCAACCCTGACGTTGTCACGCCCTAAGCCACGTTCACCGCTCCCTAGGCTCAACCCGATCCTTACAGATCCACGATCACCGCACGAACCACTCTGTTCCTTGACGACGATCAGGTCACGGCCACCTGCGTCGTCGACTGCAAATATGGGTGGTGACGGAGGGGTGCGCGCCGACAACGACAGAGGTTGCGCGAGCGACGGTGGCTTGCGGTTCCACGCCAACAGCGACTCCGATAATGGATTTGCGCACAGAGTATTAACGCCGTTAATGGCATTGGATGCAGGAAGATTATGGTTATGTTAATGGAAACCTTAATCCGTAAACCCTAATTTTAAAATTAGGGTTCTTCAATTGAGATTATTTTAAAATTAGGGTTCTTTGTTTTTGGATGGTTTAGGACAATTATGGATCATTATAGAGGAATGAAAACCTTAATTTATAAACCCTAATTTTAAATTAGGATTCTTAAATTGGAAATATTTTAAAATTAGGGTTCTTCAATTTTGGAAAAAACATTAATGGAGAATCACAAAAAATGAGCAACGAGGCTCTGATACCACATGTAAATTTTAAACATGAATGAACGTAAATTGAACACATACAATAATGTTCACATATAGATCTTATCATATCATGACTCTCACACAATCATACAATCAAGAAGGAATAGGAACTTACCTTGATCCATGAGTGATCCTAATTGAGCAATTACTTTATCTCCTTTGTCCAAATCTATCTCTTAGCAATTCCGTTCTTGTCACACACTTTCGTGATGGTTAACAGTGAGACAACTATTATTTGCATAGACAGAACCCTATAGCCTTTAGTTCCCAATCTCCATCAGACGTAGGTTTTAGGTATATCATCAAATATATATTTCAATGGGCCCTTTATTCTATTATTATTATTATTAAATCATATTTGGGCCCAAAGCCCAAACTCTAATCAGCCTCCATCTGCATATCCACAATGAAAGATGTGGGATGTATGCTTTAAAAACTGCCATGTATCTGTTGAACAGGGTTCCTAGTAAGGCAATTCAAAAGACACCTTTTGAATTGTGGACAGGAAGGAAACCCAGTTTGAGACACCTGCATGTTTGGGGATGTCAGGCAGAAGTCAGAATATACAATCCACAAGAAAAGAAATTGGATGTAAGAACAATCAGTGGATATTTCATTGGTTATCCAACAAAGTCAAAAGGGTATATGTTTTACTGTCCTACCCATAGCACAAGAATTGTTGAATCTGGAAATGCACGGTTCATTGAAAATGGTGAAACCAGTGGGAGTGATACTTCACAAAATGTGGAGATTAAGGAAGTTAGAGTACAAGTTCCTTTAACTAGTACCTTTACTTCAAGTATTGTTGTTCCTAATGTAGTTGAGTCACTCAACAATGAAGAAGAAAAAAAAATTAATGATCATAAAGTTAACAATGAACCTGTAGTAGAACAACCACAAGAAATAGTATTAAGAAGATCTCAAAGAGAAAGAAAGTCTGCTATTTCGAATGATTATGTGGTTTATTTACAAGAGTCAGAAAATGACTTAGGTATTGATAATGATCCAGTTTCATTTTCAGACGCCATCAATGATGATAATTCTGATAAGTGGTTAGATGCCATGAAAGATGAGCTTAAATCAATGGCACATAATGATGTATGGGACCTTATAGAATTTCCAGAAGGATGCAAGAGAGTCGGGTGTAAATGGGTCTTTAAGACTAAACGTGACTCTCATGGCAATATTGAACGTTACAAGGCCCAACTTGTTGCAAAGGTTTTACTCAAAAGGATGGTATTGATTATAAGGAAACATTTTCACCTGTTTCTAAGAAAGATTCCTTTAGAATTATCATGACATTAGTAGCTCATTATGATCTTGAGTTGCATCAGATGGATGTCAAAACTGCCTTTTTGAATGGGGATTTAGAAGAGGATGTTTATATGGACCAACCAGTGGGGTTCATTGAAGAAGGAAAGGAACACATGGTGTGTAAACTTAAGAAATCAATATACGGGCTTAAACAGGCTTCTAGGCAATGGTATCTTAAGTTCAATGATACTATTGTGTCCTTTGGGTTTAAGGAAAACATCATTGATCGGTGTATATACCTGAAGGTCAGTGGGAGCAAGTTTATATTCTTGATTCTGTATGTTGATGATATCTTGCTTGCAACTAATGATCTTGGTCTATTAAGTGAGACTAAGAAATTTCTCTCTAATAACTTTGAGATGAAAGATATGGGTGAGGCATACTATGTGATAGGAATTGAAATATTCTGTGACAGATCACAAAGACTGTTAGGTTTGTCTCAGAAAACATATATTAATAAAGTTTTAGAGAGATTCAGAATGGATAAATGTTCGACATCTCCTGTTCCAATACAAAAAGGAGACAAATTTAGTCTCATGCAATGTCCAAAGAATGATTTGGAACGGAAACAGATGAAGAATATACCTTATGCATCTATTGTTGGGAGTTAAATGTATGCTCAAACTTGTACACGACCATATATTAGTTTTGCAGTTGGTATGCTTGGAAGATACCAGAGTAATCCAGGATTGGATCATTGGAAAGCTGCAAAGAAAGTTTTAAGATACTTGTAAGGAACGAAGGATCACATGCTTACTTATAAGATCTGATAATCTTGAGGTGATTGGATATACAGATTCAGATTTTGCTGGTTGTGTGGATACACGAAAGTCTACTTTTGGTTATGTGTATCTTTTAGCCGGAGGTGCGATTTCATGGAAAAGTGCGAAGCAGACAGTCATTGTTGCATCCACCATGGAGGCTGAATTTGTGGCATGCTTTGAGGCCACAGTTCAGGCTAATTGGTTGCGGAATTTTGTTTCAGGACATGGAATTGTTGACACTATTGCCAAGCCGCTGAGAATTTATTGTGATAACTTCGCAGTTGTCTTCTTTTCTAAAAATGACAAGTATTCCAAAGGTGCTAAACATATGGAATTGAAATACTTTGCCGTTAAAGAGGAAGTTCAGAAACATAGAGTGTCAATAGAACATATTAGCACTGATCTTATGATTGCTGACCCTTTAAGAAAAGGGTTACCGCCCAAAACATTTACTGGTCATGTTGTAAACATGGGCATTATGTCTACTAGTGAATGATGAATGTTGTTATTAATGCTTATTTGACACTTTGAGCTCATTGAATAAATAAAGTTTCTGCAATTTATGTTTTCTACTTTATGTATATGCATGTAAATTATGTTGTGGAAAACAAATTATGTTTTTGTTGATGAAAATGATATTATGTTTGAACCTATTATGGATTTCTCATTATAAAGTCATATTAAGGAGAAAGGATGATATAGTAGTACATGGAAGGAAATATGTTGATTAAAATGACATGTAACCGCCATGACTCTTATTATTTCTGTATCCTTGATTTTGATTAATGATAGAACCAATTTATGTAAGGCCTTTTAAATGCGCATTTATGTAATTATTAAATCATGCAAGTATTATAACTCATATGAGTCAAGTGGGAGAATGTAAGAAATTATGTAAACTAATTTCTATAAAGTAACTCACATGACTTAGAGTTTGGGCTTTGGGCCCAAATATAATTTAATAATAATAATAATAATAATAATAATAATAATAGAATAAAGGGTCCATTGGTTAACGTGAGAAATATATATCTGATGATATACCTAATGAAAACCTACGTCTGATGGAGATTGGGAACTAAAGGCTATAGGGTTCTATCTCTACAAATAATAGTTGTCTCATTGTTAACCATCACGAAAGTGTGTGACAAGAACGGAATTGCTAAGAGATAGATTGGGACAAAGAAGATAAAGTAATTGCTCAATTATGATCACTCATGGATCAAGGTAAGTGCCTATTCCTTCTTGATTGTACGATTGTGTGAGAGTCATGATATGATAAGATCTATATGTGAACATTATTGTATGTGTTCAATTTACGTTCATTCATGTTTAAAATTTACACGACATTGAACGTGGTGCATCAAAAGGTGCAAAATTTCATTCTCGATGCAGGTCAAAAGCGCGGGGGGTTAGGTTGTGCGCTATTAGCGAGCACGGGAGTGGAGGTTCGTTCTCTTGATGGATGTGTCCTTGGGGCTAGACGCGTGTGGTAGTCTTGGAAGTTCAAGAATGGAAAAGGCATCTACAAGTTTCTTGATACCTTGGGGTTGTTTGAAAGATCAAGAAGTGGTTCCAATTAAGAAGTCATATGCTCCACAAGAACAACGAAAAACCTTTGCCCAGGCCTTAGGCAATACCTGTGACATCCCTTTGTCCCATTTTCCTACACCGGGAGACATGGTTGATGTCCGGGTTGAGAAGGAAGATTATACTTGGCGGGTCTTGAATATTGCAAGAATCACCTACATGGGAGGATTATTTTATCTAAGGGTGATTAACCCCTCACACACCTTGATTTAACCAAAAAACTACAATATGTGTGGAAAGCCCTCAGGTCATTGAAAGCTATACCTTTTGACAAGAGCTTCTATGAGTTTGACTTTTCTTCTTTATAGGACATGACGTGGGTTCTAGAGGTTGGTTCATGATAGTTATCTCTTGGCTTCTTGAGACTATTTGCCAGGACAAAAGATTTTGTCCCATCTGTCAGCAATCTGACAACCACAGTTTCTAGTGTTTAAGAGTGGATGGGATTCAAACTCAAGTTCCTTCAGTGACTAAAGAAACTTTAACCACTACACCAGACAAATTCTTTAGTATTATTATGATTTTTATTATACTTATTATTATGAAAAATATGAAAAATATAAATAATATTAATAATATGAATAATATTAATAACATGAATAATATTAATAATATGAATAATATGAATAATATTAATAGTATGAATAATATTAATAATATGAATAATAATAATAATACTAATAATATTAATAATATGAATAAATAAATAATATGAATAATATGAATAGTATTAATAATATGAATAGTATTAATATCACTATTTTACTATTTATAATACAAGTCATGAACATCACTATTCTACTATTTATAATTTCTATACAAACCGATCTTTTGTCTTTATTCTTGTATATGGTGTCTTGGATGGTCTTTCTTCAGGCTCCCTCCCTTCAAAAGGACCTGCCTTCAGATTCAGTTATAGTTCCACCTTATTTGTAAACACTTGACTCAACATCCACCCGGTTCATGGGTCCACTTGAAAAAGAAAGAAAGAAACAAAGTAAGAATACATAATAAGGAAACATATTTGGAAAATTTCTAAAAATTGTGTTGTGTCTTTATTTTAGAAGAAAAGTCAGTAACAATTGAAGAATAATTTAAGTGAGACATACCTTTCTTCCAAGATGGAGTAAGTATACATAGAATTTTGGAAGATTTAGAAGGGTAATCCTCTATTGTTGTTTGAGGTGTTTCTATAGTTTATTTTTCACTTTCTATTTTTGTTTGAGTTTTGAGGATATAAAGTGTATTTATGACCTTGGAAATGGAAAGTTATTATAATTGAATGACCTTCATGAAGAGTATAACGGTCAAATTGCCAAGGTCGTCCAAGTATAATGTGTTCAATTTCCATAGGGATAATATCACATAAAATGTTTTCTTGGTAATCCTATGTGAACTGGCACACTTACTTGGTGTTTGACAACTACATCATTATCTTAATTAATCTAGTCTAATCTGCATGGTGAAGGGTGTAGTTGTGTTTTAAGAGATAGTTTATTGACTAACCTAAAACTACATTGGTTACAACAAGAATTACTATTGACAATTAATGAACAAATGTTATCTACAACCTTACATCTAGTGTGAAATAAGTTTTCTCGTTCTGACTAACCTAAATGTAGGGGACGACTTTGAAAAAGGCGTTGAACTATCAATAAATCTCCTGTACATGGTTGGTTGAATTTCTTATTCAGAAGATATGACTTATTCACCCTCAGAGTAAAGATGAAGTTTCATTCACTTGAATGTCTTGATTTTTAAAAATCAATGTTTTCTTTTTTTGGACATTCACAAGAAACAATATCATTTTTCCATACATTTAAAGCATTGTACTTGTTTAGTCATAACTTCTTTAGAAGATGAAATATAATTATTTTGATCTTTGTATTTAACTTGTAACCTATCCCTCACTTTATCATGTGACCTTTCTTTTTTATAAGAATAAGTATCCTTTTCTATGCGCAAAACCTTCTGATATAATATCGTTTCTTTGTTTTATGCTTGTTGTTGAGTTTTCTTATAAACAAAATGTATGGATGATAATAGGAAAAAACCAATATATATAGTATTGAATGATTATAAACTTTTGTAATGAATGATATCTGAAGTTACATCACAGTATCAAATAAAGGCATCTCATAGGTATGTCAATTACGCCTTATTGAAATAATTATGAGAACATAAAAGTAACTGCAAAACGGTAAGATAGTGTTGAAAGTGGTAATTTATGAGGAGAGGAGTTTGGCGGCGAGGGTTGTTTTTGCAAGTGGAACACATACGAGGTTGTGTTTCCTGGGAACTGTGAGGCCAGCTCTCTCTTCCATGCTAACTTTGGCATCATCACCATGCAGTATGTGTCCTTGTGAGTCCACCACTTGCAGGTCAAAGCACTGGACAACAGATGCAAGAAATGTTGCCATTCCTGAAGTAGACAAATTCACTCCAGGGCACATTCTCCTACCTGACCCAAATGGGAGAAGTTGAAAATGCTGCCCCCTTAGATCAAGAGGCCCAACTCCCCCTTCAGCTCCACTTTCTAAGAATCTCTCAGGACGAAATTCCAATGGTTTGTTCCAGTACTTAGGGTCTCTTCCTACAGCCCACACATTGAAAAGTATCAATGCTCCCTCTGGGATCACACACCCTTCAATCTCACACTCTTCCACACACTTTCTTTTCACCACAGGGAGTGGTGGGTGCAAGCGGAATGTCTCCTTCACTATGGCCCTGATGTAAGGAAGGTTTTGAGTATCAACTTCATCAACCACTCTATCTTTCCCCACAACACTGTACACCTCCTCCCGAGCCTTTTGCAACACCCTAGGGTTGTTGATGAGTTCTGCCAAAGCCCACTCAGTTGCCACGGCTGTGGAATCTGTTCCTGCTGAGAAGAAATCCTGTCACAATAAAAAATGTGTGTATCAGTTAGTTGCTACACTGGTTGGTTAGTATGAATAAGAAAAGACAAGTAGAGAAACTTACGACAACAAGACCCTTGATCTGCTCTTTGGTAATTTTGATCTCCATGGTCTCGTCCTCAGCGAATTCAAGCAAAGTATCGAGGAAAATACCGCTCTGCTCTCCCTCAACAACTTCTCCGTTCTTTCTCCTTCTCACGATCTCTTGGCGCTTCTTGATGACCTTCTCAATGACGGGGTCGAACTTGTTGAATATTTCATCGATCCTCTTCTCATACTTTCCAAACTTGAGCTTATTCAAGGGCCAGATGAAGTTGGTAAGACTGTACTCACCGAAGATCTTAACTGTCTCGCGAGCCAAATCTCTAACCTCTTCGGCCTCACCCAGCATCAGCATGGAGATGGTATTGTTTGTCCACTTGAGAAGCTCCTCGGTGATGTTAAGGGGCTGTTGGGACTCTGCACTTTGGGCGAATACTCTGAGAACCTTGCGGATCTCATGGCTCCTCAAGGGCCTCAACTTGTTGACGGTGGTGGCGTTGAGGAGGTCGTTCATGATGAGCTTCCTGATGAACTTCCAGTAAGGTCCAAAAGGAACCATGGCAACGGAGTTGTCGTAAGTGAGGCGCTTAATAGCAGAGGTTTGGAACCTGGTGTTGAAGGAAGCAGCCTCGTGGGTTTGAAGGAAGAGTTTGAACAACTCGGGGGTGGAGGCAACAACGGTGGGCATGGAGCCAAAGTAGAGAGAGAACAAAGGGCCATAACGTTGGGAAAGAGTAATGAGAGAGTGGTGCAGAAGTTGGCCATTCAAAAGGTGAAGGTGTCCAATGAAGGGAAGCCGAGGCTTTGGGCTAGGAGGGTTGGGAAGGTGTCGAAGGGCCTTGGATTTAGCAGTGGGTGTAGGACGCAGGTGCAGAAACAGTCCTATCAACAACAAACCGATTGCAATTTCCAGCAACATGATTGTTTTTGTTTCTGCTTATCAGATCTTCTTCCTCTCTGCAACTCACTGCCTAGATAGAGAAGAGAGTCTGAGGATACATACAGGCTTCCATCGCTCCCCTTTTATAGGAACCTCATATTCGCCTCCATGTCTCTTTCAAATGTTATTCTTCTTTCTTTTCACACAAGCAGACACAAACTTCTTCTCAATATTATATTATAGGAAAATGACACTTATGCAACTCGATACAATTTAATATAATTTAATGAATTTATAAATAAATATATATAATAAAAAATAAGTTTCAAAATAAATTATATCATTAAAATAATAATATTTAGAGTTATAAAAAATATAAATTATAAATATATCATTACTATATTTTAATTCTTCCTAACTTTTTATTACATTCCCCATACTTTTCTTGGTTAATAATGCACACCAAAAAGCTTCACCTACTCCATTCCTAGTCGAAGACGATGTGCTCACGAACTCTTTTCGGCTGCGAGTCTTAAATACTGCTTATGCTTATGCTTATCTTATGGGCTCCAATTCCCTCAACAAATCCTCAAAATTTACAATTTTAATCAATTACTGCTTATAATACTCCTCACTTTTTAACACTACCGTTTATTTATTGCTCTACTCGTCTTTAAAAATTATATATTCAATAAAATTAAAATTAAAAATAGTCAGGCAAAATAAAATTAAAATAAATCCAAGAGGTTGTTTTCATTTTCACTTTCATTCTCAAGTCAAAAGCCTAATAATCTCTTCTTACGAGGGCTGGCCAAGAGTGCATGCACTTCATATCTGCAAATTCTCAAGTCAATTTTGGGTGATTCATCATTATTTTAATATGCTTCAAATCAAACCAACTCAAAATCTTTGAATCAAAATACGTACTACGACTTCGTTTTGCTTGCTTACCACAGTTTCTGCGGCGGATCATATCATGCCAAAAAAATCTTGTGAGATTCTAAATTCTAATTTTTTTTTTCAATTTCTCCTACTCTAATCCAATAATTGAAGTCTCGAAAAAATGATACATATATAACTAATGAACAATATGCTTATTATATTTATAGTCTTTTAATAGTTTTTCCACACTTTGATTGTGGTGGACCAAAGCTGTTTTCCTTTAAGGGTCAATTAATTATCACAAGGTATTAAAATTTAATTATCAATTAACAATATGTACAATGATAAATCAAATTTCGTTTTTTTTTATAATTTTATGTTACGGTTATTTATTTTAATTATTATATTATTCATAGCATTTATTATATTATTTTGAAATTGGACTTATATGGACAGATGATATTTTTTATATTATATTAATCAACATAATGAAATATAGTATCTAATATTTAATTGATTTTAAAACATTTTAAAATGTAATTTAAATTGAATATTCCAATTAATACATAATATAAAAATATATAATTGATTTGTCCCGTCTGGAAAATCTTCATAACCTATTATATCGTAAACTTTCAAAATTTTACAGAAAACTCATACTTTTATTGGACTTGTAGAAATACTCACACGTTGGAGTATGAGACTAATTTGTTATTGATGGTTCATACAAGGAGTGTAATCCAGAATCATACAAAAATATCTTGCTTTTTCAAAATATTTTGGACTATTATACTCTTAAATTTGATTACATAAAATATCAATCAATTCATTTTTTTTATCTTATTAATAACATATCAACCAATTCATTTTTTTTATCTTATTAATAACATATATGTAGGTTGCACTTTAAGTGGGCGTGATGTTGGCATGAAAAAAAGCATTACTTAGAAATTATTAAATAAAAATTAATTTTAAAAACAAAATAATTAATTGTTATATTAATTAAATTATATACTATTTCAGATACTACAAAATTAGTTGTATTTAAATTAGTTTCCACTATTAATAAATAATTTTTAATAATTGATATCTAATTAACTACTAATGTTTTAACTATTAATTATTTATATTTTAAAGTTAGTAACTAAAATTTTGATAACTAATTAGATATCAGTTTAAAAACTATTTATCAATAACAAAAATTATTTTAGATATTAATAAATTTTTTAATCTTTAAATAATATCTAATTTAGTAAATATGGTAATTAATTACTTTTTGTTTTTAAAATTATTTTTTATTTAATAATTTTTTTGTAGTAAAAAATTATTAACAAATATTTGGTGTAGTGTTTGTTTTGTTCATAAAGTAGCATCTAATCAACTCTACTTTTGTTTGGATTGTTCTTTTTCTTAATGTTGTTAAACGTTTTTTAATTTCCTTATTTGTTTTTTAGAAGAATAATGTGCTAGTAAAAGTTTAACTCATATATGTATAAAGCACAAGATTGAGCTATAGGTCATTCAACGATCTAAATATTCTACTCATAACTAATCTTATTAACAATACATTTAGTTCAATTGAGATGTTGAAAACTGGAATCTCGAATCTGCAATTACTTTCTCTTGTGGTATAGCTAATTTTTCAAGCTGAGTTGGAAGGTAAGTTTAAATTTAGTTAACTAATATTTTTTTATTACAGAAAAATATAATAAAATAAAATGAACATCTAAAGGAAGGATGTTACAATCATTGTATACAAAAGATGTATTAGGTTATATTACATTAACCCAATACTTCAATAATTCAGATTTCCAACACAATGTATACATTAAAAAAAAAAACACATTATGGGGAATCATCATGATATACTAATCGTAAGACAAGAGCACGTATGCTATCTTGTTACCATATCTCAATATTTGAATCCATATGGAATTCCTTTCCTCTTCATTATGCAACAAATCACATGTTTACAGTGTTGTAACTGAAACCGATTAATTTGTCCCTATATATACCCCTTGTTTTATAATCGAATTAGGGAGGACACCCGCTGCCAAAAAGTGCAGGACGGATACACTAATCTAGTCTGTTTATCCACTTAGATCCGTCATGCATAATTCACAGTCTGCACGGGCTAACAGCGGGGCGGGACAGGTTGGCCTGCTGGCCCGCATAATAAATAAAAAAATAAAATTTTATTTTGTAAAAATAAATCATACATCACTCACTCATTATTGTAGTGTGATCTTTATTTTATTTATTTTAAAAAAATGAGTTTAATGTACTAAAAAAAAGGAATGTTTTATTTTAATCATCTAAATGAGTTAATATTAATAGTGACAATGGATTTAGTTTTAAGTAAATTCTTATATTTAAAAGTTGTTAATAAAAAATAATATAAAGAAGAGATTTCAATTAGTTAAAAAATTAGTTATATTCATTAAAATATTTTGTATCAAAACTTTGATAAGATACTCTTGTACATTTACATACATATATAGGAAAAATAGATGCAAAAAAACCTTTAATTATTTTTAAACAAGTTGATCCTGCCTGTTGACCAAAACGCTGGAGCTTTGCCTCGTCAAACTTGGATCGACGTATGCGCCGTGTTTGCCTCCGTCCTTCACCGCGATCCATCTCAAGAACTCGCAAAAGACGAAACGGCGCCGCTGCGGCCGATTGCACTCCAACGCCCAAGTCAGTGACTGAAACACCAATTACTTCAAGAGTAAGACTCAAGAACTCTAAGGAACCGTGACCAGTTCTCTCTCAGTGTACTCAAGACTCGCAAGCGTAAAGAAACAATCTGAATGTGCGTACCTCAGAAGTTTGTTGAGAACTCTTATATACCTGGGCACTTTTTCTCTCCTGGCAGTTACATATCTGGACACGTGGCTCGCATCCAGCTGTACACGTGCCATCATCTGGAGCATCCTTGACTTGGGCGCTACTTCTGACTCTTCTTTTGGCTAAGTTACTTATGCATGGTATACTCAGTGCATAGATGCCTTGGAGCGCGATCTCTTCTGGATGGCGAGTTCGGGTGCCTTCGTACACACCTTCCCTGTGGTCTCGCCGGCCGCCTTCATGATCTGCCCTACCTGCTTTACCGTGTAAGTGGGCTATCTCCCAAGCTCATCCTCTGGCCAACTGGGAAATGACCATCTGCCTTTATCTTCGGCGATGTCCTTGCTTCGGCGATCTCTAATCACTTGGTTGCCTGGATCCACATCTGGCGACTTCATCTTCAACTCGGTGACCGCCGGTTTCAGGTATGGTGGAGATCGGAGCACGCCAACTTAATAACTGGCGACTACGCAAACCCCCCGACCTCCTTCCCTTCGGCTAACCAGGTGTCCCGTCCAACACGCCTATATCATAGCTCGACGCCACGTCATTACTATCACGTCATTACTATCACGTCATTACTATCACGTCATTACTCCCGACTACCAGGGCGGTACACAAGCCCCCCAGTCTTAAGCGAAGACTTGTCCAGCGAAAAGACTAAAGGAGTCACGTCAATACCGATCTACGTGGCGCTGGCGCAGAATTCCAAACGGTTGTACTTTCTGCTTTCCTGACGCTCCACCAACCACTTTTCCAATCGCTCGACACGTGGCTTCATCAACGGTTACCTTTAATTGTCGTTTGCGCTTCCAAAACCCTTTCGAAAAACCCTTAAACCCATTTCACTTCTACTGTTCCATCACTTCTTTGCTTTCTCAAACGCTTCAAGCTTCTTCTGCGAAAACTCACGACGCTCTTCAACCTCCTAAATCCTCAACTTCCTTCATCGTTCTTCCGATCATAAAAAGGTACTCCCTTTACTTCTTCTGTTGATTTTTCCTGCATTTTAACCGATTCGCATCATCCATTATCTGTCTGGTGCATACGCTGTGGGCTGTTTCTTCTATTTCTCCTTTCTCGTAACTGAGGGCTTCGTCTTCGTTACAACGAACCTTCGTTCGTTCGTTTCTCACCCTTCTTTCACGATCGAGTCAGCCTCTGCGAACCCTGCTCACCTTTCCTTTTCTTTTTCCTTTGCAGTTTCCGCGATGGCTCGCTCAAAGATCACCCCAAATCCTCCTCCCTCGTCGCGAAACCCTTCATCTCAAGCTCACAACCCCCTACGAGCACCTGATGCTTCTTCTTCCCTGGCTGAGAGGCCTGTAGCCCCTCGTCCTGACCTGGCTCAGGCTACGCTACCGGTTGCCGGAGGTGCCTCCGTTCCTTCCCCCGACTTCAAAAAGCTATACCCATGGGCCACCCCGACTCTACTGAAGGAAACTTCCTCAATAAATTCTGCTGGAACAGTTCTCCGATTGAAGAAAGGGAAGGACCCCCATCTGTCGTTCCACAAGGAGCATGACGACAAGATGATGGTGCTACCTTGCCCCCCCGACGTGCCAGTGTGCGCCGACGACAAAGGGAACAACGGCGGGTTGTTCTGCTTCGTATACACCACCCTGTTCAAGAAGGTGAAACTTAGGTTTCCCTTCACTCGTTTTGAAAGAGAGCTACTTACCGAGCTTGACATCGCCGCCGCCCAGCTCCATCCCAACAGCTGGGCATTCGTGCGGGCGTTCCAAATCATGTGCGCACATCTGGGGCTACCAGCGTCAGTGGACGTTTTTCTTTTCCTGTTTGAAGCCAAACACCCAGGAGATCGCCTCTGGTTGAGTCTGAACAGGATTGTTGGGAGGTCGATCTTCTCCATCTTCCAACAATCCTACAAGGATTGGAAATGCAAGTTTGTCCAAGTGCGCCCAAACGACAAGGACACCTCGCTGCTCGACGGCTTCCCCTTGTATTGGGTAAACAAGGGGAGTAAAGAGTCCAAGGGAAGCTTTAGGAGGCCAAGGAGCCCCGAGAATATGGGAGCCTTGGACAAGGATCTGTGCCTCTTTTGGAAGAGCGTGGCAGACCTTAACATCACTTTCCTTACCACTGCGCTCATCTCCTTCGAGTTCTTCGAAGATCAACTCGAGGCTCGCATAGGTTAGCACTTCCCTTAGTGTCTAAGTCATTATACTTGACGTTACTTCTGCTAACTGTTTCTGGGCGTCTTGTCTGCTGTGCACAAGACTTTGGTTTTATTTTCTGCACCACTTATCTGCTTTTGTTGCATACTGACTTATGTGTTTATCTTTCTCTCTGAGCTGACCCATGTTCCTTTGCATCATGCAGACCTCATGTTGGGCAAGGGAAAGCTGGCTGAGTTGAGGGCCCTCGCCCGAGCCCATGGGTTGGCGTCGGATTCTCAAACCGTGCCAAACTCAGTGGTGGAGATCACCGCCGCCCAGGGGAGATCGCCCCCTAAAGGCCCAGCTCCTTCGGTTGCCCAGCCCGCCCAACAACAGCGCAAAAAGCTCGTCCTCAGGAAACCAAAGAGGAAAACCCCTCAGGTTGTCCAAGAGGATGACGAAGAAGACGATGAGGCGACTGAAGATGGCCTTATCACCAAGAGGAAGAGGGTGGCACCTTCTTCACCATCTGCTCCACCTCCTCTTCCAACATCAACACCACCTTCTACACCAGCTCCACCTCCCACACTGCTTCCTGCTCCAGCTCCCACCTCGCCAGTCCAAGCAGTTCCTCTGGCATCTGCTCTTCCCGTGGTTGAGGCTGCCGAGCCCAACTTTATGGAGAACCCCCCGAGCGCCTCCACGCCCTATGTATCAGCTGGAGGGGGTCCTCCTTCAAACGCCTCAACCGCAAATGCTGCACCAGTCGGGGATGAAGGTGCTCACAACTCAC
Source organism: Phaseolus vulgaris (assembly GCF_000499845.2). Classification (NCBI taxonomy): domain Eukaryota; kingdom Viridiplantae; phylum Streptophyta; class Magnoliopsida; order Fabales; family Fabaceae; genus Phaseolus; species Phaseolus vulgaris. Next base: position 6,578,549 of record NC_023757.2, read on the forward strand.
CTATCATTATCACCGAATCCCCGACGTCGCCACCACGCCAAGAAGCACCTATCCAACAACCAACTCAAGAAGGTGGTGGCGAGAACCAACAGCAAGCTCCCCCGGTGCCTCCACAAGCAAGCCTCTCTCTTGAGGTCAAAAGGGTGTGGGAACCCTTCTCAGCAAAACTGAAGATAATGGCGGAGGATTTCCCTTCCATCATATCCAAAGCTGTGGAGAGTTCCAGCAAGAAGCTCCAAGATGACATCTTCACGCTCCGAGAGGAGAACCGCACCATCAGGATCGAGGCGGAGAGGTTATCCTGCAATCTAACGCTCGCCGAGATTGATCACTCTCGAGTGGAAGATGCTATGAGCACTGAACTCCGGGTGGCACGCAAGGAGGCCACCGATCTACGCCATAAGGTGCAACTCTTAGCTCAAGAGAAGATCGAGTTGGAGAGCAAGCTGGTACCCTATCGCGTCAAAGTGGCTGACCTGGAGGCGTTGATCAAAGCAGATGCCGCCAGGGTAAAAAACCTCGAGAAAAGGTCAGCCGATCGGGAGGTCTTTTTGGGCAAAGTCGAAAAGGAGAGAGACGAAACCATGGCCAAACTCGCCGAGGCCAAAGAGGAAAACGGGAAGATCACCACACAGCTGGTCCAGGCGCAAGCGGAATCCAAGAAGGTTACTGAATACCTTCTTCAAGCTCGGGAAACCATTGAAGAACTCAAGAAGCAAGCTGAAGAGCTGAAGCAGCAGAACGAGGGGCTCAAGAAGCAGATCGAAGAACTTGAGCTGAGCTCCGCCCAGATTCTCGCTACTGGATTCGACGCTGCCTTGGAGCAGTTCGCCTGCCTGTACCCCGATCTGGACCTCTCCATGGTGTCTCTCAACAACGAAGTGGTGGACGGGAAGATTGTTCCTTCTGAAGACTAGTTGCTTCCCTCCATCCATTATTCCTTTGCTTTCTCCCTTACACACACTTGTAATAAACTTTCCCTTTTTCTGTACATGTATCTTGAACTAATGCCACTTTATGTTATGACATTTCCTGCTTCTTTTTATACTCTCTTCTTGTTAACTTTATCTTCCTTGCGCAAATCTCTTAGACAAATTAACTTAGTAACTTTGTAATCGCGATTGTATACTTAACTGCTTCGAACCACTGACTTTCGAACAATAATCACTCTAACAACTTGTAACCTCAAGGTAATGAACCTTAGCGTGAAATCGTTCTTCAAATAACGAACTTCAACCCAACTGATGGCTTAAGAGACAGCTCATCTGATCTGCCTTATCAAATCGGGCCTTGGCTTTCTCGCCATCGCTTGAATTTCTCCTGGTCGCCAAAGACTCTTGGCGATACCAGCTTCCCCTTGCCTTCACAACTAGGCCATTGTTCCCTTATCTGGGGGTAGAGGCGCCTTTCGGATCCTTCTCTACCTCCTTGGGCTTCAGAACAAAAGACCGGGTGGCTAGGCGTTCTCTTCGAACCTATCTTAGCCACCCTCCGAACTTCTTCCACCCTTTACACCATACCTGAACTCGTTCGAGACGAAAAGGATTTTATCTTGCCTGAACTCGCTCATCGGCGAGAAGGTCTTTATCTCGTGCCTCTACATTGCCCCAGAGGTTACATCTTCTCTCCCCCAGAAACACTGAGGACTTTTTGCTGGTGCCTCTACATTGCCCCAGAGGCTACATCTTCTCTCCTCTGGAAGCACTGAGGACTTTTTGCTGGTGCCTCTACATTGTCCCAGAGGTTCCATCTCCTCTCCCCCAGAAACACTGAGGACTTTTCACTGGTGCCTCTACATTGCCCCAGAGGCTACATCTTCTCTCCTCTGGAAGCACTAAGGACTTTTTACTCTTCCTCGCCTGCACTCGCTCGACGGCGAGGAGGTCTTTATCTCGCCTCAGGACGCGTGAGGGCGTTGAGGTCTTTTAACTGGTACCTCCGATCGTCGAAAGACGATGATGACTTTAACTTTAACTGGCGCCTCCGATCGCCGAAAGACGATGAGGACTTTGAGACTTTTTAGAAAGCATGCAACATAACTTCAACTTGCCTTGAATCACATATAAGTGACAAGGTCTTTCTTCAAAACTTTTCGAAAAACAACACGCATGCAATCTAAAACACTTTAAACTTTGAAAACTCTTTTTTATTGGGTGGCCTCATTAAAAACCCTCCTTAGGGAAAAAAGAGTGCCCCCTCCAAACTATTTTAACAGAAACATTGTAATATAACTTCGTGTTTGTCTTTACTTACAAAGTTCTTAACTATAATATAACTTGAGGTGCGTGGCGTTCCAAGTGCGAGGAATCGCCCCTCCTTCCAATGTCCCTAAGCGGTAGGCGCCGTTTCCGAGCGCCTCGGTTATTCTGAACGGTCCCGTCCACTTAGACGACAGCTTATTCTCCATCTCGTACTGGTGGGCCTTTCTCATCACCAGGTCGCCCTCTTTGAACTGTCTTGGCATCACCTTCGAGTTATATCTTCGTTCAATCCTTCTCTTCACTGCCTCAGCCTTCAACCTCGCCTCCTCCCTGACCTCATCCAGCAAATCCAGATTCAGCCTTCTTTCCTCATTCGAGTCTTCCACTACAAAGTTCTGGAATCTCGGCGAGCTCTCTTGGATTTCCACTGGAATCATTGCGTCGCATCCATAGACCAGGCTGAACGGGGTCTCATGGGTTCCTGACTGCTCGGTGGTGTGGTACGCCCAGACTATACGGGGTACCTCCTCAGCCCAGCTTCCCTTGGCTTTCTCTAGCCTTCTCTTCAACCCTCTCAGCAACACCCGATTGGCTGACTCTACTTGGCCATTCGTCTGAGGGTGCTCGACGGATGCAAATACCTGTTGAATTCCCACCCCTTCGCACAACTTCTTCAACAGGTGACTTGCAAACTGAGTCCCATTGTCCGACACCAGGCGCTTGGGCACACCAAACCGGCACACAATGTTCTTCCATACGAAACCCTCAATCTTGTGTGCGGTAATCTGGGCCACTGGTTCTGCTTCAATCCACTTGGTGAAATATTCAATCGCCACCACCAAGTACTTCATCTGCCTGATCGCCAGCGGGAATGGTCCCAGGATGTCGATTCCCCATGTATGAAACGGCCAAGGCTGTAAATCGACTTCAACTCCTCGGGAGGCGCCTTGTGCCAATCGGCGTGCTGCTGGCATTGCTTGCACAACTGCGCATACCTCTTGCAATCTTCTCTCATTGTTGGCCAGTAGTAACCTGCACGGAGAGTCCTTGCGGCTAGAGCTCGACCCCCGACGTGGCTTTCGCATATCCCTTCATGGAGCTCTGCCATAATTCTTGTACATTTTTCCCCGTGCACACATTCCAGGAGTGGGTGAGTGAATCCAAACCTGTACAACTCGTCGTCAATCATTGTGAACTTGCTAGAATTCTTCTTTATCTTCCTAGCCTCCGTCGGATCCAGCGGGAGAAGACCATCCGCCAGGCACCGCTTGTACTATGTTACCCAGATGTCTGGCTCATGGGTCGTGCAGACCTGCGTCATGTTCACCTACTCTCCCCGACATGCCCTTATTCTTGGCGACCTCAAGGTCTCTTGGGTCAAGGATCTGTGACTCCTTGCTGCTTTCTCCGTCGACTTGCTTATCTGAAGAACCAGGTGATCTGCCACAAATGCTCTCGGCGTCTTCAGAGTTTCTTGAATCACCGTCCTCTGCCTACCCCCCTTGCCTGAACTGGCGAGCTTAGCTAGCAAGTCAGCTCGGGCATTCTGTTCTCTGGGCACATGCACCACTTCGAAGGAGACAAAGGAACTTTTCAATTCCTGTACATACTCCAGGTAAGCCGCCATTTGTGGATCTTTCGCCTGGAACTCGCCTGTTACTTGTCCCGTGACTAGCAGCGAGTCACTCTTAGCCATCAGCACCCTAGCCCCCATCTCTTTAGCCAGCAAGATACCGGCGATCAGTGCCTCATATTCTGCTTGATTTTGCTGGCTTTGAAGGCAAACCTCAAAGATTGTTCGATCAGCACGCCGTTGGGTCCCTCCAAGATGACTCCAGCACCGCTACCCTGCTGGTTCAACGATCCATCCACCGAAAGCACCCAACGAAAGTCATCCCCCTCAACTCGTGTCGCCTCAGATGAGAGCTCGACCACGAAATATGCGAAGATCTGTCCCTTAATCGGACCTCGGGGCTCACTTCACCATCCTCGCCATCAAACTCCGACAGCTCCACTGCCCACTTCACCATCCTCCCCGCAACGTCAGGCTTCTTCAAAACTTTCTGGATGGGCAAGTCGGTCATTACCAGTATCGTGAAGCTATAGAAATAGTGGCATAACCTCCTCGCCGAAAAGACTACCGCCAGTGCAGCCTTCTCCAGGGCCTGATACCTCGTTTCGGGGCCCTGCAGTACCTTACTAACAAAATAAATAGGCTTTTGAGCCTGATCTTGGTCCTGGGCGAGCGCCGCACTCACCGCCCTCTCAGTCATAGCAAAATACAACCTGAGAGGGGTTCCCACCAGCGGTTTGCACAGAACCGGTGGGCTCGCCAGGTACTCCTTAAGCTTAACGAAGGCCTCTTCGCACTCCTTTGTCCAGGTGAACTTGTTGTTCCGTCTTAAGCACTGAAAATACGGATGGCCCTTCTCTCCACTAGCTGACACGAAACGAGACAGGGCGGCCATCCGACCTGTAAGCTGCTGCACTTCCTTCACGGTAGCCGGGCTCCTCATTGCCAAAATGGCAGCGCACTTATCAGGGTTGGCTTCTATTCCTCTTTCAGTTAAGAGAAATCACAGGAACTTCCCAGCCTCCACGCCAAAGATGCACTTCTCGGGATTCAGCTTCAACCTGAACTTGGCGATCGTAGTGAACAACTCTTCCAAGTCCGCAATGTGCTTGCTTTTCTCCGGCGAGGTCACGACCATGTCATCCACGTATGCTTGCACATTTCTTCCCAGCATTGGTGCAAGTACTCGATCCATCAACCTCTGGTACGTGGCCCCCGCGTTCTTCAGCCCAAAAGGCATCACCTTGTAGCAGTAGCACGATCTCTCGGTCATGAAGGCAGTCTTCTCTTCATCCATGGGATGCATCTTGATCTGGTTGTACCCCGAGAAGGCGTCCAGGAAACTCAGCAACTTGCACCCTGCAGCACTGTCCACCAGGGCGTCTATGCTTGGCAAAGGATACGAATCCTTTGGGCAAGCCTTGTTCAAATCGGTGAAGTCGACGCACATGCGCCATTTCCCGTTGCTCTTCTTCACCAGCACGACGTTAGCTAGCCAATCAGGGTACTGCACCTCCCTGATATGGCCTGCAGCGAGGAGTTTCTGGGTTTCGTCTCTGATCGCCTGCCTCCTCTCCTCATTGAACTTCCTTCTCCTCTATCGTACTGGTCTCACCTGGTTGTCCATCGCCAAATGATGGCACAAGAAGTCGGGATCAATCTCGGGCATGTCCGAAGCGGACCATGCAAACGCATCCAGATGCCGCTCTATCACCTTGGCGATCTGGTCCTGGAGCTCAACTTCCAGTGATCTACCCAGCTTGAAGATCTTTCCCCCGATCTCTCTTTCGAGCCACTGCTCGACGGGTTTTGGTCTGGTTTCTCTGGCGATCACCGCCCTGGCGATTCCCAGCTCCCTCGCTTCCTCAGGGCGATTCCGCGCCTCTTCCTCTTCTAGACCGGCGTTCCCCTCCCCTAGCTCAGCATCCACCATCACCACGTCACTTCCGGCGGTCTCTTCTATTACCGTTGGCCTGGGCTTCACACCAGGAGGCGGGGTGGTTGTCACGTAACTCACCGACCTCTTGTTCTTCAGGCTATTCTCATAGCACTTCTTCGCTTCTTTCTGGTCGGACTTGATGGTGATCACCACCCCTTTCATAGACGGCAGCTTCACCTTCATGTGCCGGGTCGACGGTATAGCGCCTATTCTGTTGAGCGTGGGTCTTCCCAACAGAATGTTGTATGCTGAGGGAGCATTTACGACAAGGTACTTGATTTTCTCTGTTCTCGAACCCGCCTCATCTGTAAACGTAGTCCTCAACTCTATGTACCCCCTGACCTCTACCTGGTCACCAGCGAAACAATACAAACAACCTCCATAGGGCCTCAGCTGGTCAAGGGGTAGCTCCAACTGCGTGAAAGTCGACCAGAACATCACGTCTGCCGAGCTTCCTTGGTCCACCAGAACCCTGTGGACCTTCCTTCCTGCTGTGATCAACGAGATGACTATGGGATCGTTGTCATGAGGCACAACGTCCCGAAGATCTTGCTTGGTGAACGTAATGTCCACATCCGGCGAGTGGTCCTCAAACATATTCACCGTAATCACAGACCTCGCATACCTCTTCCTCTTTGATGCGGTGCATCCACCACCCGAGAAACCTCCTGCAATGGTGTGGATTTCCCCGTGGGTAGGCATCTCGTGCTGCTGAGCCTCACCACCTTCCGGTTGGGAGCTCGACGCGCCCCCCGTCCTTCTATCCAGCAGATAATCATTCAGGAACCCGCTCTTGACCAAATCGTCGAGCTGGTATCCTAAAGCTAAACATGAGTCCACGGTGTGGCCAAAGCCCTAGTGGAACTCGCACCAGGCGTTTGGCTTTGGTCCCAGCACCTTGTCGCCCACCTTCTCGGGCGCCTTCAACCTAGCTGATATATTGGGAATGGCGATCAGGTCCGCCAACCCCATGACAAATTTGTGCTTTGGCGGTCGATTATACTCCCGGCGTGCTGGTTGAGGGCGCCCTTGGCCCCTGCCCTTGTTCTTCCTTGGATCATAAGGATGGCGAGTCCTCTGATCCCTCCTGGCCGCTGCTGTCTCCAGCACCCTCTGTGGCTGGATCCTGGTCTGGGCACGTGGCCTAGCGGGAGCCACGCTTCCCCTCTTCTCGACGACCTCACTTTCATCGGCGATGTGGGCCACCGCAAGTCGCCTGACCTCAGCAAATGTGGCAAGGTGAGCCCTGATCAATGCCTCGCAGAATGGTCCCGGCAGCACGCCCTTCTTGAATGCGTAGACCAGCATCTCTTCGTCTTTGGCTGGCGAGCGGACCATCTGCGCCCCAAAACGATTCAGGTAGTCCCTGAGGGACTCTCCCTGATACTGCCTTATGTCGAACAAATCATAAGACACCCTGGGCGGTGCCTTGTTCACTATATACTACTCGACGAAGATCTTTGAAAACTGTTGGAAGTTGGTTATGTGGCCCGTAGGCAGGCTCACAAACCATTCCAGCGCCGTTCCCTGGAGTGTGCTCACAAACATCTTGCAGTACACGACGTCTGATCCTCCTGACAGCATCATCTGCGTATGGAACGTGGTGAGATGTGCCTCAGGATCCTCCACGCCGGTAAAAACAGCCTTCACAGGTACTACGCTCGCAGGGATAGGCGTGTCGGTAATCGCCTGAGCGAAAGGCATAGGAAAAACGCGAGGCAGCGTCGATGACGCGACCTCTTCAGCGACTGGACGCCCTCGCTGCTCCTGAAGAGCTTGACGCAGTTCTTCAGTCACTCTGCTAAGCTCATCATTCCTGGCCCGAGAGGCGACCAGGTCCTCGTGCATTCTCGCCTGCTCTATGCGCGAGGCTTCCACATTCGCCTGCAGCGAACGCATGATTTCCACCATCTGCGCCATAGTCATGGCGCCTTCAGCAGCAACGGGCGCAACTGGACTTGAACGGTTGCTTCTCATTTTTCTCATGAAAACTTGACGAATCACAGGGAGCAATGAACAACACCTTCTTCAGTGACGATCGATTCAGCGATCAATCGGTCAGAACTTTGCAAAACTTCGAAAGAAACCTCAAGAATACAGAAAACCTCCACAGAAACCCGCTCTTCACCAAAAACCAACGCTTCTTCCACGAAAATCCAAACGAGCCTAAAAACTCAGATCTCACCGAACGAAACTCGCGCAATCAGCGAAAAACTTCACCTCACCGAACAAAAACCCAAACGAACGGTGGAAAACGCGAAATCACCGAACAAAACCTAGATGAACAGCGGACAATGGTTGCACCAGCACACAACCACACAGAAACTGCAGAAACCTCCACGAACTCACACTGTGGATGGGAATAGGTTTTACACGGCCCCACGGTGGGCGCCTGATGATCCTGCCTGTTGACCAAAACGCTGGAGCTTTGCCTCGTCAAACTTGGATCGACGTATGCGCCGTGTTTGCCTCCGTCCTTCACCGCGATCCACCTCAAGAACCTGCAAAAGATGAAACAGCGTCGCTGCGGCCGATCGCACTCCAACGCCCAAGTCAGTGACTGAACCACCAATTACTTCAAGAGTAAGACTCAAGAACTCTAAGGAACCGTGACCAGTTCTCTCTCAGTGTACTCAAGACTCGCAAGCGTAAAGAAACAATCTGAACATGCGTACTGATAAGTGTCTAATTTCAGTAATATTTCATATTAAAATATAGGCACTTATGAGGATTTATTGCTAATTTACATATAAAATAATCCCTAATTTATGAATTTATACCTTTTTACATTTTTTATGATCTTTATTTGAATAAGAGTATTTTATTCCCAAATTTGGTGTTAATTGCAGATTTCTAAGGAAGATTAGAGATTTGGATTAAAGATGAATGATTTGAGCTAAAAAGATAAAGATAGAAGGTCCCAGAATGGAAAAAAAATGCAAAGAAAGATTGGGCTTTTTTTATGTTTTATCATTTAGCCCATTAGCGCGACACAATAAACAACCTAACCCTAGAAAACTAGGATAAATAGAGGGCTAGAGGCTCAACCTTAGGGTGCCAGATTGAGAGGAAAACACCATAGAGTGAATTGTAACCCAATTGGGAGAATGGAAGGTGATAGAAGTATGCGTGGCTAATTCTACCCTTTGGAATTGGGAGTAATCTGCTCAAACTCTTATGTATTGAGGTGATATTTTATATATTAATATTCAGTTCTTGATTGATTATTGGTATTGTTGTTTTACTTTTAATTTTCCGTGACAAATTGAGAATCTTAAATCTGACCGGGAGGTATTTTTAGGGTTCGGACCTAAACAACAATACTTAACATATTTGAGTGCTAGGAATAGACTTGAAATGTTAATTGCTATTAAACGTCTGAGCTTCGTTCTAAGTTGTTCTTATAATTATGCGAGGGATCGATAGTTAGGGGACATTTTTAAGGATTTTATATGCGAGGAATCGATATAAATGATTTTTATACGGGCATCAATTTCAATCAAAGAACTTAATATTGACATGCTAATCAAAATACTTGAGAGTAAGAGAGATGAAACTAATCCTTATTTTTCCAATTGAAACGACTAATTCTTTGTTTGTTTTCTTATTGCCAACACAATTAATTCAAAACTCTTTTAATTGTTCTGTTTTTATATTTAACGATTATTGTACTCGATAATTCACTGTTCCTTGTGGGATCGATATCCGTCCTTAGGGACAATTATTATTTTTGACAAACGCGGTGCACTTGCCGTAAAAAGTCATCAAGTTTTTGGCGCCGTTGCCGGGGAACAGGTTTGAATTGTTGAGTATAATTTCCTAAATATTGTAAATATTTTAATTGTTTTGATTTTGTTTATTTTAGATTTTATTTTATTTTAATAGATTTGTTTTTTTTAAAAAGAAAGTTGTTGTTTTTATTTGTTTATTTTCTTTACGTTATTTGTTTTAGTTTGTTTTTATTTTTATTTTTTTTAATTTATTTTAATTTTTCTTTTGATTTTCTTTTGATTTTATTTTATTTTAGTTCTTTTTTAGGTTTAGTTACGTAGTTTTATTTAGGTTTAGGTAGTTTTTATTTATTTGTTTTAATTATTTATCATTTCTAGTTTTAGTTTTTATTTTTACGTTAGGTAGTATCTTTTAAATAAGTTGGTTAGTTTTTTACAATTATAATCTTCTGTTTTATTTTGTTTTATTTTATTTTGATTTTATTTTATTCATATTATTTATTTGTTATTTTAAGTACGTTAGTATATTGTATTTTTAAGTTTTTATTTTTTTTTTGTTTTATATTTTTTATTTATTCATTTTCTTTTCTCTTGTTTTTAGTTTTTATTTTATGTAAGTTTTTATTTATTTATTTTTTTTTTTTTTCTGTATATTTTTGTTATTTTTCTCTTAGGGTTATTTTAGTGTTTTATTTTATTTTGTTTGTGTTATTTTTATTTTCTTTTGCATATTTATTTTAATTTTTTTTTATTTTTATCTTCAAATTTATTTTGGTTTTTATTTTGATTTTTTTTTTTTTAAAAAAGAAAAAATATACTCTATTTTTTTTCTCCACTAATATGTTTTAGGGTGAAAGCAACATGACAGAAGAACAAACACCACCTCCTAAGAGGATACTTGGAGATTATGTCATGTACCAAGACCAAGGCATTATTCTAGTATCATAATACCTGCTACCGCTAAGACCTTGAAAATAAATCCCAATTTTCTCACTCTCATCATTACCCATCAATTCAAAGCGATGGATCATGAGGATCCATGTTCACATTTGTCTACATTCTATGAATTGGTGGGAACAATGGGCTTTCAATCAGGTGATCTTGAAAATGTTTATATGCGCTTGTTTTCTTTGTCATTGGCAGGAAAGGCTAAGGATTGGCTCAGATCACTTCCAAATCAGAGTCTCACTAGTTGGAAGGATGTAAAGGAAAAATTTCTACAAAGATTTTTTCCAATTTCTTGCTACATCAAAGCAAAGTCTGAAATTTCTGTGTTCAGACAAGGAGCTGATGAATCATTCTGTGAGACATGGGAAAGATTTAAAATGATGCTTAGAAAATGCCCAAATCATGGATTTGAAGATATTGCTCAACTGAGCATATTTCTGAATGGTCTCAGATCTGACACAAAGATGCTCCTAGATGCTGCAGCTGGCGGCACAATGATGACTCTTGATGTAGAACAAGCGACAAGGATTATTGCTGCATTGGCGTCAACTGATTATCAATCCCAACATGATAGGCAAAATACTCAGAAGGAAGGGTCGTTAGAAGATGCACTCTTGGCTCAAAATAAAATTCTAACACAACAGATTGAGCAACTAACCGCACAAATGGCTAAATTGCCCCAACAGTTATATGTTGTGCATTCATCTCAAAGCCAGAGTCACTCAATCATGTGTGATTTTTGTGGAGGTAATCATCCTAATGGTCACTGTTCTTATCTGAACAATTCACCTGAAGTTGAGGATCCATTCATGCTTGAAAGAATGAGTAAAGTTGAAGAAGCCCTAACAAAGCTTGTGATAATGGAAGAAAATAGCATGGCAACAATCAGGAATATAGAGATCCAAATGGGAAAGGTGGCCAAACAATTTGAAGAAATACAAAGTGGTCAGTTTTCAGTTGACAACCAAACCAACCCAAAAGGGCATTGCAATAAGGTAATAGCTGAAAAAGAAGATGAGACTGAGGAGTTAGAGAGAGAAATGAAAAGAAGTGAGGAAGAAAAAAATAAAAATAAGGAGAGAAGTGTTCTTGAAAAATATTTATCATATCCTCATCCTCCTTCAAAAACAGAGAAGGACATAAAATTCTTTGACAAATTGCTCCCTAGGAATTATTTTGCAGGAAATCTGAAGCAAGATTCAACATTTGAGAGATTTCTGAAGAATAGGAGCTATATTGAAGAGAGAAATAGAGAGATGGAGGCTAGATGCAGTGTCATGACTCAAAGGGACTTGCTTCAAAATTCCAAGAACTTAGGAGGTTTTAATCTTCCCGTGTCTATAGTTGCTTTATCTGTGGACAAGGTTGCAATGTATTTAGGCGATTTGAAGGTTCAATCCACCAAGATGCAGTTGGCAGACAGATCCATCAAAGATCCTTATGGTGTGGTTGAAGATGTTCTTGTAACAAGGAAGAATGCATACAACATGATGCAACAAAGAGAGTTGTCCATCTTGAAATAAACAGGCGTCAAGCTAGATGACGTTAAACGAGCGCTTACTGGGAGGCAACCCAGTCCACATTTTAGTTTTATGTTGTTTTATTACCTTTGCTGATTTTATTTAAAATAAAAAATAAAAAGTATATAATATAAAAAAAAAATCCTATATGCCTCCTAATCATTTTGCAGGTTATGTATTTTTGACCTGGGGACATGTTCTATTATTCAGGGGGGGCAGATCCAGCAAATGAAGCAAAACTGTAGATAAAGATTTTAACAAAAAGCTGGATGACTTCTTAAGAAGAGAGGATTGAGCAAAAATATGGTTTTATCTTTCTAATTCTCTTTTCTTTTCAATTATTTGAATTTTGTCTTATTTTGTTTATTTTATTTTTCGGTTATTTTGTTTTCTGTATATTTGCTTATTTGTTTAGTTTGTTTTTATTGCTTATTTTAAATAAATTTCCTGTTTTGTTAGTTTGGTAGTTCAAGTCTTGAATTATCTTTCTTGACTAAATTTTAGTTTTAATTTGTTTGTTTTCTAGTTTATTTTTTTTCAAATAAAAAAGAACTAGAATATTAATTTTGAATTGTGGAAAAAAGAATTTGTGTTTAAATATTAAATAGTGAGATGAATTAGACACAGGTTAGAAAAGAAAATATGATTGAATCCCTATTCAAATGTAGTTAAAATTATGATACATGAAAATTTAACAGGATGATTGATTAGGACAGATAATGACAAGACAAAAAGGAATGAGACCATTTAAACCAAGTGAGTGTGTGAACCTTAAACAGTTTTGAGGTTTTACTGATGAATTGACAGTTGTGGTTGCTTAATTTTTATTTTTGTTACATCATAAAAGAGCATGAAGATGATTGAGGCATTTGTTTGTGTTAATTAGGAGCCAGGGCCAAAATGCCAACGTTTATATTAAAATTCCATTTTTTTTATATCCCCTTTGGGCCAAGAAATTTTTTGTTAATATTGCACCTTAACCTTTATTGATATAATTTTCTACCCTTTAGCATGTCTAAGGAAGGAGAACATAGATGCAATACATATAGAAAAGGGAATGGTTGGTTCTAATTTTGAAAGTTCAAAAAGTTGAAAATAGGAAGAATCTTTTCCTATTATTGAAAACAAAACAAAAAAGAAAGAGAAACAGAAGAAGAAAAAGAAATAAAAAAAAAGATAGAAAAAAATTTCATGAAAATCATGAAAAGAAAGAAAATGGGGAAAAAGGTGACATCGAAAGAAAGTGGTAATTAGATAACATATATGTTCTCTATAATTGAATTGTAGGTATGTTCTTCTTCTTTAAGATGTGCATTTTGTTATCTAAGAAAAACCAATATTTTTTGGAAGCCCAGCCTCATTACAACCTTGTAAAAGACCTCAAGATTCATGTTTCTAATACGTTTGTGATTTGAAGATGAAATGAAAAGCAACTGTGATTTGTTATGATTCAGTGAAAATAGAGAGAAACACTTACCCGTGAGCATATGAGAAGATATTCCTTGATGAATTATCATTTATTTGTTTTGATTTGATCCTGGAAATTGATTGTGTCTATAATTTTCTATATTTGAATTTGGAAGCATCATAAGTTTCTAATTTGATCTGTTGTTTAGTGAATTAAGTTGTTTGATATTTAAATTCAAATATATTCATTTACTTTGCTTGAGGACAAGCAAGATTATAAGTTGGGGAGAGTGATAAGTGTCTAATTTCAGTAATATTTCATATTAAAATATAGGCACTTATGAGGATTTATTGCTAATTTACATATAAAATAATCCCTAATTTATGAATTTATACCTTTTTACATTTTTTATGATCTTTATTTGAATAAGAGTATTTTATTCCCAAATTTGGTGTTAATTGCAGATTTCTAAGGAAGATTGGAGATTTGGATTAAAGATGAATGATTTGAGCTAAAAAGATAAAGATAGAAGGTCCCAGAATGGAAAAAAAATGCAAAGAAAGATTGGGCTTTTTTTATGTTTTATCATTTAGCCCATTAGCGCGACACAATAAACAACCTAACCCTAGAAAACTAGGATAAATAGAGGGCTAGAGGCTCAACCTTAGGGTGCCAGATTGAGAGGAAAACACCATAGAGTGAATTGTAACCCAATTGGGAGAATGGAAGGTGATAGAAGTATGCGTGGCTAATTCTACCCTTTGGAATTGGAAGTAATCTGCTCAAACTCTTATGTATTGAGGTGATATTTTATATATTAATATTCAGTTCTTGATTGATTATTGGTATTGTTGTTTTACTTTTAATTTTCCGTGACAAATTGAGAATCTTAAATCTGACCGGGAGGTATTTTTAGGGTTCGGACCTAAACAACAACACTTAACATATTTGAGTGCTAGGAATAGACTTGAAATGTTAATTGCTATTAAACGTCTGAGCTTCGTTCTAAGTTGTTCTTATAAGTATGCGAGGGATCGATAGTTAGGGAACATTCTTAAGGATTTTATATGCGAGGAATCGATATAAATGATTTTTATACGGGCATCAATTTCAATTAAAGAACTTAATATTAACATGCTAATCAAAATACATGAGAGTGAGAGAGATGAAACTTAATCCTTATTTTTCCAATTGAAACAACTAATTCTTTGTTTGTTTTCTTATTGATCAGTGCCAACACAATTAATTCAAAACTCTTTTAATTGTTCTATTTTTATATTTAACGATTATTGTACTCGATAATTCACTGTTCTTTGTGGGATCGATATCCGTCCTTAGGGACAATTATTACTTCTGACAAACGCGGTGCACTTGCCGTAAAAAGTCATCAATGACCCTAATGGCATCAATGTGGGACCTCCTCAGGGGGGAGGTTATGCTCTGAAGCAGCAGTGGCACCATGGTCAACATGGTCAGAGAGGCCTTGCGCAGAGCCAGTAGTAGTCGGGACAGCTGAAGAAGATGTGGTGTGGACAATGGGATAAGGAGTAGTCTGCACAAATGTACCAGGGGTGGGCTGCACAAATGTACTAGAGGTAGGGTGGAGTGGAAAACTCTGAGTCTGGTGGAGTGGTTCAGGGACACTCTGATGGTAAGTCGGAGCAGAGGATGATGGTCGTGGTGGTACTGGAATACTAAGAGGACGAGGTGATATAGGGGTGGGCTTATTTAATTTACACACCCCACATCACTTTTTTCTAATTTTATGGCCCAATAAGCTGCCCAAAGTTTTTACTCTCTGCAGCCTTTATTTAATTTAGACACCCCACATCACTTTTTCTAATTTTATGGCCCAATAAGCTGCCCAAAGTTTTTACTCTCTGCAGCCCTTATTCAATTTACACAACCCACATCACTTTTTTCTAATTTTCTGGCCCAATATGCTGCCCAAAGTTTTTACTCTCTGCAGCCCTTATTTAATTTAAACACCCTACATCACTTTCTAATTTTCTGGTCCCAATTTTTTTACTCTCTGCAGCCCTATTTCATTTTAAACCCATGTCACTAAATGAACTTTATTGTTTCAATCATCAATATTTTTTTTTAACACTACAAAAATTAAAAACTTCATAATTATTAAGAATTCTACTGGAACTTAGCCTTACTATAGTTTTATCTACTGGAAGACCAATTTAATATTGAGAAGGACCCAATCACATGGCTGAAAATCAAATTTCTACTATTCTAATAATTCATGTATAAGTAAAATGATTTCGGTTAACAACTATTGAAGAAAAATAGTTTTCGAAACTCAATTTTACAAAACAGTTTGATTTAAATTATAAATAAAGTTCTCAACTTAGATGAAACATTCACTAATTTTGATAAGAAATGACTTCAAATAGGCGTATGCAAAAGTGTATGAATGATGAAGTTTTGTTGTAAAGAAACACAAAATAAAAGACCCTAAACAAGCAATGATGTATTTGTACACAAATATCCATTTGTGAAGACAAAAACGAGATGGTATTTGTCTATTTCATTAAACACTGCACTATCAATTCAAAATCGGAAAGACCAAATTTAACATCTTTAAGAAACTGCGAAGGCTCTTATAAACGCACGACATCACAATAATCTGTGACCCACGAGGCTCTTATAAACGCGCGACATCACAATAATCCAAACCACCAATAATCCAAACCACCAATAATCACACCAGAAACCAACAATAATCCAAACCAGCAACCACAACTCAATATCCAAATAAAAAATTATTAAAATGTGAATCTGAGGAGGAGGCAGAGCTTGACCGGTGGTAGAGAAGGAAACGGAAGGAGACTTGCACGCGCGGAGGGGAAGCTCGCGCGGAGGAAGCTGGACGCGGAGGGGAAGCTCGCGCGGAGGAAGCTCGACGCGGAGGATAAGCTCGCGCGGAGGGGAAGCTCGACGCGGAGGAAGCTGGATGCGGAGGAAGCTGGACGGGCAGGAAGCTTAACTTGACGCAGAGGAGGCTTGACACGGTGGAAGCTTGTGCGGAGGAAGTTGGACGCGGAGGGGAAGCTTGAAGAGGAAGATGAACCTGAAGGAAGCTCGCGCGCTGAAATGGGAAATTAGGTCTTCAAAGAGATTTGGGGGTTTTGAAAAACCGGGAACCCCAAAAAATTTCTATATACCCCCAAATAAATTAAAACATTTTTTATATAAAAAATTTTAAATTTAATAAAAAAAAATTAATTTCATTATATAACAAAAACTTTTATTAATTTATAAAAAACAATTTAATTTAATTTAATTTATACAATACAAAAATTAATTAATTTTAATTTATACAATAAATATTTACTTTAATTTATATAAAATAATTTCATTTCATTTCTACAACATAAAATTAATTTAAATTGTAAAAAAATATTATTTAATTTATATTTAATTTATAAAAAATATTTAATTTAATTTATACAATAAAAATATTTAATTTAATTTATACAATAAAAAATGACTTTAACATCTACTACCACAAATATCAATGAATCCTATTATTGCAATTGCTCTTGAGACCCTCATCATCCCTTCTAACTTATAATCCAAAATCTAATAATCAACTATATTCCATGATTTTAAGTTACTTCTATAACTATCACGAAATGACTCATATTTCTCAAATTGCTTATGATACTCTCTTTCAGCCTTTACAATGCACTTCTTAGTTCAACTCTTACCTTGACAATGGACTACAGTTATTAACTTCTTCCTGCTAGGGAGATGAGACCTAGACAACTATTGAAGTCTTCGTCTTCTTCCCTCGGTCGGGTAGATTGTTGGGTGCTTGACTAGGGTCTTTCTCATCTTCGTGCTTCTTTCCTCGGCTCTCGGTCCATGGCGAACACCGATGGGGGATACCTGCGAAGGCACTCTAACGCTAAGTCAGTGAAGCGGGTGATCATTATTCTGGTAGGTGAACAGTAATAAATGACGTACCTTTCTTCTTCGAATGTGTGCTGTGTATATTATTTTAATGGCCTAACCTTATTGGGTATGATTAGTGGAGTGGATCTCGCTTAGGGTTGTATTACCTTATCCTTAATGACAGATTAACTTCACTGACCTTAGTTTCAGCGTTAACAGTAGTATGGATCGGCCGACCGTGATGATTCCACTCGTCTCGGCCAACCTTCCATGGCACATAACTTATAATCCAAAATGTAATCATGAACTCTATTGCATGATTTTAAGTTCATTCTATATCACACCCAGTCGAAACTTACTTATTTATGTTACGTTTATTAAAAACTAAGTCTACTAAATTTACTATGTCAAAGACCTATTATTTAGTATATTGGGAAACTATATTAACACACTTATAAGGAATATTGCATATGTATCATCTCGTTACTTACTACATTATTATGTGCTTCATTTGGAAAACATTAATTTCTTTTCGAAATCATACTAAGTAACTATAACAATGACATTTATAGAGCATGTAGTCAACTTTGGAACACTTTGAATATTGTATTAATCTAACAATTAAGAATAAGTTACTTACTCACGCACTTAATCTTAATATGTTTGTATCTTATACATTTTCGCTAATTCATTAAGATGATCTTATCATTCATTTATGAGAAACATTTTTAGATCAAATTTATTCTCTATTTTTAAATACATCCATTACCATTTGCATTAATTAATTACTTCATCTTGAATTTATGTATATTTTATATAATATTTACAAAATTTAAATACGCATTTTATTTTTAACTTTTTTTACTATTTTTTAATTAATTATTATTTTTCTATATGTTTTCAAATCTTTATAAACTTTTTAAGATAACTTCTTTTAAATAATTTTAAAATTAAACACTTCATCAATTTAATAAATGTAATTTAACTAATTTATATCATAATTTCAAAAATAAAATAGTTATAACAATATATAAATAAAATAAATTTAAAATAAATAATTTTTGAAATAATAAAATATTTTATATAACATTTAAATAATTTAAATATATATTTTCTTTTACTCAATTAATTTAATAAATTTAATTTAACTAATTTATATAAAAAATGATAAATTAAATAATTTATTATAATATTAAAGAAATAATTTTAAAATAAATATAATAAAGAATTAAATATTAAAATATTTTTTATAAATTAAATAAATTTAAATTTAAAATCCTAAAAATGCGTGGGCCATTGCGGACGCATATGCGTGGGCCTCAAGCTCATTCTAGCGTCGGCTTTTAGCCATTTTGGCCGACGATACTAGCGTCTGCAAGTGGCCCACGCAAAAATTTGGAAGCTAATTTTCCATTTTGCGTCCAATGTGATTTTTGCGTGGGTTTTACCCATTTTGGCCGACGATACTAGCGTCTGCAAGTGGCCCACGCAAAAATTTGGAAGCTAATTTTCCATTTTGCGTCCAATGTGATTTTTGCGTGGGCTTTTACCCATTTTGGCCGACGAAAGTAGAGTCCGCTACTGGCCCACGCAAGATTTTGGAAGCTATTTCTTGGTTTTCTTGTAGTGAAAGGCGGGTTTAATGGTGGTGGTGAATTCGAATTTATGATGAAAACAAACCTAAATTGCCCTTTATTGGACCAAGAACCCTATGAGATACCATTGTTAGTCGAAATCAAAACTGACCTCGGATACAACTGAGTACTTGAGATACTGAACAAACTTCCTCAAGAGCTTCCTACCTACAAGATTATTAGCATTTATATTGTTGTCATTGTGTGATTTGGATGGTATGTATTTTTTTCTTTCATTATCTTTTGGTGTTAACTTAATTAAGTGTTTCCTCTTTTCTCACATACTATGTTTGTTGCAAATCCTTCAAATAAGAATTTGATCAAACTACTATTGAGAAGGAAAAGAAAAGATTACCATCAGATGCATAATGGACATGCATAAAAGTTAAAGATGTTTGACGACTATAAACGATCATACTAATAACTGCCTTCTTCAAAAGAGTCTATAAAAAGTAATTCATTTAGAAGAATAAGGATGAGACAAAGCAATACATAGAAGAGAGGATATGAAATGCCAAAACGGATGATCAAATAAAGAGCACTCTTATAATACAATAAAGTAGAGGTTGTTATATATCAATATGTTTACCAGATGATAGTGCACACCTCATAACTTAATAGAAGGATCCTCAAGCCGAAAGAAGATAAGAGTATTAAGATCATGAGGAATAAAATGAAAAACACTTACAGTGTTTATCTAACTACATATAGAATGTCAAATCATTGTATAAGTAAAAAAGATGTTACCCTTCCTAGAGCAAGAGGAGTTGAACTAGGAGAGAAAGCCTAAGTATTGTATTTGTCGTCAGACGTAATCCTCCCTAGTTATCAAACTCAATGATCAGTAGATCATTAAACAATAAACCTTCATATCTTAACCAGGAGTGGTTGTTTGACAAAAAAATATGTAGGTACAATTGGCTCTAGAAGGAGATTTAATGGAGCCTTAGACTCCTTTTGCAACATATAAAAATAAATTGTCTAATATCCAATGAACTCATCTAATATATCGTCAAGCATAATTGTCTCATACACAAATAAATTTATATTGGTTCACCTTAAACCTAGGGCTATGTCCAATTCTCCCTTAAGGAATTGCTTAATAAGTTCCACTACATAAAACACTTTATTACAACGAGTTAACAAATTTCTCTAGGTTACATGAGTTAACAAAGATCTTCAAGTTACACTTCAAGTTACACTATTTGAACATTTAAATAAAAAATAACACATTTAGACTCTTTTTATTATCATTAAAACTCAAACTTCATATATGATTTGTTGGTCATCAAACTATCTAGTGAGGTATAGACCATCCAGTGTTTCAATAGGACATTAGGGTTTCAACAGAATACTCAGTTTAGCTAGGAATGACTTGAGTAAATAATTCTCCGTGAAAGGGTCAACCAAGAGTGGGTGTGATTTGAAAGAATACTTGATTAGCCAAAAGTGGTTAGGTGTAAAGAATACTTAGGGTTCACCAAGAGTGACTTGAGCAAAGAATACTTAGTTTATTCAGGAGCGACTGAGCCACGAATACTCAATTAAGCTAGGAATGACTTATGTTAAGAATAATCAAGGATTTATCCAGGAGTGATTATGAGTCCAAAGAATATTTGACATGTACTTCTCAAAATTATTATGCTTAGTTAAATTTCACTATTTTAGTCAAGAACTAGTTTGTTGCAACAAATGAACTAGTATACCTTATTGTGCATAATTTCTCTCTTCCTTTATTTTCTAATTTATTACATGTTATAATACTCTAAGTTCTCCCAAGAAGAAGAGTTAATGTGTGAGAATCTATTAAAATATTTTTATTGAAATTGCCTTCTTACTAACGGTTTGATCTACAATTGCATTGATTGGTCATACGCTAAACTATGATCTAATCATTTGTTAAAATAAACATGAATATATGTTAGTCAAATGATTTAGTTGAGTTGTGAAATATGCGTCTAATGTGACCTTTATGAGTTAGAAGAACTAAGCATAAAATGAGTTTTTGAATATGTCTTTCTCATCATCTTAATTACAATTTTTCTTTGAGAAAAATTACGAAACATGTTGTAATGTGTAAAAAGATTTTCCTTAAGGTCCCATTCATTATATGTCAAACTAAAGGACTTTATCTGCTACTATTAAGTGTAATATTAATGGGTCTATTAAATGCCATCTTGGCTATTCGTGCAATGCTGAAATTTTTAGAGCATCCAGTGAAGAATAGTACGAATTATAATGGTATAATTGAAGTTTTTCATGATGGGGTGATTGTTGTGAAGGTAAAATTGAGCAAACAAATATAACAAAAAAAAAGATACTCTTTATGGATAAAATGTGGGTCAAAATTGGTGGTTAAGGAATTCATAAGCCAAAGTTTGGTTCCCTTAAGATATTAAATGCTCACACTCATGATTTTGTCTTATTTTCTATATTAAGAAATATTTTTAAGGAATATATTTGAGTTACTTTAATTTATATTAGGGTGATCATGGATTGGATTTTTTAAAATCAAATTTAGATCCAATCAAAATTCAATAAAATAAATTGGATCTAAAATCCAAATCAATTTTAACTGGATCAAATTGATTTGGATTTTTTCAATTCAATTTAAATTGGATAAAATCTAGATTAAATCCACTTTGTCAATTAGAATAAATTCAACCTGAGATCAACCTAATTGACCTAATGGAATCAACCAAACTCAGCTTGGCATGGTCTTAACCATATCTAAACTCGATGTATTGATCGAACATAGGCCCAACTTAACTTGACTCGACCTAAACCGATTCGTCTTGATCCTACCTGAGTTTGACTCAATCTAGAGCTAGCTCGCTCTAGACCTAATCTAACCTAATCTTAATTGGATTTGGCCCAATCTGGGTCTAACACAACTAATATTATAAATATTATTAATATTAATATTATTAATACCAAAAATAAAAATAAAAATATTATTATTATGAATATTTTTATTAATATTATTATTAAAATAATAATTATTATTATTATTATAATTTTTATTATTAGTAGTAATTATATTATTTTATTTTATTTTAATATTAAAAATAATAACAATGTGGTTGCTTTGTTCATAAAGTAGCATATAATCAGCTCTACTTTGGCTCTACTTTGGGATTGTTCTTTTTCTTAATGTTGTTAAAAGGTTTTTAGATTTCTTTATTTTTTTTTTTAAAACAATATGCTGGTAAGAGTTTAACTCATATATATATATAAGAACCCTACCCATTACAAATTTCTATTTCCATTTTGTAAAAATATTCATTTTAAATAAATAAATATTTTTCTTATAAACAATTAAATCTTATAAAAATAATTACTATCTACAAATATTATTTAAAATTAAAAAATTCTCCATAAAATTAAAATCTTCAAAAATACAATAATAAATGACATAAACAACTTAACCGAAAAAATTAATTTACTAACTTATTAACATAAATCACTACTATAAACCCTAAACAAATTTAATTACAAAACCATAATCATCAAAAAATAATATAAATTTGAACCACAAATTTAAACCACAAACAAAAAATACAAATAAAAAAAACCTAAACACTAGTAGAGGAAGATCAATTCAACTAGGATGAAGAACACCAACACAAGAACAAACTACAAAGTTGTGCCTGAAAAAAAAAATTAAGCAACACAAAAATTAAAATTCTGGAAAATACTTTAACATAACCGATTAAGCAATGCGTTTTAAAAACAGAATAATCGATTATCCAAGCATTTCAGATACATAATCGATTACTGGTACACCTAAAAACCCAACATAATTGACTATTGTAACACATATGGCATAATCAATTATGCTCCAAAAACAAAGATCAGATAATCGATTATGCAACAAAAATAATCAATTATCCACTATATTTTACATATAATTGATTATTCACTCCCTCCTTTTTCACTCATAATCGGTTATATGAAAATAAAAACCAAGTCAATGCTTACCTCAGATCAAACAACCACTGCAAAAGTCACCCCCTACTACTATGATGCCTCAGGAACCTCTCCAAGCCCACTTTACTTTGAGTTTCTTTCATTGAATTATGAAGTTTCAAAGCACTGGTTTTATATACAACTAAAACAACAATTAATAGGCAACCAGCTACTTCACCCGTTGCATTCATGTCATTCAAATGCACTGTTTGGTCAAAGGATTCCTGAACCAAAGTTAGGAATCTCATGTCATGCGTAAACAGTGCAAAGGTTCATGGTAGTGACAGTTTTTTCGTTGCATGAAGGCACTCATGTGAAGAAGAAATGAAAAAAAAAACAAAGGGTAGACTGGTAACATATCATTTGTGACGCGGCTTTCCCTTCCCTCCTCTCTCATTTCTCTTCATTCCTCACAAGAACCACTACCCCCTCTACTTTCTCACCATCTCCTTCTTCACCCGCATGCAACCATGGAACCAAACGGGGGTGGGACTGGGACATCCGTCGTCAACTACAGTACCCCAGAAGCAAACACTGGCTAAGTGATGAAATATTATGGATTTGACTCAAATTTCATATGGTGGTGCAAAATGGCCAAATCAACTTCATAGTTGGTTAGTAACTTAATTGGTATATTGCACATTATAAATAGCTGAAATCTGAACAGTTGTATATCTTTTCCCAAAGTCTGTTGTCAACTTCTTTTTCCACACCCATCATGTTTCACAAAACATGTGTTAGACTTTGGCTATTGATTATGTGTTTCAAAATGTATTTTTGGCTACTATTATTCATAATAGTTTGATCCAAAATGTATAATAAACTTTCAGTCTCCACAATCTAGTAGATAGTGCAAATGAGAACTGTTATATTTAAGGATGTTTTGGGTAATTCTATGTGAACTCATAAGGCGATGCATATAGAAAACATAATAAAAACATTTATGTCTTTTATTATCGACCAATCATTGTTGGTCATCAAACTTTTAATATGTAAGGTTGAAGTTGTCCAGTGGAACCTGAAGAAATTGTAATCCAAACTTGAAAAGAGTTTTCATGTTGTTGGTTATACCTTTAACATAATCTTGAATAAAAGATTATAGAGTTTCATTTAAAAGTATACATGAAGTTATATTGCAGAAGAATATGATTGAATCATGTATGGCAAAGTAGAGAATAAATGTTGTAGATACATACTTAGATGTACTCACGAACCTCTTTTTGTTTCTGAGTTAGTTAAATATGATCTTGGTATTAGCATATCATTAATTTCAATGAACAAGACTTAATTTTCTCCAATATTTTGTCAAATGAGTCAACAATAAAGTTGTTTATTGATTGGTATGATTTTGAATTTATAATTAAAAAAAACACATGTTCCATGAAATTGTTTATTTTAAGGTAAGAAAACACGGTAATATTAGTGAATTAATCAATATAAAATTATATTCTAGATTGGAGAATAATGAATATTTTTAGATAATGTAATTTGAAATTATATTTTGGATTCGAATAAAATTTCATGTGCTGGTGCAAAATGGCCAAATCAAGTTTAGTTTTTTTTTTTGTTTGGTAATAGCTGAACTCTGAACAGTTCTGTCTTTTCCCAAACCCTAGTGGTCAACATTTTTCCACATCTAGACTCTTTCATGGAACATGTGTTTGACCTGGAACAAATAATTTATAGTTTTCTATTATACATATTATACAGGAAAATGGACATGTAACTATGTGTTTGTATTTTGAATTATGAATATCGTATAAGAGATTAATTGAAATCAGTAACCATCTACATCTATACTAAATTATAGTAATAAAATGTTTTTTATTAATTGAAAGTGTTAAACTTTTATATTTTCTGAAAAAAAAACAAACTTTTATATTTATGTATAAATGTTAAACTTATGAAACCGAATTTTATTTTTTAAATAGAGTTCAAATTTTTAAAAAGGAAAAAAAAATGTACTGTAAAAAAAAACTATAATAAAAAATGCAAATAGTTATTATACAAAATAAAAGCCTTGGCTTTTTTTCATTTTGATATAACAAAATAAACATTGTTGTTATAAGAGAATGAATTTTGTTGGGATGTATTGTGAATGAAAAGATGTAGTCTGCCGATAAAAAAAAAATGTAGTCAACAAAATTATAAAGAAATAATTATTAAATCATTAATCAATATTAGTTGATTTTATATATAAATAAATTATGTATTAAATTATTATTTTTTGCAATTATATTTATGAAAAATCACTTCCAACAAATAATAGCACTCAAGGAATGGAAAGTAGTGTGTGGAAATGTAGACTCATTGTTGACAAATTTGATAAGTTGACTGTTTCCGCAGTGATTGCATGATGACGGGTGCATGATGACGGGTGCATGACGTATTATTACAACGTTCACTTCATTTCATTGTTTCCAAAAGATAAAACTAATTCTATATTTTTGTTTACATTTCCTTCTAATCCTAAGATTATTTAAAATGTAAATTTAAATACATATTATCCTAATGTATGATTTACATCTTAAAATATTAATACAAATAATATTTAAACAATTTACAGTATAAATTTAAATAAAGTTAATCTCCTTAAAAGTAACTATAACTTTATAATTTTAAATAAAAACATATAAATCAATAAATTTTACTTTATAGAAAAAAAAACATATTAGGGAAGATACTCATGCCACTTAAAGAGAAAAAAAACATATTACAGAAAAATACTCATACCACTTAACGGAAAAAAAAATAGGGTGAATATGAAATTCCAAATTAAACAAAATTTAGCAAGTTGAATCAGATATAAGTAAAAATATCATACAACATTATTTTTTTAGGTTTTAAGTTAAATATGATATTAAGTTAACTACTGTTTTTATTGTTATTTTTTATGTAATTGGTTTGGGTGTGTTTGTTTCAATGAGGAGGAGGGAAGTTTCTTCTGCACCCCTACATTTTTCTTTCTGCACCCCACAATTTTATAAATTCCGAAACAGACCTTCACCTGTTGTTTGAATTGGGGATTTGGTAATGTGCTACGGATTCATCAATCTGAAAGTAAATCATGTTGCTTTTGGATGAGGGGTGTTCCGGAAACAAAGTTTGCATAAATTGTTGATTTTTGGATTGCTTAATTCGGAAGCCTAATTTCTATTACGAATTGGTAGATCTGGAATGATATTTTTCAATTAGGATTTCTAGATCCGGAATGCATATTTTGAATTACGGATTGGTGAATTCAGAATGATTTTTTTTTAATTATAGATGTTATGCATTTTTTAATTTTGGATTAACACTGGCATTCATGTACTACTGGAAGCACCAATCTGGGAGATTACTGGATGCGCCAATCTGAAATTTTACCAAAAGCGCCAATCCGAAAAATTTACCGGATTTCATAATCTGGAATGCAAAAAAATAAATGTACAATTTTATATAGGGACAATTTTGTCTCTGCGAAACTTGGTGGGGGTGCAAGAAGAAACTGCCGGTGTTTTTTTGTGTTTGTTTCAAGGGTTTTGAAGGTGGGGAGTGGATGGGGGAGAGGGTGGGTGATTTTTTTCATTCTTCACAGAAGAGATTTGTGAGGATTTATGTAGGATGGTTGTATTTTACCAAAATATCCTTGGACATACATTTTATTACAATATCAAAATTAAATATTACATAAATTTATTTATAATTTTAAAAATATTTAATTATACTATTAATAGCAACATACAATTATAAATAATATAAATAAATAAAATTATAATATTAACAAAATATATATAGTTATATAATAATAAATATTATTTTCATAAATTTTAATATATTTAATAATTTTATTTCAATTTAACACAAAAATATTTTATATTATATTTTTTAATTTTTTATTATAAAATATAAGTAATTATGAATATTATATATTAAAAAAATTAATTAATTCAAACCTACAAACAAAAAATCATAATTCATTATTCAAATATTTTTTAATAACAAGGACAAATTTGTAAACTTACAATAAACCATCCTCACAAATCCACTCTATTATCCCTCAATCCAAACAATCTCACATATCTTCACACATCCTCTCTAATCCTCACAAATCCACTCCCTCCCCTCCTCACAAATCCTCTCCTCAATCCAAACATAGTTTTATAAATGCATTTGAGAGAGTGAAAAGAAAAACAGAAAAAAAAGAGAGTGGAAAATGAGTTTATTTGAACTAAGAAAAAGACAAAATTTGGGAGTGATTTGATTGATGGAATAGATAAAACATAATATTTTAAATTTTAAATTTGTAGATTTGTAGATTTGTAGATTTTTTTTTTTAAATGAATGATAATAAGTTATTTATACATCATACTCATGTTTGGTTAAGACATTATTTCAGTTGAAAAATAAAATAAAATTATTTGAAGTTGCTTGTACATTTAAAAATGTAGAAAAATTATTTTCATAAAATAAAATAAAATCTGAATGGATATAAGTATAAAACATTTAAACAAAATTTTAAATTAGTAAAACTTCAAATAATATGTGAAATAATTGAGCTTTGTTTCTAAGTGCAAATATAAGTCTTTTGGGAAAATGGAATAGCAAGGCCTTCTTCATGATAATTCAAATTCTCTCTATCATTTCTCATTCTTTCCAGATAGATATTGGAACAAAAGAATATTATATATAATATCAACATAAATTATCAACCTCTTCAAATGTTTGGAACACTTACATACATTCAACACATATCATTAATCTTACTAAAGTGTTCTGTATGAAATACATTATTTTTCTCTAAAACAATTTTCACTTTGTAACATAACATTAATCTTAAAAATTGTGATGATTTTTTTATTATCTTATAAGAAAATCATTAAATAACAATCAAAATTAGAAACTAAAATTAATTAAGTACTATAATGATTAAATTAGATATTATTTTATAGATTAAAAAATTATTTATATATATAATTGTATCATCATCTTTCCGTAACCATCTATTTTTTAAAGACTCAATAAAAAAATAAATAAACATTTATTTTTATTTTCATTTTTATGTTTCCTCCTCTTATCTTCTTTTCCCAATATGAACAAAACAGAACATAAACATTTAAATAAGGTTAATAAAACATTTATCTCAAAACTTAAAGATAAAAAACAAGAGGAGAATGGTTAAAGAAGATAGAACAATTAGATCAAAATCTGAAAAAAAAATTCAGGATAAGAGTACATATTTACAAAATAAAAATAAAAATGAAAAATGTGTTTCCAAGAGAAAAAGATGTGAGAGTATAAGATAAAATTGAAAATTAAATGTGTACACTAAAAAAATATTTACAGAATATATACACTAACATATCAAATAATTTAAATTATAATAAATAAAATAATTCATTATATATAGGATCCATTTTATTATTATTTAAAAATATGTGAGATTATAGATTTATGTAATAATTATCTTAAAAATATGTATTACTATATTTTCTAATTATTTAATACAACATATTTTATACAAGAACCAAATTTTCTTTTATTACTTTCAATTTTTTTTAAAACCATAGAAAGAAGTTAATTTGTGGTTATTACCTAAAATACGTCATCAAGCCTTCATTGTTACATCATTCATATTGGCATGACAAAATCAACGTTTAATTTGAGGACTTAACCCTATATACTTTCAGTGTTAATGTTGCAATTATAAATCAGTCATGATATTATTGCTACACTCACCCATGACTCTTACTTTCCACTGCTACCAACCCACTTACATAACATAATATAATATAAATAAAAAATAATATAATATAATATAATATAATATAATATAATATAATATAATATAATATAATATAATATAATATAATATAATATAATATAATATAATATAATATAATATAATATAATATAATATAATATAATATAATATAATATAATATAATATAATATAATATAATATAATATAATATAATATAATATAATATAATATAATATAAATATAATATAATATAATATAATATAATATAATATAATATAATATAATATAATATAATATAATATAATATAATATAAATAATATAATATAATATAATATAATATAATATAATATAATATAATATAATATAATATAATATAATATAATATAATATAATATAATATAATATAATATAATATAATATAATATAATATAATATAATATAATATAATATAATATAATATAATATAATATAATATAATATAAATATAATATAATATAATATAATATAATATAATATAATATAATATAATATAATATAATATAATATAATATAATATAATATAATATAATATAATATAATATAATATAATATAATATAATATAATATAATATAATATAATATAAAAAAAATAATATAAATATAATATAATATAATATAAATAAATATAATATAATATAATAAATAATATAATATAATATAATATATATATATATATGAGAGACACAAAATTGGTGAAAATTATACAGAAAGATATGAGAACTTAAATTATAATTATTTCACTATAAAAAATAATTAAATAAAAAAATTTAGAAATTATTTTAAAGATTAAAAAAATTATTGATCTCTAAATTAGTTTTTATTTTTGATAAATAATTTTTAAATTAATATCTAATTTAACTTAGTTTTTATTTTTAATAAATAATTTTTAAATTAATATCTAATTAGCTACTAATTTTTACTATCTAATTTAAAATATAAATAATTTATATTTACTATCTAATTTAAAATATAAATAATTAATTGTTAAAATCTTAATAGTTAATTAAATATCAATATAAAAATTATTTATGAATAATAAAAAATAATTTATAAATTAATTTTTTTAATCTTTAAAATAATATTTAATTTAATTAATATAATAACTAATTATTTTTAATATTTAAAGTTAGTTTTTATTTAATAATTCTTGTATATGTTATTTGATAACCCACTTACAACCAATATAAACACTACAAGAAAATCATGAAATAAAAATCAATTTTTAGATACCAAAATAATTAGTTGCAATCGTAACTAAATTACACTACAAGAAAATCATGAAATAGAAACCAATTTTTAGATACCAAAATAATTAGTTACAATAGAAACTAAAATAGAGATCATTTTAGAAACTAACAAAAAAATTGGTTTCTAAATTAGTTTCTATTATTTTCTATTATTGTTAAATAGTTTCTAAATTTGTATCTAATTAGCAACTAAGGTTTTAGATACCAATTATTTAGTTTCTAAATTTAGTCTCTAAAACCTTGGTTGTTAATTAGATACCAATTTAGAAACTATTTAACAATAATAGAAAATAATAGAAACTAATTTAGAAACCAATTTTTTTGTTAGTTTCTAAAATGATCTCTATTTTAGTTTCTATTGTAACTAATTATTTTGGTTTCTAAAATTAGTTTCTATTTCATGATTTTCTTGTAGTGTTAGAAATCATTTTAGAAACTAAATACAAAATTGGTTTCTAAATTAGTTTCCATTATTGTTAAATAGTTTTTAATTAATTGGTATCTAATTAGCCACCAAGGTTTTAACTACCAATTATTTAGTTTCTAAATTTGGTCTCTAAAACCTTGATTGCTAATTAGATACAAATTTAGAAACTATTTAACAATAATATAAACTAATTTAGAAACCAATTTTTTATTTAGTTTCTAAAATAGTCTCTATTTTAATTACTATTGCAACTAATTATGTTGGTATCTAAAAATTGATTTCTATTTCATGATTTTCTTGTAGTGAAACTTCATTTGCAATTTTTGCAATCGCAAAGTTGAACAGTAGTGTGAGTTATCATAATTTTCTAATGTTTGTATTTAATTCTTATGAATGAAAAATTAACTAAAGATTAAAATTTATTCTTTTAAGTTTGTTAAAAAATTCAATTTTTTTGGATGTATACTTTCAACAAAAAAATCCAATTATATATTTTTCATTGAATTATTAATTATTCTATTTTATTAAAGGAAAAGACATTAATTCTAGTAAGTTTGCATAAAAATTAAACATAAAATTAGACTTATTTAAGTATATTATTTTAAGTCCCAAAATTATTAGTTAAACTATATTTAGAAAAATTATTTAAATTAAAACTTTAAGAGATGAATGAGTTATATTATATTCAATAAATTACATTCGTCTTTAATTCTTTCAAGAACATGGAACTGGTACCCTGGTACATTGCATTTAAATCCTTTTTAATTATTATAAACTTTAAAGAACATGGATATTATTTATAATTTGAAAAATACAAATAAAAATGAAATTGCAATTTATTATATTGTATATTAATTAATACAAAAAAAGTTTTAAAAAAATGATTAACTATGGTAAAAAAATATTACTATATTCGATTCCATTGTTATATCAAAGAAACGAAAAGATTTTTATTTTTTTATATATATAATTAAGTGGTTTCAGTTCATGTCTTATGATCATAGCTCAAAATAAATGTGAAACCTATATATATAGTCAAAGTCAAAGTCATGTGTGGAAGAAAACTTATAAAACCACACAGTTTCAACTATTCATGTTTCAATTGCAGAATACTAAGTTACCAACCAACAAAAAACTAAAAAGTTGATTTGGCCATTTTGCACCACCATATGAAATTTGAGTCAAATCCATAATATTTCATCACTTACTCTTTTTTTTCTTTCTCCTCTCTCCCTATATAAGAACCCTAAACTCCAACCATTCTCCCAACAATCATACTTTACACATTCACCACATTAATTCCTTTGTTTTGTTTAGCCACACTTGTGAGAGTATACCATGGATCTGAAGTTTGCACATGGAGTGATGATAATAGTTATTATGAGTGCTTCAATGTTTTCAGTGAGCATGGCAAACAAAGACTGGTCCTTTGGTTTCAACTACACTGATTGGTGGTCCAGGTTTGGGAATCATCCTCAAAACAAAACACAGCAACAACCCAGAGAGATTCTTGTGGGTGGTTCTCAGCATTGGCACTTTGGCTACAACTACTCTGACTGGGCCATCAAGAATGCCCCATTTTACCTCAATGATACTCTTGGTCAGTTTCCTACTAAACTATTTCTAATATATCAAAATGCAAACTATCATTGAAGTATGGTATAACAAATGGATTTGTGATGCAGTTTTCAAATATGATGCTCCAAATGCCACCACTTTCCCACACAGTGTGTACATGTTCAAGAGCTATGGGAGCTTCTTGAAGTGTGACATAAAAAAGGCTAAGATGTTGGCAAGTCCCATGCAAGGTGGAGGAGAGGGGTTCAAGTTTGTGTTGAAGAGGTGGCAGCCACATTTCTTTGCCTGTGGTGAGAGAAATGGTTTCCATTGCAAAAACGGCACCATGAACTTTGCTGTCATGCCAATGTTTCACCCCTTCTGGAAGTGGCCATGATAGAGCTGCATGCACCAACTATTGCAGCTTGTTGTTTTTGCTTTTCTTATTATATATTTTGTCTCAAGTTTTTTGGCAAATGAATTATCCTGTAATTTCGAATTGATTGTTTTTCAAAAATAAAGATATTTATGGATACCATATCAATAATATGAGTGATTAAATTAGTTAAGTATAAGATAAGCTGTAATAATTATTTAGCTATTTGTCATCCACTAACACATCATATATTATAAATATTCATATTTTTAAAGTTTATATTTTAATATCGGTGAATAATTTTGTTAAAAAAAATATAAATTATTTATCATTGTTGGAGTATAAAAAAAATCACTATAAATTAAAATATAATATTAAAAATTATAAAAATTGTTTAAGAAATAATTTTATATAATAAATATAATTGATTAGTTTTTTAATTAATAAAAATATAATATTATAATCAATTAAAAAGATTATTTACATATAAAATCTATTTTAAAATATTATTAATCAAATACTTCATTTAAAAAAAATATAAATTATCTAACTATAAAAAATATTAAAAATAAACTTGAATAAAAATAAATAATATTTAAATATTTAAAATTATAGTATTACGTGGACTGCTTCAGAAAAATCAAGATAATATGATTAATTAGGATAATCGACCTGACTTTCTTTGAAAATCTTTGAACACATGAGAAATTGGAGAAAATCTATTTCAATACATTTCTTCACTCACAAATCCAGGAATATTAGTGGATAATGTGTGTTTTTTTTTATTTTTTTTATAAATTTTAAACCTTAAATCTTAAAATAACTACCGAGAAAGAAACATAACATTCATAAGAAGTTAGCGAAACTCATGAAGATATGTTTTCTCCGTCTTCGTGATGAATTTCTTAGGCTGCTGCTGGAATGCTGGAATGCATTACATGATACCTAATATCCATTTCGTCTTTAATAATTTAAAACTTTTATTTATATCCGTAAATCAAATTACAAAATTCTAGATATACAAATCTGAAATTAATGTCATTTTTGGATTTCACCATTCGGAAGCTTACCTGAACAACATAATTGACATTCTGGATGTCAAGATCTGTAAACAAACATAAATGAGTTCCAAATCTCAATCATCAACACCATTTACAGCACACCATTTCGTATATGAAAATCCAGAATTCATAACTCACTTCTGGATATGACCATCCAGAAACTTAAATAAAATACAAAAATAACCTTTCGGATTTCAAAATCCAGAATGTATAAAACTCACTTCCAAATTTGTGCATCCATAAGTAAAAATAAAATCAAGGGCAATGTTGGATTTTAAATTTTGCGTTGGATGCATGTCATAAATGATATGTTGCAGGAAGCAATTGCCCAAACAGTTTTGGACAGAACCCTTCTTTGCCATGGTTATGGCCCAAGCCCAAGCTCAATATAATGGGATTAGGGTTCGGTTTGGTTGAATGAATAATTAATTTACTAATGGAAATTATTATCATTATATAGAACCCTTATGGAGTGTTTATGAGAATCTGTGTAATTTATTTTTCATGGACATAATGATAAATTGAAAGTTATTTTAAATGATTTTAAAGATAATTTATATAAAATTCAACAACTTTACCACATATAATAACTATTAACTATCCATGATTGAATGTTAATGAGGTGCCATCTCGTGAAGATCCACTCATTCTTCAAAATATTTTTGCCTTCTGTATTCTATTCCATTTTTATATTATTTTCTTGCCTTGACTCAATATATCAGAAGGCATATTTAGCTTTTTATAATGAGGGAAATTGTAAAGTAGGAAAGTATAGATATACTTAATTTAAATTAAAGTTTTGTGAGATTAAATAACTTCCAATTTTTTAATTTTTATTTTATTTGTTGTGATACTCGTTTACATCTCTAACGTTGTTGGTTCATTGGTTCATTGTTAAATTTTTTAAGTAGCTGTTCTTTTGAGTTTGATTCTTCATCATGTAAACGGAGAAAAATTTGATATGAGAAACAAAATCTACTTTTATAAATTTTATTTAAAAATAAGTTAGTAAGTAACTCATGAGATAAATAAAATATTAATGAATGGAGGAATACTGATAAAGCAAATATTTAAAAAAAATAAAATTACTGTGACAGTTATTGTAATAATTATTGTAATATATGTTATGTAGACACGAACACTGATACGATACCGATATGGACACGAAGATACATAAAATTTCTAAAATGTAGAATACGAGGACACATATCTATATATTATATAATTATGAATTATATAAATTGACAATAAAGATTTAAGTGCATAAGTATGTTCCAGATTATTTTTTTGGAGCAGAAAGATGTTTTTCATGACTGGTTCACACGAATTTGTTTCTTATTTTTATAATCATAATAACAATTTATACAATAAAGTTTGAATCTTTAGAAAATTAATGTATTTTTGTTTTTTAAAATTGTGTTAGAACTATATTAGAATTGTCAGAAATCTAACAAATACTTTTTGAATTGGACACTTAAGGGATACGTGTCCTACAAGTGTCATACGAGTGTCGGACACCAACACGCCATTTAAGAGGAGTGTCCGAGCTTCATAGAATATATGACATAAAATAGATGGTAGAAATATTTGTTATAGAAAATCACTTACTATGATGGTTCTTATGAGAACCATCGTAGGCAGTAATATTTTGTATGACTCTTCTAAAAATACCAATTATACAAAGTTTTGTCTAAACATATTATAACATATATTTTACACATTTTATGACATTTTGTATAGAATAATTATAGTAAGTCAACCGGTGAGTTTTTCAATTGAGATAGAAATTCCATAGTTTTATATTGCCTAAATCTATACCACAATATAATCGTCATAAATTTTTTTTTACACTAGTGTTGAATAACATTTTTGAACCTATAAATATACCAATAACCCTTAGGATGTATATTGTTGGTGATTATCCTGATCTGCATCTTTTATAAATTATTTTCCCAACCATCAAATATAAAAACTCATTTATTCCAATAAATTTGGATCAACATAGCCATTATTATTACTATTATTATTTTTAATACTTTAACATTAAGTAAGAAAACAGAAAATAATACTTTAAAATCTAAAATAATAATATAAATCCCTTCAAATTCTACATTAACTTAAAGAGGACATGGCACATGGTTTGCTTTGAATTGAACACAACTTCAAAAGTTAGTTGCTGGGATGTATTGAATGCCATTTACCTGCGACTTAAAGAATTGGAACGTCTGTTATAATAGAGACCGTCTAAAACATAAAGCCATCATAAAAGAAGCCATGTATTTTCGTATGTTATTCCTCGTGGTATGGACCTCACATTTTCATTCTCATTGAGTTGGTTTTGGTTGAAAACGTGAATTCCACTACCAAAATATTTATCAATATAAAAAAAATATATAAGAAACATATTTTTTTATTTAATTTAGTAAATATAATAACTAATTATTTTTTAAAAATTAATTTTTATTTAATAATTATTTTGTAATAAAAAAATATTTTTTAAAACCAATTTTATTGTACTGCAACTTTACTATAACTGTACATAAATCTGGAGATAGATTAGATAATGTCCCAAAATTTAGCAGAAAGATGCATCCCACAACTCACATTTTCATATAGATCCTACAGGCCTGAGAACAAACTTAGATGATGGACATGATTTCTTAATGGGACAGTAACAAAAGTTAAAAGAGATTAATCTTTCTAACCAAAATGATATGTTTCCCAAAAAAATAGTAAAATCGTTACTTCCTATTAACAATATACCATTATACTACCTTAGATTAACACCCGTGATTTATATTATCCAAAAAATCTTCTTGACCACCTTAATAAAACTGGCTATATATTGATTTTATGCATAAGGTTTGGTAAAAACACCAATCAAAATATGTGTAACTTAGATTTTCCAAAAGTTTTTGTACAAATATCTTCCCCTACTAATCCATGTGTAGTTTCTTATATGTTGATTGTATTTCATCTTCTTACAAACCCAAACATCATCTCTTTCCCCATTTAGCACACATCCTAACTCTTGCATCAGTGTAGTCACCTCTGGTTTCTCTCATTCAAACTATTCTCGTTTCTTTCTTGCGCTTACTCTTGGAGAAATCAACAAGGTTCTGTAATATTTACAAAAGTAATAGAGTATGTTGAGTCTTTGGTGAAGAAGAGAATCGCAAGAGAAGAAAGCGAACATGGGAGATGAGAGAACTAAACAAAAATGTTATTAAGTAGTAATATCACATTGTGTATCAGAAAACCCTAAAAGTAATCTTAAATACAAGGGTGCAAACAGCAGAAACTAAAAGGAAAAACTGGAAAAGGGAAAAAGGCCCAGCAGAGGCCCAAAAAGCCCAAAGCCCAGTTTTGACAACCCCCCTCAAGCTAGGAATAGATATCTTTCATTCCTAGCTTGGAAAACAGAATGTTGAATTGAGCAGTAGGTAGAGGCTTGGTGAAGAAGTCTGCAGCTTGCAATGAGGAAGGAATAGGGAGAAGTTTGAGAAGGCCTGTGTTGAGTTTCTCCCTGACAACATGACAGTCGATCTCTATGTGTTTGGTTCGTTCGTGGAAGACTTGATTGTGCGCAATCTGGATAGCAGCTTGGTTATCATAATAGAGAAGGGCTGGTTGCTGATGTTGAATGTGTAAATCATGCAGCAGGTATGTTATCCATTGAATCTCACAAGTGGTTGCTGCAAGGGCACAGTATTCTGCCTCTGATGAACTCCTGGATATAGTTTGTTGCTTCTTGGACTTCCAAGATATAAGAGACTCCCCCAAATATACAGAAAAACCAGTTATGGATTTGCGAGTTTCGGGGCATGTAGCCCAATTAGAATCACTATATGCCTTTAATTGAATGGAAGATTTATTGTGTAAGAATATACCTGTGCCCGGAGTTCTTTTAAGATAGCGAAGAATGCGCATTGCTGCCTGGTGATGCTCATTGGTTGGGTGTGAGACGAATTGGCTGAGGTGATTTACTGAGAAGGAGATGTCTGGCCGGGTGTTGGTAAGATAAATGAGACGTCCTATCAGTCGTCTGTAAGCGTGGATTCTGCATCTCCAAGGGGTATGCCTTTTGTGGCTGAGAGTTTATTATTGTGGAGCATTGGTGTAGGAGCAGGAGCACATCCCAACATTCCAGCATCTTTAAGCAGATCCAGAATATACTTTCTTTGGCTTATGTGAATTCCAGTGGTATTACGAGCCACTTCAATACCAAGAAAATAAGTTAAATCACCAAGATTTTTAATATGAAAAAAATTGTGTAACAAACCAGTGATGGTAGAAATCTCCTTAGGATTAGTTCCAGTGAGAATGATGTCATCCACATAGACTAGCAGTGCCGTGGTGTGTTTGCCATCATGTTTAAGAAATAAAGAGTGGTCAGCAGTGGAAATTTTGTAATTATGTGAAAGTAGAAAGCTGGAGAGTTTAGCATACCATTGCCTACCTGCTTGTTTGAGCCCGTAAAGAGACTTCTTGAGGCGACAAACAAGATTGGGAGAAGGGGTTGGAAAACCTGGAGGTAATTGCATGTAAACTTCTTCATCTAGATCTCCATGTAGGAAGGCATTATTTACATCTAGTTGCATGAGTGCCCAATTTTGAGCTGCTGCTAGAGTTAGGAGAAGTCGTAGAGTGGTCAGCTTTGCTACAGGAGCAAAGGTATCTAAGAAGTCCAGTCCTTCAATTTGGTTGTACCCTTTTGCTACTAAGCGGGCTTTGTAGCGTTCAATAGAGCCATCTGCATGATGCTTGACTTTATAAACCCATTTACACCCAATTGTTGTTTTTCTAGAAGGAAGGCTGGTTAAGGACCATGTGTCATTATTTTGGAGTGCCTCCAGTTCATCCTTCATGGCTTGGATCCAAGATGGGTATAGGACAGCTTCTTCATAATTCTGAGGTTCCTCGGCAGAAGTAATTAACATTATTGTATTTTTGAAATGCTTGGATAAGGAATTGTAATTTAAAAAGGAATGAATGGAGTGTTTAGTACTTACAGTATTATTGTTGAGATTGGGTACATCAAAGTCTTGAAGGTAAGCAGGGGGCCTTCTGCTGCGGGTAGATCTTCTAGGGGAGACAGCCATAGTCTCACTTTGCTCAATATTAGTATCAATCTCAAGAGTATTATTAGAGGGACTATTAGTATCATTAATATTTTCAGTGTGCATGTAAAAATCATCATGAGTCTGGGCATAGTTTTGAGGTATAGGTAAAGAAAAATTGTTTAAATCATCACTTTGAATGAGTTTTGAATGATAAGGAAAAGAATTTTCATAAAAGATAACATTTCTTGACACATCTATTTTATGGTTATTAAGATTTAAAAACTGAAAACCCTTTGTATTTGACTTAAAACCAAGGAAAACACCTGGAACAACACGGCTGTCCAGTTTTTCTCTATGAGCAAGGATAGTTGAAGAATAACACAAACATTCAAAAACACGAATGGAAGAGATGTCACATAGCTTTTTATATAGTTTTTCATAGGGAGTAACATTATTAAGCAGCGGAGTAGGCATACAATTAATGAGGAAAACAACATGTTGTACAGCAAAACACCAAAAAATAGCAGGAAGTTTAGACTGAAAAAGGAGAGCCCGTGTTACATTTAAAATGTGTTGGTGCTTTCTTTCAACAATGTCATTTTGCTCAGGTGTCTCAACACAAGTGGTTTGGTGGACAATCCCTTTAGAGGCAAAGTAATCATGCATAGAAAATTCAATACCATTATCGGTGCGAATGGTTTTGACTTTAATAGAAAACTGATTTTCAGCATATGCAACAAAACTAATAATACTAGCCCTGACTTCAGATTTGTTATGCATGGGAAAGAGCCAAGTATATCTAGTAAAATCATCAACTATGGTAAGAAAATATTTAAAACCAAGCATTGATACAACAGAACATGGGCCCCAGATATCAATATGCAGCAATTCAAAAGCATGAGCAGTTTGAGTATTACTAGGAAAGAAAGGAATTTTTCTTTGTTTTGCTTGATGACATGCATAACAAATATAATTCTTGTCAATGCGAATGTTAGGATAATAGTTTTGCAGAATTTTTAACCTTTCTTCTGAAGGATGTCCCAATCTGAGGTGCCAAATATTATTCTGTCTTGCAGTACAACTCAGAATGTTGCCATCAATCTTTTTGAGAACATATAAACCATCAACAATATCAACTGTACCAATCTTGTCTTTGGTCATGGAGTTCTGTATCAAACACTCAGTAGGGGAAAAAATAAGTTCACATTTAAGAGATGCAGTCAATTGGGATATGGAAATAAGATTAAAAGTAAAATCTGGTACATACAAAACATTTTTAAGAATGAATTTTTCATTAAAGAAAACAGTGCCAGAACAAGAAGCAATAACACAATTCCAATTAGGAAGCTTAATAGTAATCGGTTTAATATGATTATATGATGTAAAGTTAGACAAAGAAAAGCAAACATGGTCTGTGGCTCCAGAATCTAGTATCCAAGTGTATTCATTAAAAGTAGAGTTTTTGAATTTATGGATATTACCTGTGATGGCTGAAATCTGATCCTGATGATTAGCAGAGATGGAACCAACCTGGTTCACTTGCACTTGATTGTTGGAACTGCTGACATTTTTCAGAAGGTCCGAGAGAATCTTATATTGATGTTGAGTGATGCGGAAATCTCCTCCACTATTCAGTTTATCCTGATCTTGATTTTCAGAACTTTCTTCTTGTATGACAGTGGTGATGTTGTTTAATTGAGGAGCCTTACCATGTTGGGATTTATATCCAGGAGGATACCCATGTTTCTTGTAGCAAATATCAATAGTATGACCAGCTCTATTGCAGTAAGTACAAAATCTTTTACCATAGCCAAATTTTGGTCCTTTGTTATCTTGGTTAGGAAAGCCATTTTTCTTAAAGCAAACATTTTCGGTGTGACCCAGTTTACCACAGAACGAACAGGTAGTGTTATTGGTGTGAGTGACAGGGGAAGCATTTCTAATATTAGCAACAAGAACATTACTGTTAAACTGGCGTTCTTGTTGAACAACTAGAGAAAAATTTTTGGTAATCTCAGGGACAGGTTCCATGAGAAGGACATGAGCTTTTATATTGTTATATTGATCATTAAGGCCACGTAAAAATTGCATTGCCTGATCCTCTCTTTTTCTTTGAGCAGTAATAGAAGGCACATTGCATGAACATACAGGATCAGGCCTAAAATTATCTAATTCATCCCAGATTATCCTAAGTTTAGTG
This sequence comes from Phaseolus vulgaris, assembly GCF_000499845.2. NCBI lineage: Eukaryota > Viridiplantae > Streptophyta > Magnoliopsida > Fabales > Fabaceae > Phaseolus > Phaseolus vulgaris. The sequence goes on from NC_023757.2 coordinate 6,619,095, forward strand.
AAAAAGTCGGAAACAGAAAGATCACCTTGATTGAGAGAGGAGGCGTTCATCTGAAGGTCAGAGATACGGGATAAATCCCCTTGTGAGAAACGAGCCTTGAGATCATTCCAAATGTCTAGTGCTTTATCCATCCATAGAATGCTCTGGCGCATATGAATAGAGACCGAATGCACAAGCCAGGATGCCACCATGTTGTTGCAACGCGTCCAAGATGAGAAAGAAGGATCGGTCTCAGGAGGCCGGGTAGTGGTACCGTTGACGAACTCCACTTTGTTCTTTGCGCTTAATGCAGTGATAACTGAGCGACTCCAAGAATGATAATTGGTTGAATCAAGAAGCGGAGACACAAGAGGAGTCGCGGGATTCTCACTGGGATGTAGATACAGGAAACTGTGGGTAGGATTTTCTCCTTGAGCAACGTTCTTGCTTTGATTAGAAATGGGAGTTTCGCTCCGATTAGGGTTTTCAGCAGCCATTGAAGCACGAAATCACAAACTGTGGAAAAAGGAAAAACTGTCAAAAACGAAAAACAGAAAAACGTAAAATAAAGAAAACGAAAGAGAACAAATCTTGATAGAGTGAGGGGACGAATTCAGAGCGCGCAACAGAGCTCTTCACGGTGAAGAGCTCTGATACCATCTTAGAGAAATCAACAAGGTTCTGTAATATTTACAAAAGTAATAGAGTATGTTGAGTCTTTGGTGAAGAAGAGAATCGCAAGAGAAGAAAGCGAACATGGGAGATGAGAGAACTAAACAAAAATGTTATTAAGTAGTAATATCACATTGTGTATCAGAAAACCCTAAAAGTAATCTTAAATACAAGGGTGCAAACAGCAGAAACTAAAAGGAAAAACTGGAAAAGGGAAAAAGGCCCAGCAGAGGCCCAAAAAGCCCAAAGCCCAGTTTTGACACTTACAAACGTTTCCCATAAGTAAAATAAAGAATTTAATGCGATTTTGACCTAGGACTGCCTTGTTTACTATACACGATAGAATGTAGTTTCTAGGTGAGTAAACAAAAGAAGGAATTGTGTAGTGAGATGTAAAGTTTTATAGTGAAACATAATATAATATGAGAGTTTTTCATAAGAAAAAATATAGAAGCAGGAATTTATCTGCCGACCACTCCACCTTTGGTTACAGTAAATCACATGTGATGAAGATCAAGCTGCAACTTTTGTCAAAGTGACACCAAAGAAAAAATTCACACAAATTTTAGTGTGACAGCCTTTTGTTGGTTGTGCTCAATGAATGAACACCAGGCGTGCATGCACAAATTTTGTGTGCTCATCAGTGAGAAAAGTTTGGGTTATAGAAACTGAACGTGCCTTCCTTTTCGCTATTTATCACACTCCTCTCTGCTTTTGCTTTACTACTACTACAAATAATTCCTTCCTTAGATAAATTCAACTCTTTTTCTTCAACACTCTATTCTGTGATTTATGGAAACATGAAAAGTAATTCCAAATTTCACCTTTTTTTATAATATATTTCTTGTCTGAAGAAAACTTTCATTTTTCAGAATAAAGAAAAGGGCTAGTCCCAAATCACTTCATTAACAAATCCCTGCTTTGTGAACGGATCAACTTAGATTCTGTTCATCCAAATTGCTCTAAGTTCTATCGTTCTCTTAATTTCAAATATTTTTTTATGATTTTATATGAGCTTGCAACTTTTTTGTAACGCCGTACATAATAATGCACGCCTATTGTTTCCACTTCCACGTAAAGGGGAAAACAAAAGAGTTATATTGAAGTGCACAACGTGAAAATTATGTTGTGTGTGCACCCTGGACTCGTTATGATATCAATTTTCTGTGGTCATAGTATGCAGTTTGGCATTGCTGATACCCACACTTTTTTTTTTTACTTTCCATGAATGTCAGAATGAATGTTCAAAACTAATTTGGCATTTTGGAATCACTTTTCTTTCCAACACTCTTTTTATTATGAATTCTATTTTTATATTTTTCTTTTCTGTTGGAAAAATAATAATTTGGGATGAAGTTTATAACCCATAATAAAAGAGTATTAGAAAGCAAATGTAAGAGAGAATATCCCTAACATTCTTTCTTGCTTCAAACTCATTGTGGTAAGACTTGTACTGTAAATTTCATAGAAATTGATGCTTGCAACCATGGCGGTGAGCAGAGAAATTATGATAGACATATATTATGTTGAGTTCTTGGTACTCTAATAATATAATTTATTAAAATATATTTTATTTTCCAACATTTCGAACTTTAAATTAAATGATTTTATTATCTTACTTTATGGTCATTTATCGTACTCTAATAATATAATTTATTGAAATGTATTTAATTTTCTAACTTTTTGAACTTTAAATTAAATGATTTCAACCAAGTCCAAACTATAAGTTGTGCCTTATTAAACATCTCTTTTTCATGAGTCTTTTCATTCCTTATAAATACATTTCTTTGTTTCTATATACTCCACGCCACAACAATCTTCATTCATCTCCAAATCATATTTCTTTTGGCATTAGTTTTACCAGATTAAATTGTTGAAAATAGATTTTTGGTTAGTTATGATAAACTATATTGTGTCATACCCACCCATCATATATTTTTCATACCGGTGTGTTATTTTTGCAATTAAAGAAGAAATGGAGAGTAGACATTATTATCCCATTTAATGGTTTAGAACTTCAGCATTTGGGCCAATTGATCGCGTGACTAATTTTCGGTGATTGGGCCAGGTACGTGTCCTTATATGCAACACACTTCTCCCTCATACTAGCATTGGATTGTTGATTAATAAAAACAATAAGAGAGAGAAACAAAGATATAAAAGTCTATAAGAAAAATCTGTATTTGAAATATACTACCTAACTGTATAATAGAAAATAGAATACATAATACAAAACCCTCGTACATATGCAAACACTATATAGGTTACGTTACATGCTTAACATCCCTCTTAAATTTATGGTGGAATTAATGACTACCATAAGTTTATCTCTGAAATGAGTAAAAGATGACATAGGCAGAGATTTTGTAAGAACATCATCCATTTGATATCGTGCAGGAAGGTAAACTAAAGATACTTTCTTCTTTTGAATATAGTGACAAACAGAGTGCATATCTAGTTGAAAGTGTTTGGTCCTTGAATGCATAATTGGATTAGCACTCAAAAGCACAACTCCCAAATTATTAGAAAAAAAAATTAGGCAAAGTAGGGTGAATGTGTAGCTCATTGAATATAAAATTAGACATATAAAGCTAAAATTGCAACAATGCTTCTACTCAATTTTTGTATTGCTCATTGACACAACTTTTTGTTGATGAGAACTCCATGATACAATGTTTGAACCAAGAAAAGCAGCATACCATGTCGTTGATTTCTATCATCCAGATCTGTGCCCCAATCAGCATTAGCAAAGTCAAGGATGGATTCATGAGAACTTTGTTTGATAAGAAGCCCATGATTGGTGGTGTCAGCAAGGTAGCAAAGAAGTCTTTTGACTACTTTCCAATGATGGTCCTAGGGATTATGCATGAATTGGCATGCTTTGTTGACATCATAAGATAAATCAAGTCGTGTGATGAGAATATATTGTAAAGCTCCAACCATAGATTGATACAGTGTGGGGATTTGCTCATGCTTCGGAGCCTCATCACAACCAAGGACCATTCCTTTGGTGAACCTGGTTAGGAATATCCGCAATAATTAGGAAACAAATAAAGGAAGAGTTTGGCAAGCAGATGAACATGGAGTTTGAGAAACGATTGGAGTCAACACTAAAGGGAGTTATTCATTTGCTCATCCATCGGGGTGACGTTGGCTCAACTAGTCAATGTGAGTTGTATGTTGATGTTGATTCTTCCTCCTAATTGGTGACCCTTGGTAAGTGGTATGAAGGAGCCACCATATTACACAATGTCCCTTTTCATTCTCATTTGATAAAGGCCATGGTGGAGAAGGTCTTATATGGTGATGTTGTAGTTCATCTGCCAACATCAAAGGTGGCAACTGTAGCACAGGTACTACAAACCTTCATTGTTTGGCCTAGACATCTGTGAAACTTATATCAGAGTCTTTGGTATATTTTTGCACTAATATCCTTAAATATGAAATATGTGATATATTAGCTAATTTAATTGTTTGTTTGTTTATGTGTATTAGGAATGTAAGACAAAAATACTTGTGGAATAAAAGAAAACATTGTCCATTAAGGATATTATGGCAGCATTGGTGGAAGTTGCTACGACTATAGGTACAACCCCTACAAATGTTCCATGGGATGACAATGTTTTTGGTAGGGACAATGATGTACCATTATAGTTACACATGTCTGATTTTTTGGAGATTGCATCTGGAGATCAATAGCTTAAGATATCAGTTGTGCAATTATGGATGATGTAAGTTCAAGTATTAAAACCTTTATACTCCTTATTTATTATATATTATTAATAATTTATTAAAATTTAGTTATATTTATAGATTATGCTTGGATAAGAGGAAACAAGACACATATGAGTTTTTGGACCCTCAACTCAATCATCCACTAAGTAACAAAAAACTAAAAACAAAAATATACATCACCACTACCTTAAAGAAGGGAGGAAAACAAATTTATATTTCTTGGTATATCCACGAGTAATTATTGAAATAAAAGAAAATTAATTATTTTTTATGTAGCCATTATTGCCATCTACTAATGATATATGTTTAAGATCATACCCATGCATTTCTCCTTGCATAAGAAACCTCCTATAACTATTTTAAAAAAATAGTAGATTGGTTAGACAATTTCATTTAACATCATTATTGCTTACTTTGGATATAACATATTAAATGGTAGGCCAAGTGCAAGATAACAAAAGTTCACTTGGATGCACTTTTAAGTATTTAAAGTAAATTTGTTCACTCACTTCAATGTGTGTCATTGATTCATCTAATAACATTTATTTTGACTTGTAGTGTAATAAGCAATCTTGAAGTTATGAGTGTGGTTACTATATGATGCAGTGGATATCAACCATTTTGCGAGCTGGAATTGATAGAAGTTGGGATCAGGTAAAACATCAATACACTAATAAACTGAAATTTAATGTTTATTACTTATGGACTAATAAAAAAAATCAAATATTACAGTTTTTCAATGACTCATAGTCGTTGGACTCATAAGCACATGAAGTATGTTAGAACAACATAGTCAAAATATTTTGTAACCATATATACAACCTCAAGGTAGATGACTTGTTAGAATGATATTAAGTTAACTGTTAAACTATTTGATATTATTTTTTTTTTAAATTATGATGTTTTATTGAGTTTTTTTATGTTTAAATTTAGTTTAAATTTCACTACAACACATGTTAGAATTGTCTAAAATTTTGTACATATGCAGGATGTGAGAATAGCAACATTTAATGACGATTGTAACCAGTAATCATCGTCGTAAATGTTTGTCACGATGGTTCAAGTTAACAACTATCGTTAAAAGTGGTATATTTTTTTTGCAACAACGAATTTGGTTTTACTCGTCGTTAAATTATACCTTATAATGACCATTTCCATTTATAATTGACGTTAAAATTGTTTTATCAACAAGGATAACGTTCATCGTCAAAAACGACTATTTTTTAACGACGCCTCATTCAACGAAGATTACAAAATCGTCTTCATGTCGTTTTAACCATTGTTAAAAGGTATTTCTATAGTATTGAAAGTTCTCCTTAAGTGAATTCATAAGAATATAGCTATCCAACCTTTATAAGAAGTTCATCATCAATTATTTTGATTCTTTCTCTTCTACTCTGAATTATATACCTTTCATATTGTGTATAGTTTCTTACTAGCTTTCTTTGTTCATCTCAAACATTTTTCCTGCTGGTGACATGTTCAACATTCATTTTGTATCTAAGCCGTTGACATGAATTTTTCTTTCCAATCCAAATTTTGTCCAACTTTCTTTCACGCTTCTTAACATCCTCAACTCTTTTGATATTCTCCATTGTCTCAAAAGACTGTCTCAACTGACTAAGAGAAATCAATGTTGAATATTTTATTATCCTTAGTGTGTGGTTGACGAAGAACGAACAACTCAAAGAAGAGCAACAATAGATGCTGAGGTAACTAGAATTTTGAATGAAGGGTAGAGTTCTATACGTACCATTGTAGGTATTTTGTTGATGTTGTCCACAAGCCATAATTCATAATTGATAAAATTCTTCCTAGTGGAATTAAAGTTTTCAACCACCAAGGCAGCTCATGACAATGAAAATGTGAGGTCCATGTTGCAAACGAAATACATAGCACATGCAAGCCTTCTTCATTATGGTTGTCGATTGTCTCCATTATAGCACGCCCTTCAACTCCTTTAGCCTTTCACCTTAGCTCAACAAAGTTATACCCTCTCCATTATCATCTCCTTTATGCTCGACAAACTTTTTTATCAAATGAAAACAAAGTAACAAGCTCCAAACATTACGTTTCATCAACGTCAAAATGAGAGCTACATATTTAAATAAATCTTTTTTTTCTTGAAATATGAAGTTTTTTTGTTTTTAATAAAGTAAAAAAAGTTGATCACGTCACTAAAAAAATTATTGAATAAAAATTAATTTTAAATAATTAATTATTAAGTTGATTAAATTGAATATTATTTTATAAATTAAAAAATTATTACAATTTAAAATAATTTTTGTTATTAATAAAAACTCATAAATTAGTTTCTAAATTCTCAATTTAGTTACTAATATTTTAAAAATTAACTTTAAAATCTAAAATCTAACTAATTGATAGTTAAAAATTTGATAATTAATCAAATACTTTATAAATTTTTATTATTAATAAAAATTACTTTAAATACCAATAATTTTTTATTTTTTATAAAATATTTAATTTAGTTAATTTCTTGTAATGCGTTTTAATCTTTGTAAATATTTAAAAATAAAAAATGTTATATTTACATAGTAAAAGTATATAATTTAATATTTTCTAAAGGCATGAAAAAAATATTATATTTATTAGAAAGTATAACATGCTGCTGACCACAAAATTGAAGTGGAAACCATTACAAAATGTTTGTAAAGGTTAACATTAAAAATTTACATAGACTAAAAATAAAAAACATTGGATGTATCTGAATCATAGTAATGAATGTCGGTGAGAATTACAATCAAATTGGTTAAAATAGGCACGTTCCTGTTGCTGATTGTTGACAAATCAAACATCAGAATAAAAGGATATTACCCACTGGGGTTGACTATTTATAGCTGACATGACATCTACATTTTAGGATTTGATTAAATAATAATGAAATCTTTGGCACCATTTATTTTTTATTTGGTTTTTTAATTTTAAATATACTTATTAGATATTTGAATCTTTGTATTTTTATTCATAATTAATTTTATTGAAAAATATTTTTTTAATTAATAATTAATAAAATATTTTTATTTTATTTTACAACGCTCGAAATTTGAATGTAGGAAAAGGCAATTGCTATTTTTTATGTTTATTTATATCAATGATTATACAATAATATTAAAGAAAAAACTAAAAATATATTTCTTATTAACTATAAATGTTAAAATTATAAATCCTTTTAATTTTTATTCTCATTTAAAAAATAATTTATTAGAGTCCTTTCATCTAATTAATGAGTTATTTGGCTTACTAAAAGTACCACAACAGTATAATAGAAAATAATATAAACTAATTTAGAAACCAATTTTTTTTTTAGTTTTTAAATGGTCTCTATTTTAGTTCCTATTGTAACTAATTATTTTGATATCTAAAAATTGGTTTCTATTTTATGATTTTCTTGTAATAGTGTATACTATAACTTTTATATTTGATCAATATGTGATTTCCAATATTTTTATAAAAATAATGGGTGTTCTTGGTTTTCTTTATCAAGAGACACTTTTTTTTTTTGTGTAGACAATGATTGTCACACTTAAAAAGTAAGTTGAGGTAAGATATACCTTATAGGCTTCAAAGCACTAAATGATGAACCTTCGCACACTTTATATCACTTTTATTCTCATCATTTCATAAAAATTGTAAAAATTAGTAAGTCTCGCCATTATCTAAACCCTATTAGCTTGCAATACGACAAAATAACCTTTTCTGGTCTATACCTAAAACCTAGCAAATCCAACACAAATGTAAGCAAATGAAAAGAAATGTTTTGGAGATTACGTTGTGGTAAAACAATTGAAAGAAAAACACAAGTTTGAAGGATGAAATATTCATCTAATCCATCATTCTTACACTTTATTTTTTAGTGCAGAGTGTTATCGATTAATTCTCAAACAATGGTTCCGCTTCACTTATATATATTCTTTCAAACGAAAATAAATCTTCTTAACCAATATTGTTGAGTTTGTGTTTGGCATGCAGTGCACTTTCTCATGTATGGCGATCAAAATTGTATTACATAGAATATTTATATTTAAAAAAAATAGAAGCACAACACAATAAATTTGGAAAATATAAAAGACAGGGGAAAAAATTTGTGAAGTATAATGATTGTGATTAAGTTCAATTTCATCACTTGAAAAAGCATGCTTTAGTGTTTAGTGGGTCAAGTGAAGTCCTACATTAACTGTTTTTTATTAGCAAGAAAGAATAAATAAATGTGAATCACTTCATAGATGATTCAATCTTTATATAAATCGAAAAAATAATTTCAAAGTCTTCCCCTAAGAAAAAAAAACCTTTAACATTCTACCGACAACAACTAACAAACACTCAAACAATAAAGGAATCTAACAAACAACTCAAAAACATCACTTAACCAACCTCATACAAACCAAAAGATCAAGACATCAGTCAAAATAAGAAAAATAAGTTTAGAGTACCTTGAAAGTTACCAAAGACCAAACCTTTAATTGAACTAAAGTGAACATTCTTGAAACATTAATCACACCACCTTTAAAAATGACATTATTCTTGTGCTTCCAAATCTCACTTACTACAACAATCCAAATCCTCTCTCAAACAACATTAACAGATTTAGATGCACTAGACATCTTAAATTGTAAAAAGTGATAACATGAGTCATGGTGATCCACGGACGCCAACCAAGTCAAGTGTAGTATTCACTCCAAACAAGCCAAGTTATTCTACACTCAAAAAGCAAATGGCAACAAGACTCCTCTTCCACCCCACACAAACTACACAAAAGACTTTCAACCACTACCCCTCGCCTTTCTTAATTGGCCCTAGTGGTAATCTTATTTTCCAACACCCTCCAGGTTGTGACGTAGGCTGAGGGTAAAGTTTTACACCTCCAAAACTTATCGTACACGGATATACTTTCCCCCTCTACATCTCCCCTTAAAGAAACATAAGTAGATTTAATCGAGTACGTTAAAAACTTACCATCCTTCCAAACCCAACTATCTTCCTTTTCCAAATCAAAACCTCAACCCTTGAAGCTCCTGTAAAAGTTGACTCTCCAGTTACTTTTCCCATTTAAAAAGTCTTATTCTCCAAGCTAAATTCCACACCCAAACATCGTTAATCCAACCCTCAAACTCAACCAACTTAGAAACATTAGAAGTGCTCAAGGAATACAACTGTAAACCCTAAACGCTCTTCAAAGCACCACAACCTACTCAATTATTTCCCCAAAACAAATTTCCTTCCCGTTTCCAACCTTCCACTTGAAACAATCTTCAAAATTCCTTCCCCAGTTCTCCAACTCCCAAACCTCCTTCAAGAGAATCCTTGTTATTTTTCCCGCGCTCTCTCAGATTTCTCCAACCTCCATATTTAGACTCAAGAATCTCCTCCTACAAGTCACCTTTATCCATCCTCATTCGCCAAATCTAGTTTCCTAGTAAAGCCACATTGAAAACCCTTAAATTAAGAATTCAAAGATTGTCAGTCTCACGTGACTCACAAATCTCTTTCCAATATGCTCAAATAATTTTCCTCCCTTCAAACCCCCACCTATATGTTCACTTAAGTATGAAATTTTTTTACCTAAGCGATAAAGTAACTTATTTGATAAAATTAAATTAAGTTTATCAAATATTATGTTTTTGAATTATTCGATGTTTCACATCCTTTATTTACGGATTATTAAGAAGTTTATATATTCATTTTATCATTTTTGTGTAACCTCTATAAATCTTGTCTAATGTAGTTCTTCTTAATGACACTAAGTAAACATAATACATATTCAATTTTGTCTTATTCCTTTCCTTTAAAAAGTTTCACTAAGTGAATGTGTAGAAAAGTTATTAGTGTAAAGATTATCAATTGATATCTTTCCGATAAAAGAAAACACAATTGATATTAAATTGGTATTAGAGCTAGTTAAATATGATATTACTATTAAAATAGTAAGAGAGTGTAGGTAGAAGAATATAAAGAGAGAAAAAGTATATATACTCATTGGAAAATTAGAACGTTTTCATAATATAAAAATATTATAAAAGAATGGAATTTAACGGTTTATTATAACAGTTAATATGATAATTAATTATTTTTAAAAAATTTATTTTTATTCAATAATTTTTTATAATAAAAATAATTAATTACGAAGTCTAAGGACATGATTTCACTGAACTTACTCTTCATCACCAAGTTTTTTTTTATAAAAATATAATAATATAAAAATATATTAATCTTTAAATGTACCATTGATTGATACTCTTGGAAAGTATCATTAAGTAAAAGTTGATATTTTTCAACCAAAACAAGAGAATATTACAACTACTGCACACGTCACAAGAACATGTATTAATTGTGAACAGCCCACATGGAGAATTCCCCTATCTCATTAAAACAACTGCACAGTTTGTTTCACATCTACATCTGTAAGTAGTATCAACCATTGCTGATATTTTGACCAAAAAGCTTTTCATTTAAATTACTCACTCCCAGTTACCTTTACACACACTCATAAATACCATCAATTGTTGCATTATTGCAAATACATACCTATTTATGTCCAATCAATTGTTGTTGGTTTGATTTAAGGGATATTCTTAGTTCTCACAACAAAATCATTTCCCAACAAAACATCAATTATCAATTATGGCATCTGTTTTCAAAAGACAATGATTTTTTTTATTTTTTTTCAGTCCACCGAAGCAAGTGGTAGTCAAATAAGCAATATTTCTTATTCTTTTTTACATAAGATGTCTAACATTTAGATTTGTTAACAAATAACAAAAAACTTTTTAAGAGTATCCCTTTTTGTTTCCCCTAATAGATCATACTTTAGGAAACTAAATCAGTGGAGCCACATGTTGTGCAGGCATATACATGTTAATTATGTGGTCCAACTCTCCAACCCTAAAATGGACACCAATGATTTAAGAAGCCATTTCCTTAAATCAGTAAACGCCTTCAAATAATGCGCAAACTTATTATAAAACAAAGTTCACTTTCAATGTGGGGTTATCCATCGTCTAAAATGGAGAGGAGAAAAAGACGTTTTATGGCTGTTTGCAATTTGGACATGGTAATTTTCATGCATAAATGCTCATCTCTTGTTTTAAGATAAAAAAAAAAATGGCAAAAGGTAGTTCCATATAATGTGAAGACACAAAGATTCGTGAAAATTGTGCAATAATAAATCGAAACTTATATTTTCATGCATTGTGTTAATATATTTAATTTTCTATTTTAAACTATTGGGCTTTGTTTGTTTGGTCCAACTTTCCTTTTCTGTTTCAGCTAGGTCTTAATCTTTTTCTTATATATACAACATGTATTTTACTTTCTAATATACAAGTGAATAAAAGTTTCTTTTATATTTATTTTTCTCTACAATTAGGGTTTTTCAAAACCTCTCTTTCTTCATTACGATTACATGCGATTACACAAAGATTCGTGAAAATTGTGCAATCAATAAATCGAACTTATATTTTTATGCATTGTGTTAATATATTTAATTTTCTATTTTAAACTATTGGGTTTTTGTTTGTTTGGCCCAACTTTCCTTTTCTGTTTCAGCTAGGTCTTAATCTTTTTCTTATATATACATCATGTATTTTACTCTCTAATATACAAGTGAATAAAAGTTTCTTTTATATTTATTTTTCTCTACAATTAGGGTTTATCAAAACCTCTCTTTCTTCATTACGATTACGTGCGATTACGTACGCTACATTAAAACATCACATCAGACAAAGAATATTCATCTTCATTTACTGTAATACATTTTAGCCACAAAAAATTAGATAATAATAGGTTGTACCATCCACAAAAATTACTTAATTTGTATATTCTAGAATAAGTTTTCACTTATTTCAGAAAAAACCAGAATATTATTTCCAATTCAAAATTTTGAATTAGTTTTTTTTTTCTAATTTACGTAGAATCTTTAATAATTTTTTTCATATCCTAAGGTATAAACATCCCATCCATAAGTATATAATAGAGTTTAATACTATATTAAAAAATAAATTAATTCATTCTTATAAAACTAGTTTATAATTATTTATTTATTTATATATATATATATATATATATATATAAATATATATATATATATATTATAAATTTATTTTATTTTATTTAATGAAATTTTCAAAACGTAACGATAAATATGCACTACAAAAAAAAATCAGTATTATCTACGGATTTTTATCCACGGATCTGAGTCCGTAGGTAAATTCAGCATTATCTACGGATATTCCCTACGAATAACATTACCTACGTACATTACCTACAGATTCTGAATCCGTAGGTAAATTTAGCATTACCTACCAACTATTACCCACGAATTCTGAATCCGTAAGTAAATTCAGCATTACCTACCAACTATTACCTACGGATCTTATTACCTACCAACTTTTACATACGGATCTTTATTACCTACAAACTATTATCATAATAATTATATACATAATATTAAAAATATTAATATAATATGAAAAATTATAAAAACATAATTCATATTCATAAATAATAATAATCATAACTAATTTATACATATTATTAATATTAATATAATAATTTAAATAATATAAATAGTATTATCTTAATAATAATAATATTAATGATATTAGTAATATAACAAAATTAATAATATCAGTAATAATAACATTAATAATATAAATAGTATTAATAAAAATATATAAAATTAACATTTTTTATAATATTAATAATATTAACTCTATTTATAATATTAATAAATATTTATAATATTAATCATATTAAATAATATTAATAATATTTAATAATATTAATAATAGTTAATAATATTAATAATATTTAATAATATTAATAATATTAATAATATTAATAATATTTAGTAATATTTAGTAATATTTAATAATATTTAGTAATATTTAATAATATTTAGTAATATTTAATAATATTTAGTAATATTTAATAATATTTAGTAATATTTAATAATATTTAGTAATATTTAATAATATTTAGTAATATTTAATAATATTAGTAATATTTAATAATATTAGTAATATTTAATAATATTAGTAATATTTAATAATATTATTAATATTTAATAATATTATTAATATTTAATAATATTATTAATATTTAATAATATTAGTAATATTTAATAATATTAGTAATATTTAATAATATCAATAATATTTAATAATATTAGTAATATTTAATAATATTAGTAATATTTAATAATATTAGTAATATTTAATAATATTAAACAATATTAATAATAATGATGATATTAAATATATGAAGAATGTTATTAATTTTTATTTTATTAATTATATTAATATTGATAATCATACTTATAAATATAATAATAATCATAACATGACAACAAAACTTGACTGGTGTAATGTTTAAAGCTTCTATGGACATATCTCAAGGGACTTGGTTACGAGTCCCACCTGCTGCAGTTGAGTTCTAACATTAATTATAATTGTCATAGCATATATAATAATTAAAATAAAAAAAAAGATTCAAATAATAATTAAAATTTTAAAAATTAAGTATTTTAACATTATCTACGGACTTGGAGTCAGTGGGTATTACCTACGGACTGCAGTTAGTGGGTAATGTTGTTTTCGTTACCTACGGATTTTGGTTTTTACATACGGATTTTGTTCGTAGATAAATTGAATTTTTCTTGTAGTGATGAAAAATTGATGTGTTTCTTACTATTTGATATGAGAAAATCCCTAGTGTTGATTTTTTCAGCGATTTAGGTTTAATTGTTTAATTCATTTATGTTAATACGTCATCATATTTAAAATGTCATGAGTGAAGAGAGTTAAAACAAGTTAATATCAAGGGGTGACCACTCACTTTTACTAATGTTGTTCTAAGTTAGATGGGATAACACACATTTATTTAATGCATTTTAATTATTTTTATTATAGATATTCAATGTGTATTTTAATTTTCTAGTATAATTGTTTTCCAGCTGTTCTAAGGTAATGGGACCTTGCATTATTATTACATGAATTTCAATTATTATGATAGGATATTTGTTTTCCCTCACTCTTTCTCAATTTCTTTATTGTATATAGATGATGAAACCTGTCATTTAATGTAATGTTCTTTAATTATTATAAGCTAATACTCCAAATTCCACTACAAGAAAATCATGAAATAGAAACCAATTTGTAGAAACCAAAATAATTAGTTGCAATAATAACTAAATTAGAGACCATTTTAGAAATTAAAAAGAAATTTGGTTTCTAAATTAGTTTCTATTATTGTTAAATAGTTTCTAAATTGGTATCTAATTAGCAACCAAGATTTTTGCTACCAAATTTAGAAACTAAATAATTAGTAGTTAAAACCTTAGTTGCTAATTAGATACCAATTTAGAAACTATTTAACAATAATAGAAAATAATAGAAACTAATTTAGAAACCAATTTTTTTTTTAGTTTCTAAAATGGTCTCTATTTTAGTTCCTATTGTAACTAATTATTTTGGTCTCTAAAAATTGGTTTCTATTTCATGATTTTCTTGTAATGTTCTTAAATTAATTTCGATAACAATATATGTGAACTACTAATTTCAATAACAATCTTAGTCTCTCTCTTATATATATATATATATATATATATATATATATATATATATATATATATATATATATATATATAAGCAGTAAATGGTCTAAAATAATTGAGATAGATTTTAAATAAGAGTACACGGGAAAGAAGGATTATTTTAACTATTGATTAAAATGATGTTATATAAGTGTTTATTACAAAAAAAAATCAATATTACATACAACAAAATTTTGTATGTCGCAGACAAAATCTGTATGTAAAACATAGTTATATACATATTGCATATAAAAAAAATGTATGTAAAATAGTCATAGGTATTGTTACATACAAATTTTAAAATATGTATGTAAATTACATACAAATATATTCGTATATAAATTACATACGAATATATTCGTGTGTAATTAGTTTGATGTATTTACAAACAAAAAAATCCGTATGTAATGTCTAATTTCTATTCTTCCCAAGTCAGCTTTATCAAGATGTTTTTTATTTGCAGACCTGATCATGTATATTCAAAATTTTCTTTTTATAGACCTACACATATATATATATTCAAAATCATGGAAGATGGTGACTTAAAGAGATGGAAGCACTAAACTACAAGAAAATCATGAAATAGAAACTAATTTTTAGTGACAAAAAATAATTAGTTGCTATGGTGACTAAATTAGAACCCATTTTAGAGACTAAAATTTTTTTGGTTTCTGAATTAGTTGGTAGCAAAAACATTGGTTGCTAATTAGATACCAATTTAGAAATCATTTAACAATAATAGAAACTAATTTAGAAACCATTTTTTTTAATTTCTAAAATGATCTCTAATTTAGTTACTATACCAACTAATTTTTTTTAGTCTTTAAAATTGATTTCTATTTCATGTTTTTCTTGTAGTACTAGTTATGTTAACTAAACCAAACTGTTGCACCTATGTAAAACATGACAATTTTTCCTTTTTTATCTTTATGATGGAGTTGTCTTATGGTACGAGATGCAAAATTGTGTATTTTCTTTTAAAAATATGTTGTTAATAATTGTGAAAGTTAGTTAAGTTTAAGAAATTAATTATAGTACAAAATCTATACATATAATATTTATGTGAGGTACAAAATTGGGCATTTTCTTTTAAATAAACTAAATTTTATTTAAGTTTTTTTCCTTTATAATATTATATTGGATAATCTCATTTATCTTTATAAAAACTAGTCACTACAAGAAAAACTCAAATTACATTTAACCAAAATCCGTATGTAACACACAAAATCCATATGTAAAACATAGATACATACAGATTATATACGGACAAAATTTCATATGTAAAACTGTCGTAGATAATTGTTACATACGAATTTTGGATTTGTATGTAATTACATACGGATAAATTCGTATATAAAATTCGTATGTAATACGAATAAATCTGTATGTAAAATCCATATGTAATTACATTCGGATAAATCCGTACGTAAAATTCGTATGTAATTACATAC
The DNA here is from genome assembly GCF_000499845.2 of Phaseolus vulgaris. NCBI lineage: Eukaryota > Viridiplantae > Streptophyta > Magnoliopsida > Fabales > Fabaceae > Phaseolus > Phaseolus vulgaris. Next base: position 6,635,541 of record NC_023757.2, read on the forward strand.
GGATTTATCCGTATGTAAAATTCATATGTAATTATATACGAATTTATTCGTATGTAAAATCCGTATGTAATTAACGGACAGACTTATATACGGATTTATCCGTATGTAACATTCTACACAGCAGTATCAGTTTTTTGTATTTGGAAGCACCCCATAACACCTTCATATATTCATCAACAGTCCATTTTTCAGAAGACAAATATTCATCACATTTAAAGTTGTCCATACATACAATACTTACTATTTCCAAATACCTGAAATGCTTTTCATTAAAACAAAGTTCTAAGGAAGCTAATAATTATTATAATCTTCACCGGTTGAATTTTTTTGTTCATCATGATTACTATGATGCTGCACTTCATTTGACTGCTGATTCGGTTGAGTTGGTGGCAGGGTATTTGGCTGCTGAAAAAAATGTTGTGTTGCAGCTACTGCCTCAGGTGGTAGATATTGCATCATGAAATCTTGAAAGTTTTGAAACCTTGCATCCATGCGTTCAATATGCTGTCTTAGTTCAACAATTTCTTCTGAATCAGCCTTCTTATTACTAGAAGATGGTTGTGTTTCTTGTAGGTAGCGACCAACACACTCGTCCTGACGATCAACACGTCCAACCCCATATACTCGTCCCTTGTACCTTCCACCTACAGTTTCTAATCAACAACGGATTCTCAATCTTTCCTCCTCAATAGGATCTAATGGAGTAGATCTTGAGGTAGATTGTGACTCAGATAATGCTTGAGACAATCTACTTTCAAAATCTTCCTATTAAAATGAAAAATATTTGTTATCATAGTAAATAATGTATATGAAAAAAAAGTTTAAAAAAATTAACATGAGTCCGCCTTGATCTATCATCAACAAAATCTCCAATGCTCTTCCGTATATGTGTTTGTTGAAACACTTCATCAACATGGACCGAGTGGCCAAACTCCTCTCTCTATAAAGAAAACATTTCATAAATTAAAGAGATAATAATTCATCATAGATTAATATAAAAAACTATATGGAAATCATACCAAACGAATAGCATGTTCATGCACACTAATAGATCCTCCAGTGTGTAGACATCCACCTTTTTTCAGACAAACAATTCTTTTTAGCTGTATCACATTTGGACCGATACACAAGCATGTTCCACTGTTCCTGGAGGCTGTTCTAAACATTATTGTCAATCCATTCTGGTCGTTTACCTTCTTGGCGAGCATCTTTAAACATTTGTGAAAGGGTGTGAGAAACTTTTGTATGGAAAATTTTCTTAACTTTTTCCTCGCCTTAACCCTCCATGTGACCTTCCTCTGCAAAACAACAAGAATCATCAATCCAAATTGTAAAATATAAATTTTTTAAAGGGAATAAAAAACAAGTACCTTAAAACGTTGAAAAAATATATCCCGGTCACCCTTTAGGATTGTCCCCCATGTTGACCATGGCTCACCAAATTGTTGTTTGATGCTGGCAGTGATGGCCTTTGATGCAATTTTTTTATGGATAAAACCTAGATACCAAACACAAAGTTAGTTAAAATTATAAGACAATAATAATAAATTATATAAATTGAAATTTGTTATATTCTTACCCTCCCCCAATAGGCTGAATCAGAGGGCGATCACCAGTTGTTAAATAAAAAAAAACATTACATACGGATATCCGTATGTAATTTTTAAAAAAAAATAAAAATAAAAATCGTTACATACGGATTCTATCCGTATGTAATTTTGTTTTAAAAAAAAATTTAAAAAAATTGTTACATACGGATTCTATCCGTATGTAATTTTTTTTTTTTTAAATGTTACATACGGATTATATTCGTATGTAACCTTTCCTTTACATACGGATACGTATCTGTATGCAAAAATCTGTATGTAAAACTTACTTTACATACAAATTTGGATTTGTATGTAAAAATCCGTATGTAATTTTTACTTTACATACGGATCAGAATCCGTATGTAAAAATCCATATGTAATGCTGATGTTACATACAGATCAGGATCCAAATGTAAAATACATATGTAATGTCCATTTTACGTACGGATCTAGATCCGTATGTAAAAATCTATATGTAACTAACGAATTTTTTGTAGTGAGTTATTATTACACATACAAAAATAGTTATAAATTTAACTAGCAAAGCTAAAGACCTATCATTAGACATAGACATGATCTAGACGTCTACTAAAAGGAAACAAAATGAGAAATTAAGGAGAAAAAATAACTTATTGTTCCAAATTTTTGAATTTTTATTTTCAAGGAATTAGTCCTACAAAAGACAACTAACTAGTAAACGATATTCTTATTTATTTCACTAACATAACACTAATATTTTTTACCAATACATATTGGTCAAATGCCCATATCATCTAATAAATACATTTTAAAGAGAAACCATATACCATTTTTGGCTTATTCGAGGAAGAGAAAGAAATATTAGGGCACAAAATAGTAAAGTGCAGATTTATCAAAGGTAAAGAAATATTAGACTTATGAAAGAATGAAGAAGACATTGAAGACAAGTTCGAAGAATGAAGATCATACACAAGACATTCAAGACACACGAAAAATGCAGAAGAAGGCATACATAATGAAGAAGACTCATATTTCCAACTTTGTCAAAAAAAATTAGTATAATATTTTAAAATTATGTACATAATATTTGCACGTATGGACATCGTCCTTCGAAAACCATCCTCGCTTAATGGTGCCATCATTTTCTACTGAAAAAAATCCATATGTAATTAATTATGGTTTACATACGAAGAAATTCATACGTAATGTCTATTTATATACTAAATTAAATATGTACATAAATATTAGTATGTAAAACTCACTTTACATACAGATCCAAACGTATGTAATAATCTGTATGTAAATAAAGAATTTCTTGTAGTATTGGGGTTATTTACTCCAGCTAGGAAGGATTTCAAGAACGAAAGGTATAACATTATTTTAATCATATAAAATTTAATGAAAATATAGAGAAAAGTCAAGTACTAAATGAATTGGTGGACACTTATTTCATTAATTAGATTATGTTGAATTTGATTAATGTTTGCTTGGTTAAATTCTGTTTGGAAATTGGATGGCTTATAATCATATGACAACTGATGAATAATTCAATGATGAATGAACTCGAGCATCAATCTTATCTTCTAATTCATTTTATTTTTATTCCTTTTAATTTCTCAACAACAACAACCCCATTTTTTATTTACTGCTTTTTCAAATTAACATTTTCTACAAATGATACATAAATCCTGTTTAATTGAGATCATAATTGAATTCGTTGGAAGACAACTTGGGGTTAACAAACCTTATTTATACTCTTATTACGTTAACTTTTCATGTAATAGATGGTTTATGTTGAACATCAGACGGTCCAAGACACTACATTAGACTATTTACATTCAAACTCTTTTATTTGATTAAAACGACAATGATTATATATCTACCTTAGTCTGAAATTGACTTAAGGATTAATGATAATGATCTAATTACATTTTTACATGTTGTAATTAATTGTGATAATTTTGAGAAATGGTTAGATGTCATGAAAGAAGAGTTGAAATCCATGGAACAAAATAATGTTTGGAACCTTGCAGAATTGTTAGAAGGTTGCAAGTGAGTTGGTTGTGAGTGTTCTTTAGGACAATACATGACTTTCATGGTAGGGATGGCAAAGCGGGCCAGCCCACCCCGCGCTTGACCCGCAAAAATGCGGGACGGGTTGGTCCGCCCCGCAAAGTTATTGCGGGCTAGAATTCCCGACCCGCCCCGCATAAGAACTGGCCCGCAGGTTTGCGGGCCAGCCCGTGTTCTTTTTTTTTTAAATTAAATATTTATTTTTTTATATTTTGTTATTAAAAAATTGTCAAATTAAACCTATATATTTGTTATTATCAAATCTAATTTTTTTTTCCTTCCTTTTCAAATATAGTCAAACATCAAAACATTAAGATAAATATCAAATATCACTATTCTTCCACTTCTAAAACATTAAAAATACCTAATTCCAAAACATTAAACATAAACATTAATTCAAAAACATTAAACATAAACATTATTGACATTCTTCCATTTCAATAACATTGGATGCCACCTAGTAGAACCTTCATCCATTTTTTCATAAACAATTAATTAATTAATTTTTCATAAAAATAATACAATAAAAATAAGATAACTTTTGGCTCAATTGAAAGCTTGGTCATGTGTAACTTCTAAAATACCCTCTGCTTACTTCTCCTTCTCTGACTGGTGTCTTGCTCCTTTATCGTGTTTGAAATCGATTTAATTGGCATGACCCAGTTTAGGTTGCCCAACTGCTACTAAGTGCCAATATTTTTTTCTTGCGGGTTTGCGGGCCAGCCCGCCCCGCCCCGCTACTGGCCCGCGCGGGTTGCGGGCTAATGCGGGTTAGCGGGTTGAAAAGGTCATCCCGCCCCGCGTTTTTTACCTGCGGGCCGTGGGCCGGCCCGTCCCGCTTTGCCATCCCTATTTCATGGCAACCTTGAATGTTATAAGGTCGTACTTGGTACCCAAGGTTTTACTTAGAAAGATGGTGTAGACTATAAAGAGAAATTTTTTCTTGTACAAAAGGATTCCTTCAAAATTAGCCTGGCACTAGTAGGCCATTTTGACTTGAACCTAGATTAAATGGATGTGAAAGTTGTCTTTTATAATGTTATACGATCATACTTGTTGCCTATGTTTTAGAAGAGAAATTTTATAAGGACCAATCAATGGGGTTTTGAGTTGAAGGAAAGAAACACATGGTGTGTAAATTAATGAAATCAATATACAACCTTAAGCAAGCTTCCTACTAATAGTATTTCAAGTTTAATGATATTATTGTTTGTTTTGGATTTAATGAGAACATTGTTGATCAATGTATATATTTAAAATTAGTGGGAGTAAGGTTATGTATGTTAATGATTTATTGGTTGCAACTAATGATCTTAGTCTTTTTCAATAGACTATGAAGTTTCTCTCAAGTAACTTTGAAATGAAAGATATGGGTAAGACAAGTTATGTAATAGAAATAGAAATATTCTAAAAAAAGATATTAAGGAATGTTAAATTTATCCTAGAAAACTTATATCAATAAAGTACTATAGAGGTTTAAGATGGACAAGTTCTCAACATCGTCTGTTCTAATTTAGAAAAGGGACAAGTTTAGTTTCACTCAATGTCCTAAGAATGACTTGGAATGGAAATAGATTGAAGCAATTTCGTATGTGTTTGTTGTTGAGAGTATTATGTATGCTCAAACTTGAACTCAACCAAAAATAAGCTTTGTAGGTGGAATGTTAGGAAGATATCAAAGTAATTGAGGAATGGAACATTGAAAAATAGTAAAGACAGTTTTGAGATACTTATAAGGAACAAAGGATCACATGCTTATGTATAAGAAGTCTGATAATCTTGAAATGATTGAATATTCAAATTTCGATTTTGTTGGATATGTGGATACAAGGTTAATTAAAGATTTCGATTTCGATTTTGTTGGATATTGGTTATGTATTTCTTTTAATTGGAGGAGAAATACTATGGAGAAGGGAAAAACAACCTAGTATTCTTGCATCCACCGTAGAAGTTGAATTTGTCACATGTTTTAAGGGTACAATTCAATATAATTGGCTAATTATGTTCATATTAGGAAGAAGTCTAATTTGTGGTAAATGAAAATAAGCATGTCAATTAAATGGCGTACAAACGTCATGACTCAAATTAGTTTTTATTCTTAATTATGAAATTATGATGTACCCAAAATAAAGAATGTTTTAGTACTTAATGTGCATTATGTTTATTTATTGTTTCATAAACTTATACACATGAGTCAAGTGGGAGAATGTATGGTTTTATGCCTGGCATGGAGAGACATCCGAATTGTTAATTAAAGAGACCAATAAATAAATAAACTAATAATAATAGACAAAACAATAATTAAGCTAGTGAAGAACAGTTTCTTAATGATAGTTGTAGGTCAACTTGATGTTGTCGTTAGATAAGGTCTTGGTCATTAAAGAACTTAAATCATATGTTCTCTTCTTCATTTAGGATGAAAATGTAATATGATGAGAAGATATATGAATTTTAGAAAACAAAATTGAGTTTTCGCTTTATGAAAACTTTATATAGTTATGAGTTATAAGAATTTAAATTTAATCTTATTAGGATAACTTGTGATGATCAACCTTGTGATTTATCACTCACCTTCCCGATTTTCTCAAGTGTGACATCATATCCTTCCTCAAACTGAATATTAGAACAATCTTCCTTTTTGTGTTTTATTCAACAACTTTGTTGATTAATTTTTTGAAAAAAAAACTCTCCATATGTATTTTAAGACTATTTACTATTGATGCCAAATATTCTTTATAAGAAAAAACAAATGATTTTCTTGCTTCTTGTAAAATTAATAAATGTGAGTGGTTTGAAATGTTTTTTTTTTTATCCAAATTCCATCCTAGATACTAAAAGTTTTTAGTAAAAAATAGATATTGTTATAAAGATGAAGATATTATTAAATGAGTCTTATTTATCAATAAAAAATGAATAAATTAAAAGTGATCTTTAATTTCAATAATCATAATAATAAGAAAGGTGAAATTATCTAAATATGTCGAACGTGTACCGTTATACGTTGCTTGAGGAAGTGTCTAAACAAATAGAGTAGAAACATGAAAATATTGTTACATCGATATTTGTTTTTTCTATTTCAAATGTGTCCAATATACGATCACATGCCCACTATGTTCATCAATATTTTGTTATCATATGATTTAAAATATTTACTTACATTTATAGTGCTTTTTCTATTGTCCTAAAAAACTATCTGTTTTCCCTTCTTTTATTGATAATTTTTATTTTTAAACAAAAACGGTTAATTTATTTTGGATCTTGATATTTTTATATTTAACTCTTTTCCTACTTTCACTTAACAACTAACAATATTATTATTTTAATAATTTTTATATAATTTAATTACAAATTTATTTTTTACTATAAACCATCACAAGAAACTCTAGGGATGCCAATGTATAGTTTATTTATTTGTTTTTATAGATCTTATATTTTGACAAATTTAAATTGATACCACCTCTAATAACTTTTTACAATTTTTTTATTTAATAATTTATTTCTTTATATATAAATTTAATATTCAAAATTCAAAATAACTTACGTGACAAGACATAAGTTTCAAGTTATGAAAAAACAATATTGTTATCCAAACCATTTTATAATTATTATTTTTTAATTGAAAAAAATATAATAATCTTTCTATCCATTTTACTTTCTTTTCTATTAAGGATTACACGTGGATGAATGTTAGTTTGTTTTCACTTATTTGAAAAGATATGTGATAACATTCTTCATTTACGAGGAAAAAAAGACTAGGAAGGTCGAATTGTACAATGAGAATTTTATGTTTTAAATTTTGTTTTATTGAACATAATTGATTCTCCTTATTTGTTATAATCGATTATCTTTTTATTTTTAGGTTTATAAAATTGTTTGTTCTCTTTGATCATTAACTAGAAATTATATGTACTAAGAGTCTAGATTTATGTTTTTTTTTATCATGGAAATAAATTAAAGAAAAGTGTTATATGATTGCCATTTGAAGCCACGAGCGTTAGAGGAAATCGATTATGAACTTTTTGTTAGGAGCAAAATCTTTTTAAAATGGAATATGCATGAGAAAAGAGTTGAAACTGTACTATGTAAACTGAATTTAGATTATAGTTGAAAATAAATTATATTTGTTAATACGAATTTATGTTGATATGTAATTTATGCATGTAATTAGAAATATATTAAATTTATATTTATAAATAATTTTTTTTATTAATTTTAAATAAAATTATAATCATACAATTTCATCAATTAAAATAATTTTTTTTATCAATTAGTTGAAAAAATCTCTTTTTTTTTTGTTCTTTTTTTTCCTTTCTTCAAATTCAGTAGTTTCCCTCCTTAAAACAAAGAAAGCATAAAGCATAAAAGATTATCTCTTTTGAAGTGGGGTAAATTTGCTATGATATAATTTTGGCTCCTTGAACTACCAGCATTAAACATGCAGCAATAACATAATTAAAGCAAAGATAGAAGGGCCATCCTCATCATCTTATACATTCTGCACGTTCAACACATGATTGCTCTCTCCACCATCTAGCTCTTACCAGCTCCTCACTACTATATATTTCTGCAAAATCCCACCAACATTCTCCACTTCTTTCTCGCTTCAATCACTAAGAAGAAGCAGAAAAAACACATGCACAACAACATGATAAATACTCTCTTTCTCCTCCTCCTCCTTCTCTCACTACTCACTGTAATCACACTTTCCCTTAACTCTCATTGCTTCAAAACGCACTTTTTCTTATTCTGTTATAGTCTTATGTTTACGTATAACATGTGTGCCTGCAGGTTGCTTTCGGTGGTCGCAACATACAAGATAAAAACCCGTTTACTCCAAAGGCTTCTGTGGCACGCTACTGGGACAACCATGTCCGCAACACCTTGCCAAAGCCCTCATTCCTACTTTCCAAGGCCTCCCCAATGACCGCCGCTGACACCGCCACTTTTGCAAAGCTTGCCGCCGCCAACACCCTCTCTACGCGCTTGCCGGAGTTCTGCTCCGCCGCTCACCTTCTCTGCTTCCCGGAGGTGCGTCCAAGCCTGGAGAAACACACCCAAGACGAGAATTTTCAAACCTACAACGACGGCCAGAACTTCACCAACTACGGAACGGCTAGAGGAGGCGGAATCGACACCTTCAAGAACTACTCCAACGACCTCCTCAGCATTCCTGTCAACGATTTCCGTCGATACAGCCGCGGAGCCGCCGGCCACGAAGAAACCTTCACCGGCTATGCCAGCGGCACCAACGTCGCCGACCAGAGCTTCCACACGTACGGCACCAACAGCGCCGGAGGCTCCGGTGAGTTCAAAAACTACTCCAGCGATTCAAACGTCCCCGACCTGCGGTTTTCCACCTACTCCGACTCCACCGCTGGGAGGACACAGTCGTTCTCCCGCTACAGCGAGGACGGAAACTCAGGCGGGCAGACATTTCAGAGCTATGGAAAGAATTCCGCCGGTGCTGAGAACGAGTTTACTGGCTACGGAACAAACTCCAACGTTGCCTCCTCTGGTTTCACGAACTACGGATCGAAAGGCACGGGTCCCAACGACACGTTCGCGAACTATGGCGTGGATATGAACGTCCCTGAAATAACCTTCAAGAGTTATGCAGACGGAACGCATGGTGGCACTGAGACTTTTGCCAACTACAGGGACCAGTCCAACGTTGGTGACGACACCTTCCAATCCTATGCTAAGAACACCAAAGAAGGGACCCAAGTGGATTTCAAAAACTACGGTAACTCCGCCAACCCAGGTACCGACACTTTCAAAGGCTACGCCAAAGGAGCCGAAGGGGATCATAAGGTTGGCTTCACCGGCTACGGCGTCAACACCAACGCTACCTTTAAGGACTACGCCAAAGAGGGTGTTTCCTTCGCTTCTTACAACACCTCTTCTTCAAATCTCGGTGGCAGTTTGGTAAAAAGGTGGGTTGAACCGGGTAAGTTCTTTCGCGAGAGCATGCTGAAGGAAGGAAGCGTGATGGGTATGCCAGATATAAGAGATAAAATGCCACAAAGATCATTTCTTCCCCGCTCCATTCTGATGAAATTGCCCTTCTCTTCTTCAAAGATTGAGGAGCTGAAGAGCGTGTTTAAGGTGTCTGATAACTCGTCCATGGAGAAGATGATGACGGATTCTCTGGGTGAGTGCGAGAGAGCACCGAGCGTGGGAGAGATCAAACGTTGTGTGGGGTCTGTGGAGGATATGATTGATTTTGCAACCTCTGTTTTGGGTCACAATGTTGGAGTTTGGACCACTCAGAACGTAAACGGGTTCAGCAAGAATGTGATGGTGGGTCGGGTCAAAGGAATGAACGGTGGCAAGGTGACCAAATCAGTGTCTTGCCACCAGAGCTTGTTCCCTTATCTCCTCTACTACTGTCACTCCGTTCCTAAGGTTCGGGTCTACGAAGCGGATCTCTTGGATCCCGAATCCAAGGCGAAGATTAACCACGGTGTTGCTATATGTCACTTGGACACCACTGCATGGAGCCCCACCCACGGTGCATTCGTGGCTCTCGGGTCGAGTCCGGGTCGGATCGAAGTATGCCATTGGATCTTCGAGAATGACATGACTTGGACCGTTGCTGACTGATTGAGGAAACTAGTGTTGGTGATTAGAGTCGGTTTGCGCCAGCTGCTAATAAAATTGAAAGCTGTCTCCACCTCATCATGTTAATGTGTTTTTTCATTTTTAGTTTCTCGTACTTCAAACAAAATAACTAAATGGTTTCACCTTCTGGAAGAAACCACGTGTTATGTTGTAATCACTTAATTTAAACGTTAGCAACTGTATTTGTACTTGTTTGTTTAATGGCTTCCTTGGTCTTATCATTTAAATGTCTGGAAATTTTATTTAGATTAGAGTACATAATATTATAATAAAGGGTGGTGATATATTGCCACTATATATTATATATTATATGATATAAATAAATTAATATTTTAATCATATTTAATTTATTTTTTAATTTAAAATATTAGATTATTATAATGGTTTATCAAATTTTCCTATAATAAAAAAGCTCTCATAAACGACTTCAGTTATTAAAAGTTTAGGGAAAAATCGTGCAAGTTTTACACAACTAATTTACACTAAATTCGTGGTGGCTTAGATCGACTTTTGGTGATTTTTTCTGTTTAATTCATTTATACGTGAATTGATTTTTGGCTAGAGTAAATTATGCATGTGTTTATTTATTTTTTAATTATTAATTCTTAATTGAATTGAGTTATTGTATGTGTTTAAAAAGAAGAGGGAGAGTTCATATATGAAAGTGGATGAGGAAAAAAAAATGAAAGAATGAAATAGTTAAGGAAAAAAACAAAAAAAAAAGGAAAAAATTAAAATCAGTAAAAAATACAAATGATTTCATTAAAAATAATAATTAAAATATTATTTTTTATTATGAATATATTTTGTAATTTTTGTTTATATTTTATTAATTTTTTTTAAAAAAAGTAGTTCCATATTCGATAAGTGGGATTTTTTTAACAATGACAACGTTATAAAAATAACACATTTGTTATGTTAGGGTATATCTTTCTTTAAAGTTATTTCAAAACCCACCAGATTACTTTTCAAGTCGTTTGGGTTTTAATTTTGTATGATGGCAAAATAAATGGAACTTATAATTTTGAATAGAAAATAAGAGAGCAATAAGAAAAAGTATCAATGAAAAGTGTAATTAAAAAGTTATGAATAAAAATTGAAATAAAAGTTGAACTTCAATATTATTATAAGAGATTAATAATTTATTTATGCCGTGTTAAGGATGTGTTCTTCTTTGTGGTTTCGATCTTTTTTTTTTTTTTTTGAGAAACTATAGATAGAGGAGGAGGAGGTAGAATTGCATCATCGTTGTTGTGATCATCATTTTGACCTTGATCATCTGACCCTTGTGAGGGCATTGTCGAACAATAGTAATGTAGGGATGAAGACGACTACAATGTAGATGGAGGGGTGAATGTGGAAGTTCCGAACATATTTGGTTGATCGGAAAAGCATTCTATTGACATGGAAATAAGTTGCATGTGGACGAAACCCCTTGCATTAGAGACTGGAAAAACACAGGGTGATGATAATCCATGAATTTGTTGGCAATGGATGTGGAAGATCGGAATGAATGCATTGACCAAATGAATGGTGATGAAAATGTTAAGCATGAGAAGAAGAGCCAACATGTTGATACGGAGGTTGGGGGTGGGGTTGGTAACTCACTTATGGCGTGTCATATTATCAATAAAGAATGGAAGTTGATAGAAAAGTAAAAGTACATGATGAAATAGGTTAGTAATTGAGCTTACATTGTCGTCAACAGTTTGTTGTGACAATGATATATGTAGCAGATGGTGTTGTTAATGTACCATTGCATGTACGTGGTGGTGTCATGCAAATGTACAATTGTCTGCACATAGGCACCAAATTGCCACGGGTGAAGTTGGTAACAGGTTCTTCATCATTGGAAAGACCCAAGAGGGCCGACACATCTTCTAACATTTTTTTATCAACAAAAGAATAAATACATAAATGTGGAGCATTTTAGGGATGTTTCAATCCTATTACACACAAATGTTTTGATTCCTGCATAACCTTAAAAAAATCAACAACCATCCCAGACTAGTGACCTAACAAAATATGTAAATACATGAAAAAACAACTAACTAGTTTTCATACATCCATACACAATTCCAACAGCAATACAAGTATAGGAATCCTAAAAAGCTAATGAATCCAATCAGTGAAAACAAAACCAAAATAACAACATAGATTTAACAACATATACACTCCCTAAACAAGTATATTTTTCTCTATGATCCATAGGTTTTAATTTCGAATAGTACCACCCCCACAACCTATTCCTCACTTCAGCTATTGTATAAACCAATATGACACTTGATTGAACCAGCATCACCATTAAAAGCACAATTGAAGAAACCTTCAGGCTTTGTGTGACAATACAAGCTAAGGCACAAATCTCATTCTTAGGGATGCTAATATGATCTTATAGTTGTCACTGCCTCTTCTTCAAATATTATCATGCCCATGCTCTTCAAATGGTCATAACAACCCACCCTCCTAATGCTCCAACAAAAGCCTAAGAATTGCTTACCTGTAAGGTGTAGTAGAGAAAACATCCTGCTATAGTTGGTTTGGTTTGTCCTTGCTATGGCCCTCTTAGTGCATATCTCCAAACCTTCGTGTTAGTTGCACCTCACATAACCCCTAGCTACTTCATACTCATGCCCATATATCACTCCTTGAAGACTCCTCCAACCCACAATACTTCCTCACCATATATCTGCACATAATGAAAAAATTGATAATGCACTTGCACGTAATACGTTCACAACCAGACCGAGGACCATCATGTATTTTAAACCAAGAAAATGCGTAGAATGAATAAAAACTAAGAAAATCACAACATTTTTAGACATAGCTTGGGCATTGTACCCAATTTGAATAAGAAAATTGTGCCTTAGGTCTCTTATGTTTTAGCCATGTCCAGGCATTCAGTTGAGCCAAACAAATTCCTTACTTAAAGACTACTTATTCCTATGATTGCAGATTGTCCAAACAGTTGCTATCCATAGTGCTTTCCAAGATCTATTATGTTTTTCAAACAAATCCGTTAAATGAAAATGTTAGAAGTTCTAAATTAGATTTTCATGATGCATAGTGTACACCTACCCAATTATCACACATAGCTCAAATGTTATGTGTTACATTACATCCAACAAAAAAGTGTGTTGTATTTTCGGTTCCACCTAACACAATTCACAAAAGGTATTAGGTATGTCTACTTCTCTATATATAAGGTTAGCCTTAGTAGGAATTCTATCTCTAAGCACCCTCCAAATACCATGTTTTGCAGCTAAAGGGTCTTTAATGTCTAAAGAATGTTACACCAAATACCTCTATTCTCCTTCTCACCTTGCATATGTGATTCAAGACACTTATAAGTTGAACTCACATAATATTGTAAATTGTCTTCTCTCCCCCATTCTCATTCATCTTTGTGATCCTTATTAAGTATTATGGTTTTGAGCTTCTGCATCAATTCTTCTTCTAGTATCGCTTCCCAAGCAAATCTTTCGCGTGTACAAGGTATCTTTCACTCCCATATTTGATTCTCCCACCCCACTACCTCTTCAATTGTTGTATCCTTACCCTCTGAGATTCCATAAAGTCTAGGATGCCCCTGTAAGCCATACATCATCCCAAAGTTTTAATCTCTTCCTAGATTCTCTTATTCTTTTCACGAATGACTTCTATAAATCTCGCTTTACAATAACTTCATTTTTCTCGTTGGACACTTGATAAGGAAACTTTTCCTTGTTCTCCTCTGTGTCTTGATGGTCCCTCAAATCATATTAGCACTACAAGAAAATTATGAAATAGTAACCAAATTTAGATACAAAAAATAATTAGTCACTATATTAACTAAATTAGATACTATTTTAGAGACTAAAATATTATTGGTATCTAAAGTGGTTTCTATTATTAATAAAAAATTATAAAATGGTTGCTAAATTTGTATCTAAGTTAGCCACCAAGGTTTTAGCTACTAATATTTTAGATTCTAAATTAGTTTCTAAAAGATTAATAAAGACTAATTTAGACTATAAAGTAGTTAGTAGCTAAAATTTTGGTAGCTAATGGTTAGATACCAACTTAGAAACTATTTTATAATTTTTTTTATTAATAATAGAAACTACTTTAGATACCAATAATTTTTTTAGTTTATAAAATGGTCTCTAATTTAGTCAAATAGTAACTAATTATTTTGGTTTCTAAAATTAGTTTCTATATTATTTTCTTGTACAGGAAACCTTTGTGATTATAAGTGATTTAATATTTTCAATATCTCAAAGCAAATATATCACTCAATAAAAATTTATTAATATCCTAGAAATTAATTCAAAATACATAATTAATATATTCAAGTTAATTATCTAGATTAACTTTTTTTCATTATCTCATGATTTCTCTGAATATATTCCACAAAATATTTTCAAACACATTTAAATTTCAATTAAGTATAATTGTGGTTTTACAAAATTCTTCTATATAGATATATCAAAATAAGCTCATACACTACAAGAAAGTTATTAAATAACAACCAAATTTAGAGACAAAAAATAATTAGTTACTATATTGACTAAATTAGATACTAATTTAGAGATTAAAAAATTATTAGTATCTAAAGTGGTTTTTATTATTAATAAAAATTTATAAAATGGTTTCTAAATTGGTATCTAAATTAGCTACTTAGATTTTAGCTATTAATATGTTAGATTCTAAATTAGTTTCTAAAAGACTATTAGAGACTAATTTAGAATATAAAGTAGTAAGTAGCTAAAACTTTGGTAGCTAATGGTTAGATATCAATTTAGAAACCATTTTATAAATTTTTATTAATAATAGAAACTACTTTTAATACCAATAATTTTTTAGTTTATAAAATTATCTCTAATTTAGTAAAATGGTAACTAATTATTTTGGTCTCTAAAATTAGTTTCTATTTAATGATTTTCTTGTAGTGATAACGTTTTCAATATATTAGATAGAGTAGTCACAAGATATATTCATTGAAACTTGTTTGAAAATATTCTAGGGTTTTAATTAAAACACTACATTTTGAAAAAATATGATTTGTATAATTTAACATAATCAAAATTCGTTTAGAACATTTGAATATCACATGTAAAAGTGACAAGACTAAGTATGGAATTATAAACTCAAATCAATCTTATTGTACTCTATAGATTTATAGAAACTAAAGTTTGATCCAAAACGATAAGAGTTTAACCGTGCTAAGCTTCGCTGAGTTACATTCTACATGTAGTGTGTTATCCAATACTCTGGTTATTCTTCTCTAGAATGAAGATCTTCTTGAATATATTTTGTACATGCTATTTTCCTAAAATTATCTTCTTCATTAGGCCTACAAAAGATAGATAAAACTCAATTATGTCCATTGACCAATAAGTATTTGAGCAAGACTTTAGATCTTCATTCTATTACCTATTATGTGAATATTGTGTCTGGATGGATTTTTCATCATAACAGCATATGATTTGAAATTTTTTCATCATTTAATTAAATAAGTATAGAGTCTTTACTCCATATTAACATGTAAATTATGAAGAGTGGTAAAACAAATTATACAAACAAGAAGAACATAAATATGACATAGATAAAGGGATAGAGAAAAATTTTACATAAAGGATTAAATAAATAACTTAAAGAATTAAGAGACCATTCAATAAAAAAATATTAATCTCCTTGTTTTTATTGAAGTTATGTATAAGATTAGTAAAGTTTGTAATTGTGTGAAAATTTAGCTAATATTGTCTTTAAAGTAATATTATTCCTATATAATATTTTAAGACCATTAAGGGTGGCAATGTGAGGCAGACTATGTGGGTCGGTCTGGAGTTCACTACCAAAAAGTGCAGGGCAGACTCATTAATCTAGTCCGCCAACCTATAACCCGCGCGAGTCAACAACAGGATGGGGCGAGTTGTCCGTTGGCCCGCATAAATAAAAAAAAAAATATTTAACTTTTTTTGTAAAAAAAATCATACCCTATTCTTCCATTATTGCAGTGTAACCTTTATTTTATTTTATTTTATTTAAAAATAAATAAATTTAATGCACTAAAAAAATGAATATTTTATTTTAATCATATAAATGAGTTAGTATTAAAAGTGACATTGGATTTAGTTTTAAGTAAAGTCTTATATTTAAATTTTTTTTAATAAAAAATAATATAAAGAAAAGATTTTAATGAGATAGTTAAAAAATTAGTCATCTTCATTAAAATATTTTGTAGCAAAATTTTGATAAGATACTCTTATACATTTACATACATACATAGAAAAAAATAGATGCAAAGCAAAACTTTAATTATTTTAATCAAGCCTTCTAACAACCCTTATACTATTTTTACCTTAATTAAATAAATTGAAACACGGATAAAATTTTAATTTTTCAGTAGTAGAAATAATATTTTTTATAATTAATAAAATTTTAATTTTTGAAAGAAAAAATTATTATGCGGACTAGTCTGCAGGTCCACGGGTTACTTCTTATACGGGACGGACCACTAAAATGAGTTCGCACTCCTAACGCGGAATGAGCCAATACTACCCACATTTTGTAGGTTAAATTGAAAGCGAGTCAGCCTCCATTGTCATATCTAAAAGACTATTTTATAACAAATGATAATTTCTCTGAGCTGTAAAAACACAGATAAGATCCTCTGAATAATGCACAATGTTATACGATAAAATCGAGCACTCTTTCGATGTGGGATTTTCTAATGTCTAATGTTGATCTTGGAGAAAGAGACCGAGTTATTGCGGGGAGTAGGAAAGATTTCTAATTTAGACATGTTAGGTAGTTGCATGCATCAATATTTATGGACTGTCCAGAACAAATCTTACGCTAATGAGTTCGAAACAGATAAAAAAGCATGAGTGTATAGTGAGTCCAGATTGTCGAACTACTTTCTATCAAATGAAATATAACAAATAACTCTTCCTCTCATATTCTTGGAGAAGTGAAAAAGCTATTTCACCAAAAAAAAGAAGTGCAGGTATCAGCATTAATGCGAAACTGCATAGAATTGTGACCACACAAAAATTGATACCATAGTCAGGTCCACATTGCACTTGAGAATAGTCCTTTGTTTTACCTTTGGTTGGAACCAACCTAGGGCAACTGAAGTGCATTATTATCTGCAACAACTTTCTCTTTCAAGAATGAACTCAATTTCAATACTCTTCTTCATATTTATTAAGGTTCCTCTAAGCTTACAGAGCATATTGCATTTATCATGCCTTTAAGAAAATCAACTATCATATGTTACCAAAATTACTTTACATCTTGAATATTTGTTTATGTTCATACCCACTATAGAGATATAATTACAAATTTTCAAACTACTTGTATGTTGAATTCTAAGCACAGTTATAATGGTGAGATAGCTTAAGTGGGTGTCTTGTACAATATTAAATAGTGTTTTTTTCATTTCCACAATCCTATGTCATTTTTAACATACCCCATATAAAAATTTGAAATAAAGAAACTTATATTTTTAACTACAAACCAATCATATCTTGTTGTTGATACTGATATGGATGTTAAGAAACTTCACTAATTAGTACTTATATATCTAAGGGATAAATTTTTTATAGGATTGCTTGAAGTTGAAGTTGAGAAAACAGGTGGAGATGCTCAGCTATAACTTAGTTAATTGAGGGCTGAAGTTTCCCTTGTTCACTAACCATTAAAGGGGATTAGTTAATGGTCACATTAATAGTTATCCTTGAAATGAGATACTTTTAGTAACATTTATATTTAAAAAAGTTGGAAAAGGACTGAAAAAATAAAGTTTATCCTCCGATAAAGCTGTATATTATAAATAAAGGTGAAATTTGGAATCACTTTTCATGTTTTCATTGTAAAAAGACACATGTACAATAAATCACAGCCCCATTTCTGAATTGAACAGAGAGCCTTGGTATTGAAGAAAAAGAGTTGAACGAAACTAAAGAAGGATAAAGAGAGAAAAGGAAGGCACGTTCACTTTCTATAAGCCAGCCTTTTCTTTATAGATGGGCACTACAAATTTGTGCGTGCATGCCTTTCATTGAGCAGAATGAATGAAAGAAGTAAATTTTAAGGTTAATTCCACTTTATAAATTTGGTTGGTAGGATGAGATTTTTCATCCATTTATATATTAAACATTAGTATTTCTAGTTAATTTTAGATTTTTAACCCTTTCATGTCAAAACATGTACATCTCATGTGTCTGACTAGATATTTATGGGTGATCCAATAGTGTCTCGGTAGCGAGTGGCATAATAAGTTCAACAAACTTCGTTAAAATGGACTCTGATACAATTTTAAGAAGTGGACTTTATGTCTAACTCAGCCTTACAAAATTGGCTTGTAAGATGAGGTTTGCACCAACTTATATATACATAAGTTGACTTGTAGTCAATGTGGAATCTCTAATACAACTAGCAATAGAAAGTTGTTATAGTCAATTTTGTGTGAATTTTTACGTTGGTGTCAGCTTTGACTAAAGTTGCAACTACCTCATCTAATAAAATCATTTAGTTGATTTTATTGAGTTTTCAATCTAACTATGATATTTATAAAAATATAGTGAAAACAATTCACCCCTTCTTGTTTTAAGCCACTTTTTTTTTATTAGCGAAGAATAAATAAAATTAAGGGAGCATTTCAGGGATGCTCCAACCCTTATACAGATACACAAATACATTTGTTCCCAAACAGATTAAACATTAAGCATTAGAGCTCTGCACAACCAACATAACAGGTTCATTTTGCTGCAGAGAAAAGGCATGACAAGATTATTCCCTAATTAAACTCTTTCTCCTCATATCACTACAAGAAAATCATGAAATAGAAACCAATTTTTAGAAGCCAAAATAATTAGTTGCAATAGTAACTAAAGTAGAGACCATTTTAGAAAATAAACAAAAAATTGGTTTCTAAATTAGTTTCTATTATTGTTAAATAGTTTCTAAATTGGTATCTAATTAGCAACCAAGGTTTTAGAGACTAAATTTAGAAACTAAATATTTGGTAGTTAAAACCTTTGTTGCTGATTAGATACCAATTTAGAAACTATTTAACAATAATAGAAACTAATTTAGAAACCAATTTTTTTGTTTAGTTGCTAAAATGGTCTCTAATTTAGTTACTATTGCAACTAATTATTTTGGTCTCTAAATATTGATTTCTATTTCATGATTTTTTTGTACTGTATGCAAGCTGTCATAACTACTACAAGACTTGCCTCTGGACAAACACATTTTTGTCATACTCTAACGTGATTTCCATAGTTTCTTAAAGCATTCAGACTATGTCACCGAGATGTGATTAGCTAGACACTCATAAGTTGATTTTACAGAGAACGAACCTGACACATCATGTTCCCATACATGTACGTCCTTTGCCTCCCTGATCAAGATGATTCGAGATAGACGCCTCTGTAAGTCTTCTGCTTGGTTGTGTTTCCACTCAAATATATCTCGCCTCCACCTTAACCTCTAATACCAAACTGCTTGTGACTACCCACCTATTCTAACAAAATCATTATCATATTTTTTATATAGACGACAACTTTTCGTATTAACCGTTATTTATATATGGTGAATTTAATTAAAAAAAAATCACCCTATTTTATAAGACCATAAACCATAGTCTATAAGGGTCGTTATACACCTATTTTTTACTAGTAATTTTAAATTATACACAACTTTATCAATGAAAATTCCTCATATATCACTATTTACACTTTTATTTCTCCATCTAGCACCCTTTTGTTTTTATTTTCCTATTTAACACCCTTTTGTTTTTATTTCCCTATCTAGCACCCTTTTGTTTTTATTTCCCTATTTAACACCCTTTTGTTTTTATTTCCCTATCTAGCACCATTTCAAAAGTAAAAAAAAAAAAAAAAAAAAAAAAATTTATAATTTTAATTTTGAATACATTAAAAAAATAAATATTTTTAATGTTTCAAATAGTTATAAATATAATTAATGAATAAAGAAATATTTTTTTACAAAATAAAATAAAAAAGTAATAAATTAAAAATGTTTAGTTTAAATTTTTTTAAGAATGAAGAAAATAAAAAATTAAATCCTACAACAACATAAAAATTGAATCTATAAACAAAAAATAGTATTTTTATTATTATTGATGATGTAATCATGTTAATTTCAAGTAAAAAATACAGGACATAATTATAAAAAAAATCAAAGTCAATTATTATTAATGAGTAGTGAACACATATAATATTGAAGTGTCTACCCTAAATACAAAATCCTAAAAAAAATTAATGCAAATGAGATACTTAATGCTTAAAAATGAGTAGACACTTTAATATTATTTGTGTGTCCACTACTAATTAATACTAATTGACTTTGATTTTTTTATAATTATGTCCTGTATTTTTTACTTGAAATTAATATGATTACATCATTAATAATAAAAAAAATAAATACTAATTTATGTTTATAGATTCAACTTTTATGTTGTTGTAGGGTTTAATTTTCTTTATTAAAAAAATAAACTAAACATTTTTAATTTATTACTTTTTTATTTTTATTTTGTAAAAGCTTATTTCTTTATTCATTAATAACTATTTTAAACATTAAAAATATTTATTTTTTAATGCATTCAATTTTTTTTTAATTTATTATTTTTTTTACTTTTGAAATGGTGCTAGATAGGAAAATAAAAATAAAGGGTGCTAGATAAGGAAATAAAAACAAAAGGGTGTTAAATGATGAAATAAAAGTGTAAATAGTGATATATGAGGAATTCAGTCGATTAAAAACTTATTAATTTTTAAGATTTATAATTTTAAGTTCTAAAAATAAATTTTAACAAATCCTTTTTTTAATTTATGAATTAATGTAAACCAAATGAGCTCTAACTAAAATATTTAACTTCATTTTGTAACAAAATTCTACGATTCATGTTTATTTTTATTTAATAAATAGAATTTATATATCATAGATTTATTCATAATGAGACACTAGGTTGTTCCAATCCTTATTCACAAAATTATACATGTTTGTAATAGTATCCTTAATTTGCATGTAATGCACCCAAATGTGCTCCTCCTACTCCTCACACAGAATTTATTATCATTCTTCTATTGAAGGCAACGTTGTTAATAAATATTTTTTTCTGAATTATTTAAAAAACTAAATTACTTAAAAAAATATCGCACTAAATTATTATATTAATATTTAATTTTTAAAAACTGAATTATTTATAGATAAAAGTTACTTCTAAATTAGAAATTTTAAATCAGTATATTAATTATTTCAAATCATTTCTAAAATTGTATTCAATTTATTTTCTTCATCCATAATATGATATATATATATACTATTATTAAAATAATTAATTCTAAACTTACATGTCGATATCTGTGTAGTTGTGCAGCGTGGTGTATAGAAGGAGACTGGAACGTAAATTGTGCAAGTACATGTAGCTGGAATATTACATACATATGTATCATGCTTTTGTTATGGAAGTACGATGGATGGAAAGAGCGTTGGTTCTGTATAAGGATTGGAACATCCTAAAGTGTCTTATTATTTAATTAATTATTTGTTGATAAAAAAAATGTAATTTATTAAAGATGTGATAACGTTTCAAAGATACCGTCACTTAAGGTTAAGGTTAAGGTTTTTTCTGGATTTTTCTTTTAGTACATGTTAAGGTTTGGTTTGATCTCTTCAAAAATACCGTAAATTAATTTTTCATTTTTTTATTGGTGTCTAGAACTTTTAGTATGTATGCATTCGATTTAATGTTATAAGCATTAATCCTTGATTCTTTTCTTCTGTATTTGATAGTGTTGGCATAGTCTGTAGAAGATCATATTTTGGTTTATACATAGAGAAAATGATTCTTTTTACATTCTTTGTATAAGGATTCGACCACCCTCTGAAATGATCTATTTAATTTCATTGTTTATTAAAAAAAAAAAACTAAAGATGTGATAACATGGGAGCCTCCACCACTACATGCTTCTCAACAACATCATCATCACCGTCTTTAGTCGAAGAAGAAATCATAATTAACTCCAACATTTCCACATACCTTTTACGACCAAGGGGCTTCGTTGTACACAACAAAAACCAACACAAATCAGTGGAACGTGGGGATCTATAATGTCCTACATACACCACCATCTATATTATATTGTCTTTCTTCTTACTCAACTCCCATAATCATGAGGTACCAGTGATTGGATTAATTATGCCTTAAACATGTAGTTAAATATACATATTATAATCTTATAATCTGTGGACATATATATCATAATCTTATATATCACAGTTTAGGATTGGAGATGAAAAGGTTCAAATATTACTATGGATGAAAGTCATGAGATTTATTATGCATATTAAAAGTTGATGTAGTGTCGGTGAGATACTGTTGGAACCTAGAATTGGTATCAAACTTTTTTAAAGTATCCAAGTTTGTATGGTTGATTTACTACTTCTTGCTGAGATCTAACATGGAATGATGTGGAAATCACTAGGTTGACAAATAATGAAAAAGCTTTTAAATGTAACAGTTCTTTTTCCTGTTCATTTCATTTTGACTTTTAATCTAACCAATACGTTTTTAGTGATGATAAGGTAAAGAGAAATTGTACTTCTTTATTTACTGTTTTATTTTTAATTTTGAAACTTTGAATAAAATTTAACGATCGTATAATACGATCAATTATGTTATCATACATAATTTTTTTTAATAATATTTTTTTATATAACGGTAAGATGTGTATAAAGTATTTTTTGAAAAAACAAAAAATTATCAAAAAAAAGCAAGATTTCCTATCAATAATAGTCAAATAAATTCAGTTTTTTTTTATAAAATAAAATTTGTTTGTAAGAGTAGAGAATCTCTCATCGAGTATACCTAATTGATCTGTATCGATAAGTTCAACAAATTCTTCAAAATAACTCTGATACCATATTAAGAAATAAACTTTAAGTTTAACTTAATTTTATACACTAATTTATAAGATGATGTTTGGACCCGTATATATAATGAAATGTTCTAATTTTTAATCGATATGAAATCTCCAACAATAATAAGATAATTTTAATTCGTTCAATATGAAATATTTTAATTTTTAATCGACGTGAAATCTCTAACCATAATATGATTATTTTAATATATTCAAATTGTTTTCTTTTATTTCTTTTATTTGAATGTTTACTTTGAGAAATTTATCAACATATATATAAAACACATAGTTAACAACAAACTTCATTAACAACAAAATCACATTGATCTAACTGCTTATTACACAAACTATCATATCATTTGTGGTTTAAATACTCCTAATATTCTCCTTCAATGATTTTTTGGCTAATTAAACAAGAAAATATGCTACTGTGTTTTCATTATACATCACTGCAGTAACGGAAGATATAACTTGTTATTTGAATCAGAAAGTTTAACAGTATAAATACAATTAAAATACACAATATTTTAACTAACAAAGCAAAGAGTAAAAATCCTCCTCGTCTTTCTTTTTCTTTTTCTTTTTCTTTCTTTTCTTTTTCCTTTTTCTTTTCTAAATGGTCACTCATCAATTATGTTTATCGTACTTGAATTAGTGTCGGTGAGATCATGATGCATCAACTTTATGTGTGGAGGATGAAATTTTCTTTTTTTCTTTCTTTATTATCCTTATAAATGTGAAAAATTAATATTAAACGAATATTTATGTAAAAAATAACTTTAACT
This sequence comes from Phaseolus vulgaris, assembly GCF_000499845.2. Lineage (NCBI taxonomy): Eukaryota > Viridiplantae > Streptophyta > Magnoliopsida > Fabales > Fabaceae > Phaseolus > Phaseolus vulgaris. The sequence continues at coordinate 6,659,523 of NC_023757.2, forward strand.
AAAAACACTAACTTCCATAACTTCTACACCGAAAATAGATTCAAAATATTTTAATATATCTGATAAAGGATATTTTAATGACATCTGCATTGTAAGTTTTAATTTAATTTTTGAGTTCTATTAACATGTTTTACAATTTTTGTTCCTTGGTCTATTAACATTGTATACAATACTCATCCCATTTATGTTTTATTTGAGTATTAGTAGAAATATTTATTTATAGGACAAAAAAAAATAATGTACCTTTAATTATGATTTAAATCTTGGATCTTATTTTTATATCAGCATATTTCAATTGAGAGGTTTTATATTAAACCCAAATCTTAATCTTATGCAATTGAGAGGTTTTATATAAAACTCAAATCTTATATTATGACTGAGTATATAGCACTGGTAATAGATATGCTTATAACAAGAAAACTTATAGAATTTAAGTTAAGTTGCTTGATCACTAAATATATTTTAGTATTGTTTTTTAATCAATATTATATCTAAATCCTAGTACCACACGAGATTTGGCTACTAATATCAATGTTAAAAGAGATTAGACTCTAGATTGAGTAGTCTAATCACACGTCGGTATTAACTAAATAATATAGATTTGAATGTATTAATTAAAGTGTGAACTAATAGTAGTTAAATTGCATGAAAATTAGGTAATACGAACATTATGAGGCTTAATTTTTAAATAAGCGTAATAATAAAGTCAAAAATACATTATTATTATTATAATATTTATTGCATTTTAATACTCACGTGAACGGAGTTTTTTTTATAGATCACTCTGGATCGAGAGTTTAAACTCAAATTCTAAAAGAGAAAGAAAGAAAAATTCAATTTAACCCTTTTATAGGAATAAATGTGTAAGATAATGTCTTTTATATATTGCTGATAAAAATAAAAATCTTTCATAATTACAATAGACACATCTTTAGAAATTTGATCAACTGTCTATTCATATGAAGGGATCATATTCTTGTACAACGCTTAATAATTTCTTTGTATCACATTCTTTGTAACACAGTGTTATTAGTGTTTATGGGTTGAGTTTTGTAGAACGGAAATTTTTTGAGACTTTTGATTGCTTTCGAATTTTATCTACGGATGGAAACATGTCTTAAATACTCAATTTAATTCATATTATTTTGTTGCTAATAAAAAAAAATGAGAAATCTCAAGACAAAATAAGCTTTTGTGGTCCATAGTTCCTAATGTCAACTTCATTTTGAAGATTACGTTGTCGTAAAACAAATAAAAATCAAGTATAAGAGAATATATTCATTCTTACACTCTTTATTTTAAGGGCATAACACTATTAGCTACTATTCCAAAACATGGATTTCTTTAGAGCATGCTTGTAGGATAGAAATGGAGAAAGAAAATATAAAATGCTAGGTAGAATGAAATCTGTAAGTTGTTTAGAAGAGGAAAGTATGTTCTACATCTTGTGATTTTTTTTTTAATCGAAAAATAAATAAATAATTGAGGTATTTCAAGAATACCTCAACCCATATAAAAAAAAAATTCAAATCATTTACAGATCTTTAAAAACATGAACATCCGCTTAGTTAATCTGAATTTTTAGTAACGGACATCATACAAATTAGTGATTCGAGTCATCAATCAGAATAAGAAAAACATGTTAATCTACATCTTATGGTGGGTAGTATTAGTGAAGTGATTTTCTTGGAGGATTTAAGAGATGCTCTTGATGCTGATATCATATAAGTGATTCAAGTTATTTTCCTATCGTAAAAGGAATTCAAATTATTAAGGCCTTTAAAAATAAATCTTTTAAGTTCCTTGGAAAGATGCTCTCTTTTTCTCATTTTCTTATTAATTTTTATTATATTTTTAAGCTCATACTCTTTTAGATAATTTGTTGTTTGGTTAAACCACTTTTCTAGTTATGTTAATTCTTTTTATCATTTTCATAGTTTGTTCTCATAAGTTTTCCTATAATTTTGTACCCTTTCTCTCTTTTTATTTATTTTTAAATATGAAACATTTATTTAGTAAATATTGAAATTATCTTGAAATAATTATTTTTCTTTACTGGTATATTGTATATAATTTTTTTTAAAATAAAGCTATAATTCAACAACACACATTTATACATTTATTATTTTTTTTCAGTTTTTTATGTATTCTTTTAGTCACTTATACTAAAGGAACTATATGTGTCTATTTTTTTATTTGTTTTGAAAAGTAAATATGAGATCCACTAGAAATCAATTTCATCATAAATTTAATAATCTGACCTTAATCCATAACGGGATAATTTATTAAGGACAACATTCAACTCTCCCTTGTGTCCCTCTCTTACATGTCAAATTCTGCCTTTCCCTATCTATTAAATTATAACAATAAAAAAGAATAATTCATGTAACCTTAATAAAATAAATCATTAACAAATGTATTTTTTAAAATTAAAAGATCTTAAAAACAATAATAATGGTAACACTAATAAATTAAATAATAATAATAATAATAATAATGATAATTCTTAAAGATAAATAATTTTAGAAATAATTATTTTTACTTTATTTCTCTTTAATCAAACAATTTCTTTTTTTTTCTCACTCATGTGTTTTTTTTTTTAATTTGTTTCTCTCTTCTTTGTCAAACATTTCACTGAGATATTTGGTTTCATTAGTAACTTCTTGCTGGCTTGCACAGTGCAAGCTCAATTTATAGGGAATTCAGTGTCCCCTCATTACTTGGTACATGCATTTCTTTTTTCATTCGATAAAATGATTATTTGAATTTTTTACTCTGATGCCATAATTCAATTTCTTCCCTTCTCTGAAAAGATAAAAAAAAGGAGTGATAAATAAGTGCATATTTGATCTGTAAAGTTAAAAGTATATCTATTTTCAAGTTACTTTTCATATAAATAATCTGGAATCGAACTCAAATATCAATCTAAACACTCACTAAAAGGGATAAATTATTTTATTCTTATTCTTCCCCTCCAGACATGTTAATAGTGAAAAGTTAAATCTATAACAGTCAAGTAAACTTGGTTGTTTTTTTTTTTATCTGCTGGTAACAAACCAAAAAAATAAATTGACTTAATCTTGAAAAATCAAGTTATAGCATTTTATTTAACTTATTTATATTTTATAATATTTTAGTGAAAGTAATGATGCAACATTGTATCATAATAAAGTTGATAGAAACTGGTTGTCTTTAATTTTAACCAAAAAAAAATAAAATATGTAACACATGTATTCGGGTTGAGATATTTTTCTCTTATTTATTTATTTATTTTTTTACTGATAGAAATAAAATAAAAAAATGTGCAGCACATGAACACGTATTGCACATGCAGCCTGAGAAATTTAATCTCTTCATCATAGCGAAAAGAAAAGGCCAAGAAAGGTAACAAAAGAACCAATTCTTGCCAAGAGTATACATTTTGTTTCCTCTAATCAATCATTATAGTTAGGGAACTAAATTCTTCAGTGGCTGCCACACCTGTGCAGGCATGTTATGTGGTCCAAGGCAAAAATGGACACTACCTGCATCATGCAAAATCCTTTAGCATTGTATTACTCTAAATATTAAAACAGTAAAATCTTGTTAAAGGTTCTTACACAGTTTAATTTCACTATATCATTCCTGATGGTATGTAATATCTTGCATATGTGGTAGAAATATCTCACTATATTGTCTACTTCCTCAATATCTATTACACCGACATTCCCTAATGAGAAACATTATTAGTCTAGACGCGTATATAAGAACATTGATGAACTTTTTTCAATGTTAACTAAGAGTTGAAAAGTTGTTGAGTTGAAGGTTGGTTGAGAGAAAAATATTGATTTGTAATCTCTTTGCAATAATGAATTTCTAACAGGGTATAGATTAAAGTTTATTAACATTTGTGTTCTTAATGTTTTTTAAAAGGTTTGAGACAATAATTGTTACTGGCAGCAAATTTACACATAGATGCATTTCATTTACTGTGTTATCCTTGTTTTGCTTCTTTTTTTTTCCACTTTTTTTTACGTTGTTCTAAAGGGAACTATGCATTCAATGGTCTTTTGTGGTAATTTATAATGATAATTGATCAAGCATCTTTTTGAAGTACCAAGTAGATTCATCAGTGATTATTATGAAGCTTCTGTTTTGACATGCATAATCGATTATTTGTTTGTTTTCAACTTATGGAGTTTTTTATCACATGATAATTGATTATCTTGTTTTTAAGTTAATAATCGATTATGTCAATATTTATAAGTGTTCCATAATCTATTATCCTTATATTTTTAGTTGATAATTGATTATGCCAATATTTTTATATTTTTCAAATTATGTAGTTTTAATACATTTTAAATTATTTTCAAATGTTTCTTACAATTTTTAATATTAAAATTTAATTTATCACTGAAAAATTTATTTTTACAACTTTCCATCTTCCGACAATGTTAACTAACTCATATTCTTTCCAAAAATAATTATTAACGGTACCGAAAATAATATATAAAATTTTAATTAACTAAAATCTACAAAAAAATTATTACAGTTGATGAAGATGAATATTCCTTGTCTGATGTGGTGCATCAAATGAAGCGCACGTAATCGCACAAAATCGCAATGGAGAAAGGGAGGTTATGATGAACCGTAATTGCAAATAAAAAAGAGACAATGACTTAAGCATAAAAGAGAGAAAAGTATAAAAAAGAAAATACAAAAGAAATTCTTATTTACTTGTGTATTAGAGAGTAAAATACATGGTGTATATATAAGAAAAAGACTAAGACCTAGCAGAAACAGAAAAGGAAAGTTAGGTCAAACAAACAAAACCCAATAACTTAAAACAGAAAAACTAAATATGTTAACACCCCTCCCCCCCTCAAGCTGGGGAGTATATATTTGTCAGGCCCAACTTGGATTTGAGAGTAGAGAACTGTGAGGAAGCAAGGGGCTTGATGAATATGTCAGCAACTTGCACGAAAGAAGTAATGGGCAGTAGTTTGAGGAGACTAGAGTTAAGTTTTTCACGAACTAGGTGACAATCAATTTCGATGTGCTTGGTGCGTTCATGAAAGACTTGATTGAATGTTATTTAAATGGCAGATTTGTTGTCACAGTACAGGGTTGCAGGCTGGGAGAGAGGAAGATGTAAATCCTGAAGGAGGTAAGACAACCATTGTAGCTCACACAACCATTATACTCGGCTTCGGAGGAGCTGCGGGAGATAGTTGGCTGCTTCTTTGATTTCTATGATATTAGGGAGTCTCCTAAGTGGATGGAATATCTAGTGACAGATTTGCGTGTGGTAGGACATGTTGCCCAGTCAGAGTCACTAAAACCACAGAGGTGAAGTGAGCTAGTATGAGAAAAATATAGTCATTCACCAGGGGTTCCCTTGAGGTAACGCAAAAGACGTGAGACAACTTGTTGATGATGAGTTGTGGGTGCATATATGAATTGGCTTAAATTGTGGACAACAAAGACGATTTCAGGTCGCATGTTGGTTAAGTAGATTAGACGTCCAATGAGTCTTCTGTATTGGGAAGTTGCATCAGCATGAAGAGGGGAGCCTTGATCGGGAGAGAGACGGGAGGTATAAGTCATAGGAGTGGCCACAGGTGCAGAGTCAAGCATGTCAGTTTCATGAAGAAGATCAAGACTATACTTGCGTTGACTTAAATGAAGACCAGAACTGTTGCGAGCAATTTCCAGTCCCAAAAAGTAAGTGCGATGACCTAAATTTTTTATCTTGAAGTGATGGTGAAGGGATGTAGTAATTGTATTGATTTCCTCCGTGTCATCGCCAGTTAAGACCAAATCATCAACATAAACAAGCATAGTAGTGAGTTTATCATTATTATATTTAAGAAAAAGAGAGTGATCAACAACAGAAATAGAGTAATTATTTGATAAAAGAAAAGTAGAAAGCTTAGCGTACCATTGGCGACCGGCTTGATGAAGGCCATACAAAGACCGTTGAAGCTTGCAAACATGCTGGGGAGAAGGAAGAGAGAGGCCAGGTGGGGGGGTCATGTATACCTCTTCATAGAGATCACCATGAAGAAATGCATTATTGACATCAAGTTGTTTTAAAATCCAATTTTTGGTAGTGGCAATAGCAAGGAGAAGGCGAAGGGTAGTGAGTTTAGCAACAGGTGCAAAAGTGTCTAAGAAATCAAGTCCTTCAAGTTGGGCGAACCCTTTGGCAACAACTCTAGCTTTGTGGCGCTCAACAGTGCCATCAGAATGGTATTTTATTTTATATACCCATTTACAACCAATAGTTTTCTTTCCTGGAGGGAGAGGAGTAAGTTGCCAAGTATTGTTAGCAGCAAAAGCTTGAAGCTCATCTTGCATGGCAGATTGCCAAGAAGCATGTTTAGAGGCTTTGTTATATGTCCGAGGTTCAGGATGAGAATTGATAGAGGAAATAACATTTCTAAATTTGGAAGATAAGAAATTGTAAGACAAGTAATTATGAATAGGATATCTACTACTTACAATGTTGGTTGCAGTGTGGAAATTCGCAAGATAGGCAGGTTGTCGGTGAGGACAAGCTGATCTTCTTGGAAATTGGGGTGAGGTGCTTCATGGAGATGCAAACGGTGATATTTCTGGTGGAGGTACAATGTTGGATGCAGGAGCAAAGGCACTATTTATTGGAAGATCAGAGGATAATGAGGCTGGTGGAGGGACAATATTGGGTGCAGGAGTAGAGGCACATGGCTCGATAGGAGGTGCAGTATCAAAAAAAAAATCAAAAGCAAAATTATATGCGTTAGAAATAGGGAGAGATAAAGTGTTAGAATCATTAGGCAAGCCACTATCCAATTTATATGTAAAGTGGTTTTCATGAAAGATTACATGTCTTGATATCTCTATGCTATGAAACTTTAAGATAATATAACCTTTTGTATTTTGTGAGAAGCCAAGAAAAATACCTTTGATAGATTTATCATCTAATTTTTTCCCATGTGTAGTAATGGTACTAGCATAACAGAGACAACCAAACACTTTTAGAAAGGAAATGTCATATGGTTTTCCAAACAACTTTTCATGAGGAGTGATGTTATTAAGTAATGGAGTAGGAATAACATTTATTAAGAAAACATCATGATTTACAGCAAATTCCCAAAAAATAGGAGGAAAAATTGCTTGAAAAAGTAAAGCTCAGGTTACATTTAGTATGTGTTGATGTTTACGTTCTACAATGTCATTTTGTTGTGGTGTTTCAACACAAGATTTTTGATGTATAATTTCCTTTGAAGCATAAAAATTTGACATAGCAAACTCAACACCATTGTCAGTATGAATCGTTTTGATATTAGTTTTGAAATGATTTTGAACGAAAACAGTGAAGTTAATGATGTGCTAATGCACTTCAGATTTGTTATGCAGCAGAATAACCCAAGTATAACGCGAGTAATCATCAACAATAGTCAAAAAATAACGAAAACCTTGCATAGAAATTGTGGAACGTGGTCCCCAAAAATACCTTTTATTTTATTTTTCAATTATTTTTAAAGACGATGGTAAATTTGTAAACTTACAATTTTAACATTTTAAAAATGTATAAAATTCTCTCACACTCATCCCATTACTCATAGACTACAATATATTTTTTCCACAAATCCACTTTAGATACCTTAATCCAAACAACCTTATTTTCTTTACATTTTTCTCTCAAATCATTCTAAATTCACTCCCTTAAATCTCCACAAATCCTTTTCCTAATCCAAACAAAGCATTAATTAAACTTTATAATTAAAATGAAAGAAACTTATTTTGAGAATTGGTTAAAGGTTGACTCGTGATAGCTCTACTAGAAAAAGATAATGAGAATAAGTCATACAAGTTGGAATCACATAATTTCTTTAATCTTGCCTACTTCACTCCCACATCATCAATAGGTCATTCGATCTCTAGTGTGAACGTAAGGTGTGCTTTTCTCTCACTTTTTTATTAATGTCAAAATTCTTACAAGTTATATTTTGAAAACCATATAACGAATAGTTAATGAGTAAAGTAACTGATTTAGAGAAACCATGAAAATAGTCTAGAGAAAAATCTGTCAAAAAAATAGTCTAGAAAAAAAATCAATAAAAGCAACCGAGTCTCTTTTTAAAAAATAAAAATTAACCTAAAATGTTTATCATTTTGTATTCTACATGTAAACTTATTATTGATAATATATTATTAAAATTTTAATCTAAGTATGCTAATATAATTTACTTTAATTTTTAGAGATATCTTAAATGTTAACATAATCTGTAAATTTATATTTTATTTTAGTTTTAGTATTATAGAATTAATATTGTATTATTCTATGTGTTATTGAACTATTATAATAGTTTTATTAATATGGTTCTAAAGTCTTAAAATCTTAAACTAGTATTTTATTTATTAATTTAATAGATTAATAACTGATTTCAGTTTAAAAATATTGATTACTTGAGCATGGAATTAGGAAAACTTGATATTGGGTCTATTCACCAAACTTAACTGGAAAAAACTAGTTCTTGAGATAGTATAATTTAAATATCTCACAAAATTAATTTATAAAATAAGGTTTCTTCAGTTATATACTGTAATTAATTTATATATTTGATCAATAATGTAAAATTTCTAACAATAACATCTATAAATATAATTAATAATTATTATTTATATAATATTTAAATAATAAGTTTTGTTATTTCAATTTTTTTTTTGTAATAGTTGTTAAGGATTTGTCACATGTCATTGCACATATAATATTTGTTATAGTAAGAATTTGTTTAAAAATCTATAAGTTGTTAATGCCTCCATATTTCACAAGTGGGGTGAGAAAATCAATCTACGATTAAAAGAAATTGTGAGTTGTAAAAAGAGGTAAGATTGAAGTAAAAAAAAAAAGTATGCGTAAAACATCATGTAAATAAAGATTGGCTGTGAAATGAATCGTGTTAGAATAATTAGCAAGAATGGTTTCTCCATTTGGTAACTTAATTGAAATAAGTGTAATTTGTTTGTAACTAGGAAAAGATTGAATGAGATTAAACATGACTTGCAGTGAATAATCTATTATGTAAATAGAATTTGAAATTTGATTGACAATACCTGTCTAATTTGATAATACTTGTACACAAATGATGATTATTAGAGTAAAAAAAATGGAAGTATGTTCAAAAAGTTTGTTGTTTATTTGAAAAGAATTATACTTTGATATATATATATATATATATATATATATATATATATATATATATATATATATATATATATATATATATATATATATATTGGAATTGATTGAAAAGGCAATATAATCAATAGTGAGATTGTTGTATAGTTGTAATTTTCTTAAGTATTCTGTTGTTGCTTTAATATGCTTCCATCACTACGTGATTTGAAGTGTCTATATGTGTTTCAAGAGACCTATATCATAAAAGTTTTTGATAAATTTAGGATGACAAACTTAAAACATGTGGTCACACATTTTGTGTCTCACTATAAGTTATTATGAACAGTCTCCGAAGACGATGGAGGAATGTAACTATATGGATGATATTCCATATGCTAATATCATTGGTTTTGTAATGTATGTGATGATTTACATTCGCCTCAACATAAGTTATGTTGTAAGTGTAGTTAACAAGTTCATGTCTAATCTTGGACAACTCAATGATAAGCTCTTAAGTTGATTATTCATTATTTGAAAAGATTGCTTGGAAAAGTTTTAGTTTATGAGTCTAGGGGCTAGTGTACTACACGATTACTGGAACCGTCAGAGATCATTGACAACACCTAGATGTAGAACCACTTTCTTGGCGCTTAACACAAGTACCTCACACTCTGGCCTACGCCTTAGAGGCAAGTGTAAGATATTCTTATAAATTAAGTTAGCAAATACCCTCTCAGCTTAATGTACATTACCTTATCATCAATGTTTAGAATAAGTAACTAAATACATAATTAGCATTGACATCACGACTAAGCAACACTAAAACCATGATCAAAGAATACTTAAATCTATCATAAAGGTTTTGTATAAGTAAAAGTCTAATAAAGATAATATAAAAGGTAAAGATAGGAAGATAATAGATTTAACTTTTTTCTTTACAAAAATAATTGTATGTTTATTGTGTCATTGAAACTCACATAAGTGACTTAAACATCATATCATTACAAGTACCCTATATAATGAAACCAAAACTAAAATCTGAGATCAAAACTAAGAATCTAAAAGCCAAACACTTTAGGACAAACCAACTAGTAGAGGACATGATTTTATATGGTGATCTCGACCTTATAAAAATATGTAATTATTCTAAAATATTTTAATATTAATCATCGTTTATAGTGTAATATAAAGTGTAAATGAAGCAGTTAAATTTTATCAATATAACATCACAGTTTATACATAATTACAATACTTTTTTTTTTTTATGTTTGGCAACATAACTGATTTCTTATATATATATATATGTTATATGTTTTTTTTTATCATACGTATTAACTTACAATTTAGAAAAATATATATTTAGTCTAAAAGAAAAAATATCTTGCTATACAAATTTATGACTTAAGTCATTATAATTCAGCACTTCTCAACATAATAAAATGGGACAACCATGTATTAGAACGATACCAGTTTTGATGTGAACATATTTTTATTTTTTTAAATTTGATCCTTACTGTTTTTTAATACCTTTTTTTTATTATAATTACCATTGTTTTATTTATTAAGATAAATATAAACACATATATTCAATAAAACTTATTCCATTAGTTATTACGTTGCAAAAGTCTTATATTTTCTCAGTAATCAATGATATTAAGAACAGAAATATAATTGTTAAAATGAACGAATATGGCTTATGCATCAGACATCATTATTCGTATTATGTTCCTATATTTTTAGGAATGAATAAAATAAAATAATTAATTAATTTTTATCTTAACTAGCTAAACTAATAATGTAAAATTGGTCAGAACCAATTATTTTTTAAAAACATAGTTTATTTTAAGTTTTAAAAATGATTTCAGAATAATTTTGAGTAAAATAGAACTCAGAACTAATAATTAAGAGTGAAAGATTGGATTGGGTGAGTTTGAAGATGAGGCGAGTGATGGCTATAGGAGCCGTTGCAAATTCCACCCTTCTCGTATCTTCTAAACCCAATCGCTTCTCCTTCTCCCTCACCAAAACGTCGCCGTTTCTCATTTCTCTTCTCTCTCCTCGCCTTCGCCGCTTCCTTTCTGTTTCTTCTCTAACCGCCGACCACCACAACCTCTCTGATTTCGGTCACTACTCTTTCCCCAATTTTCAATAGATTCTTAAATCCTTATATTGCTCCGTGTAACTTTTTTTTGTCTCTTTAGTTCATGATGTGTGTTTGATGCAGGAAATGGTGATGGCGTTGGAATTTCTAGCCAAGGTTCGAAGGCGCTGCTCAAAGGGATGACTTACCCTGATCTTGAAGTATGTTTTTTATCTCTTTAGAAGTTTGTGCATGTTTAGAATATTCAGATTGGCTGAATAGACTATAATTGGTGCGTAAACACTCACTTTAGTATTGAAACTGTAATTTACTGTCACCACCAATGGTATTATAATTTTAAAACGTGATTTAGTATGTCATTTAACCTCTATATCTGCATCACGCATTTGTTCTCTTTTGGTTCCTAAACTTGACCTTCTACATTCATTTTTGTACGGTCCTAACTTGGTCCGTGACCCATGACTGAACTTGGGTCATAGGATATTCTGGATGGGCTAAATCCCTCAATTGAGGTTAGATTAAAGAGGAATAGAAAGAAGTTTAGGATTTGGACACCACGTCACTCAACCAAGGCCACATATAGCCTATCAGGCGATTGGTATCAGTATGGGTAGTTGCCAACAAAATCGTGGAAGTATTGTATAGGCCATAGTTCTCTAGGGTAACAGAACCAAGGAGGCGTAACCTCCCAACCTTCTAACACTCCAGTCATTCTTTTTTGTTAAGATCGCGATATTCTAATATATGAGCTTCCCTTAGAGAGGGTGCTGAAATCTACTCCTATAAAAATCACCACAAGCTCAACCAGAGGGATACTTGAGCTTACTAGCTTAAAGTCCCTACTTTTAATCAGAGCAAATTGACACCTGTCGTGGGGCTAGGTAAAAATTTTCCTACTTCCACAAGACAAAACAATACGTAATCATGAGAAACCAAAGACAAACAGTTCAACTCGAAGAAGATGGTCTTGCTCCAACCTTGCAACAAATCCTTGACACCATGAGGGAATTGTAGTGGGATAACACATATGATGGTCACTGGGTTTGCATCAACATAAGCTAGGAGAAGAGAAGAGGAGGCACAGGCAAAACAAGACTGATTGTGTGAAGAAGCAGAGTTGTCACATCATCGATGGAGGAGGCTTTGGGAGCAAATGAAGAATTACAAAAAACTAATAAAGAATTGCAACAAGTCATGCGTAGACAAATGAAACATCAAGGACATGCCAACTTGTATCCAATCCACACTCAAGCAGATCCACAACCCTTCTCCCAGGCAATCATGGATGAGCTAGTACCACCACACTACATGGTACCTAAGATCACACCATTCTCCGGATCAGGAGATTCGAAGAGCTACCTTAAAGCTTTACGAGCTCAGATGTTGATCTTGAGGGGCTTAGATGTTGATCTCGAGTCAAGGGGCTCAAATGCAGTCCAATGCAAGATGTTCTCAGGAACAGCTTTGCAAAGGTTCAACGGAGCATACAATTTGGAAACATTGATGAGGGTCTAATCCCTTGGACATGGAATGCATCAAGCTTACGTTTTTATTTCGGTTAAATTAATGTAAACATAGAGCGACTCACTTTTTCCTCAAGTTCTTTTGGAAGCATTTTTTCTTGAGGGTTTTTAATGACGTTGCCTAATTTAATAAAATTCTACGTTACCAATTTCTTTTCAAGGAAGATATGTTAATATGCTGACCTTATCAGACAGCATCAACCCCAGCTTCGCTGGAGACTGACCTTATCCAGAAACATCAACCCCAGCGTGGCTGGAGGCTGACTATGAGCAGCATTGTAATACATGCCCCATACGTAAAACCTAATTCAGGTTGTTTATGATTGTCTATTAAGGGCAACTATTATTTCCGTTTGCGACGAAGCTGAGTCTTTTCACTATCGGAAACCTGACAAGTATATTTAAATTGTTTACAACGGTTTTCTTAGTAATCAGGTATTCAGTAGCCTTCTTGTTGTTAATCAGAAAATGGGCGCATACTTGATCTTATCTTGGTGAAATTAACCGGATACACGATATTCTTGTTATTAATCTTGGCGAAGTAGTTAGGTAATTTATTCTTAACCTAGTTGATTTTTCTTTAGTCGATAACTAGGTCAATTACCTAGAATAGATTACAACACAAATCATATAAAACACCAAGGCACATAATATTAAAAAAGTTCAAGTTAAAACAAATTTAAACTTAGAAATGAAAAGGGTGAAACTAAAATAGTCTTCTATTCTGCTTTTATCTTTCAAAGTGTACTTCATTTTAGAGGTTTTAAATTTACTTATGGTTTTTCAAATGTTTGTGACCGGATAAGTAACATTGAATACATTTTACAAAATATTTTAAAAAAAGTTCTGCATTATGTCTATGCTACACGTTGAAAAATGTTTGTGTTTTTTAACATCTCAATAAAATGTGACAAATATGATATTTGTTGGTTATGGATGTGTATTAGGTTAGAGATGCGAGCGTAAGCAGAGTAAATATTTGCTATGCAATAGACTGAGCTAAAATAATCTTATTCATCCATGTATGATCAAGATTAACTCTTACTTCTCACATTCTTATTAGATACACCTCCAATTACTTATTTCTTATCTAAGTCACCAGGATTTGAACCCATTTTAGTTCACTTGGCAGATTCCCTGTTTGTGGTTCATTAATTTCATTGTGAATAGCTTATGAACAAAAGGTTTCCAGTTGTTGACTCCAAATTGTATGGCTAATGGTTATATCATTGTACAGAAATGGGTTTACTCACATGGATACAGGCCTGGGCAGGCTATGATGTTATGGAAGCGAATGTATGGAAACAACATTTGGGCCCAACATGTTGATGAGCTGGAAGGTTAATTCTTCTTCATTTAACACTGCATGTATTTGAGATGGGTTTAAAAACTATTGTTTTATAATGTTCGTACTTGGTACTTCACACAGTAATGTTTGTAAACATAGTTCTTCAGACCCTCCTGGTGAAATAGTGAAGTTTTGCCAATGAATTTTGAGCTGAATAATTTGAATTGACTAGTAATTCTTATAAGTTTATGTGTATATATATCTTATGATTCAGGATTGAATAAAGATTTCAAGAAAATGTTGAGTGAAAATGCGGAGTTCAAGGCACTTGCTCTGAAAGAAATCCACACAGCATCTGATGGAACAAGAAAGGTTAAATTGATCTTTCTCTGTTTTATTTTCATTTTTTTCAACATTAAATTCATCTAGATAGACAATGATATGAAACCTGAAAGTTATTTATGTTTAGGTTTATAGCTTCATAATTACTTGCATAGCTTGCTTATTTAGTTGTGGTTCTGGAGAGTATTCTTGTTAACTTTAAACTCACAGGATATTGCAGATTTTATTCACATTGGATGATGGGCTGGTCATAGAAACAGTTGTCATTCCTTGTGACAGAGGTAGAACTACTGTATGCGTTTCAAGTCAAGTTGGATGTGCCATGAATTGTCAATTTTGCTATACTGGAAGGCAAGTCTTATTTTATGCTGAAGATAGCAATTTGATGGTTATGTTATGTTTTACTTTTCATGCAACTTTATTAGCATGATTGTTTTTGCAGAATGGGTCTTAGGAGACATCTTACTGCTGCAGAAATAGCAGAGCAGGCCGTTTTTGCCAGACGCTTGCTCACAGATGAAGTTGGCTCCATCACAAATGTTGTCTTTATGGTAGATTTAACATTGCATTGATAATTCTAATGCATACTTTATTCGTAGCTAATAAGATACCACCTTGGTCTGTCAGATCTTTGATCGTATTTAATGTGCACCATGTTCTTGCTGAGAAGTCAGTATAATGATAGCTATGTCTCTTATCCTTGAAATTAAAGCATAGTTTCCATTTTAATTTTGTAGCTTTCTCTTTTCCAAATGGTTTCTAAAGTACTTCTGTGTATGCTTTCTTATGTGTCAGCAATTCAGAGCATGTTAGTGAACCTGTTTGCATTATTGCAAATGGATGTTCACACGTCCAAAGGATGAAATGGAGAAGTAAGAGTTTGTTTCAGGTGTTAAACATGGATTTAAAAGTTTGGATAACCAAACATGCTATTAGTAGTACTAGTACTCCCATATTTGTCACCACCACCTATGCTATTTTTTTTGCCACTGAGAGCTAAATGGAATGCTTTAGTACCAGTTTATGCAATTGGGGGTATTGTACCCGCAGATTGCAGAGTTACAGAGAGAAAGAGAAACAAATATTATTCTGCATTGACTTATTGAGATTTGAAGAGTCTCTCAACTCCTTCCACTGCTATGAATTTCCAAAAAACCCACTGTCTTATTTGCTTGACTGACCCATGTAACTGATTTATGCGTCAGTTGGATCTGTTATCTTCCCTGTGTTCCTACAATACCTTTCGGTAATATGGTCACTATTGCTAACAATTATCCCTGTCTTGCTAATTACTTAGCCAAATGTGAAACCAAAGCTCTCTGTTAATCTATTTTGTAACCATTTTGCATTGTGAAAAATGAAATATTTTTTCTTTAAAAATTGTGTCATTATGGATATCTGCTTCGTCTATCCTATCAATTCTGTTGTTGATGCTTACAAATGTTGTGTTGTGGTTGTAGAGATGGGAAGGGGAAGAAAATGTAAAATAGAACTTCTGATCTGGTATCTTATTATTGATAGGATGCTAATAACTGCTATACATATTTTAGGGCATGGGGGAACCACTTCATAACATCGATAATGTCATTACAGCTGCAAATATAATGGTGGATGAACAAGGGCTTCAGTTCAGCCCTCGCAAGGTCACTGTTTCAACTAGTGGGCTTGTTCCACAGCTCAAACGTTTCCTCCATGAATCCAACTGTTCATTAGCTGTTAGTTTGAATGCAACTACTGATGAGGTGAATTTCTTATTACTATGCTGTTATTGGTTCCTGGATCACCCTTAAAATTATACATAAAAGTGCAAGGACAGGAATAGAGGAATGATCGGTCACATTTGAATCTAATGTCAGTTAAGAAACTGGATCATGCCTATAAATCGAAAGTATAAGCTGGACTTGCTTCTTCAGACACTTCGGGAGGAGCTTCGCTTCAAAAACAACTACAAAGTCCTATTTGAGTATGTGATGCTTGAAGGAATTAACGACAGGTTAGCTTCTTGTTTTTGCAAATAAAACTTACACGACTGTGGATTGTCGTGAAATGGATCATATGCATACTTGTAACTGTGCATCAAGGACTCTGTATATTGGCAATGCCTCTTGTCATATAGGCACATAATTTTATGTATGAATTGCATTAATGATCATAGGAGTTTGAGTTGGAATGTTGTAATGAATTTTAGATTGCACGATGTTCTGTACTATATTGGTAGCTATATCATATGTAGAGAAATGTTAAAATGGTATTTTTCATACGTTCTCAGTTTCCTTTGCGTTTTGGTCCTGATTCAGGGTAACATTTGCCCTTTCATCCTTCTCCATTCACTGCCCTCATCATACCATTCATATGTAGTGTTATTAATATAACTACCGCATTGCTTGCATTCATTAATTTTCATTGAAGCCCTTTAAATTCCTCTATTGTGATTGTTTCATACGCTCCATGTCCTTGTTCCTTTTTTCTTTGTAGCTGTTTATTTTCATTATAAATCATGAAGATAAACTACTATGGTTGAGGTCTTGGTTCACATTTAACTTTTCTGGTTTCCCCACTGTATACCTCTATTATATGTTAAAAGTAATTTTTTTTTTTGCCTCTGTTACATATTTAACGCAGTGATGGAGATGCAGATAGGCTTATCGAGCTTGTGAAGGGCATTCCTTGCAAGATTAATCTAATCTCATTCAATCCTCACAGTGGATCATTCTTCAGACCAACCAAAGAGGAAAGGATGATTGAATTCCGTAATACATTGGCTAGAGCAGGATTGACAGTCTTGTTAAGACCTAGTAGAGGTGATGATCAAATGGCTGCCTGCGGTCAATTGGGTAAGCCTGGCACCATTCAAGCTCCATTGCTTCGTGTACCAGACCAATTTCAAATGGCAATTGGAACCTCAGCTTGATTCCTTTTGGAACTTCTGTTGCGAATTGGTCTTACAGATACTGTTAGCAAAGTCCAAGAGCTAAACAAGGGGGTGTCTGTCTACATATTGCACATCCCCGTTTACAGTTAATTGATTTTATTTTACAAATGTGAAGGGTCCAAATTCCTTACTCACTAAAAATAGGACATAATAATAATAAAAAGAGACAAATACAACAATGTACAAAAAAAATTATAGGTAGTATTTAATGGTATATATTTTCCTTAAATTACTACTAACAGGCAATAAAGGCTTTAAATACATTACAAATATTTTTATATTATTATTTGATTATAAATAATGTCATAAAAAATTATAGTTTTATTAATATTAAGATGATTTGTAATAATTTGGTTATATTATTAATATCTTTCGAATATAGGTCTCATCAGTATATAGAACTTCTAACGACTACACGGTATAACAATAAGATGATTGTTCCTTTGTAACATAAAACGTTATTGCCATTGTGATTCTAATTAGTTCATGTTGTATAATTTTTACACTAATAATTTATAGAAAAGAAACTCTAATTTAAATCCGTTAGTATTTTCATTTTTTTACTTTTGTTAGTTATGGCTTTAAAGAAAATAGTTCAACATAAAAAAAATATTCAGCATGACATTATATATATAACAATATATAACGAAACTTTCTCATTATCCTAAATTATATTTTAAAACTAAAAATAAATAAGTAAATATAAATTATTTATTTATAACTATATAATGAGATTTTTTTAAAACCTATATCTTTCTCACTTGTAAATAATTACAAAATTAAAGAAGTAATAAGCGCTAATGTCCAAAAATATTAATATTATTAATGCACATTTTTTAAAGTTAACCTAAGTCCGTTAACAAAGGATATGTGTATATTATAAGTTAACCTAAGTCCGTTAACAAAGGATACGTGTATATTATAAGTTAACCTAAGTCCGTTAACAAAGGATACGTGTATATTATGTTCAATCTGTAATGTTTCTTTACAAATTAAACTTTGCAAAAGAGAAAAAGTAAAAGATTAAAAAATGAAAGATCAATCTACAAATTTAAGAATCATAAAAATTTTCTTGTTATATTTTTCTAAAAAATTAGATACCTAATTTGAATAATTAATCGGTTTAATTATTTAATTTAATCGTACTAATATCATTGGGTATACAAATCAAATCAAACTATTAGCCATTCTAATATATATTAATTCAAATTAATTTGATATCTAAAGTAAAAGAAATGTAATTATAATAACAAAGTGCAAATCCAAAAGTAGAACTTGAAAACCCAATTTGACTTCTATGATTTTAATTTTGTGAGTTGAATCTCAAGACTTAATTCTCTACACGGATGAAAAATGAAAAAAAAAATACAAAAAAAAGAGAGAAAAGAAATGAAGAGACAACAATTAAAAAATGGAGAGAAAAAGAGAGGAAGATACATTTTCTAAAACTTAAAAATTAAATATATGATTTCTATCCACATTATTAGAGCTCATCTAATTTATATATAAACTCTCTAATTTGTTATAAACATACGTTGACTCTAATTAGGTATGAGATCCTCACATACAGAAAAAGATTGCAATCTGTTTGATAAGGATTGAGGGACATTGTTTCTTCGATCCGAACCAAGGAATTCCTTAAATAGGATTCAAAATGGATCTTATTCTATCATTGATGAGATATTTCTCTATGAAAAATATGAATCGGAGTTTGAAGAAGAA
Source organism: Phaseolus vulgaris (assembly GCF_000499845.2). NCBI lineage: Eukaryota > Viridiplantae > Streptophyta > Magnoliopsida > Fabales > Fabaceae > Phaseolus > Phaseolus vulgaris. Next base: position 6,678,576 of record NC_023757.2, read on the forward strand.
TAAAGTCTAATTACAAAAATTTAAATTAATATGAAAGAAATAAATTCCATGAGTTATTATATAAAAATTCAATAAATCATAGAAAATAGTATAAGCTCAAATCCAACCAACTATATGTCTATTTTAAAACTCTAGAAATGTAAAATCCAATGCAATTAGAAGTAGGAAAAATAATATCCAAAAAAATGTTATAGTAAAAATAGTAAGCAAAGGTCAAATTAATTAAAAATAAAAATAATTATGTATAGAAAGTTCAATTTATAATCACTAAAAGAATAATTTAAAAACTGAAAATCAAGCACATTGAAAGTGTTTTTAATTTGCTTGTGGAAGTATTTTCCGTGGGAGTATGAAGGAGTTTATTGGAGCTTTATCTGCGTTTCTTGACGTTCAGACTGCTTTGGTTGCTGAATTTTATGGAGTTATATATGCTTTGGAGGAAACTCAAAGGTTGGATCTTACTAATATCTAGCTGGAATGTCACTTTGTCTTGGTTTGTGTTACGTTTACTGTTAGGACAAATGTTCCTTGGATGCTTCGTAATCGATGGAATACTTGTCTTAATTACTGTGAAAAAATCAGGTTTAGGGTTACTCATATTTTTCGTGAAGAAAATGCGTATGCTGATAAGTTGGCTAATGTAGGATTTATTCATAGAGAATCTTTTCATTAGTATAATAGACTTTCATCTAGTCTGTTCTTAGAATTCTTTATTAATAGTTATAATCTACCTATGTATCATTTTTGTTAACATATGGATTTTGGTCTAGTCTCCCCATATTTTTGTATTTTTTTTTTAATAATATTTTTTTCATGTAATGATAAATGATTGTTGTTACTTGAAGTGTCAGTCTAGCTGAAATGTCAAGTAGTATAATGATGCTTAACATGAAAGCTTTTTATAAAAACATAAAAAAAAGTGTTTTTAATTACAATAAAACTATAATGATGTATTTTATTTTTGACCAATTTGTATGAAATTGTTTATATTTTAACTAAAATATTCTGATAATCTTACAATATTAAAATGTTTAAATATGTCATTGAAATTAAGCTTCATATCCAGTTTATTACGAAAAATTACATCCAAAATATCTAAATCTATGAACAATTTCGGATTATAAAATGACTTTTGACACACGTAATCTAGAATGTTTACAAAATACGAAAAATGAAACGACAAAAGATACAATGACAAACCAATGCACGGGAACAGAAAAAATATAACTCAAAAACTATTTTTTTTACCACAAAACCACAAATGAATTTCCAAATCCTCTTCCAAAATGCGTAAAGAATCACCAAAAAAAATCTTCAACTAGCTCAAATGAGTGTTGGGGGTACTGAGAAAAATAGAAAGAATTAAAAAGGTGAAAAACTGTCTAGAATTTTAGGGTTTATTTTTTTTATTGAAGGAAAAAATTGTATTTTCACATTTATTACACTATAATATATGAAGGTGCATGAAGAAACAACTTATTGTCTATAGTATCTAAATTCATTGGATTATATGAAAACGGTATAATATGGATTTGAGAAATTCTCTCTACACTTTTATAATCTTTTCCTGGACTTCTATATAATTTTTTTTTAGTTCCAACAGTATCCTTCTTCTAAGTATGATGATGAAGAATATAGTGTGTTTTTCTTCATTTTCAAATGGTGATAGTTATTTGTGATGGTTAGTGGTTGAGATAAATTTTGTAATGTTTGGCTAACTCACTAGATTTTTTTCATTTTGTTACAAAACTTAGAAAAAACCAGCGATGTGCAAAATTAAAAAATAATAAAATATTCCTATTAGAGATTGTCTAATACAACAAATTTTCTCATCAACCCTCTTACACACACGCTCAAATGATGAAACTTCTCTCTCAAATGTTGCAATTGAAGTGTTACGGTTAAAAGAGAATATAGGATGCCGGAATGTAAAGTTATTTAAAAATGTAAAGTTTTATCTTTATTTATAATTATTCAAATTTTTTTTTAAAAAATTAAAACTGCCTTTTTATAATTAATATGGAGATAGTCATAATTAATATGGAGGTGCATAAAGGGAGAATTTGCCTTTGGATTCTAAGGAAAAAAAGGTAACATTTCTCATATTTTTGTTTCATCCCGAATTTTACACCGTTTATAGATTATCTAATAAGCTGAGCTACACTTGTTTAAGTGAGGTTATATTAATCTTGTCGAATAGTTAAAGGGAAAAAAACTACAATCTTCATCAATTAGACCTTTAACTAAGTGAAAATCATGGCAGATAGAAGAGTTAAAATGTGGCGTTTGATGGTAGGTTAGTATTACATGCAATGCCCAAATCCTGAATCCTAATAGTTTTTAAACTTATTATTTCTTCTACATTATTTAGAACAAGACATTCCAAGAATATTTTAAAACATGTAATCTGAAATTGCATTTTCAAAAAGGATAAAATAAAAATTAAAAAAAGGTGCAGAAAGAAAACATGGTGCCAGGACAAAAGTTGTTAAAAACACAAATTATTTGAAGTATAAATAAGGGGTAGATACGAAGGGTATTAACTCTACTATACATTTGGAAAGAGCAGCTAACCCAAAAGAAATGGTTAGAAAGTAGAAACTTTGATTGTTATTTGTTCATTCCAAACGGTCAGCTACCCTTTCTCGTATTAACGACTGCTGGATTAGTAAGCAGGTGGTAGGAAATTATCCAAAAATTATCAGCTTAATAGCTGATGTCTGTACAAGGAAAAAATTCCAGTGGCACCAACTATATGAAAATATAAACAGATTTTTGGTTCAAGGAAATGAGAATTGCAATTCATGATTGCATGTTACGCCATAGAATCCTTGGCGGACTCAACAGAATGAGTTGCAGGGCAGGCAGAAGATGAAGGAGAAGATTCTAACTCACAATTATCCCTCATTGAATTCTGTAATTTTTCTACAAGCAATTTACGGATTTTCATTCTCAAATTGGATGCCTGTTCTGGTTTGAACCATCGCTTTCCAAACTGTAAGTTGACAAGTATAAGTCAACAGGAAAACCAATTTTTTGACATAAAGTTATCTTAATAAAGAAGCAATAGCTATTACCATTGCCAAATCTTCCTTTTTCAGTCTCTCAGGTGCTTCTTCCATGAAACGCTCAATGAAGTACAATACAAAAAGACCACAGTCATACTCATTCTTCTGTTGGGGAACCTGGTGCAATGTGTAAATGCAACAGATGAAAATTTTTAGGAAAAAAAATCACTATAATTGTTGAAACAGTTGCAAAATAGTTTTGCTGCTTTCTCTTTTATCATCAATTTTATGAATCTAACTTCAATAAGATGGACCTGGAGCATCCAATCAAAGTTTTGAAATAAATTTCAATGTCTTTTTACGTGAAGACTAGACGTGTTTTTCTTTTTTTCTATAATCTTATAAGAAACAGTTTTCTTGAGAGGTGTTTAAGAAGAACCTCATTCCTTCGAATGTAATCACTAAGAAAAAGTCTCATGAACTCCGCACCTAATCTATTAGAGGTCAAACATTCATTTCATTAAGAAAAAAATAGTGAAAGATAAGTTTATCTTCAAACTATCATAAAGAGTATCACTACGATAGCACCTTGTTCTAGATTTACAGCTTGCAAATTTACCGTAATGATATGACATTCAATTCTACGAGGAAGGCACTTCCATATTCTGTCCGCAATTGAAACATCTGAAGACACATCCTCCCGATCCATATAGTTCTTTTCTTCAATCAAATAGCTACAATACATAATTTCACAGCATTAAGTTTTGATGTTTGAATTCAGATAAATGCCTATGGCATATACAAAATTGATTTTCACCGTTCAAACCATCAATTTTACTACCAGGTTTGAGTGAAAACTATCATCCACTTTAAAGGTGCTGGCTAAGTGACTAGGTCAGTCACTTTCTCAGAACAGTTCCTAAACAACAATGTTATAAAGCCACATAACTAAAGAAGATATTGGCAAGAATGCAAGTGACCACATTTGGTTGCAGCTGGGAATGCATATAAAATATACAAGTAGAAAAGTCATAAAAAGAATTCCAGTTAAAATCTGAAGTTTGAAGATATTTAGATGCATAAAAGTTGCAATGAGCAAAAAAACGATTGCTAACTAAAAGTAAGTTTACAAATACATAAAAGTTGAAATAGAATTTAGATTGTAGCAAAAACATTTCCATTAGCAAATAATACATTGATATCTATTTCCATATTTCCCATGAGAATGGTTTTTTAAAATAAGACATATCATCTTTGTAGCTTACAAAAACTTGATCAGATAATCATATTTGTTGACTACAGAAGACCTCATCACAATTTAATAAAAAAAACAGATAGAAATATTGCCAACTTCACAACCACCTTAAAAGTTATAGCAGAGTAGAAGTGGCAAAATGTGTTTTTGAGCAAATTATCATTTGTATCGATGAAATGGAAATGTCACATATGAGATATAATCATACATACACTTGTTTAACCTCACCTTTTAATATTATCAAAAACTGATTTACTAGAGTGAAGACCCAAAGAATCCAAATGAAGTAAGATTGGCCCCGATTCATCTTCTTTATCTGGGATACAAATAATGACCAAGCTCCAGTGAAGGCTGGACATATGAAACATCATGAGTACTAAACCAGAACTGAGTAAAGGGAGAAGGTAAGATAAAGATATGACAATATGCTCCAGTGAAATACAAAATTTTGGCAGGAAGGGCATAATAGGCATAGACAAATGAGTATAACAGTAGCCAATGTGACTCAATCATATAAAAATAATGTTAAGGTGGAAGAAGAGATGCCAAGAAATGTTATACCAAAGAAAACCAACAAAGCATGAAAATACATGGAGCATCCAAAAAAGTAAACCAACAAACAAGAAAAGAAAATGAAAATCCAAAAGATAAAGTAGAAACAAATATTTTGTCTATCATTCTTCTGAAGAACAATTGTACACACGAACTTCAATTATATATACTTATGCTAATAACTACTTGCCTTGAATGGACCTAATTTTAGAAAATAAACTGTCCTAAAATAATACAGTTCATAATTATATTTAATACTCTCCCTCAAGCTAGTGAATGAACATCAATCATTTCCAGCTTTGCTAGCAAGATCCCAAAAAACCACTTCATGGGTAGTCCATTCTGTCAAATGATATCCCAATGGATCATATCCAATGGTTATTTATACTCTAATCCACTCTCTGCTTGATAAAGTGTTCGTCTCTCTCAGTGTGTTTTGTCCTATCATGTTAAATTCGGTTAAGTACAAATGCTAATGATCAATTTGATGTTGCAGAACAGTTCTATAGGTGCTCCATATTTTACATTAAGGTTATCTAAACTGATAGCCTAGAACTCAAGCTTCTTGTGCTGAGGCTCAGAATTCAGCCTTTGGACTTGATCAAGCAACTACATTATGTTTCTTACTACTCCATGTTACCCAGGTTTGCACTCCGAAAAATACAATAAGAAAACATGTCCTCCTTTCAATAATTGAACCTTGCATGATTTTCTTATTTCCATTGGAATCTGATCCAACCAAACACAACTAGTAAAAATTCAAAGATACAAAGTACCTCAAAAACTATCCACAGATTGAAGCCATCTTTTCAGTTTGCACACTAACTCGTAAAAAAAATATGCTTCTGGTTAAAAAAGTTGAGACACATTACCCAAGGACAATAATTTTGGTAGCTATTTTAATATTTTATTACCTTGCCCCCCCTACCAAATTTAGATTGACTTTTGCATTTCCTTTCCCTATCTCGGCAAACTACAATTTACACTTTCCAACTTCTGTTACATCAATTTTTATATACCATTATATCAAATCAGCAACAATATCATATTGTTCTCTTCGACTCCCTCATATTTCCATCTTGGCATTACTTTTCAGTCATTGGTGGTTTTAAAGAAAAAAAACTCCCTACCTGCTCCGCATTTGTCAACAATGATGAGTGAATTATTTGAGAAAGTTACATGATATATTAAACTCAAAACAGCATACAGTTTGCATCTTATTCTTCCATATCACCAAAATTTCCTCCCAAAAGCACTCAGTATCCTCAGGAGCAAAGATATCAGACTCGAGAGTCTACTTAGACTCGTGCGAGGTCGGTAAACCCCACTCGTAGACTCAGAAAGAGTCTACTTCTTACAAAAAATTTAATTAAAAAAATTCATGATACCAATTCCATAATATTAAAATAAAAAAATCTGCAACCAGCTTAAAAATCTCCAACCCCAACCTAAAATTAACCCTAAACCCAATCAGCTAAAAAGCCCCAACCCAATTTTAAAAGCCCCACATAATTAAAAAAAGCCCACCCCTAAACCCAATCTGCTAAAAATCCCCAACCCTAAACCCAATCTACCAAAAATCCCCAATCTGCTAAAAATCTCCAATCCTAAAAATAATTCCCCACGAAACCCACATAGCAGCAGTAGACCAAGGCTCAACAAGGTGCGGCGAGGCGCGACGACGGCGATAACGTTGTGATTTGAGGCGCAATCTAAGGACGACGACGACACGATTGGAGGAGCAGCAACAGTGATAAAGACGACAGTGAGAACGCGAACGAGGTAGGAAAGAAACCTTAAATCCTATCATAAATGAAACACACCCCTCTAAATCGTTTTGGGCTTTTTTTTTCAAAACTCATTGACTCGACCTCAAACTCATGAGTTTGCACCGAGTTCACCGAGTCAGTCCAAGTCTGCACCGAGTCTGCCAAAAAGCTTGTTTACTCACGAGTTGACTCGCCAGGCAGAACTAGACTCGTTTAGTCAAAAGGGTTCAAGGGTGAACCCGCGAGTTTGATAACCTTGCTCAGGAGCACCTTCTGTCTGCAATTGGTTCTGAATGACGCATTTGTCTATACCTCCAAGAATAGCTTCCCTTGAAATATTGAAGAATTTGTTTACTGCCTCTAAATATGAGGATCATACATAAATTGACTACCCACAATAATGGCATAAGCATGAGTCTGTAAATTCCCACAAACACTGAAAATAATGACCAAGACAATGATGTGTAAATTACACACTTCAGAGAAGGACCCTGAGAATGCAAAGCATGGAGGCATTTCTGGCTCATAGGCTATGGGAATTGACCAGTTTGGTGGTGGCAATTGTCAGGGGTGCTCAAAGTCAAATAAAGGTCAATTCCAATTGTGGGTATCCACTGCAAACAAGGAGATGCAGAGTCTATACTACTATTGAAAGGAACACAGTGCTGCAGTCTAGGGTACAAAAGTGGAAGTAGAGCCTCCAAGATCAAGAGCTCTAAAGATTTACATTTCACCTACTTCACATTATAGCAATAAAAAAATTATTGCTAAGCTTTGTGGAGGGTAGTTATAATTAAATTAGGAATCCCACAATCCTTGCCAACATTATTTGTGAGCTGATTTGAACTAAAACTATTTCAAGATTGAAGTTAGGTGACACCGGATGATATTATGTTGTGTTATTAAGCAGCCCTTCACATACCTTTCAATTCAGTGTTTCATGAAAGAATAGAATATATTGAAATTGGCTGTCATTTTTGTTCTAGAGAAAGTTCTATTGAAGGAAGTGAACACTGAATCTATTGATTCCAATGATCAACTATCAAACTATTTCTTAGCATCTCAAAATTCAATATATTTGTTTCAAGGTTGGAGCATTTGGTTTATATACCCAACTTCTAGGGGGAGTGTTGGAAATACAAGCGTGAATTAGTTCAGATTCATGTATTATGTAATTTGTGCACTTGGAATAAAGAATTCACAAGCATAGGAAGTAGCACTCTTGGTACTTACTACTTATGACCATAAAGTGTAATTATTACAAAGTGCGTATAAATATCAATGTAACAAGTACCTTTTTACTCAAAGCAATTTATAAAATCATCTCAACCTTTTTCTTTCAAGGAACACTATAAATTATAAATGAATACTTTTCAGATATTATAAGTTGTAACCCAGTCCAAAGATTTGCATCATCAGTCCCAAATGTTTAGGGGACAACGAAAATGCCACAAGTACACAAAAATAAATGGATTGACACTTTAATTATAGCAATTACATAGCAGTAAGAATATAAATACACAAAGTATCGGATGTTTCACTTATGGATTTCCACCAGTAGCATGCCCACTACTTATAATCTATGTAGCACAGATACGGACACTGACACGGAGACATGTATAATCTCTAAAATGTAGGACACGGGGACATGGATCTATATATTATATAATTTTGAATTATATAAATTGAAAATAAATATTTATGTGCAAAAGTATGTTTCAGATTCTTTTGGGAGCAGGAAGATATTTTTCATGACTGGTTCAAAAGAATTTGTTCCTTATTTTTATAATCATAATAAAAATTTATACAATAAATTTGAGTTTTTAGAAAATATTTGTATTTATACCTTTTAAAATTGTGTTAGAACCGTGCTAAAATTTTAAAAAATCCAACAAATATTTTTTGAATTGAACACTTCACCGATAAGTGTCCTGCGAGTGTCCAACACGGATACGCCCATTTAAAAGAAGTGTCCGAGCCTCATAGCTTATAATAAAATATATTCACTATTTAATTTGATGGAACCCAATTTTTTTTATCAAATTTAGGTAAAAGTCAATATAAAATAAGACCTTTATGTCATGTGAACAGTAATTTCTTCAGATAATATAACATAATTCCAAGGAAAACACGGAAAGAACTTCTAAATATTCACAGATTATCATTTACAAACAAAAGTTCAATGATAATGAAGAAAACTTACTCCTCGTGTATTGGAATCAAAACATACGCCTTCTGAAAAATATTTACACCCTTCCACCATCTTCTGAACTTTGCAAAGATCACATCTCTATCACTTTGCTAGATATTTACAATAAATAATAAATTAGAACATGCATAGAAAAAAGTACAAATTGAAAGGAATTTAAGGAACACAAAGATAGAAATTAATTAGAAACAAAACAACTTTACAACAAATAGAGAATCAAACTAACAGATTCTCATTATTTTCTGACCCAAAAGACTCTACACACTCTTGTCTATTCAGACAATCAATATTTTACATTTAAATTAGTTAAGTTGCAGGCCTATGGATTATTTAAGGACTTTGTTTTTAAAGTAAGTCTTTAATTTAGAAGTTTGTTATACAAACTGGATCAGAAAAACTTATGGAAGATAAGTTTTCAGAGATAAAAGAGACAACAAAGTATATTTCCTTAAACGAAAGAATTACAGAAATTTACAAACATGTATATTTTCTTTGAGGGTCCAATATCCTGCCATGTATATCTTTGTTCTTACCTTTTTCTCCAAACCCCAAACATATATATATATATATATACAAACCTCTCTTATTCATCAACTACTCTACTGACATGGTAATTGACTCTCAACTACTTGTAATTACATCAAATAGCTCTATTTCCCTTGCCCTTATTTCTTCTCTTGTAAACCTTTGTAATAGGAGGTTGTGTCCTATCAATACCCGTCCCATCAAGATGCACCTTGTCCTCAAGGTGGCATAGTGAAGAATGTTTAGTAATAACAGAACCTTCCTCCTGACTGCTTTCAAATTCTACTAACTACTAACTCTCTTACTAACCAACATCATTGATTCTGCAATCCAATCCAACACATCCTCTAGAAACAAATTCAACTCATGACCCTTTGTTAGTACTTCAGGTAGGGGTTGAGACTTTTGTGTATGGTATATAACTTTTTTTCAAAATGGCCACATGGAACATTGAATGAATTTTAGAATAAGGTGGAAGCTCCAGCTGATATGCTACTACTACTACCTTGGCGAAAATTTTGTAGAGACCATAATGGCGCAGACTTAACTTGTCATTCAACTTTTTAGCCAAATATTTCATCTTATTCAGTTGTATTTTGAGATACACCCAATCCCCCACTTCTAACTGAACATCTCTACGATGATGGTCAACATATCTTTCCATTTCATCTTGGGCCTTCAAGAGATTCTCTCATAACTCCTTTAACAAAGTGTCTCTTTGGTGAGTAAGCTGATTAATTCCTTCAAGTCGAGAATGAATATTGGTCCCTCGTAGCAAGGGAGAAGGGTCTTGGCCATAAAGTGCACTAAAAAGAGATATTTGCATTATAATTTGTGTTGAACCAAAACTCTGCCGAAGGCAAGTGTGAAGGCACTGCCTTGGTTTCATACCTGTCAGACATTGTAAGTAAATTTCTTAAGCACCCATTAACAACCTCGGTTTTTCCATCCGTTTATGGATGATATGTCATGCTCATGCGAAGTTAAGTTCCTATTAGCCTAAACATTTCCTTCCAAAAACTACTCATTAAGAGTTGGTCTCAATCTGACACAAGGGTAGTAGGAAATCCTTACAAACAATTTTGCTATTGTCATTGCTGAAAAAGGGTGTCACAACACAAAGAAATGAGCATATTGAGTTAGCCGATTCACAACCACTAGAATAAAATATTTTCCTTCAGCCTTAGGAAGGTCACCTATAAAAAGTCCATTAATATGTTTGCTTGACTTTTATGTGGAATAGGGAGACATTGTAATAGCCCTGCTAGAGATAGCGTACTCGACTTTTTTCATTGACAGATATCACAAGAAGCTATGTACTCTTTAATATCAATCCACATACCCACCCAATAAACAAATCTTGCTATCCATTTATATGTTCAAAAAAACCCTGAGTGGCCCCCAACATGAGTCATGAAATTCTTTTAAAAGAGTTGGGATTCTCACATATGTTTGTAATTAGATCCTTGAACTTAAAAATAATTTTCAATTAGGTCCCTACCCCGTTTCCTTTAGGATTCTATTATGTAAGAGAAACTAAATAAAAAGATTTCAACAATTAGGGGACCAATAAGTAATTAAACTACTAACTTGGTCCACATTTTCAATTAGATCCATCTACTTAACAAAAGTATGGGACCCAAATGGAAATATGGCAAAGAACACAATGACAAATTATTTAAAAGTTCAAGGACCTAATTATCAACATCCAAAGTACAACTAGTAGGGATTAATATAAAAATCCTTAAAAAAGTCAAGGGCACAGAGATAATTTTTCCTTTTAGGAATAAAGTGTTATAGAAAACAATTTCAATTTCAATTTCATAGCTCCATCTATTTTCTATTTATAGAAAGGATTGTTGCAATTGTGTGCCATGTACACACGGGTATTCTTATATATAATAAAAAGATACAATAATAGGGAAAATAATTAATTAATTAATAACTATAATGAGGATTAACTCCTAAGATATTTTCCTATTTAATGTAATCAAACCATATCTTTAAAGTTCCACCTCATGATGGAGCATATATGTCATATGAGCGAACCTTGAATTAACATGGATTTCTACATTGCTCACTGAATTGCAAGTCTCCTTTACTACTCCTGTTCTTCTTTGTGACAGTCAAAGTGCTGTGTCTATTGCTCACAATCCAGTATTTCATAATCGCACTAAACACATGCAGATTGATGTTTTCTTTGTGCGGGAGAATTATTACAAAGCAACTCTACATATACCATATTCGCACTCTTGATCAATGGGCAAATGTGCTGACCAAGCCTCTATCTTCGGATCGTTTTACTTTTCATAGAGTCAAACTCAATGTGAAGAGTTTTTCTTATGAAAATCTTCCCCTTGAGTTTGAGGGGTGTTAGTCTATATAAATATTAGTTAGTTTTTACAACTGTCAGCTATTATTAACAATAGCTGGTGCATATAGCTTTTGCTGTAAGCGGTGCCAATAAATAAGTCTGTACTCCTCTTATTTCATTAGTGCAGAAATAATAAAATTTCAGTCTGTTCCTCTTGTTCATTTTCTCTAAAAAATACCAATATCTGATTAACCGATACTTAAACAAGTCATGTGGCAAACATTTTGCCATATTTTGAATGGAACAATCAATGATACATTATATTATAATGATTAGGAGTCTACTTCCTGAGGAAAAATAATCTGTTCATGCAAGTGAAAACAGAAATGAATCAGAAGATAATTAATCACCTTGTACGAAACAGCTTCTTTAAGCTTCTTGTAGAAATATGTATTGAAAAAATGGTAGTCGGTTGTCAACAATACTTGCCGCTGCAAATATCTATATCCAAATGAAAATGCCAAAAGTAGAGAAGTCAGAAACTAAAATGGAAAATATGTCCCAAGGACTATTACTGTGCTGTAGTATATAATTCATGTGTTCACCATAACTAATCCTAAATAGAGAAAAAAAGAAGTGATGTAAACATGTGTTCACCATAAGTTTTGTCCTTCAAGGATCAATTTTAAAATGAATGACTCATCAATTGAACTTCCACATAAATAAAATAATATAAATAATCTAAACATAATGTCACAATCACAAGAATTACCTTCATAAATTAGCTTAGCACAAATTCTTTATAAAAACTATCACCATGAGTCAAATAAATGTAGAGTAAAAACAACAAAATAACATTAAATCCATAATATTTCATAAAACAAAATAACATTTTTGCAAACCAAGCATGAACTTTAAATTCTTGGCTTGCCTTGATTCTTTGACGCCTCTCTTAACAACAAATACATTAATCCAATTTGGTTAGTCAAAAGTCGTTACAGCATTATCAAATTCCCGGTTATTATTATTACAAATAGTCAATCATGAATTGTCCTTCAACCCCAATTTTTAACCGCATACAGGGGTCAAGGAAATAGTATATCAGATAATTATTAGAGAAAGAGAATATATGATCTTAATGATAACATTTAAACAGTGTAATATCCTACAATATATTTTATATAAAAACAATGTATATATATATATATATATATATATTTTATATATTTACACACTATTTGAAAGTTAAGAGCATTCAAACCTTAAAATTTGTGAAATGTGTAAGCTGATATTTTCACCAGTCAAATGTGCCTTAAAATGTCATCACATTGGTCCTTGAAGGACAAAACTTGCGGCATTAATCGTCAAAGGACCAATTTAATCGATAAATGAGCAGTGGGAAGTTGCTTATCTCATTAGAGGTTCACAGTGGGTGTTTGTCAAAATTAAAACATAAAGAGACTAAATAAAAGCAGAAATTACAAAATAAACATAGACAATCCGCTATAATTTATTTTGGAACCAAAAATGTTCAATCCTTCAATGCCCTATCAATCAAGCATGCATTGATTTATGTTTTTTCCATCAATATTCCTTACAAATTAAATACAATGAGTGAAGGGTAATAAAAGAAAGAAGATAACATAATTATGCATTTATCTCTTCATCATAAAATGAAATTCTTTTAAAAGGACCAAGAAACTAAAGAAGGCTAGACTTACTGAATGTAAAAGTTCATTATTGTTGATGTTAAATAGCCTTCAGGGGCAAGGCAATCTGTGTCTTTGTAACAAATTTCTACACACTCTGGATCATCTCTGAGTCATCACAGGGAAATTCAACAGGTCATGCAAAGTAAATAAGAAAAAAATTATAGTTGAATGACCATGTTACTGTATTATTCTTTAGAAGTACCTTGATGGAAAATAGATCTTAGCTTCTTTCAGGCTGAAAAGAAATGGACACAAATAATACAAAGGATTTTCTGGGAATATCGCAGAAGATGAAATAAATAAATAAATAAAAATGCAAGCAAACGATATTCACTTACTATTCAGCATATTGGTTTTCGGTTTTCTCCACAATATGAGCCTCATCATCGTCGTCGTCAATATCAAGAACAATGGGCTGACCCTGTTTAAAACATGTAATCACTTGTGAATACTGGTAAAGCTAAAGACGTGTCAAATCATAAATAAACTACTGATTTTAAATTGAGATTTGGGACTTGTATAACCAACAACTACAACAGCCAAGTGTCCTGAGCTAACTATAATTTAAATGGATAAATAAGAAAAAATAGACACACCTTTCTGGACCTTGAGCCATCTAATTGAATTGCCTGAGAAGCAACCTTCCTACCATGTCAGTAAAGAGTAAATAAGGATCCAACATTATGAATTTATTCATTCAGAAAACCTAGCTAGAGCCAAAACTAACAAGCTATATCGGCCACCATCTTCAGCATAAATATAAAGGGTGAAGAAGAGGAACTCATGAATAATTTTCTGTGATAAATGATGATGATGTAATGACCTTTGAATACAAACTTTGTTCAACAGGAGTGGAACATAATTGCAATACACAGCACAGTTAACCCTCATATTTAATCGTAAAAATCATAGTGTACTAATTTAAGCATGAAAGATCATAAGTTACACTAATCCGCTCCTGTGACATCAAAATAGCTCAGACAGATATTAATAAACCATCCTCTAGCTATCCAATGTGACACTTGAACACTATGGAATACTTGGAATAGCATGCCCCTAAGAATTTATAATAAAGGATTTCAATTCAAATCCCTGATCAAAGTACCATGGAAAATTCATTGGAATCACGTGGAAGAGTGAAAAATACCCTTTGTGCTTATGGATGAAATGGACTAGCCTTTATTGTGCATCCTCAAATATCCAAAGATACCACACCAAATTTAAAAGCATACACAACCTCATGAACCAATGGATACCCTGAGGCATATATCTAATTGGCATACTGACAAAAATGCACTACATCAGCTTTATGAACCACAAAAAAATACATTTCAAGTAAACTGACGATGGCAAAACAACTAAATAAAGTAATTAAATACATCAACACCAAAATCACACAATAATGTTACCATTCTGAAAAGCATTGGAATGAAAACCACAAGACATTTTCACTTACTCTTTTGGGTAGCATCTTGACAGATTTCTCCCAATATTCCGCAGAGAAAAAGTGGATGTTGCTCTACAAGTTTTACCATCACTGAAAGTATCATGTTTAGAAAGTTTACTAGGACACCGAAACGGCAATTGTCTTGATGATGAACGATGTCGCTTTCTTCTTCTAGGGGCTCCATTGTCTGGTATTTTCTGGTTGTCACAATGTTTGAAATGTGACTCTTTTTCAAATGCACCAGAAGCAGCATTTTCATGTATTTTCTGGTTCTCTTTTTTAAATGCACTGCCAGTTGTACAACTAGTCTGCTTAACAAATTAAAGTCAGGTAATGTAATATCAGGTAAGTTAGAAGTTGGAAATTGAGTAATATACAAATGATGCAAAGACCTTACACTATCTTCCATTTTTTTAACAAAGTAAGATGTAAAAGTGGATAGTGGCTGAGCATGAGATGACAGAGTCCCTTCTCTCAAATCATTAGACACACCTACAAAAACAATCATTTCTTAGAATACAAAAGCCATGTATTTTAATTGTTGAAAATCACTAATTCTATATTTATGGTAACAATAGTGGTTTATAGCCATATAATCATTTGATTTAGAGGAAACAAAATATACTCTATTTATGTATATAGCTAATGTAATAAGTTTACCCGTATGTGGTATTCTGTTAGGATACACAAAGAAGAGGAACTAGTTAGAATTAGAATGTCATGAATTAGTTACTGGAGGTGCTAGTTAGATATAAATAAGAAAGAAGGAGACGGGGAGGAGTGTGTGTAATTTTTTTTGTAGATTGAGCTTTAGCTCTTTGTGAAGGGGAAGCCTTGAAGGAGAGAGTGTTCTCCTATTTCTTGTTCTTTTCATTCAATAAAAACCTTTCTTCTCTTCTCTTTATAATTCTTGGTTCCTAACATATACCAATGCTTTCTTCAAAATCATAATGCACAACAATATTTACCTCAACAATTTATAGCACCTAAGGGTGTTCTTCATCAAATTTCTTGTGCCCACACACCTCAACAAAACAGGGTGATTAAGGGCAAAAATAGACATCTCTCGAAACCACTCTGACTCTTTCCCTCCATGATTATGCTGCCCCCTATTTTTTACAATAGATTATCCCATCTTTTCTAACCATATTGTTATTATTGAGAAGATGGACAAGTCTAACTATTCCACTTGGGCTTCCAAAACCAGGTTATGGTTATGTGGGTTTGACTACAAATCCCATCTCACTATCACTGTTCAATCCATTCCAACATAAACTCGAGAACAATGAATAAATATGGATGTTCAACTCTATAGTATTATTAAAATCCATTATTTACACCACACTCAAACCTATTTTTCATCCCCATGAGATGTGTTCATAAGTTTGGATTGAGGTCTGTGTCCTTTATACCAATGGCACACAGTGTTTGTATGGTGTGTGCCAGGGGAAATTCACAAAATTGCTCCCTAAAAGGCCCTACCTAGATGTCACAATTACCTAGCTGAATTAGAGCTTTTGCTGCTAGACTGAGTTGTGACTGCTCCAGCCACCCAATACTGTACTTTCTCTACAACTCAAAACCACAACTCTATTTGAGTTCCAAATTTCCCAAAAGCATATCTGCGACGCAATCCCACTATAGCACACAATTAGAAACCATTACAGACATATAATGCCAAAATATTCCGTTTCAATGTTGATATTTGTAATCTCATAAGGACAACAGTTTCTCCTTTTTATAGCTGCACCCAAATGCCACGCTACTGTCATTGCACACCACAAGAGCATTGCATTAAAATACACACATACATCAGTTCCAATAGTCACTTAGTTGGAATTGTCAGAAAATATCATTAGATTCCCTATCAACACCAAGCTTGACTTTCAAGTTTCAACCATACTTTGCCTTCCATTTAACTACCATTGACATGTAAACAAATAAAATCCTACATACTCCATAATTTTGAATCATCACAGGAATCACTGTATAAAGGGGAAAAAAAACTTACCCTTGGTAACAACAGCACTTGAGCTCGTAGTTTGTTCGGACAGCGGCTTATTGTCCTCATCAACTTCCTGTTCTACAAAGGAAAACCAAAAACCAAACAAAACATAAGTAATCAAACTAAAAGCAACAAAAAAAAAAAACAAATAACACAGATTACACAAAAAAAATGGGAAAACCCTAGAAAATAAATGTCTCAATCAAACACAACATGACAAGAACCGATGATGCGGAACCTGACGAAGCCGCGTGGATTCCCGGCGACTAAGTTCCTGTTGGTAGCGGTCGATGGTAGCGCGAAGCTTGGCGCCATTGTCGGGTAAATTCTTGCCGGTAGCTTCGAGTGTTCTCTTCTTGCTCTGAATCGACTCCTTGAGCTTGTGATCGGGAATAGCATTGAGGTCGTCCTGATCAGAAGCCATGGCGGAGGAAGACACTATGACCACCTCCCGCGGCGGCGAGTCATGTTGAAGTTGTCGGTTCCAGTCAATGGAGAGAAGAACCTGTGGTTGTTGTCGCTGCTCCTCCATGCATTTGAGGAGAGAGGAGAGTGAGTGAAACAGTTTGTTACTGTTACCTTGTAAATTGTTTAGGTCGGAAATAGATGATGAAATTGGTCGCAGTGAGTGGCGCGCCACCACTTTGTGGGTTAACTCTTCCTCTCTTCTGCCCCTTGGGTCTGACAAATTATTTATTAAGTTCTTCACACTTTCACGTGCATCTTATATACTATTGTAAATATAAATATAAATATATATATATATATAAAGAAATATACTTTTTAATGACTATTTTTTTACTTTTTAATTAAATCTATTTTATAATAAAAAATATAGTTTTATAGTTTCTTTATTAAAAATATAGACATAACTTATTTATTTAAAAATAATAATATTTTTTTAATTATTTATTTTCTTAAGACTGTACTATTTAATATTATGAAAATATAAACAAAACTAAATGTTCGGAGTAATGAATTGAAATTTTAATGTTGATGACAAACTTTATATGAAAAGTTAGTATGAGATGTAAGAAAAATAGTTTTTCAAATTTTTTAGTATAAAGTGAAAGATTACATGGGATTTCATTCCGATAATATTTTTTGGACAATTCAAGTTCGTATAAAACAAGAATAATTATTAAAATAATATTATAATTATTAAAATTATAAAATTATAAAAAAAAATATTAGGTCTTAGGAAAAAGGGTAAAAAAACTCAGCAGGAGTAATGGTGATTGTGGAACAAGAGTTGTTTATATAGAAAAATTTATAGAAATTAAATAAGAAGGAAAATTGGAATTAACGTTTTCATATATTAGAATGAATATGCATATTTAATTTGTACAATTTTTTATATATTTGTTATTACAACAATATATATTTTAATTTAAATATATAATAATTGTATTTAGTTGCCAATAATTATTAATGTAAATTTATAACCTTCAAATTATGTTCTTCTTATATAGTAAAATCCACATTTTTTCAAATTCTTTTCTTAAATTTTATTTTCATAATATAATAATCTATCCCATATTTATTTATCTTTAAATCTCAAAAGTGGATTAGGTCACAGTTGGTAAGGTGAATTTTTTTTTTCAACATATATGATTTGGTCTTTAGTTTAAAAGAAAAGAAAATAAAAGAACTAATTTATACGATATGATTTTGATAATTTTTTTCCTGTCTTTTATTTTTAATTTTAATTTTTGTATTAATGATTTACTCTTTTTTATCTTTGAAACTAAAAATAAAATAAAATAAAATTTAAATTTGATAAATATATTAAATAATAAATTAATAAAATTTTAAAATTAAATATGTAATGTTTAATATCATTAAAAATTAAAATTATATATTTTTATATTATTGTAATCTAGCATCAATAAATACAAAGAAAAACATAAGATTAATTTAAAAAACATAAAAATATAACAAGAAGTCAAATATGGTCTCTTATGACGATTTAAAACAATGGTTGCGCACGAAGTTCATACTTTCTCATTATAAGAAGAAACTCTTTTTGAAGCTTCAACGACTTCATTAAGAAAATAGGCGTGTGGATGAACACTTCAAGAATCTAGATATTACCTTAACTAAAGCTAATATGCATGAAGAGAATGGTGAATCCAAGATATAGGTCTGTAAGTGAGTTATAGAGATAAATTCAAGATGTGGTACAATTAGATGAGTACTCCTATTTGAAAAAATTGGTTCACCTAGCCATTAAGGTAGGAAAATATATGTTACACATAAAAAAAATAACATGTTAAAATTTTCTAGCCAAATCTCATTCTATCTTTTTTAAGAGGAAAAAACTTTTCACAATAGCATCTCCCTAATAGTTATTTGGACTTTCAGAATTGTAATTTTGGAAGCTTAAATAGTTGTTATGAAAAGGTTATTTTGGAAAAAAATTTCCTCTTTTGGATTTGCTATATTTAGAAAGTAATATTATGTTATAGATTTAGTATTATGTATGTATTACGTATTTTAGAAGTCTCATTAATCTATTTTGGAGAGTGCTTTCTAGAATACATATAAAAGAATTCCAAAATTTCCCATTTAGAGTACAATATTAATATGAAATAAAGCTTCTGGATTCCCGATTTTGAAATGTAACAATCACTTGCAAAATTTTAATTCTAGAATGCAAAAATAACACCTTAAATACATTCTAGATTTTATATTATATAAGTGTTTTCCCTATTCTATATTCTTGAAATACAACCTTCACCATTTTATCCAAAATCACAACAAAACAACCAATTTGTACCTCAAACCACTAACCAAGCGTTCTAAACACCCCCACCACATCTCAACCGAGCTAAACCTTGCCTTTAGCACTTCTAGAAGCCACCAACACAGAACATGCTATCATGGAAGCACCATGTTTGAAATAAAACACTCAAGGGAAATTTTGAGATTTTGAGAGAATGAATGGGTGTAGGAAGCAAAATCATGTAAACCACATGGGTCTCGATGTTGCTCTTTCAAATCAAGCCCAAATATTTTTATGATTTCTCTTTAACACACCATAAAAAAAAGTAACATTTCCTTATTTTTCACACGTACCATTCATTACTTTGGGTGTTTCTTCCTACACTCCAACATTATTCTTTCTACACCCCATCATTTTTCAAAATCTTGGAATTGTCCTTCACATTTTATTTCAAAACTCAAATTCCATGGTAGTGTGTGGGTTAGAGGTGGGATCGTGGAGATTTTTGCAACAAAGGTTGAGCTCGATGGAGGTATGGTGGAGGTGCTAGTGTGTTAAGAAGACTTCATTGGTGGTTTGATGTAAAAACTAATGTATGTTATATTGTTTTGCGGCGTTTATGGTGGCATGGAGGTTTCTGGAAATCGGGTTTTGAAAATGAGTTTTGGAATTGGTATTCCATAATGAGTAAAATGAATTATGGAATTGGAAATCCGTAAGCAAAAAAAATGCATTTCGGAATGGGGTGCTCCGTAATGCAATCTTGTTTCCTAAAATAGGAATTTCGAAAGAGAAAAAAGTCATTCCAAATACTCTTTCCGTAACACATATTTCGAATTCTAGAAAGGTAAATCCGAAAGGTAAAATATCTTTTCCAAAAAAGGTATTCCATAATGGTTTTTTGTTCTCTTCCTAAAAGCCTAATATGAGAAACGGGTTTTTAATATTTTGCTGGAATTTTCTGTCAGGTAACATGCTATTTTGCAGGAGTAGGGAGTAGGTTTTACCCAGGATTATATGCTGAGGCTGATATGTGGGAGGGACTAGATGATGTTGATATTGAGCAATTAATATGTTGTAAAACATTAGACATTAAAAGCAAACTAGTGATGCATTTACCACACATGAGGTAAATGTGAAGGTTGAAAAGTATGTTTAGATTGTGTATTATTTGGTAAATTAATTATGAAGTGGTGATAACTTTTTGTATGTATTTCCTAGTTGGGATGAGCTTTTGAGGTGGGCTAGGAAAGTTGCGTTTGATTTTGACTTTGTTATTGTTATATTGATATCAGATACTTCAAATTTCCAACGAGGAAGGAAAACATATCTATTATTGGATTGTAAGAGACGAGGTAAATACAAGCGATATAAGAAGGACTTACAGGTAATTGAGAGTGGGAGTAGGAAATGTGATTGTCCTTTTAAATTACAAGGGAAACTTTTAAAATGTGGTGAAGAGTAAATGTTGAAATTAGTTTGAGTCTCATAATCATGACTTGATAGATACGTTGGTTGGTCATCCATATGTTAGTAGGTTAACATCTAATGAGAAGTCAATGTTTATGGACATGACAGACAATGTAGTGAAGCATAGAAATATTTTGCTAACAGTGAAAGAGCATAATAATAAAAATGTCACCACCATAAAGAAATTTTATAATGCCATGTATGCGTATAGGAAATCAGAACAAGGTAACAGATCCGAAATGCAACAATTGATGATATTACTTGAACGAGACATGTATGTCCATTGGTGTAGGTTTGATGAAAGGACAAATGTCGTGCCAGATTTTTTTTGGACACACCCTGATTCAATGAAACTATTGGATGCCTTTAACATTTTGTTGATGATGGACAATATGTAAAAAAATAATAGGTATAGGATGCCCTTGCTTGAAGTTGTTGGCATTACTTCAACGGAGTTGACCTTCAATGCTGCATTTATGCTACTCACATTTAAAAGTTAACATAAATTTATATGGATTATTGAGAGACTTAAATGGTTTTTTTTATAGGTGATTCATACCCTAAGGTCATGGTTAGAGATAAAGATATTGATATAATGAATACAATAAATATTGTCTTTTTTTAAGCTTCTAATGTGTTATGTCATTTCCACATTGATAAAATTGTCAAAACAAAATGTAAAATAATTATTGATTCAAGAGAGTTATGGGATCAAGTAATGGAATCTTGGGGAACTATAGTCGATTGTGATAATGTACAAGCCTATGAACATTGTGTGCAAACATTTTAAGTTGTTTGTTCACCATGGCATATTGTATTGAATATGTGATTAGTACTTGGTTAAATCCACACAAAGAAAAGTTTGTTAAGGCATGAATGGATAAGGTCATGCACTTAGGTAACACCATAGGTAACAAATATGCATATGCTTTACTTATGATAATATTTTTTTTCTTTGTAGGGTTTAGGCGACATATTCAATTTCCTGACATAATATTCTTTGTAGGGTTGAGTCTGCACATTGGAGTCTAAAGAGAATGCTTCAGATGCTAATGGGAGACTTATGTTATTGTTGGGATTTCATGAACAAGATGATCATCTTGTAACATAATGCAATTAAATCTTCATTTGAAAAGAGTTTGCATGTGGTGGGTCGTGTCTTTCACGTGACAAGATACAAGAAGTTGCATGACTTTGTGTCGAAATATGTTTTACAACATATTGAAGAAGAGATTGATCGAGTTGAATATGTTGACTTAGATAAATCTCGTTGTAAATGCACCTTTAGATCTACTCATGAGATTTCTTGTGCTTGTGAATTAGCTTCCTTTAGGGTAGGTAGCATACCATTGCAATAAGAGCATTTCATATGAACACGCTTAAACTTTTTAGATATTTCAAGTCATGATACTTCAGCAAAGTTGTCGATCTAAAAAGAGTTTGTTGTGATCATGAATCGATTCAAAAAGGTTGACATTGTTGGTAAGGTTAACATTAAAGTCAAGTTACCTGAAACTGCATTCCCAGATAACACATATTTGTGTCCACCAGTTGAGAAAGTCAAAATAAAAGGTGCAGAAAAGGGACGTGCCACTAAATTTTCTAGATCTACGTAGTGAATCCCTTTTTATTTTGAGCATGTTGATGCCTTACATTCACAACTTGGTAGTTCTTCTACTTTGTAAGCAAGTAAGGGAATCATCAAAGACAATCCTTCAACTAAATTGAACCCCTTTCTAGATTAATTTTCTATAGGGATTATCCATACATTGTTGATATTGTTGATGTTGCACTGTTGGGAGTAGGAGAGGACTCATGGGTTGTTGTTCGCATAAACTTGCATAGAAAACCTAGTCAATGGCAGCAAGAATAAATTGATTTGTTTGGAGGGGATGGACGATATGAATATCTAAAAAACTCACTTCTTGTTGACAACATGGTAATTGTAATGATTTCAATTCATGTTCTTTATTTATTAATGCTTTGTCATATGAATTAAGTTAATTCATTTTCTTTAGTTTGTAGGTTAGCACAAATTAGTGGATAACAATTACAGATATGAGATATGTTATGTACAGGTATAGTCCAATTATATTGCTTAGGGAAAGATGTTTACTTACATTTTTTAATGATTTTATTCAAGCGCAATTGCAAGAAGGTTGTTTGATTCCACCAGTAGATATATTATGGTCCACCAATTGTTATCCCATCGCCCTAGCTTGATCATCGTATTATACTAGTCAGATGCAAGTTTTTATGCAAATTATGTCCGTTAGATGACATTTGTAGTTCACACTTTGTATTTCAAATGATAATTCAATATGTAAACATTTACTTTTATTATAATTACATAAGAATTTATATTATAAGAAGTAATTCCATGGTCATTCAAAATATAAACTTCAAGAAAGTTTATGTTCTTCAAATTCCATGTTGTGGTCTCTAGAGATACACAAACATATCATCAATGGATGATCGGGCTAGCATAAGGAATCTATGTGTCCCTTCCCACACAGGTGAACCATCAACAATGTAACCTTCCTCCACTATCGACTGCAACGTTGTTGCAATTCTACAACAAAGACCCTACAATCATACAACAAATTATATTAATCAAAAGTCTGCATGTATAATTTTAAAAAAATTATAAGTTCTAATCACTGTGGGATGCTCTGTGTCACAATCATCTACCTACTTATGTCCTCTTACATGTCCACGTGCAACAGGGATCATCACTGGGGGACAACCATCCTCAACCATTTGAATGATATATGGATGTGATATAGACCAAAACCACTCCATATATCGAGGGATGCATGCTTTAACATCAAATACTAAGGTGGCATCATGGACGACATAATCATTAAAATGTAACCATCATCGATCCACCTCACCTGTTGAGGGGTTTCCATCTATCACGAAAGCTGGGTGACGAGGGATACTTTATATATATCCATGCTGTCGAAGTACACGATCAGGTAAATGCAATTTTGGACATGTCTCCAACTGAATGTACCCTAAAAATAAAGAAATTCACTCAAAAGGACGCATTACCATGTGGTCTCCATACGACGTAAATTGCATTACACCTAGGGAGATGATATCTAACTGCATCCGGACAAATGCAAGTGATGACAATTTACTCCCAACAACATACTACATGCACCAAGGATCATCCTCAACATACTCATCTCGCATCTGTCTTTGTTCAATACATGAGAAACGCTCGTATATCTACACTTGCAATAATATGACATAACCAGCTAGCTCCCCATATTTGCATAGCTAGTATATCCCAAATGCTTGTACATGTGGATCAAAGCAGTTGTCACCCACGAGTATCCCTCAGTGTGTCTCAAATCTACAAAGAATCTCATGTAAGACAATCTAACTAATGTAACATTCTTATCCACAAAGATGATGCAACTGACAAGGTGGAGCAAATATGCTGTAGCAGCCACTGTCCACTGTTTATTGTTGCACACATCCTCGTAGACCTCCCTCAACCAATTTAGACGCATGTTACCACCTTGACAATGCCTTGTCTCTGCAATTGTTGCTCCACAATCAACACAGAGTGACTGTACCAACAAATCCATCGCCACAACTACATATAAGTTTGGGTAGGTGTAGAATTTCCTGATAATTGGGAGATGCAACAAATTTGACAGATCATCCAATGTGATGGTTAACTCCTCTATAGACAAATGAAAGGTATTTGTATCTGCATGCCACTTATCTACAAAGGTAGATAACAATCTTTTGTTTGTTGTGTCATAACTTACATCAACAAGACCAAATAAGCTCAACAATTCCACTACAGCTTGTATGTGTCCATGAGGAACACCCATCTTATTTATTTTTCTCCCATGAGAAACCAATTTCAAATCACCACGATCCTACAATAACAAACCAAAATAATATCAAATTTTCAGTTTACAAAACAACAAGTTATGTTCATATATCATATTTCAACATATTTACTTACCACATCATTCACCACATGGTCCTCAATACGTCCAAACAATGATTTATCCACTAGCCCTCTAGGATACGTTCCATCCTCCATATCGGGTTAGGCTTCATCTTCTACATGGGGTTGTGCTTCTTTAGGTTCATGTTCAATATGTTGTTCATCTTTATCACCGTTTCTTCTTCTTTTAATCGTACACAATTTCCCTATATGCATCCTTTCGTAGTTCTCACCATTTTTATTTGCATATGCATCATTCAAATTAATACAAAACACTTTATTATAAAAAACTAGACACTCATTTAAGAAAAACATTGAAAAAGCAGACAAAACCATGTTTACAAGATATGATTTCTGGAATGACCTTTCTGAAATAGGATTATGGAATTCCAAATCTGGAATCCTATTCCAAAAATTCCATTCCATAAAGTAGTTCAGGAAAAGTCTATTTCGGAAACATGTTACAAAATTCTATTTCCAAAATTTTATTTGTATGCATTCCCCTAATGCCTTATAGATTTTCCATTTTCGCGAACATTTTCGATTAGAGATTATGAAAGTAAACAAAATCTAAACCTTACCTTTCTTCTCTGGCAAACAAGGACTCCAAACCCTCTCACTAACCATCGAAAAGAAATTGGAATCTACAAATTTTTGTGTATGTCCACTGAAAGCGCACCAAATTCTAAAAGAATGCTCATCAAAACAGTGTCAAGAAAAAATTGCAGAGAAAAGGGAGGGAGACACTGCACTAAGGATTATTTAAAACCTTCCAATATTATTTTTGTCATTTCACGTTTTTGATGGGGTGCACGAAAAAGAATGTTGGGATGCAGGAAGAAACCCCCCATTACTTTTAACCGCATGAAAATTGCTTTCCGAAACTACAACCAAAGCTCTATTTCTCTCTCCTCCAAGAACTCATCTTTTTCAACAATGAGTCGTCCAACTGAATGTATTATTCTTTGTCGACATTGAAAAACTAGGCAAAAGAAACCTAGGTGTCTCTCTAACAATGGAACATTATGCTATCAAGAACTTCTTCACCAATCACCAAACTATCTACTGAGAACTCGTTCACATATTTCAACAAGATGCCATGATTATAAGGAAATGCGATATTTAGTCCATGGTGCTTGGACAAAAAATAATTGTCAGCCAAGCTATATTGTTGATGTTATCCACTATTCTAAAGACAAGAATTGCTACTAAAATGGTTAGGTCAATGTGTATAGGCACAATGATTCAAGATAATTCATATTGTAAACTTTTTTTGAGAAGAAGATTAACATGAAAATCTACTACAAGTACCTCTATAGGTAATATAAACAACGCTCAAAGGTTAAACAATTAACAACTTACCCTCTCCTTACCATCTTCCACAAAAGGATTATCTACCACATATTCCTTCCTTCACAACCTTTGGACCTTCTTGTCCTACTAACACTCTAGCCTTCCTTGCTCCATGAACACACCATGTCTCACACCAATTCACACCATCCATAAAATACCTCAATCTTCCACCCTAAATAATTAATCATCTTCCTACCTAGATTGTAGTTGTGCCCTTCCCTTGATTTATCTCCCTAAACCTTTTATGTCACAAGTTGCACCGTGTAATCCTCCACTTGCAACAACATTTGCTCATTTTCATTCACTTACCAAGATAAAATAAGAAGGGTGCAATTAAAAAAAAAGTAAGAGCACTATCTTGTAAGAAGAAGAAGAATAACCCCAACAAGCTTTAGTTAGGGGCATGGTAGAAGCTAAACCTCCTAAGATAAGAGAAAGAAAAAGAGAGTCATGTGGACATGTATTAAAAAATTTACCCCGTCTCCAAACCTCAGTTCAATGTACCATGGAAGGACATTAGGGATGACCAATCCAAAATCATCATTCGATGGTTCCTCGAGGCACTAGAAATACCTTATTCTCTCCATATTGAAGAATGAATTTTCATGATATATTCGTATCGCACTTTTCATCGTCTACCTTACATTGATCTCAGTAAACTCTTATTAGTGGCCACTAGACTAACAATCAATCTACCAGCGTATGATTGGGGGAGCTTAGAAAAAATGAAGCATATATCTACTAGCGATAATGCTATCAATGTGAACAAAAAATATGTTTGATTTCACTGCTACATTTTCAAATGGACAATACAATCTCTCTAAATAGTCTCACAATAGACTTCTCAAATTCAAATGTTCTCTCGTAACAACTATACTATAAATTACATTTAAAATCATAGTATAAATGTAATTCAAAATTAGAATTAAAGGTAATAATTATTGGTCATTCAAATTTCAAAAACAAAAATGATGGCAACTTTGATTTTTTAATGCTTAACAAATTCCTCCCTTAAACTCAAACCTTTCCTATTCTTCATTCAAATTGTTTTTCTGATTTCTGATTATCATCACCCACACTTCCAGTTTTATGGATTAAATTACTTTTAATTTCTCAAACAAAATCTTCTGCACTTTTACCCTTTTAACCGAAAGGATTTAAGGAAGACTCTGGCTTAAATGATATTGGAACATAATGATTAGACCATATATTCCTTTCACATGATGCCTCGACACCATTCCATTTATGGTCTTTTCCAAATTGTGTTTGAGTTGATTGGCTATCGTTTGCACACAAGTAATGTAACTAGATACATCTTCCGAATCATTCATTTTCTTGACCTCCAATTCACCTCGTAGAGTTTGAATACTCATTTGTTTAACTCGAACAACACCCTTGAACACTTGTTTCAAAATGTCCCATACTTCTTTTGAAGTTGACGCTCCAACAATCTTCTAAAAAATTGCTTCATCAATAGCTCTATACAACATGTACAAAGCTAAACTATTGGTTATACTGGCTATAGCTATGATACCAATTTGTGAACATAAAAAATATTTTATTTCACTTTTACATTTTCATAAGGAGAATGCAATCTCTCTAAATAGTCTCACAATAGACTTATCAAATTCACATAGTAATAACTATAAACCATTCAAATTTCCAAATAAAACTGATGTGGGCTTTAGTTTAATGCTTAACAACCAAAGGTTCAAACCTTCTTATTTTTGACAAAGAAAAAGGATGTGCTAAAGACCAAGACCTTCATCACAATATTTGTACATCATTCACCCAACCAAGACCTTCCACGCAGAAAACACGACCTTTATCTTCCTATAAGACAACAATGATGAAATCGTCTCATACCTCTCACAGATACCAAAATGTGTTCTAGTGAAAGGATTCAACAACCTCCACTAACAAAGCTTCCAAGAAGCCTTACCACACCTTTTGAATTCAAGAAGTTATAGACTTTAAAGACAGAATAAGAGCTAAGAAAGCTGAGCTAAAGAGATAATGGATTGTAGAAGTTAATGCGAAAGTAGTAACTGATTCACAAGCTGAAGCAGCTGCTATAATTACCATCCACATTTATAATTCTCCCAGTCATCCATCACCAGATTCTTAGGGGAGCATTTTATACTTACTATGTCCTTTATTAGGGCTACTACCCTTTGTGTTTGTGGCATTGGTAGTCCTATGACTTGTCTTAGGCCTTCGAGTTCTATTATCATATTCTTATGGAGTCTTGCTATAGACATTAAATTAATCATATTACTTAATAGGGACACTGTAATTAATCATACATATAGACATTAATATAATCATATTATATATAGGAGATGTTGCTAGGGGTTTAAGACTATGTTGACAACTCTAGCTTCATGTATATCAATTTTGAACAATCAGATAATTTTTAATTTTTAATTTTTAGAATTGGATTCGATTCGATTGTATAAATAATTAGACATATATTTTTTAACAATGTAATCAGCATTGGAAGCTGAAATAGAATAATGGAAAATTTTGTAATAATTGTCTAACAAGTTTGGAGAACAAATTTATAATTTTTATTGTTATAGATTATGAATTATATATAATGATAAAAACATGTCTATTATTTAAAATAAAATAAGTATGTTTTTCTATAACTGCCTTTTTTTGTTTAATAGAAGATAAATTATTTAGTCACAATAATATGGGTTTAAAATGAAAAAAAAAATGTAAATAAGTGGGAATAAGATGAGGGGAAACACCTCTCAAGTTCATGCTATCTACATGACCAAAAAGACATTTTTTTTGTCAATTTCATTATGACTACTTCTTGTATGGTAAAATTAGGACTACTTCCTGTTTCAGAGAAAGGTAAAATATTGGAGCTCTTCCCCATTAGTGGTTCATGAGTAAATCACACAAAAGTGAATTTAACACTAATTTAACATAAAATTTTAATTTATTAAATTTATTGTTTTTTTTTATGTTTTATACTAGGAAATAATAAGATTCATCCAAAAAAAAATGTAAAATCTCTGTGAAGGAGGTATGAAAAGTCATGACTCTCCACCCATATCCAAAGTTAAAAAGAATCAAAGAAAATTTGAAAATCTACTTATCCTAACATTGAATAATTAGAGATATAAAATATGTTTACAATAGTTTAACAAATTTATTCATATAATCCACCAATATGATTGAGTTGAATTAAGGACTCATTCCAAAAAGAATTTGTGCTTGGCATTATTTTATTATATCTATTATTTTATTTGGATTCAGATGGACGGTTCAAACCGGCCCTTCTAAAAGGTGACATGCATGTAAT
The DNA here is from genome assembly GCF_000499845.2 of Phaseolus vulgaris. NCBI lineage: Eukaryota > Viridiplantae > Streptophyta > Magnoliopsida > Fabales > Fabaceae > Phaseolus > Phaseolus vulgaris. Next base: position 6,708,212 of record NC_023757.2, read on the forward strand.
GTAATCCTAAGGTTCGGCCATTTGTCTGATACGGCAGAGTGAAAGCACCTTGTTCTTGTTGTTTATCTAAAACAGGGAGAAGAAGAATGAGAGAAACTGTTTAACAATCAATCTTCAGCCACTTGCTTGAAGCTCATGTTCCAGATGTTTAAACAACTCCAAAAGAGTCACATTTCAAACAAATTGTACATAATATCTGTCATATATTATCCTTATTTTTTCTAAATATTCTTCTTGGTGACTAGATTGGGATCTAAATAGTGGTGTTATGCTGATGGAGTGACACTTCATATTAATCATTTGTGTCAACCATTATGAACAATTTGTTGATAGCATGTTATATATTTCTCTTGTCCTATTGCAATGAAATTTCAAGGGAAAAGATCCTTGCTATTGCTTCTCCTGCTTTCTATCACCCTTTATCTTGGATCTTCTCAAACTTCTGTTTCTAACTGTGTCCTTGATATTCCATCTTCTTCATCCTTGGTTAGTTCGAATTGTGAATTGTACCATTGGGGAGGGTTTACCAATGGCTGTTGTGGACCATATTTTGGGGATTACCTTTATGCCTTGGGGGTGAGGACAAACCAAACTGGCAAAGTCTTTTTGAATCCCTCAGAGCAAAAAAACTGTATAGCATCAATGGAAGCTTTTGACAAATATTTTACCTGTTATGGAATAGAGAAGCTAACAAGTGGAACTGGTGGTTGTTCTGATTACACCATCACAGATGTTATTAATCAGCTTGGAGACAAGCTTAGGAGATTGGAGGAAGAATGCATGCCTTTAAGCACAAATGGTAGGCCAAATGAAACTTGCACTAAATGTTTGAAAGCATGGGAGGATACCAGAGGACCAGAGTCAGCAAATATCAGTTCTTATCTTTGTAGGTTTGCTGTGCTTGTCTCACTAACAAGCACAAGAATTTTTGATAAGGAATCAATTCTAGAAGTTTATAAATGCCTCGGGGAACATGCCCTTTCTGCAGGTGAGATCTAAAACTAGAGTTAATTTGCTTTTTATTTTGATTAGCAACAACAACTGATAGCCTCCTTTCTCCTTTCAATCCACCGATTTTACTTCTTAGAGCTTGTTAGTTTAAACTTTTACTCATAGAAGATCATTTTAAAAATAATCTGAGTGATTTTGCATTTGGCATTCTCAATGAATCAGGATTTGCTTCAGCTAATCAAGAAGTGAAGGCTAGGGGCAATGCTAATATCAACTCAGGTACATATATATGTTCAGGTTGCTACCAGATATGATTCATGATGATTTTGTTAAACAATACATGACAATTTTGTTGAAAAACAGGTCTCTGGATTGCATTTGGCATAACAGGAGTTATAGTATTGGTGTTTCTTGCCGCAGTAGCATTATTTGTCAGAAGAAATAGAAGTGTTCCATCCGTACAAAATGGTACTCAATACTAAAAGGCCTTTGTTCATTTTTATGGTCCTGAACCATCTTTTTTCTCTTTCTAACGTAACACCATCCATTTTCCAGAGTCTTCTGATTCACCTTCACTGAAGATAACTTTGAAGGATGTTTATGCAGCAACAAGCAATCTCAGTGCTTCAAATTTCATAGGCCAAGGCATAGCCGGTAAGAATGTAACTTAACTTCTGGATTTGTGTTTTCTTTCTATTCATCACCATTGCACTTAGATTAACTCTAATTTGTCCAAGCAATGCCAAACTAAATCATGGAAGATTCTGTAGAAGTTAAACACTAACCACATCCTATGACAACATAAATAATAAACGAAATGATATAAGCATGTAGCCAAGTAGTCAACGAAGAAAGGTGAAGCTGCATAATGAGAATATTTAAAATGAGATAACATGAAGTGCATTCAAAATGGGAAAGACATAAACTGAAATTGTATTTTTTACTTTTCATTTGGGTGGCTCAAGGAAAAGTGTACAAAGGTGTACTCTCCAACAACCAATCTGTTGCAGTGAAGCATATCACCAGTGAATGTTACATGGAGACATTTGTTAGAGAAGTGAGAAGCCTTTACCATGTTAGACATCACAACCTAGTAGCTTTGCTGGGATACTGTGAAAGTGAAGGTGAATGCTTCCTAGTGTATGAGCTATGCCACAATGGAAACCTCTCAGAATGGCTATTTGGTATATCTTTCTTCCCCTCTCTTTTATTCATTCAAAATTTCCTAAGCTTCTTTTATTATACAAGTTCTTGAACACAAAACTATGATACAACAGGCAATGGTAAAGTTCTTTCATGGATTCAAAGACTAGAGATTGCCATTGACAGTGCAAGAGGCCTTCAGTTTCTCCATACCTACCCAAATGGCTGCATCGTTCACCGTGATATAAAGGTATATATATATATATATATATATATACACATAGCATCTTTCTTGTTCCATATCTATCTTTCAAGTACTCACTTTCATTCACTGAAATCTTGTTATTTCATGATATATTTTCAGCCATCAAACATTCTTATTGATGCTAAGTTCCAAGCAAAGCTTTCAGACTTTGGGTTGTCCAGGGTTATGGACTTGGGTCAATCCTATGTGAGCTCTGAAGTAAGAGGAACATTTGGTTATATTGATCCTGAATATAGGACAAATCACCAAGTTAAGGCCTCTGGAGATGTCTACAGCTTTGGAATAGTGTTATTGCAACTTCTATCAGGACAAAGGATCATTAACATTGATTTCAACAGACCAATGTCTCTGGGTAAAATGGTGGGTAATTACATTCTTAGAGCCTAAGGGTACATGGTTTGCTAATTTCTTGATTACAATGGTTAGAAATCCCATATCGATTAGAAATGGACATTTCATAGTATATAAGTGGATGCAAACCTCACCTTATAAACCAGTTTTATAAGATTGAGTTAGACTTAGAGTCATTTAAAACTTATCCTAACAAGAGTTTATTGGATTTATCAGGCTACTTGTTGTTGAGTTGCTATTGAGCCGCCGTCGATCACATTTTGAAAAAAAAAGTCAATTTTAAATCATTGAACATAACTAAAGATTTACTTAAACTAATCTCAATATACTAGATTTTACATTAAACCATGAGTTCAGTATGGAAATTATTTTTTTCTATAAAAAGAAAAGACAAGAAACCTTCAAGTCTTTATTATTCTTCACAAACATGGTGATCCCCAGCTAACACTTCTGAATTCCTCCCATGTGTTTGCTTTTCAGGCCAGAGATGTTGTTAGAGGTGGTGTTATTTCAGAATTTGCTGATCCTAAACTCAAAGGGGAGTACTCAGTTGAAGCATTTGACATCGTACTAAAGCTAGCTTTGTCTTGCGTAGGGCTCAAAAGGCAAAGACCCTCTATAGATCAAGTGTTATATAGCCTAGAAAAGACACTAGATATTTCATTATAAGCTAAATCTTCTAAATCCTGAAGAGTTTATACACAAGGCTAAAAATTATGTTAAAAAGGGTAACAAAATCAAGTATTTTTGTATAGTAAAAGACCTGATGCCATGATCTTAATTTTATAATCATTGACATCATACATACAAAAGGTAGCTTTGACTTGCATAATTCGATCAGTAGAAAAAGCACTGAATGACTCATTTCGAGAGAAATATTTTATATCCTGAAGATTATAAAGGGCTAGAAAATGTTAAAGAGGAACATGGTCAAATATTATTTTGAATTACAATGCAAGATATAATCCTATTCGATAACTACATAGAGATGAATTGCAGTACTCTATACAAAGCTTCATCATAATAACAGAAGGTGATACACGACCTAATATCATGACTCATCATTCGAACTAAAGAAACAATCAAGCACTTGTACAAGGTAAACTCATGCATATACAACATTGTCAACAATTTCTATTGTTTTAGCATGGATACTGTTTTTAAAATAAAAATTAACAAACACAACCTTCAATGGAGGTCCATACTTTTCTATCTCTTCAATATTATCATCGTCTTTTATTTCAACTTGTAACGTGATAACCCACACTTCGGACAATTTTTCAAGAATTCAAATTCTTTCATGTATTATATACAATCATTAGGACATGCATGTATCTTTTTATACTCCATACCCATCAGACAAAAAATCATTTTGGCCTCATAATTACGATTAGGTAGAGTATTTTTCTCGGGAAGCATTTCCTTCAACAACTGAAGCAATTCCATGAACCTTTTATCAGTTCATCCATTTATTGTGTTCAAATTCATCAATTTTAACACTCTCGATAATTGTGTGAAGTTAGTTGATCTAAGATACAATGGAGTCTCCGCATTGATTGACATACTTCCGTATTCATGCACTTCCACAAAAGACTCAACTTTAACATCTCAAATCATGTCCTCCAATCGATCATCATGTACTTGAAGGGATCACTTGGAAGAGTTCTAGTTTATGGTGGCGCTAGGCGATCTCCTATAGATCTGCATAGAAGGATTTGTTGATTCATACTTTGTTGAGTATTTGGGCAGTAGAAAGCCTCTCACAAATTATGTGATCATTGCTTATGGTACTGCCTTAAACTAGAATATCAGTTTATAAAAGGTAGTGACTTTGTCAACAACTAAAGTACAGTGAAGGAAGCCTTATGGTTAAGGGGTCTAGCCAAAGAGTTGGAGGTGCAAGACTAGATTGTCATTGTATAATGTGACAATACCAGCACAATACAATTGTTTAAAGTCTACCATGAAAGAATTAAGCACATTGATATTAAACTTCATTTTGTAAGAGAGAAGATTATTCAAGGATCTGTGAAGGTGATGGAGGTCTCAATAGATCACAATCCCCTTTGATAGGAATACGAAGGTTCTACCAAGTAGCAAGTTCTTTCATTGCTTGGATTTGATCTGATTAATTGGTGATTAAGCTTGTAATGGACTTAATGGTAAGCAATGACTCTCACTTAGAAGATTTATACTAAACCAATATGGAGACTTGTGATGATTAACTCAATAAAATTTTGTCTAAAGGTTCCTAAACCGTCTAACTCTACCAAACTGTCTAGTGATTGATATGTGGTGGATAGTCTCAGTAGATTGTCTAGTCTCTTAACATCTACTGAGACCTTAGACCGTTTGGAGAAACCATCTAAGTCACTTTCTTGCTTAATAATGAAAACCACTTTTCACATGTCTTTCTCATTAGTCTAGGCATGTTTCACGTGAGTTATTTATAACGATATTATTGTATAAATAGGAACTTTATATCATCAGTTGTGATTAACGTTTGAGTTGTGCTTGAATAAAAGTTTAAGAGTTTACTAAGAGAGAAAAGCTATGAGTTGTAATATCTGATTATAGAAAATTATGTAATAGACGTACATTAAAGTCCATTAACAGTTCAATTGAACCACATTATTTCAGTGTGTGGTTCTTTCTTGTTCCCTATTCTATTTGCCTTCTACCTCCTACGTTTGTGGGTTTCGCTGTTATTGTTTTGTTTGTGTGGTAGACACATTTTCTCTGAGTTTGTTTGAGGTGTTCCACAACAAAAGATTAGATATTTGTGGTGGTTTAATAACGGTCTAATAACGGATGACATGATAAGGTAATAAATTTCACTAGGATGGAATCGAATAGACTTGAGATGTCTTGTCTTGAGATAGGAGAAATGTTAGAGATCCACACAACTAAAAATATAATTAAATTATAATATATAAGTGAATAAAAACTTTACTTTATAAATTAATTTTGTGAAGTTGAATCAAATTATTAAAATTTGGACATATATAAATTAAGTCAAAATCTTATTTATAAATTATGTCAATAATATTTGAATACTATTTATGTTAGATTATTATCATAATTATATGATAAATATTTTATTAATATTTGTGTATATTACGTTATATAATTTAAACTTAATTATATGGTGAATATCAATAAAATATTTACATGATATATATTATAGTAATATTAAACAGTTATAAAATAAAAAATAAAACTATTATTAATAAGTAAATTTACTCACTTTCCACTTATTTTGTACTCTCCTTAACTTTATCTAATCAAATTCATTTTTTACTTCCCCATAAAAATATCATTACACCACTTTTATTTGCCGGATGTAAATGGAGATATGTTCCTGTCGTAAATGACAATTAAATTCAAAGAAAGGAATATGGTATTAAACACTAAATTAGCACAATTTTCCAAACACAGTGAGAAACTGATACCTTTCGCCCTACAAGATTATGATAAAATTGACCAAAAAAGGTTAATTAATAATAGGTTAATGAATTTCTTATCCCTAAATTTGTAACTAATTTCGTAACGAATACAGTAGGGACATTGATATGGGTGCCTTTTTTTTGTATATACTATAATTTATCATAAGAAAAATGTTAACGTCACACACCTTTAAGTCTTCATTAGTAGGTGAATTTCACATAGATTCACCAAATAGAGTAAACTCCAATTTTCTAGTGAAATGTTCAGAAAAACCAATTAATAATAGAAAGTGGGGTGCAGTATTCACCTCTGCAATATACCATTCTAAGAAAAGGAGAAGAAAGTGGCAACATGTTGGCAAATAAAGCACCTTAAATACAGTAGCAGCTTTTACTTTTTATATCCCTCCAAGTGAGTTTGTTTTTCACTGTAGCTGTATCACAAAATCTGACAAAAACCAAGTCTACATTTAGAAAACAATAAAAACTCTTCCATGATGAAAACCAAGTGGTACTTGTACTCAAAACTTTATACTGGAAAAAATAAATTATTTTTTAAGAGGAAATCAGTGGAAGAAAAAAATTGCATGAAATGCGTATCACATGAGTATGAGACCCTTCGATTATACAGCTAAGCGCACCTTAATGACAAGTTAAAGAAGAATTAGAAGTAAGACAGTGCACAATATCCCAACATTAACCACGAAAATCGTGCTAATGCAGGTTTAGAGACACAAGGATTCAACCCATTCATATATAAATAGACTAATACACATTTATTATACTTAATTATCAAAACTCGAATATTAACTTGAGTATGACACGATCTTTTGTCACTATCATTGACATTTTAATCAAGAACCGAGACTCATAGACCAATGACACCAACTCATAACAAGTTACAACTTGATTACAAGGGAAGAGACTATTGGGTATGAAGTTAAAATCAATTGGATTGAGCTGATTAGACACCATGTTTAGTGGGTAGGCTTAATCATTGTGTCCCTTTATAATTTCTACTTAAAAAGATCACAGTACTTGTAATTGGTGTGCAACATGACAAAAATAAAATCTAATAGTTGCCCGTGTGGATGTAGATTGCAGTTGGCGACCGAACCACGTTAAATCTGTATTGTTTATTTTCTGCAGTTGATTCATGATTATGTGTGTTCCTTCTGCATATATTTTTTTTCCATAAGAGACCTTCCGGGTTTTCGACCATGATGGGTTTTTTTTTTTTTTACTAAAATGGGGTCCGTTTAAAAAAAATTACAAATTTAGGCAACAAATCATTCAAATTTGACACGACTCTGCCATGTCATACTGAAATCGTGTCAACTTGGCACGACTTCTACGACGTCATACTAAAGTGGTACGACTTCTGTCACGTCATAATTTTTTTTTTAAATTTTATTGTTTATATATTGAGTAGTAAGTTATGTAATGTTAAAAATTAATTTGATACATAATTTTCTAAGAGTGTTAGTTTTAAGGAAAAAAAATTGGATATATAATTATTTTTAAATTATTTAATTATTTGAAAATAATTACAAATTATTTATATTATTTGACTTATTTGAAATTTATATAATTATTTTAAAATTATTTAATTATTTCAAAATAATTACCATACTTATGCCTTTTTATATTTTAATATAAATGACATTAAAAAAATAAACAGGTTTAAAAAATGTATTATTTGAATTGTGATAAAAAAAATTATTACTTCAGAAAAAAAATGAATAATTGTGATACACTATTATCCAATTTTTTGTTTCTTAAAACTAACACTCTTAGACAATTATGTATCAAATTAATTTTTAACATTATATAACTTACTACCCAATATATAAATAATAATTTTTTAAAAAAAAAATTATAGGCAGAAATCGTGTTAAGTTGACACGATTTGTGCATATAAAGTCGTGTCAAATTGGCACGACTTACCTAAATTTGTAATTTTTTTAAACAAACCCCATTTTAATAATAAAAAAAAATACCCCATGATAAAAAACCATACCTTCCTTTTTGTATAATATATCCACTAATATTTTTGTATTAATAAATTTTCAATCCTTTTTGGTAGTTGAAAGCAAGTTGGCCCTACCTGCATATTTGTCCATGCTAATTGCTATCCATGACAATCTCTACCTTGTTTTCATTCGCCTATTTAAGATTGAGTAAGCAATGGAGTGCTGTAGGAAAATGTAATTCCGTGCCATAACTCTTACTGTGACAACCACCACCTACACGTCCTTTTTCTTTCAATGCCATCCCTGCAACCTTTTCATGCTACTACTACACTACAAAAGAAGATTACAAAAGCAATGTGAACGTGTATAGTCTAAATATGTACTAAGTTATTTTTCTGTCGCATCAGATTCCTCTGCATGCCAGCTAAGTCACCTCTGTCACATTTGCTCAATTGCTATATCATACTTTAGTTAGCTTCATTACCTTTATTATATGCTTAAACCAAGCTTATATGTATCCCTAATTGATTCTCCTGATTAGTCCATTTAACTTTTATTTTTACCTACCACCTCACCATTCAAAGGAGACATGCATTTAAGATTGCTAGATCTGGAAACTCACAGCAAATTTTTATGCCAAGTCAACCCAACTATCCTTGTTTCGTTCCTCACTTTATCTTTTTTCACAAATCACCTTTTTATTTTCTTCCAATACCAATATCATTTAAACCTCCAAATTAGATTATGTAATGTTAAACAATAAAAGTATTAGATAAGACACACTTAAAGACGGAAAACACTTCAGACACATAATCTCATAATGTTAGTGTTTCAGATACAAACACATAATTTAAGAGTATTAGTGTTTCATAGTGTCTACTATACATACACATAATTTAAGAGGAGTGTCCGAAGAAAAAAGTGTAAGTAGTGATATGATATATGATGTTAATCATTGTGGAAATTGGAAGACAAATTCAATCAAAGGTTACGCGTTTTTATGAAAATTGGTTGCTCCCAATTGATCACAGCTAGAATTACAAATTTAGAAGGAATAAGACAAGTAACAGATGTTACAGCCATGCAGGGGAGGGAGATTGCCCATCAAACATTAACTAAACACTCCATTCCCATCCCATGCACCCAATATTAGGCCAGCCCCACTACAGAAGCCCTGCCAAACCTAAACAAATCACACCCACATGACCCTTTGGATCTTTGCCTTTATGATCCAAGACACCTATAAAAAAATACTGTGAAATGTCTAAAGGAGAAAGGCAATTGGCCAATGGCCAGCTAGAAAACAACTAAGCAAAGATTATGAACCCCATTCATTAAACCACACCCAATATATACCCAATCAATCTGACATGTTTTCTCCTCACATGTCCACAAAACATGGCACTTTGCCAACAAAAACTAGGCTTCTCATATCTACTAATCCTTTGCTTAACCACTGTGGTTTCTTCACACAACAGGCCTTTTACAATTCCAACTGTCACACGCTTGACGGATTCTTTTCCTCTTGTCCCAGTTGATCAAGCTTTTTCTAAGGCCTTTGGGGCCTCCAATATCCAGTTTCTCCGCAATGGGTCCACGGCCACACTGGCTCTCGACAAAGTCTCAGGTTGATATGAAAAACCTCTTCATTTAGTCAAGTTATTGAAATTTTGCAAGTCCCTTGTTTTGCTTTAATCATTTCATAACAATTTCTATTATTCTTTAGGCTCCGGCTTGGTATCACAGAGAAGATATAACTATGGATTTTTCAGTGCTGCAATCAAATTACCCTCTGGCTTGTCACCTGGAGTTGTTGTTGCTTTTTATGTACGCTCACTTCTTCTATGCTTAAGAGTCTTCTGTTATCATATATGTATGCTATCACAGCACAGACACTTACTTCATTGACAACATTCTTTCTTACTATTATCTACCATTGAGGTTATGAATGTCCTCAAGAAATTAACTCGAGAAAACATCAGCTGTCAAATGCAGATAAATTCCCTCACAACCATGATGAAATAGACATTGAAATTTTGGGTCATGATAAGAGAAATGACTGGGTTATTCAAACAAATGTCTATGCCAATGGAAGTGTCAGCACAGGGAGGGAAGAGAAATTCTATTTCTGGTTCGACCCAACACAGCAGTATCATCATTACAGTATCTTGTGGAACAGTTATCACACAGTGTAAGTTAGACAAGTCTTGTTTCAGTCTTGAAATTGAAAGAATATCATAATGGAAAAACTATGCATAATTAACACTCAGTTCGTCTTTGCTGAACCTAAGTGTCAATTATCTTAGCTAAATGGCAACTACTAATGATACCAATTGTGGATTATGTAGGTTCTTAGTGGACAATGTTCCAGTGAGGGAATTCATACACAGCAACACACATCCTTCTATTTATCCATCAAAACCAATGTCGGTGTATGCCACAATATGGGATGGTTCAGAATGGGCTACTAATGGAGGCAAATACCCAGTTAACTACAAGTATGCACCATTTGTTGTTTCATTGGCACAAATAGAACTGAGTGGCTGCATATCTGACCCCTCAGCACCAGTTTCTTCATGCTCTAAGGTGAATCCTTCAGCCCAAGACCCAGTCAATGGACCAGAGTTTATTAAGCTTTCACAGCAGCAAGTAGCAGCTATGGATTGGGCAAGGAGGAAACTCATGTTTTACTCTTACTGCAAAGACAGACCCAGATTCAAAGTCATGCCACCAGAATGCCACTAATATAAATTTATTCACCAAAATTACGTAAAGAGAATTTCTGAAAACAATTTATCAGAAATCATGAGGAAGCTTTACTCGTACTTTATACAAGTCATATATATCACTTTTTTCATCCCTTCATTCTAAGTTTTTTTTTAGGAATTCTCTTTTTATAATCTTTCTATTGGGTATAAATCTTTACTTTTATATTTTTTTTTTCACCTGAGTGGAGACTAATAATACTGTTGTAAGTTAAATTCTCTGCCTCAATAATTGAACGCAGGTATCAGAAGAAGATGGATAACTTAATTGATTTTTGTTGCTTCTCAAATGGTTTAATTATGGTTTCTAGTTAAAAGGTCAAGACGTAGTTATTTTGGCTGTGGCAATATGGGATTGGCTCGCACCGCACTTACCCGTCTAGTATAAAATTTACGCGTCTATTATAAAATTTACGGACTGATTTTTTTTAATTCGCCTGTATAAGAATTGGTCCGCGGACCTCAGCCGCATAAGAAATATTTATTAAAAAAAATTAATTTTTAAATAAATTTTTTGAATTTGTTTTATTTAGATTTATTAGACAAATGGTCTTATAATATTATTTTCATAAAACATGCATAATAAGATGTTATTAAAAATTTTGAAAAGTAAAATATGAGGCTACATTAAAAAAATATGAGAGTGTAAAAAAAATTATACATTTTAAAGTTATACGGGTTATGCGGGCCAACCCGTTCTGCCCCGCATTTGGCTCGTGCGGATTACAGATTATGCGAGACGGACCTAAACGAGCCAGCGGGTTGAAATAAGCAAACCCGTCCCTCACAGCCCACCCCACTTTATCAGCGTTAATTTTGGCCATGTAAGAAATAATCAAAACATATTCTTCATAATACAATAAATTAAATTTTTATTTATTTATTTAAAATTTTATTATAAGGAGTTGTTAAGCAGATATTTTCACTTTTTACTGTGTCAAAGAATCTTTATGCTAAGAAGGTTGACCTAAAATAGAGAGATGACACAATAATTAGGTCATCCATAGGCATGGCATTTGAATGGATGCAATGCAACATAGGTAGCTTCCTTCATTAATGGATCTTAGGGTTTAGTTGGAACAGCAGCAGACAGAAAACAGCTAACAATGTACACAAACTACATAAGGTTAGTTGGGTATAGCCTTTAGGGGCTGAAGTTGCACAAACAAATACAAATGAGAAATCATTATTGGATCTTCACATGTTTATACTTTTAATTAATTTCTATTTTTTTTAATTTGTAATAAAACACAATATGAAAAATACAAGAGTTTATTAAATATCTTTTAGTCCTTATAGTATTTTTGTGATCTCCATAGTATAATATCTTTTTTTTAAAAAAACACATATGCCTAGTTTTGTTTCAACGTTAAATCAAAGAATTTTAAGAAACTCTCACTTTTTTAAATATTTTTATTTCATCGTGTGTTTTAGATATATTTTACTTAGAAATTTATTTAATTTTATTTTGAAATTTCTATAACACAAATTCATAATGACAATTGTTGTAAAAGATCAAAATACCATTTATATAATGCATACATTTATCCTAATTTTTTCTAACACTCCATACACCTCATCTCCCCCATTGCTTCTTTGTTGGCTCCACTTACACCATTGTTGTTGTCATTGTGATTCTTGGAACCATTGTGTGAGATGAGACAAGATCAATTGAGTTTATGGGTTTAATGAGAGTTTTCTAGATTATAGAATGTGAGAATTTATTATGTTATTACCTCCTCTAAGTATTAAGTATAACAACTTTTCAAAAAAATTCAATCTAGAATACACTTAAATCTTGAAATCCATTTCAGATTATATATTTCGAAATGTAAATGAATTACATTTTGAATTCTGCAATTCAAAATACACTTTCAAATGTACAAATATGTTAAGAATTGAAAAGGACATAATTTATTTATGAAAAATATATTATGTATTCTAGTGATTACACAATCTAGAAAAAAATTTGTCATAAATAAAATGCATTTCAAATTTTAAAATTCAGAATACACTTTTGGATCCTTAAATACATTATGAATTTCACAATCAGAACATAATTTATTTATGAAAAAAAAACCTTTTTTGTGCAATCTAGAATATACTATATTTATAATTATAATTTGGAATAATATATGGCTAATTTGGAAAAATATGGTTGGGAGAAGAGGTGATTTCTCTTAAGTTGAAGAAGATAGAGACCTACGACCTTGATTTGTATTGTAACATCCCTTCTAAAATTAATAAGATCATAGGCTAAAGGAAGAAGTAACATAAAGATTAATTTATAAAAGTATATGTATTTATGTTACAATTCTTACAATGAGAGTATTTTATGTTCTATTTTACATATTTTAGATAGAGAGAAGGACTTTAATTTATGTAGAGTCCTTTCTTTTCTTAGTATTACATCTATTTTATAGTGGAGATGGAAACATGTTAATTGGGGGATTAACTTGATAGGTAAATGGTAGATGAAAAGTGACCATAATAGGTCTTTATAGAATAATAATAGCATCTATGTTTGAGATGAATAGTAACATAGAATGTCGTGTTTATCAAAAAGTGATTGAATTTTCTATAACATTAGTGTTTAAATTTGTCTCCAAGAAGATTCCATTGATAATCGCAGACATGGATTCAAATAATTCATTCCATCCGTTTATTGAGATATTTTAAATGTGCACAATTTGTTTTCATGTACGAGGGATAAAATGGAAAAGTGAAAACAACTATCATTAAAAAAATCAAAACAATATAAAAATTCAACCTTTGTGATATTTTTTATAATCTACTTTTATTTCCTATAAAAAATTTTGAATTAATATATGTAGTGACTAGTCGAAATAAATTAGTTTTACCATGGCTAATAGAATAATACAAGATAATCTCATCTTGATCAAAATTACTCATTTAAATTCTCAAGATCAAAATTTTCATCTACGATTCAAATCTTTACTAAACCAAAACAAATAATAAAATTATAATTAAAATATACATATTAGTGAGATAATGTAGATAAAATGAACTAGCACGTAACTGAAGATAAATAAAAATAAATATAAAAGATCAATGCATAACAGAAGATAAATATAATAAATAATAAATAAAATGGAGCAGTGCGTGACTAGAGAGAATTAAACAATAAAATAGACCTGCATAGCTGGAGATAAATAAACTATATAATAAAATGATACAATATGTAATTGAAGATAATTAAAATGAATAAAATGGATCAATATATAACTGAAGATAAATAAAATAAATAGAATAAATAAATAAAATGGATGAGTGCATAATTATTGTAAATATATTCACATGGATAGTCCAAAAACTTTAAAAAAATGATTGACTATGAACACATTTCCAAAGGAACTCATGCATAAGAAAAAGTTATCTTGTGGAGGGATTGAAGATGGAGTGATGTATACTAGATGATCATCCATTATACACAAAAGGCAACATAGGTTATGACATATTTTTAGTTACATTTAGCATACTTGATTATATACTACTGAAATCAAACTAAGTAACTACTGAAACAAAAATAAAAATAAAATAAAAGTATTGAAAGTAAATAATTATTAAAAAAAACTTGTTCTATTAGTTTTATATGATTTTAGTGGATATAATTTTAAAAGTTCTGGGTTCTACTAATAACATTTAACACCAACTTTAAAAAATGTTAATTGTTTACACCTTCCAGATTTAGTAATACACGTCATTTTATATATTATTTTTAAAAATATCTTTTTATAGTAGTACTACAATGAATTAATATTTCAACATTCCAAAGATTATTTTTGGCAAGTATTAAAATTTTAAATACTTGTGAAGAGCCAATTTTTAAAAATGGGATATCAATTGTATCTATAACAATTAATAAATAAAATCCACTTTGTAACTTATATTACTTTGTAACTTATATTATATATGACGTTGTTATTTTTTTACGATTTTATCCTAAAAATTGTGGTATCTGTTTTTTACTTATTAAAATAAATAATAAATCTATAACAATATATATAAAAAGATACTTTCATTTTATGTAAGTATTTAATAATTTTAGTTTATCTTTAATTATATTTTTAAATTTATATTTTAAATCTAAAAAATATTATTATGTGAGGTATAAAATACATTGTTTTCATTTAAATTCTAAATATAGATTATATATCAAATATAAAAAATAATACACATATTTTCATTTAAAAATAAGTATATAAAATTAAAATTAATGTAGATAAAGTTAGCCTACAAAATTTGTTAGAAAAAATTCCTATAATTTCTGCTTAAAGTGTTATGGGATCAACCTCCTTCTAAATATTTTTTTTGGATTAATTAATTGTTTATCTCATGCGAGTTGTCCTTCACGTGTTCGGTTCAACGCTCCAATTTCTCCTTCCCTCGTGAGATTGAATTTGTTCTTATCATTGACTTTCAAAAGATCATATGATTGAAAAAACTTACATAAATTAATTTAAATAATCTAATTCAAACACGTATAATTAAAAATTAAATTTAGCTTGGAACCAATATGTGATTGGTTTGAATAATAGTAAACTTTGATTTTTTCTAAAACAATTTTTTTTTTTTAACTAATATATAAATAAGCGTAAACCTGAACTGAATTTTATGATATTAAATTAAAAGTCACTTCTCAATATGTACTAATTTCACTTACCACGAGACAAGTTTTTATATCCTTAAAATCAGAAACTAACCTAACTTAGGATGATGTAAGTGTCTGTAGTGTTTTTTCATCCATAACATGATAAAAACAAAACAGCATAGATGAGTTTGCCAAGTCAAGAGTAGGATGTTTCTTCCTGCACCCCAACAAAAATTCTTCCTGCACCCCCGCATCAAATGGTTTATTCTGGAAAACACATTCCAGAACGTGCATATATGTTCTGCAATCTTATTCTGGAATTTTTTTTTCTGAAAAATGCTTTCTAAAATTTCCAGAAAATATTTTCTGAAATATACTTATAAATTCTGGAAAGGGTATCCGAAAGATTCTGTAAAAGCTAATCCAAAGGTAATTTAAAAAAGGATTGACATTGTATTTTTGGATATTGATGGGGTGGAGGAAGAAACACCTTGAAGAGTAATATAGTGTGTCAGGCTAACACCTAAAAATGCTGTGCCTTGAAAGAGACATAAGATAAGAAACAAATGAACAATGTTATTGATCATTATAGTTGAAACAGAGTTATTGATCATCAGAAAATGCTAGAAATGCTGAAACTCAAAGCCATGCTGGGTTCTTCAGGGAGTTAACAACTGCCTTCACTTGCAAGTAGTTCTTAAGACTATACTCTCCTTTTTCTCTGCCCTGACCACTCATCTTGTAACCACCAAAGGGAATTGCAGCATCAAATGTGTCAAAGCAATTTATCCAAACTGTTCCTACTCTCAGTGCCCGAGTCAAAATGTTGGCAGTGTCTATGTTCTTTGTGAACACTCCTGCTGCAAGCCCATATCGTGAGTTATTTGCTCTTTGAACTACCTCACCAAGGTCCCTGGGAAGATGAACACATAAATTAGTGCACAGATACTAGTATAATACCATTCTCTTCAAAGAAATTCACACTCGTTGTTTTCTTACTTGAATTTCAATATGGATTGGACTGGACCAAAGATTTCATCCGTTGCAATCCGCATGTCATCCTGGTGATGATTGTCACAAATTAAATTGAAAACATTAGGAGATAGAAGATGTATTTTTATTTTTCAGTCTGGTTTATAAAAGATGCTAAATGCAACTAAGAAGATATATATATATATATATATATATATATATATATATATATATACCTTAACATTTGAGAAGACAGTAGGTTGAATGTAGTAGCCCTTGTCGCCAAGTCTGTCTCCTCCTGTTTCAAGGGTAGCCCCACTTTCAACCCCAAGTCTGACATACCTCAGGATTTTCTCGAATTGCTCTGAATCAATCTGCATTTATGGTTTGGATTGTATATGAAATCATCAGTGTATTTACACATTTTATAAGAATCATCATGCATTAAGACAAGGGAATGTGAATAGGAGGTTAACCTATTTCCAGTCATCAGCAATTAGTATCAAATTCAGACATGCTATATCCTCAAATAATTTTGGAAAACAAAGATCCAGGATCAAACATGAGGATGCAATGTAAGGGATTCTTAGCATTTTACCTGAGGACCTTGCTCTATTCCCCCCTTGAATGGATCGCCAACAACACGTTTCAAAGCACGAGCCTTTGCTTTCTCAACAAACTCATCGTATACACTTTCGTGTACATATGTTCGTGACCCAGCACAGCAACATTGTCCCTGAATGCCACAAACAACACCAATCAGGTTTTCCAAGTCCCATGATCACTGATTTTTTACAACAAGAGCACTATACTTTACATGCCTGATTAAAGAATAAAGCAAAGTGTGCTAGCTCAACAGCCTGATCTATGTCAGCATCTTCACACACAATAAACGGGGATTTTCCACCAAGCTCCAAAGTTACAGGCTTAAGATTGCTTTTAGCCGCCAATTGAAGGACAACTTTCCCAGTATCAGTGGAACCAGTAAAAGCAAGCTGTGAGAGAATAACAAATATTCATGCTGTTAAGTCATTATCGTGTCTAGATGTCTAATAAATACCATATTAGAACTTGAAACTTTTACACAAGACAATGAAACTGAAATTGATTGCCATGGAAATTTTACTGGCAATTTAATAGAAAATACTCGTTCACGCCAACACTAAAATCATTATCACTATCGTCCCACAATGACTACAGTTTAAGGTTTCTGCACACAAAATAAGAACCACAATGAATGTGTCACTTATTAAAGCAGATTTGTTAAATAACCTCACTCTGTCGATTCACGCATTACTTTTATCTGTAAACCAAAACATTATATGAGGCAAATTATGAAAGAAAGATTCATGCTTAAACTAAGAACATCAATGAATTTGGAATCTTTTTAAAAAAACTAAAACTGCAGTCATCGTGGGACAGAGGAAGTACGTTATTCCACTGCCGCAGTGGCCAAATATTTTAGTACCTTATCAACCTCCATGTGACTTGCAAGAGCAGCACCAGCAGTTGGTCCAAATCCTGAAACCACATTTAAAACACCAGGAGGAAGTCCAGCCTGCCAGACAGATTACAAATTCGAAATGATGAGGATTGCAGAGATTCTGAGCACATTAAACTCCACAAAATTATGCTTCGTACAAAATAAATATTGGTCAATATTATCACAAACCTCGAGAAATAGTTTTGCTACATAGAAAGCAGATAATGGTGTCTGCTCAGCTGTTTTGAGAACAATGGTGTTGCCACAGGCCAACGCTGGTCCAACCTTCCAGGCAAACATGACAAGAGGGAAGTTCCAAGGAATGATCTGACCCGCAACACCAATGGGTTCATGCAAAGTTTGCACGTGATAAGGTCCATCAGCTGGAACTGTTAGACCATGAATCTTATCTGCCCAACCTGGGGAGTCATGAAAACACAAGTGTCACCAAATTTTCGAAAAACAATCAAAGAGGGGTAGGCTAAGTTGCACATTTTGTGTCCCACATACCAGCATAGTAGCGGAACAGACGAACAAGCATTGGAATCTCAATCTTAGCAGATTGTTCATAAGGCTTTCCATTATCCCAAGTCTCAAGTGCTGCAATCTCATCATTATGCTTCTCAATCAGATCAGCTGCACGTAACAAGATCCTTTGCCTTTCCTATAAAATCAAATAACAAGGAAGCAAATCGGAATCATGAGACCAGAGATCATGCCTTTGTGAACCACAGGAAAAGAAACATTAGACAGGGGTTATGATCAAATACATAAGCTGTCATCCTAGGCCATGGACCATGATCAAATGCTTTGCGCGCAGCTGCAACCGCTCGATCAATATCTTCAGAGTGACCCTCAGCAACATGAGCAATCACTTCCCCCGTCCTTGGATCCAAAGTTGGAAAAGTTTTACCTGATGCCACAAGAATCCAAATAGTAAGATACCCCAAAAAAGCCGCCCTTAAAATTTTCTTCTATTTTCCTTTTTTTATTCTTCCACCGTTTGCTTAGCCAAAAACTCAACTTTATGTCCCACAGGAAACAAGATTAACAAAATAAACACGCACCAGAAGCAGCATCTACGAATTTCCCATCAATTAAGAGTTGGGTGTATTCCACTTGCACTGCTGGTTTAATGGGTTCTTCAATGGCGGCAGCAGTACTGTATTTACAGAGTCTGGGGCCAAGGTAACTATTCCCACCTGAAAGTTTTACTTTTTAGTCTTCAAAATTTTGATCCGTGCACATAATTAATTAACAACAGCCTTAAAAGACAAACGATAAATCCAAATCAAAGCACCCAGTAAAACATAAATTTAAAAGTGGCCCAAACAAACAGTAGTTGTACCTGAACCGATGATCAACAAGTACAATTAAGAAAACACAAGACAAACAAACACACTGTCTTCAACTAACCAAATACCAAACATTGAGTGAACCTCCTAACATACTTTCTTTTCCAAACAAGAAAAAAAACAGTTCAAGAAAGAAAAAAAATGAACAAACAGATAGCAAATCGCTTGGTTACAATTTTTTTTTCAACAGAAAAATTATGAAACCACTTTGAGAAGGTGGGGTGCGATGAAGAACACATCTCTACCTCGTGCAGAGAAGGAAGTAGAAGAAAAGGAGCGAGAGATGAGCCTTGAAATTCTGAGAGGAGAAGCCATGATATGATGACGATGACGATGACGATGATGTTGTGTTTTTATCTCTTCACTTAGATATAAAAGGAAAGGAAACTCATGAGCAACCCAATGCTGGTGTAAGTAACCTCACGCGATAATGCTGACTTATTTTTAATTATTTATTAGCCCCTAATCTTGAATACATTTATTTATATAAATAATAATCTATGCATATCTTCTGCCCATGACTTTAGTTTTGTCCACATTCTCCTTCAGGATCACATATCTTATCATGCTATATTATTTTATATTGATTAATACCAATCCATCATTTTTATACCTAATAAATATTATTATTTTAATATTTTTTCATATTTTAGGATTATCAAAAGCATCACTTTCCTTTTATATTTTCTGAAACATGAATCTTAATAATTAAAGTTAGAATGAAAAGGAAAACAACTTCCCCCTCCCCCAAAAAAGGAACATAACTATATATTTTGCTTCTAAAAAAAATAAAAAAAATAAGATCTCTGTGATAATGACTTCTATACTTTTAATTTTCAAAAAATAATGTTTCTTAAATATTTTTTTCTTATTATTTATATAAAATAAATAGAGATATTCTTTTCTAGTTTTAAAAAATTTAGACATGCTGTTATATGCATGAAATAATTAATTGCTAATTTTCTTCATATGGTTTAATCAATTACCAAGCACAAACATATATTATTCATGAGTATGCACATTTATTAACTTAATAAAATATAAGTGATAATCATCGACACAAGAAAATCATGAAATAAAAATTATTTTTTAAAGACGAAACTAATTAGTTATAATCTAATAGAGATCATTTTAGAAATAAAAAAAAATTGGTTTCTAAATTAGTTTCTATTATTTTTTATTATTATTAAATAGTTTTTAAATTGGTATCTAATTAGCAACTAAGGTTTTAACTATCAATTATTTAGTTTCTAAATTTGGTAGCAAAAACTTTGGTTACTAATTAGATACCAATTTAGAAACTATTTAACAATAATAAAAAATAATAGAAACTAATTTAGAAACCAATTTTTTTTTTTAATTTTTAAAATGGGCTCTAATTTAGTTACTATTACAACTAATTATTTTGATTTCTACAAATTCATTTCTATTTCATGATTTTCTTGTAGTGTGGTGACGTTATTAAATCTAACGGTTAGTTACATTACTTAATTATTTGAGTATTTTTAAATACAATTTATATTTATTTTTATAATTAAATTTAACTAATTTTGTTGATCTTGAGAAACTATTTATTTATTTCATATATGCAAAATCTGGGGAATGTTTATTATTATTTGTATCTCTTTTTAAATTGTATACCTTTATTCATATTATTATTCATTACGAACACTACTTTTCTTCTCTTTTAAAATACCTGTAATTCAAAAATTGTAAAAAAATATTTCTTTTAAAATTATGTATAATTAGATTGTAGTTTAATCATTAAACATTACTTTTGATTCTATAATAATAGAAAATTCATAATTAAACTATTAGAAATACATTTCAAAAATATATTTATGTTTGCATTAAAATAAATATTAATTATTTAAAATATTAATAGTTTTCTAATACTTCTGAGGAAAAATACCAAATTAAATCATTACAAATAATTTATGGATATGTAATGAGTTTTTCTTTAAATACTCTATAACATTTTCTAAAAGAAATACATAATTACTATAATAAGATGTTTTTAATGCCCAAATTTTGACAAACTCTTTAACACACTGATACTCTTTTTTTTTCTTAAAAAGTTGTTTGCGTAGTTGAACTTTTACATATTATTAAGGGGTTCATGATGTTAAAAAAGAATTATAATATCTTCTTGAAAAAAAATAGTAAATATTTTTCTAAATATAAAATAAGCATTTATAAATTTTACGTATATCATAAAATATTCCAGACTTGTGTTTATTAAACGAATATTTATTATCAGATGAAATATTTAAAGTTTCATAATTTTTTGTTATTGTTAATGCATTATATAAAGACTACTATAAAAGAGTATTAAATATCGATTAATTATTAATTTATGATTAGAATACTCCTAATTTAGGGTCAAAATTTGATAAAATTACATACCTTAAATGAAAAAAAAAAATATGAATGAAATTTATCAGATGTATAAATATTGAAGCATATAAATGGGATAGAAAATATTTTTTATCAATATACATTTTTAAAGTGTGACCTACGAGAAGAACTTTAAATGTAACTATTTATGTGTTAATTGATTTTTAAATTAAATTTAACACGATGTTAGAATTTATAACTTATCTTGTATATTGTGATAGGTTCGTTTGTTTCAATAGACATATGTGAAAAGGAAGTTTGGAAGTCTTACATCATTTGTCTCAATTCTTATTAGTTCTCAAATTACGCATAAGTGTAAAAACACTTATTTATGACAATTAATATAAATGTTACACTATTAAACATTGTTTATCAAGATACAATGACATTTTTTAAATTAAAACGGATAGATAGACAGAAGTTGTAAGAAAAATCATCATTTATTTAAATCACAGAGTGAATAGACGATGGTTGTTGGGTTAGAATCGCGATTTTACTCCACAATCGCCATCTATACCCTTGTTATTATCCTAATTCGAAACCTCGCACCACTTACATTTTCGTTCTCTGCATTTTCTTTCTTCTTCTTCGCGCTCTCTCTTTAACTCTTCTGAACGTTCTCTTCACTCATTGTCTTTGTAAGTTCTTCCTACCCTCATTGCTTATTCTTCCTCCATTCTTCCTATTGGTTCATTGTTCATTCTTCCATTGGTTCATTGTTTAAGGTTCTTGTTCATTGCTCCACCATCGCGCTCCGCTTTCCCTCTACCGTTGTCGTTGTTGCCTTTGTAAGTTCTTCCTACCCTCATTGCTTATTCTTTTGTTTTCGTTCTCATCTTATATTTCCTCCATTCTTCCATTGGTTCATTGTTCATTCTTCCATTGGTTCATTGTTTAAGGTTCTTGACCATTGCTCCACCACCGAGCTCTGCTTTCCCTCCATCGCTGCCACCACTTCCTTCCACCGCTAACGCTGCCATCACCTTGAGGTTCGTGTATTTTTTAATTTTTTTAATATCTTTTTTTGATTTTTTTTGTCTATATGTGACTTATAGACGACAGTTCTAAAATTGTCGTCTATACCTCAATAGAATAAACTACGTTATGATAGACAACGGTTTCATCGTTGTCTAATTGCTACAAAAATGGTTGTCTTTAACCTTTTATTCACTAGTGACGACTATGAAAAAGTAAATAAAATAGTAAAATCTATTTAAAAAAACGTGTATATGGTGACGATTATTTTTTTTATAAAGTTACGTTTATAACCACTATAATATACGAGTATGGTGGTTTTGCGTATCGTCACCAATCTGACTGCCAAAAAGTATAATTTGACCGTCTATTGCAAACCACCATAACACATGTCATATAATACTTTGTATAAAATGACAGTTTTAAGCGTGTAATTTATGTTAGATATAAATGTCATAATTTTCTAACTGAGTAAAACAAAGAAACAACGAAAATGTCACTTTATACAATATAATACGACGTTTATAATAGTCATTATTATATTAAATGATGAATTATTTTACGTTAGTTACAATTATCGTAATTCGAGTAATAAATATTTTATTTTAATTTTATAATTTTTAATATTTTATTTAATTCTATTTTTATAATTTAATTTCATAATATAATTAAACATTATATTATAATTAAACTTTATAACACAATTTAATTTCATAATATAATTAAACTTCATAATATAATTAAATCATAACATAAATTAATTTCATAATATAATTAAACTTATAAATACTAATAATTGAATAATAGTAAAATAATCAATTGTATGGCTAAAATCAGTGACTCCATTAACATCTATAAGGCAACTCTCCCAAAATCTAAAACTGTTAAGTTTTTGAACAATTTAATTCTCTAATAGACCTATATAAATTAATCACTTAGAACCAATCTCCAATAGACACTTGCCTAAATAAAGTATATACTATATGGTATATATCCATGGATATTTCATACATAAGGTATGTTATATGGCAGTGTTATTATTATCTAAGATTATGAAGTATTTAACTAAAAATAAGGATCTAACAATCAAAGTTATTCAGTTCAACAGAAACAAGCAAATTAGAGGTGAAAAAACAAATGATCATAATAATTAGAAGTTACCCCAAAATTCATAGTTTCATCATTAACCTAAGTGTCATTCTTCCTCTTATGTGATCTTTCACATCTCAGCTCGTCCAATATTCCTATGGGTCTAAATTTTCTATATGTTCAAAAAAACATAATATAACTACAAAAAATAAGAATATATTATAATTTAGAGCTACATATAAGTAAAGGTATACAAAATTATCCCTTCTTCTTGATAATGACATAGAACCACCAGTGTGAGGAATAATTTGTTTCTTCCTTATATCTTTGTTCCTATTACACAGGTTTTACAAAGTGAAATGAAATCAGTTTTGCAAATTTAAAATCAAACTTATTGTAAATATACCAAATGAAAAGTTTGTACCATTGTGGAAGGCTTCAGACGATAATCAACAAATACAACTCACTGCTCTATGTTAAGCCCTTTTGGAACATTCTTTATGAGGTCATTTTTGCTTAATAGTGGATCATAAAATTCATTCCACGACTTGCATTTATACTCCCTCCACAGTTTTCCAATTTTAAATATAACATCTCTTTTAGCCAAATCTTCATGTGTCTTAAAACAAAAACGAGACTTCTAATAATACAATAGTTGGTCCACGTATAATGAATAAATGAAATAATATTGTACATATTTAATGTTGTGTTCAATGCAATGTCAATTACCTTCAATGCACTCTCCCATACATTATCCTTGTAAGTATTAGGCATAGATGACCAACTTTCAAAACTTATAGGAAACAATATATGATTTCCTAGTAGTTGTCCACAAACTCCAGCAAGAAAATCACATGCTTCTCCCATTGGTTGAAACTTGTCATCATAGTTGACGATCACACATACTCCAGTGGAAAAGTTATGAGCATCTCTAACATTCACCTTATTTTTTTGAGTAACTTCATGTTCATCTATAAAGTATAAATACAATAAGGTATCTGCATTGAAACTAATTAAATGAAAAGAAAAACACGTCAAAATTATATATAGTATAAAAAACAAAATTAAAAATTTATAAAAACAAAGAAAGGACAAGTTTTAATGAGTTACAACTAGAAGATATTACAAAAAGATTCTCTTATATAAATAATTCCTATTGGAAAATAGATTATTATAAGGCAAATCATGTACTTGTTTCCAACACTACAATTATTATGCCTACGGGACTGTTGGGTGGTCAAGAAAGTAAGGGAATGCTTCATTTGCCAACGGTTAGTGATCCTCTAATTTGTGAAACAAATCAGCAGTGTTTGGTGGAGATGCACAGTGGTGTATGGAAGATATGAGATAATTCCCAAAAACAGTGTGACAAAGGCAAAATTATTATGGAAAAAGATAGATGCCGAAACATTTATAGCCGTGGATTGTCTAGTGTTTTCTCTACTATGCACAAGGATAGGATAGATAGAGTGAAAATTAACGATGTTGTTAAAGAGGCATTGTCCTCATCTCTAGTCGATGTGGGATCTTCAACACACTCTCACGTCGAGAGTGACAGCTCGTGCTCGATAGTGGGTAACCTGATAAGCCCAACAAATACTCGTTAAGATATGCTCGAAATGGCTCTGATACCATGAAGTGAACTTTAAGTCCAACTCAATCCCATAAAACCAGCTCATGAGATGAGGTTTGCACTCACTCATATACAATGAAATATTCTCATATCTAATCGATGTAGAATCTCTACCAACATTTTCTACTTGGAGAGGTGGCCAAATTTATGTGATGGAGATTTGCTTGATTTCTTTTAAGAAGAGAATGCAGGCTTGTTCCCGTAATCCATTCCCAACATACCAAACACCTAACGTTACTAACATTAACCAAACGTTAAGCAAACATCTCTGGGGAATATTTATTATTATTTGTATCTCTTTTTAAATTGTATACCTTTATTCACATTATTATTCATTACGAAAATTACTTTTCTTCTCTTTTAAAATATACGTAATTCAAAAATTGTAAAAAAAATATTTCTTTTAAAATTATGTATAATTAGATTGTAGTTTAATCATTAAACATCACTTTTGATTCTATAATAATAGAAAATTCATAATTAAACTATTAGAAAAACATTTCAAAAATATATTTATGTTTGCATTAAAATAAATATTAATTATTTAAAATATTAATAATTTTCTAATACTTGTGAGGAAAAATACCAAATTAAATATTTACAAATAATTTATGGATATGTAATGAGTTTTTCTTTAACTACTCTATAACATTTTCTAAAAGAAATACACTATTCCTATAATAAGATATTTTTAATGCACAACTTTTGACAAACTCTTTAACATACTGATACTTGATTTTTTTTTAAAAAAAAAATTGTTTGCGTAGATGAACTTTTACATATTATTAAGGGAATCATGATGTTAAAAAAAAGAATTGTAATATCCTTTTGAAAAAAGAATAGTAAATATTTTTTCTAAATATAAAATAAGCATTTATACTCGGATAGGTTCGTTCGTTTGTTCCAATAGCATATGCGAAAAGGATGTGTGGAAATCCTACGTCTCAATTCTTATCAGTTCTTAAAGTACGCATCTTTTAAAGAAAATTGTCAGTTATTTTAAAATTAGCGGCCCGATAGCGGGTGGCCTGATAAGTCCAACAAACACTCGTTAGGATAGGCTCGAAATGGCTCTGATACCATATTACGAAGTGGACTTTAAGCCTAACTCAACCCCATAAAACCGGCTCAATGGAGTGAGGTTTGCATCCACCTAGGATAGGCTCAAAATGGCTCTGATACCATATTACGAAGTGGACTTTAAGCCTAACTCAACCCCATAAAACCGGCTCATAGGGTTGAGGTTTGCACCCACTTATAGACAATGAAAGGCTCTAATCTCTAGTCGATGTGGGATCTCCAACAATTACAAAATAGAATAGAGATGAACAAAAGAGAACAGAGATGAACAAAAGAGTAAACTGAAGACAAAGGATATGAGAATGAATATCTCTTCTTTCTTGTTATTCAAAACAAAACAAATGGTCTGAATATATACAAGTAGTACACGTTTAACTAAAGAAGGAAATAATCAATATTAAATACTAGAATCATAACACAAAAATAAAATAAAGGAGAAATAACTGATAATTAGAAAAGACTCCCAATTAATATTACGATCCTTCTGTAACTCTGTTATCCGTATCCTTTAATACCCCGCCACAAGCTGGAGAGCAAATATTTATGAGACCCAGCTTGGAACAAATATTCTTAAAAGATTGAGAACTTAAAGCTTTGGTATAAATATCAGCTAGTTGCTCTGTGGTGGAAATGGGAAGCAAATGGATGAGACCCTTCTTTAATTTTTCCCGAACCACGTGACAATCTATTTCTATATGTTTTGTATGCTCGTGAAACACTGGATTTGCTGAAATGTATCTTGATGAGTCATTGTCACAGTAAAAAAGAGATGGTTGCTCAAAATAAACTTTGAAATCTTGAAGAAGATAAGTTAGCCATTGAATTTCACATGTAACAGTAGCCATTGCCCTGTATTCAGCTTCACAAGAACTCTTTGATATTGTTCCTTGCTTCTTTGATTTCCAAGATATGATAGAATTTCCAAGATACACACTAAAACCAGTCACTGATTGTCTTGAATCACTACATGTGCCTCAATCACTATCACAAAAGGCTTTCAGATGAACAAAGGTAGTGGAAGAGAAAAATAGACCAAGACTTGGAGCCCCTTAGATATATCTGAGAATTCTAATCGCTGCATTATAGTGAGCAATTGTAGGCTTAACAAGAAATTGAGAAAGTTGTTGCACAGAAAATGTTATGTCAGGTCGGGTATTAGTGAGATACATAAGTCTTCCAATCAATCTTCTGTAGGCTTGAATGTCTGTGAAAGGAACACTTCCAGTAGAAGAGAATTTCTCATGATTATCAATAGGAGTGGGTGCAGGTTTGCAGGCTAAAAGACCTGCATCTGTTAATAATTCCAATGCATATTTCCTTTGATTTACCATTATTCATGTCTTACTTCTTGCTACTTCTAGACCAAGAAAATATCTTAAGTTCCCAAGATCTTTAATCTTGAATGTCTGATTCAAGGCTTGTTTGATTCGAGCAATCTCTTCTTTATCATTTCCTGTCAATATTATATCATCCACATATACCAATAATGCTGTAAAAGATCCTTCAGAAGAATTAATGAATAAGGAATGATCATTCATAGATTGAGTATATCCCATAGAAAGAAAAAATGATGACAGTTTGGCAAACCATTCTCTGCTAGCTTGCTTAAGACCATATAAAGCCTTTTTTAGTTTACAAACTTTTCCTGGTGGAATAGAAGTCAATCCAGGAGGAACAACCATGTATACATCTTCTTTCAAATCTCCATGTAAAAAGGCATTGTTTATGTCTAATTGTTTCAATTCCCAATTATAAATAGAAGCTAAAGAAAGAAGCAACCTTATGGTGGTCATCTTTGCTACTGGAGAGAAAGTATCAAGGTAGTCAATGCCTTCTGTTTGTGTATATCCCTTTGCCACTAACCTTGCTTTATACCTTTCAATTGTCCCATCAGCCTTATATTTTATTTTGAATACCCATTTGCAACCTATGGCAGCTTTGTTCTTAGGCAGAAGAGCAGTCTCCCAAGTTTGATTTGACTCTAAAGCAGATATCTCACATTGTATAACTTTCCTCCAACAGTCATGTTTCACAGCTTCAGAATAAGTGTTTGGCTCAACATGTGAAGAAAGAGACATAACAAAAGATTTGTAAGAAGGTGATAAATTGCTATAAGACAAAACAGAATTCAAAGGATATTTAACTCTTGAAGATGTATTGGAAACGTTAAGATTACAATGATAATCCTTTAAATACTCAGGTGATCTTTTTATTCTTGTGCTCATTCGGACAGATGGATCTGATTCAGAACTTTGTTCTATATCATGATTTTCATTGAGGTTTTGGTCTATATGGGAACAATCTACGTTTGAAACCTCAATTTGTAACTCACAATTATTATCACTGCAATTTTCAACATTATCACAAGGTGTATTTTCACAAGGTGCAAGAATGACTTGTGATGGCTGACTTAAAACAGATTGATCTTCAGCAAACAAAATTTGATCATCAATATCAGGACTGTTAGTTTCATTACTAGTATCTTGAACCCTTTGGTATGGAAAAACATGTTCATAAAAGACAACATCCCTAGACACAAAAATTTCTCTTGATTGAATATTCAACAAAATATATCCTTTTGTCCACCTTGGACAACCAATAAAAACACATTTTGATGCTCTTGGATCAAATTTTCTTCTATTTGTTGACAAAGTGCTAGCATAACATAAAGAACCAAACACCTTTAATCCATTAAAATCTGCATCAGTTTTGAAAAGCATTTCATGAGGGGAAGAATAGTTTAAAACAGGTGTGGGAAGCATGTTTATAATACGCGCAACATGTATCACAGAATATGACCAATAAATTTTGGGTAAATGAGATTGTATCATAAGAGCTCTTGCTACATCTAATAAATGACCATGTTTCCTTTCAACTATACTATTTTGTTGTGGAGTATTGACACATGATGTTTGATGTATTATTCCTTTACTGACAAAAAAATTAGTCATGACAAACTCAGTTCCATTATCACTTTTTATTATTTTTATTGTTGTCTCAAACTGTCTTTGAACAAAAATAACAAAATGTTTCAAAACCTTAACAACTTCAGATTTTTGTTTCAAAAGAAAAATCCATGTGTAGCTCGAATAGTCATCAACTATGGTCAAGAAATATTTATGACCATGAATTGATGGTATTGAGTATGGTCCCCAAATATCTACATGAATCAAATCAAAACATTTTTCCGATTTAGATGTACTAATAGGAAAAGAAAGTCTTTTTTGCTTTGCAAAATGACAAACATCACAAACAAAAGATTTGTTATATTTAACAAAAGGAAATTTATTCTTGATAACATCAATACATTTATTTGAAATATGACCTAATCGAAAATGCCAAAGGGTTTCTAGATCACTAGCACTGACATTAACAATATTGATGATGGGTGTAGATTCAAGGGGTTTAATTTGAAATTTCTGGTAAGATGGGATCCTGAGTATATAAAGTCTATCTTGCATCTTAGCAGAACCAATTATTTTCAAGGAGATTTTGTCTTGAATGTGACAACCATTAGAATCAAAGGTAAGAACACAAGATAGTCTATCAACCAATTTTGTTACTGAAAGAAGATTAAAAGTGAAGCAAGGAATATACAAAACATTGTCTATGACATGATTTTGATTGAGAAAAACACTTCCAGAATAATTGGCAATGACTTGATTTCCATTTGGTAATTTGACATAAATAGGATCAATTTGACGATACGAAGTGAAGTAAGTTAAGGATGAACAAATGTGATCAGTAGCACCACTATCAATAATCCAAGAACTAGAAGAAGAAATAGAATTATTACCAGTTTGCGTTGTCATGTTGGAAGGAATAACAGAGACT
This sequence comes from Phaseolus vulgaris, assembly GCF_000499845.2. NCBI lineage: Eukaryota > Viridiplantae > Streptophyta > Magnoliopsida > Fabales > Fabaceae > Phaseolus > Phaseolus vulgaris. The sequence goes on from NC_023757.2 coordinate 6,738,536, forward strand.
TGACTAGAAACATTGTCACTCGATTTGACCTGTTGTAAAAGAGCTAACAATGTTTGATACTGCTCAGGAGTAAAACCAATTTGTTGAGACTCCACTTCTGACTTTGAACCTTCATGATTCTGCTCATTATTGTTAAAATTTGTATTGTGAAAGGTTGCGTGACTTTGATGATGGTTCTTATTTTTAAATTTGAAATAAGGTGGAAAATCATGCTTTTTATAGCATGTATCAATGGTATGCCCTGTCTTTCCACAATAACTGCAAATTTTGGAAGTATATCCTCTTCCATGGCTTCCTCTTCCATATCCACCACCCATGCCATAGATCATAGCATTGTTATTATAACTTCCTTTGCTAGTAGCAATCATTGCCTTAGATTGATCACCAAAAACTTGCCTCTCTTGTTGTGTAATGAGAGAGTAAACTCTATTCAAGGATGAATTATCTGATAAACTAACATGGTAAGGTGAACAAAGATCTTGTGAGGGATCAACAATTTCACCCATAGATAAATGTAGCAATCAGAGCTCTAATCAGAGCTCTGATACCATATTAAGAAAGTGGACTTTAAGCCTAACTCAACCCCATAAAACCAGCTCATGAGGTTGAGGTTTGCACCCACTTATATACAATGAAAGACTCTAATCTCTAGTCGATGTGGGATCTCCAACACATACCATATTAAGAAAGTGGACTTTAAGCCTAACTCAACCCCATAAAATCGGCTCATGAGGTTGAGGTTTGCACCCACTTATATACAATGAAAGGCTCTAATCTCTAGTCGATGTGGGATCTCCAACACACCCCCCTCACGCCGAGACTACCAACTCGTGCGTGGGACTATATATTATGGGTGGTCTGATAGCGGCCCGATAGCGGGTGGCACGATAGGCCCAACAAATACTCGCTAGGATAGGCTCAAAATGGCTCTGATACCATATTACAAAATAGAATAGAGATGAACAAAAGAGAACAGAGATGAACAAAAGAGTAAACTGAAGACAAAGGATATGAGAATGAATATCTCTTCTTTCTTGTTATTCAAATCAAAACAAATGGTCTGAATATATACAAGTAGTACACTCATTCTAGGGTTTAACTAAAGAAGGAAATAATCAATATTAAATACTAGAATCATAACACAAAAATAAAATAAAGGTTATTCCCTTCTATAAAGAGAAATAACTGATAATTAGAAAAGACTCCCAATTAATATTAGGATCCTTCTGTAACTTTGGTATCGGTATCCTTTAATAGGATAGGTTCGTTTGTTCCAATAGCATATGCGAAAAGGATGTGTGGAAATCCTACGTCTCAATTCTTATCAGTTCTTAAAGTACGCATTTGTTAAAGAAAATTGTCAGTTATTTTAAAATTAGTTAAACGTTTTTAATAGAATTATATTATGTTAATCAAATTATTTTTAATTGATATAATTGTTTTCATTAAATGATTAAATTATTATGTATTATGATCATTTCAAACGAGAAAAATAAAAGGTTCTAAATAATTTTTGGAGATTAAATTTTCATCTTGAATCATTCTTGTTATGTTAATAGGGTTTTTGGGTTTACATTTTTGTTGTACTTCATTTGTAATAAATTCACTGTATTCAAACTCTATTCTTTTCACTTTATTTTGTTAAATTTTGTTTATGGTTAAAAGTGTTGTGTTCTTGTAGAGTTCAATATCTACACTCTTGATTGTTCTTGTGTAACCTTGTGTGTTTTGTTTAGTGAATTCTCATTGGTTTGTTGAGTATTAGATTAGCTCTTGGTTAAGAGTAAATCAATATAAATATCTTGTGCAATCTCTCTCTTTTTCACTCTAATAAATGTTTTATAATTTGATTTAATGTGTTTTGTGTTTAAATCAATTGATAGAATTCTCGTAACAACTGGTTTAAATTCTGAATATATGTTTGTTGTGCTTTTTATAATCAATTCAATAGTAAAATCAATTAGTTAATTTTATTAAGTTTACAATCTAACTCTAGTATTTGCGAATATTTTGTGGTACATAAAAATTAAACAAAATGATTAGTTGGAACAGATAATGAAAAGCAATAAGAAATTAAACTAATTACCGCCAAGTGAGTACACTCTTCCCTGAGTTTTTTGAAAAAATTTCTCAAAGATTTTTAATGAGATCGAACTTTAATAAAATTACAAATTTCAAAAAATATATGTTATCATAATTATTATTAATGTTAGAAGAAACAAACTCTTTTCTCATATTATGATTTTTATTATACTTATTATTATTAGTAATATTAATATTATTAATAATATAAATTATATTAATAATAGTCATAATATAATATGATTAATATTATAATATTTTTAAATATTATTAATATAAATATTAATATTATCATTAATTTTAATAAAAATATTAATAACAATATTATCATTAATATCAATATTATTATTATTATTATTAAAATATTTTGTATGTAATACTTTATATACAGATACAATCCGTATGTAATTATTTATGTTTCATGGTGCCAAAATTACATACTGATTAAATCTGTATTTAATCACTTTTGGCTTACATACAGAAAAATTCGTATGTAATCACTTTGGCTTACACACGGAAAAATCCGTACGTAAATATTCGTATGTAATCACTTTGACTTACATACGAAAAAATCTGTATGTAATGTCTATTTACATACTGAATTAAATCCGTATGTAATAATCGGTAAGTAAATGGACAATTTCTTGTAGTGAACAAAATCATTGATGAACCAAGAACTGGAAAGGCGGAAGCTGAAGCAAAGAGTTTTTGCGGGAAGATGAAGGAGTGGTGAGTTAAAGAGCATTTTTTAGACCGTTGAGAACCGTTCAGGGAAGAGAAACCACCACCCATCAGATGCTGACACGTGTTCAAAACAATTAATGACCCTTTGAACCACACCCTTTCACAAGTGACGTTCTCGGGAACCAACCCTGAGTGATCAGAATAATTCCTTCCTGTTAGCTTGGTGACTAACTAAGTCATCCTCTTTTCCCTGCCAACTCGGTGGTTAAACAATCATCCTCTCCTCCCTGTTCAGCTTGGTGCCTAACCAACTATCCTCTCCTCCCTTGTTGGGTCGGGTATGGTCCGAGCATACCACACTTTCCGCTTTGATCCTCCTTGAGTTTAGGCCAAGCATTCCAACCTCCTCAATTCTGGCAGCCCAAGTTCCAAGCCGAGCATGTCGACCTCCTCAATTTTGGCAGCTCGAGTTCCAGGCCAAACATGCCCACCTCCTCAATTTTGGCAACTCGAGTTCTAGGTCGAGCATGTTAACCTCCTCAATTCTGGTTGCTCAGGAAGACCGACCCTTTTCACCTTTCTTACTCGGTCCAAAGCCGAGAGACCTTACGCCAACGTTGGAGTTCTCAAACATTAACCGAGTGTCGTCACCAAAACCACAAGCCGCGTTAAAAATCAACATCTGGCTGATTGGATTCACACCTCAGAAGGATGAACCTACGAAACCAACATGTAAGATAAATGTCTCGGTCTTAAGCCTTTTTCACCTCGCACGCTCGGCTCAAGGCTGAGGGGCTCTGTACCATCCCGGAACTGCTGGGAATTGGGCTGAGTAGGCCGACCGATAATTATGAGCTACTACTGCCATGATAATTATGAAGTAATCTTTCTTAAAAACAAACAAAAATGTTTCCTTTTGTAAAACCTTTGTCAACAAGTTAGGCCTTGTAACGTTTGAATCGACATAAAAGTCATGTTTAGTCTTAAAGACCCATTTACACCCAACTCTTTTACATCCTTCTAGAAATTCCATAAGGCCCCATACATCATAATGTGCCATTGATTTAAGTTCATCTTTCATTTATCTAACCACTTATTAGAATTATTACCATTTGTGGATTCTGAAAATGAAACTCGATCATTGTCAATGCCTAAGTCATTTTCTGACTCTTGTGGATAAACCATATAATCATTCGAAATAGTAGATTTCCTTTCTTGTTGAGATCTTCTTAAAACCAAAACCTTAAACCCTAAAATATCCACTAATTGTTATTGCATCTAGTTTCTTTTCTTGCGGTCTAATTTTTGCCTGACAACCCCAAACATGCAGGTGTTTCAAAATGGGTTTCCTATCTGTCCACAACTCAAAAGGTGTCTTTTGAACGAACTTACTAGAAACTTTGTTCAACAAATACATGATAGTTTTTAAAGCATACATCAATATTGATACAGTAAAAATGAATTACTTAATATGCTCCTAACCATATCCATTAAGGTCTGGTTACACCTTTCTGGCACACCATTTTGTTGTGGTGTACATGCATTGTGTATTGAGCACAAATACCTCGTTTCTCAAGGAACTTAGCAAATGGATCAGGATGTTGTCCATTTTCATCATACTTTCCATAATATTCACCACCTCTATCTACCTTTCCATCTAATTGTCTTTCCACTTCATTTATATACATTTTCAAGCCATTCCCTGCTTGAGATTTCTCATGCAGTAGATAGACATAATCATAACGTGAAAAATCATCAATAAAGGTGATAACATTTCTTTCTTTATTGAAGGAATTTACATCAAAAGGTCCACATATATCCGTCTGTACAATTTCAAGAAGTTGGATGCTTCTTGTGGCTCCTTTCTTTGTGTGTTTTTGTTTGTTTGCCTTTAATACATTCCAAACATACATTCAGATAAGTAAAATCTAAATTCGAAAGTATTTCATTTTTTACTAATTTTTGCATCCTTTCTTTGGAAATGTGTCCCAAACGCTTATGCCACAAGTAATCACAACATTCGTTCATTAAACTTCATTTAGTGTTACATTATGATGTGAGGTTATAAGAGTTTCAACATATAAATTTTCAAGATACAATTTATATAAACCATTATAAAAGTAGATCCAATCATACAAGTACGCTTGTAAAAGCTGAAACAATTATTCCTAAACTTAAAAGAGTATCCAAACTCATCCAGTTTAGACAAAGAAACTAAATTCCTGGAAATACTGGGTACATAAAAAGTATCAAACAAGTCTAAATGAAATCTAGTGTAAAGGATTAAACAATAAGTCCCGACAGTTTCCATTAGAACCTTAACTCTATTCTCAATAAAAACAAACTTCTCATATGGGTTTATGATCCAGGTTGAAAGGAATCCCTGCATAATATTAGAAACATGAGTTCTCGATCTAAGAATCAATCCACCAAGTATTATGTGGAACTTTAATTAAGTTTGATTCAAAACATACATAGGCATTATGTTTTTCTTTCTTTTCGAACCAAGCTTTACGTTTAGAGTAGTCCTTCTGGAAATGTCCATATTTCCAAAAAAAATGACATTTGTCATTTTTCTTCTGGATTTTAGTAGAAGATTCGTTAATTTTTCATGGTTTTTACCCTTTCCATGTTTTTTATGAACTTCTTGCCAGCTCCCAAATTATTCACATAATGAATGGAGTGGTTTCCTTGATTCGTAAGTCTGGTCTCTTCCTGAACTAACATACCATGCAATTCATGTACATTCCATTTGTCTTTCATGGTTTTATAGTTCAATGAAAGGGGTCATACTCAGACGATAATGAGTTCAAGATGAACTGCACAAGAAATTTTTCATCCGCTATCTTTCAAATAGACTTAAGTCTTGCTGCAATATTTGTCATCTCAATGACATGTTCATGCATAGTACGAGAATCATCAAATTTCATGGTAGTTAAGGTACTCATTAATGTCTCAGTAAGAGACTAATCAACAGTTTGGGAGCGCTCTTCCACAAATCTCATAAACTCTTTTGCACTCTCAATTTTGGAAAGAGTTGACTTAATATTACTTACTATGTTCATTCACATAAACATCAAGCTAAGTTTGTTTGACCTTTCCCAAGTCTTATAATGAGCTTTCTTTTCATTGCTACTAGTATCAGTAGTAATAACAGGTTTCTCAATTTGAAAAGTCAAATCAAGAAGATCCAAAATGCCTAAGTAAGATTGAACTTATTCACTCCAATCAGAAAAATTTAATCCATTAAAGATGGGAACATATACTACAATTAATACATGCTTAATTAACATTAATACTTTGAATCATAAATTAAACATACAATACATATTCAGATAACAAACAAACATTATATGCATATTAATATTCTTCTTTGGGTGATACATTAATACACAAAATATAATGATGCTAATAATATTAACATTATTCGGCAAGATATATGTATTAACTAGATATATTTATTATCTTTGGATGTATGAATAAAGTTAATAATGCATGCTTACTACCAACAATCATATCCATTGATTATAAGAACAACTAATCAACCTTTGAGTTATCCATAAATATTTTATAATAATAAATTTTAATTTACTTATAAATTAATTATTTATAAATTAGCATTCATTTTATTTTATAGAGAAATAAAGTTTGTAATATTCTAAAGGCAATTGAAATAAAGTTCTCATTACAAACCTATTATACAATTAATTTCAACAATAGATATTTGAAAATACCCCTCCACATAAAATCCTTAACCATTTGAGCAAATTCCAAAATTTGCAATTATGCTTTGGGATTTCGAAAGCAATATCGGTGGCCGAAAAAACCTTTCATCAAACTCCTCGTTTGAACTCTATTAGAAAATTCAACGATTGCATCATAAAATTAATTTACGTTTGGTCATACAAGTTTTTTTATAAAGGAATACCAATTTTATTGTAAGACGTAATATATTATGTAAGGTGCAATAAAGAATTCAATAAAAAAAAAACAATAAACTTAGTCATTCATGTGGGTCCCATAATTGATCTTAAGGCATAATATAATAACGTAAGGGTAAGGTGCACTAAAGAATGAGCAAAAACAAAAGATTCTTATCTTAATTCTATGTGAAAGTAGTTTTTTTAATTATATTTTCTGAATCTATTTTTCTGACAATTTTTTTTGTCACACCTTTTTTTTTTATGCACGTGATAGGTTTCACAACATTCTTTTCGTAAAAACAGAAGCCTATATTTTTTAATCTCCATCAAATCAAATTTCATTAGAAATCATAAGATATATATAATCTCTGACATTAGTCATTTATTTTCTTAAATCACGTTTAGGTCCAAGACTCAAAGAGTCATTCTAAAATTATTTTACATTACATAATTTTCTAACACGTATCTCCCAGCCCATATACCACTATCCTTCCCTGGTTTTCTGTACGCCGTTCACTGCGCCTGCACCACACCCCAGCCACGCCGTGCAACCACCGCATCACCCTCCGCGCCCAGCTGCCACTACACTGCAACAGCAACCCTAGCTCCACCACTCCACTCTGCACCCGCCTGCCGCTTCCAGCCACTCCGCACCACACCCATTGAACATCCCTGCACCCCCAGAAACGTAGCCCCGCTCCTCCGGTCATGCACCACGGTAGCCTCCAGCAGTGCCGCCGCCTGCAAGCGCCCAGACCAAACCACCGCACCAGCTCTATCATCCACCACCTGCTTCCGGTCACCTCGACAACTCCAGCAATTCCCGCCAGTACCATCTCCTCCCTGCACCGCCGCTGCGCCGTCAACCGCATCTCCACCACCACCATTTATGCACCCCGCTGCATAAGAGGGAGACCCACGTAAAAAAATGAAAAAGGGAAATAGAGAGAGGAGAGAGAATAAGTGGGTCCCACGGATTTTTAAAAAAGGAAAAGAAAAAATTGGGCCCATTAATCTGGCCCAGTATTCTTTTGCTTGCAGTACCTCTTCTTTTACATTCGCATCCCTTTCCTCTGTTAAAAAAACAAAGAGAAGCCTCGGCCCATTCTGCAGCCAAGCCTTTTTCTATTTGCCACACACTTTTTCTTATGTGTACCAATATGTTTCTTTTGAAGCCTGAGCCCATCAGCTGACCGGCACTTTTATCTATATGTCACCCTTTTTACATTTTATACACCGAACCACCCTAAGTGCAGACCTTTAAGCTGGCCTATCACCAGTGCTATTTATCACTCGAGCTTTCCATTCATACCACCAGCCTCTTAAGCCGACCTATACGCTGGCCCATAAATTCGTCTATTTGTTACTCGCTCTTTCCATATAAACACCTCACTAGTTTTTTTAAATCTGGCTCCGTACGCTGCCCATAATTTCTGGTATTTGTCACTTGCGTTCTCCATAAATACGGTTTTTATAACTGCACTACCAAGATTTTGGAAAGCCCAGGGCCCCTGCATCTGGCCCAGCACTTTGGGTATTTATCACACCCTCCTTTTTATTAGTAGACCCATCAACTCATATTTTCTAAAAATTATAAAACTTAAAAAATTAAAAAATATTTTTTTCAATAAGTTAAACCTTTAGAACTGCTTAAACTTTGATCTTTCCTTACGAAAAAAAATATGTAGGACCAAGGTTTATCCTTGGATCCCAAATAAAACATTTAAAAATATTTTCTTTATTTTTAAACAAATATTTATATTTTTGTTTTATGGGAAAAAATAAAATTTTTTAAAATCACATTCATTTTACATATTTAATTAAAGATATCATCTTCAGACAGACGTTGTAGGGGTGCTAATTCCTTTCCTACATGAAACCAACTCCCACAAATCTGGTTTGCATACCATTTTTTTGGTTTTTCCATAGTTTTCCACAATAAACTAGGGTGGCGACTCTCATTCTTAGTAAAAATAATATTTATTCTTTGTCATCCCATCGTTGTGACCTTGGCCTATCACGTGCATGGATACAATCCGTTTGTTAATTTCTTTAACAACTCAAATGAAGTGGAAGATTTATCAACTTGATATGAAATTTGCATTCTTAAATGACTATCTAGAAGAAGTCTATACTGAGGGCTTTTTCACTTGATGAACATGAAAATAAGGTTCTAAAATTGAAGAGAGATTTTTATGGATTAAAGCTAACACCAATAACATGAAGTCTCCATATTAACAAGTACTTCCAATATAATGATTTTGACTGATGTATTAATGAGTATGATATGTATGTAAAAATTCATGATAATGAATATATTTTGATTGTTTGTCTCTGTGTAGATGATCTTATATGCACTAGCAGCAATCCAAGCTTATTTGAAGAATTCAAGAAGGTGATGTCATATCAGTTTAAGATAGCAGGCATAGGGCTCTCATGTTATACTATTTGGGCCTAAAGGTTAAGCTTTGGAGGAAGGTGTCTTCATTTCTCAAGAAAGCTATGCAAAAAAGGTTTTTGAAGAAATTTAAAATGTTTGATTATAATCTAGTGAACACACCCATGGAGAGTGAGATAAAATTATCAAAGTTTGAAGATGGTGTAAAAGAGAATCCTATTTTTGTTAAAAAGCCTCGATGGAAGTTTGAAATACTTAACATGTACAAGGTCCAATTTTTTTTATCCAGTAGGAGTAGTATTACAGTAAATGGAGATGAATATTCCTTATCTGATGTGATGCTTTAATGTAGCGTACGTAATCGCACGTAATCATAATGAAGAAAGAGAGGTTTTGATGAACCCTAATTATAGAGAAAAATAAATATAACAAAAACTTTTATTCACTTGTATATTAGAGAGTAAAATACATGGTGTATATATAAGAAAAAGATTAAGACCTAGATGAAACAGAAAAGGAAAGTTGGGTCAAACAAACAAAGCCCAATAATTTAAAATAGAAAATTAAATATATTAACACCCCCCTCAAGCTGGGGAGTAGATATTTGTCAGGCCCAGCTTGGATTTGAGAGTAGAGAATTGGGCGGAAGCAAGGGGCTTGGTGAATATGTCAGCAACTTGCATTGCAGAAGTAATGGGTAGTAGTTTGAGGAGACCAGAGTTAAGTTTTTCACGAACTAGGTGGCAATCAATTTCGATATGCTTGGTTCGTTCATGAAAAACTTGATTGGAAGCTATTTGAAGGGCAGATTTGTTGTCACAGTACAGGGTTGCAGGCTGGGAGAGAGGAAGATGTAAATCCTGAAGGAGGTAAGACAACCATTGTAACTCACATGTGGTGGTGGCAAGGGCTCTATACTCGGCTTCAGAGGAGCTGCGGGAGATAGTTGATTGCTTCTTTGATTTCCATGATATTAGGGAGTCTCCTAAGTAGATGGAATATCCAGTGACAGATTTGCGTGTGGTAGGACATGTTGCCCAGTCAGAGTCACTAAAACCACAAAGGTGAAGTGAATTAGTGTGAGAAAAATATAGTCCTTCACCAGGGGTGCCCTTGAGGTAACGCAAAAGACGTGAGACAGCTTGCTGATGATGAGTTGTGGGTGCAGATATGAATTGGCTTAAATTGTGGACAGCGAAGGCGATGTCTGGTCGCGTGTTGGTTAAGTAAATTAGACGTCCAAGGAGTCTTCTGTATTGAGAAGTGGCATCAGCATCGAGAGGTGAGCCTTGGTCGGGAGAGAGACAGGAGGTGTGAGTCATAGGAGTGGCCACAGGTGCAAAGTCAAGCATGCCAGTTTCTTGAAGGAGATCAAGAGTATACTTGCGTTGACTTAAATGAAGACCAGTACTGTTGCGAGCAATTTCCAGTCCCAAAAAGTAAGTGAGATTACCTAAATTTTTTTATCTTGAAGTGATGGTGAAGGGATGCAGTAATTGTATTGATTTCCTCCGTGTCATCACCAGTTAAGAGCAAGTCATCAACATAAACAAGAATAACACTGAGTTTATCATTATTATATTTAAGAAAAAGAGAGTGATCAGCAACACAAATAGAGTAATTATTTGATAAAAGAAAAGTAGAAAGTTTGGCATACCATTGGCGACTAGCTTGACGAAGGCCATACAAAGACCGTTGAAGCTTGCAAACATGCTGGGGAGAAGGAAGAGAGAGGCCAGGTGGAAGGGTCATGTATATCTCTTCATGGAGATCACCATGAAGAAATGCATTATTGACATCAAGTTGTTTTAAAATCCAATTTTTGGTAGTGGCAATAGCAAGCAGAAGGCGGAGGGTAGTAAGTTTAGCAACAAGTGCAAAAGTGTCTAAGAAATCAAGTCCTTCAAGTTGGGTAAACCCTTTGGCAACAACTCTAGCTTTGTGGTGCTCAACAGTGCCATCAGAATGGTATTTGATTTTATATACCCATTTACAACCAATAGTTTTCTTTCCTGGAGGGAGAGGGGTAAGTTGCCAAGTATTGTTAGCAGGAAGAGCTTGAAGCTCATCTTGCATGGCAGATTGCCAAGAAGCATGTTTGGAGGCTTCGTTATATGTTCGAGGTTCAGGATGAGAATTGATAGAGGAAATAACATTTCTAAAATTGGAAGATAAGGAATTGTAAGACAAGTAATTATGAATAGGATATCTACTACTTACAGTGTTGGTTGCAGTGTGGAAATCTGCAAGATAGGCAGGTTGTCGGTGAGGACGAGCTGATCTTCTTGGAAATTGGGGTGAGATGCTTCCTGGAGATGTAGGCGGTGATAATTCTGATGGAGGTGCAATGTTGGATGCAGGAGCAGAGGCACTATTTGTTGGAAGATCATAGGATAATGAGGCTGGTGGAGGAACAATATTGGGTGCAGGAGTAGAGGCACATGGCTCGACAGGAGGTGTAGTATCAGAAAAAAAATCAAAAGCAAAATTATATGCATTAGGAATAGGGAGAGATAAAGTGTTAGGGTCCTTAGGCAAGCCACTGTCCAATTTATATGGAAAGTGGTTTTCATGAAAGATTACATGTCTTGATATCTCTATGCTATGAAACTTTAAATTTAAGATAATATAACCTTTTGTATTTTGTGGGAAGCCAAGAAAAATACCTTTGATAGATCTATCATCTAATTTTTTCCTGTGCAGTAATGGTACTAGCATAACAGAGACAACCAAACACTTTTAGAAAGGAAATGTCATATGGTTTTCCAAACAACTTTTCATGAGGAGTGATGTTATCAAGTAATGGAGTAGGAATAACATTTATTAAGACAACAACATGATTTACAGCAAATTCCCAAAAAATAGGAGGAAGATTTGCTTGAAAAAGTAAAGCCCGGGTTACATTTAGTATGTGTTGATGTTTACGTTCTACAATGCCATTTTGTTGTGGTGTTTCAACACAAGATTTTTGATGTATAATTCCCTTTGAAGCATAAAAATTTGACATAGCAAACTCAATACCATTGTCAGTACGAATCGTTTTGATATTAGTTTTGAAATGATTTTGAACGAAAATAGTGAAGTTAATTATGTGTTGACGCACTTCAGATTTGTTATGCAGCAGAATAACCCAAGTATAACGCGAGTAATCATCAACAATAGTCAAGAAATAACGAAAACCTTGCATAGAAATTATGGAACATGGTTCCCAAATATCAAAGTGTACAAGATCAAAAATAGCAGAGGTAACAGTATTACTTAAAGTGAAAGGAAGTTTTCTCTTTTTGCACGACTACAAGTGTCACATACATGATGAGTATCAACAGTAATAAAAGAGTATTGTTTGCTTAAGACATGTAATCTTTCATGTGAAGGGTGTCCTAGTCTATAATGCCATAGTGTTTTGTCTGTGATATTACAATTAATAAAAGGAGCAAAACAATGCGGTTTAGAATGACTAGAAGCACGCAAGGTAGTGACAAGGTACAAGCCAGCGGTGGCTTTAACTGTACCAATCCTCTCTTGAGTGAGATTGTCTTGTATAATGCAATGGGTTGAAGTGAAAGTTAAAGTGCATTTAAGTTGGTGTGTGAGTTTAGAAACAGATATTAAGTTTAATTGAAAATGAGGCACGTATAACACATCAGACAAATAAAACTGATAAAAAAAACGTACTAAACCAGAATATGTGACATAAACAGTTTGGCCATTTGGAAGACTAATTAAGACAGGTTTAATTTTAGTATAAGTAGTAAAAACGTTCAAATTGTGACAAACATGATCAGTGGCACCAGAATCAATAATCCAATATTCTTTTATAGAAGATAGTGAAGAGAGAAACTTACCTGTTGAAGAATGCTCAGTATTGGGGATTTCATCCGTAGAGATGGTGCCGACTTGATTAATTTGAGTGTGAGGGGCAGGATCCTCAAGGTTTTGCTGACGCAAAATGTTGGTAAGGAATTGACACTGTTGTGATGTAAGTTGAATCCCCTTTACATCCTGTTCTTTAGGAAAAAGCTCAGAAAAAGTGTCAGTAGTAATCATATTATTGGCTTGGGATGTCCAATTGGTGAATTTGTAGCCAGGAGGGAACCCATGCTTTTTATAACATGTGTCAACAGTGTGGCCAAGACGATTACAAAAAGTGCAGACTTTTCTATGAAAGAAAACTTTGAGGTTTTAACATTACCAGAAGGAAAACCCACTTTGCGAAAACAAACAGCCTCAGTATGACCATATTTACCACAAAAATTGCATGTAATAGTGTGACTACTATTAAGACTATGAAGACTAAGGTTTTCATTAAACATTGTTGAAAAGATTTTTAAAACCAATCAAGATTTTGAAAGAGAACAGAAAAAAAAAACCAAGAACAGCAAAGAGGGAAATAAAAATCAGAGAGAAGCGCAGTAGAACTCTTCATTCGAAGAGCTCTGATACCATATTACAGTAAATGAAGATGAATATTCCTTGTTTGATGTGATGCTTTAATGTAGCGTACATAATCGTAATGAAGAAAGAGAGGTTTTGATGAACCCTAATTGTAGAAAAAAATAAATATAACAAAAACTTTTATTCACTTGTATATTAGAGAGTAAAATACATGGTGTATATATAAGAAAAAGATTAAGACCTAGCTGAAACAGAAAAGGAAAGTTGGGTCAAACAAACAAAGCCCATAATTTAAAATAGAAAATTAAATATATTAACAAGTAGTGAGTCAATTCATGGAGACTCCCAGTTCTACTGATATAAAAGTTCCTAAAAGGATACTTCGTTATCTAAAAGGTACTCTTGATTATGAGTTATTTTATTCTTTTTCTAATGATTTCAAACTTCATGAATTTTGAGATAGCCATTATGTGGGTGATATATATGATAGGAAGAACGTCAGTGTCTTTAACTTTTTCATGGGAGGATTTGTTTTTCCATTGAGTTCAAAGAAATAACTTATTGTCACACTTTCAACATGTGAGTCAGAATATGTAGTAGCAACTTCATGTACTTCTCATGCAATTTGGCTAAGGAGATTATGGAAAGAATATTTGCCACAAATGAAATCTACATATATTTGAATAGATAACAAGTATGCACAAGCAATAACAAAAAAATTGGTATTTTATCATCGAAGCAAGCATATAGACATTTGATATCATTACTATAAAGGAAGTGAAGCTTAAGTTATTCAAGACTCAAGATCAAGTTACAAATATCTTCATGAAGCTACTAAAGTTTGAAGAGTTTCAAAAGTTAGGAGCAAATATATATTGGTGTGAAGAAGAAAATTTTAAATTAAAAGGGAGAAATGTTATTATAATTTAAATAAAGAAATATATTGAATAACTCCTGAGTTTTTCTAAGTAAAACCTATAAAGTTTTTAATTAGAGAAAGGTGCAGAAAATTTTATTATAGAACTTTAATTAAAAAAACTCCTAGAAGACAATCTATATCTCTTCATTGAACATCTATAAATACCTCATTATATTTAGCATTTTCAAGACAAGAAAATTTGAGTTCTCTCTTTTCTTACTTATCGTCTCCTACAAAAAATTGTTGCCTATTTTGTTGATTTGGTTTATTACTTTTCCTTGCACCATGGTGGTTAACTTATTGACTAGTGTTTTTCATTATATGTATGCGACCGGTTAGGAATACATCCTGAAATCACTTCGGCAAGTAAGAGGAGTGCTTGTGAAGCTTATTTAGAGGAGATTTTTCGATCAAAAGAGAATAAGGTTGTACAAGGAGTTGAGAATTTCATTTTATTCAAAGCTTAGGTGTCAACATTAATTGGTAAAGCCCTTTTTAAAAAAACTATAATAAACTATACAAATAATATTGTTGTCCAAGAGAGAGATAATGGCTAAAGAAGAGGAAAAGAAAGTTGAGAAAGCACCAGTAATATAAAAAAAGACAAGTGGTGAGAAAAAAAAGTGGAAGAATAACCAGTTGAGCCTCCTGCTTAAGAGGAAAATAAACCAACTCAACTGATTGAGAAAGAAAAACCACCAAAATCTTGAAAATTTGGTACAAAATAGCATGAAGCTACTTCTTGAAAACAAATATATGTGTATTCTTAATTTGCATATAATAAAAAATTGTCATAATACGATTCCTTTATTTTTTTTCCCCGTATAAAATCAATTTTGTGCTACTTAATTTGATATTGTTCCAGAGATTTAGTATAAGATGTTTGTGAATTGTTTTATAATTTTTAATTTCATTTTTCACTTAAGGAATTGTGACATTAATTTGGTTTATCATACCCTTCTTATAACTTTAGTAAGGAGAAGTAATAGACTCGGGATACTAGAAGAATTCATACTTATTTGAATTTACATGCAACCAAAACCACAATAGAAGAATGCAATCTTTTATTTATTTATTTATATATTTATATATATATATATATATATATAATCCATAAATTTTGTGGTAGCATATATAAAAATTAATGTTTTGGTAAGTTAGTTTTATTAATATGTGAATAATGTTTTAATTATGTTAGGTATTCGAAGAAATCATTTCTTCATGTAGCAAGTTGATTATTTAAATTTTTTAAAAAGAAATTTACATATTTTTTATTGAATTCTTTTTTTTTGGCAAGTAGGTGTACGAACTTATTAGGCCAAATTCAAGAGAAACATCCTTTGAAAAGACTGTGATGTTTCCCTCAAGATAAATATGTAGAAAATTACCCATTGAAGTGTCGTGATTTTTTCCAAAAAAAAAATCTTCTGAAATTATTTACGGAAAGTCAAATTCATGGATAACGTTTCCTACTAGCATATTATTCACAAATGTTTTATTATCATAAATCCGTGAGAAAAATAGTATTTTCATGAAATTTTAATATTTCTTATGAATTTTGATTATAATATTTTTTTCTTGTAGGGTTATATATATTTTTTTCAACTTGAACGTTTTCTTTCCTTTTTTTTATGTATTTTCGAATAAAGGTATAAAAAAAGAAATATTATTATTGTTTTAACCTTCCTGAATTCACTTGGTTATTGATTTGATGGAGAGATTAACAGAAGCATTGAAGAATAGAGGTGAAGGTAGAGATGCAACCTGCTTTTGGCTCCTAGGAGTATTGTAAGGAGTGTGGAGAGTGATATAATCACTTGAGAAATTGAGAAAAAGGACGATAAGAACTTTGTTAGCAATATTGACAACATAACTATGCGTACTTTTATATAAATTTTCAAGAGTCAAGCATCACCATTTATAAGTGAAAGGCCAACCAAGAATTACAAGTAAATGAGTAAAAAAATTAAAAGTGATACTAGTTCTAAGTCGCATGACAAGTGTGAAAGTGTGTGAGCCATATAATTATTTTAAGTTTAATGATTGGTCTAGGGTTTAATGTGGGTTGTAATTGAACTCAATTATACCTTAGGTAGATTTAGAAACCTTAACCTAAAATTAAGGTCAAATAAAAAAAAAAAATCTATACTACTTTTTTGAACAAAATTTTTTAAGTCATATTCTAGCTTATAGCACTTAGGTTATGACTCATTTGTGTAAGAATGTGTTTTTTTTTAACTCTCACTTTTTTTAAATTTTCTAGTTTTATCCTAATAATTGATCCTTTTATTAGGACTCTGCCATCAAATTATAAGATATTTTATTATTAAGGTTGTGAATGTCAAAATTCACGTTAATCAATATATATATTTTTAATGTAAGAATATTTTATACCATAATCTCTTTTTTTTTTCTTTTCGCTAGTGACTTTACACTGTGATAATTGCTTAGTTTTATATTTCTAAAATTTTAACTTCAAACTTTTCTATTTTAATATTTTTTTTCTGATATATTTTTTACCGTCAAATTATAAGTATTACAATTGTAATTTGAAATTAGCTTTTTTTAAGAAATTTCATCTTCTCTCCTAAATCATATTCACTTAAATTATTTATTATAATCATTCACATTTTATTTTTGTAATTCAATATTTTAAAATTTTATTTGAATTAAATATTATTGCAACACTATACAGGATATTTATTGATAAAAAAGAATAAAAAGAATCCTGGTAGGGTAAATAAGTTGAACTATTTGACTGTCTGGATATGGGTGGAAGGAAAAGGCGTAACGTTGACTCTATCACTGATTGGTTTGACGGAAAAGAATATGGTGACAATCACTTTATTTCGATTTGATACTTTTGTTCTTTTCTTTATGGAGGAATCATAATTTAATCTTTTATTAAAAATAATAATCTATAGGAAAAGTGCATGTCTTTAATAATCTTTAAATGATGGTTGAAAAAATTTCAATTATTGTTTTGAAACTTAACAAAAGTTTTCAAATGATAATGAAACTTTGTGTTAAAGTACTCCAGATTTTTTAAAGTGGTTGTTTAAATTTTTTTAATTATTATTATTATTTAATGGATATGATTGACTAATAGTTAAATACTCCCCTTATACTAACTTGATAAAAAAAAATAAGTAAAATCTTATAAGGAATTATTTCTACAATTCGAAGAGAAATAATTCCATCTCTGATTATTAATTAATATAGATGAATATAATGTAAGCAATTAAATTACGCGTTAATTTTATTTCAACATATTTTTACTTTTAATCTTGTTTTTATATATAGGTCAGTGTACAAGAAAGTGGCATTCTTTGTTCTTCTACTATTTTAATTTATTCCTTTCTTATTTTATCACTTTTTATTGTCTTTTAAGAGTGAATTCTTTAACTGATTCATATAATTTTTATTTATTTAAGATAAATTAAATTAGTATAAAAGTTTCATAAAAATAATAAACTTTATTTTTTTAATCTAATATTTATGTATTTTTACCGGTAAGGAGCATAATTCTTTTAAGATGAAAAGAGTGACGGAAAATCAAGTTTAAACCTCGAGAATTGAGCATTGAGTTAGTGATGAAGACCAAGGAGAGATCCACTAATGAAAGCATACTTGGGATAGTGAAAGACTTAAAAAATTTCCCAAAACTCATAAGAAAATCTTGAAACTCAAAGTTCCTTAGAGGAATACCTTAGGAGAATATTCTCATTTTTAAGACTTCAAAAGAGCAAGAAGACAAATAATTTTGCATAGTCAAAATTTCCTTTAATTTCAAAGTAGTTTACAAGAGGGAACAAAGAGTCTTATTTATAAATGCATAAGCCCTTTGCACTCAATGTTCTAAGGGATGTGAGACTAAATTCACAAAGTGCAATTGCACACTCATGAGAATCGACGTCTACTACAAGAAGTCCCACATCTAGCAATTCTGTGTAACAAATAAAAATTTTGTCATGTATATTTGATTATAAATATATCTTTGAATATATCAAAATCAAGTAGGTACATAAGCCCCTAAATATGGAATCCATATATAAGATGTAGGTAGACCGAGTTGGTGGATAAACAAGTTTTAGTGCTTGTCAAGTATGATGTGTCTTATAACAATGTGTTTCTCAATATGCATTAATGAGGGAGTTTTATAAGTTATTCTTTTTTTAGGCATAACATCACTTAAGCAACTAATGTTGACTTATGTGATATGTTACCTTAGGATATGACATTTCAAAAGTTTTATCATTTTGCACAAAACATTTTAACTTTCTCATGTTGCTTTATATTTAAACATCACTCTTTCTTACATTGCTTCTTTTGTCATTTGCTCTTCTATCCATAGTTGACTTTGAAGTTTTTGTGAGAGAACTTAGTGTTGTTTTGTTGTTGTTCATTGTCATTTTCAGTTAGTTACATTCCTAATGGCTTCTTCTTCTTCCTTTTCAAGCTTAATCAATTTAACCAAATGACTGTCATCACTCTTAATAAAAGAAAGAAGATCATCATTATTAGATAAATGAGAAGTAAGAAAAATTTGCCGAACCCAACTCCAAATATGCAAAGCATTAGAACATTCAAAAAATAAATGTTGAATAGATTCTTCATGCTTTTCACAAAGCGTACACATAGAACATATATGCAACCCTTTATCCTGAATATGCTGATATGTAGGAAGATGCTCATGAAAAAATTTCCAGAGTACTAGAGTTTTGAAAGGTGGAATATATGAAGACCAAATGAATTTACCACAACCACAGGGAACACCTGGTTCCAAGAAAAAAGTCTTAGCCGATTTAAGAGTGAAACGACCAGACTCATCTAGAATCCAATTAGGAATATCATATTCCTACCTAACCATGATATGATTAAAAAAACGAGGCATCTGTTGTAAAGACAAGGGAATATTTCAATCACAACCAGTCCAAAATTGAGAGACTGTGTCCGGAATGCTAGCACCATCAGATAATCCTGCAATATTTGCTAAAGAAGTAGAAGAACACCATTTACCATACCAAAAATTAATAAAAGTACATGTACCAATAGCCCAAGAAGTATAATCAAGTATATTAGCATAAAACTGCTTAATTGCAGGCCAAAGAGATAAGGATCTATAAACCTTTCTTAAGAACCCTGACTTTCAGGAGAAAAGACCAAGGCTTGTTGCTATAAACAAAGTTTCAAGCAAGCTTAAGAAGATACACACTATCACCAAGCCAAATAAAATTTCTACTCCACTACTCAACTTGCTTAAGAAGTGAAACAGGTCATTTAGACATATTAAAGCTATAAGCTAGAAATCCAGTAATCATCGTATTGACCAATTGTATCTGAGCCATCATGCTAAGAGATTTACCTTTCCAAGATGCTAGCTTCAATTTGACTTTATCATCCAAAGGTTGAGGAAATCGACACTTTGAACCACCAACAAAGATAGACACTCTTAAATAAGTGGAAGGAAAACAACCATGACCTCAAGAAAGAATACGTTGAATTTTGGTGACAAATCTTGTTGTATCCATGGTAAAAAAACTATTCTTAGAATTATTAATATATTGACCAGAAAAATCACCATATGTTTTAAGAAAAATACTCAAATTTTTAAGAGACTTATTACCCGCCCTATAGAAAACAAATATGTCATCAACATATAAAATATGAAAGGGAGTGAGATAATCTTACGAACTAGCCATATGTAGAATCTTCTTATCACTCACAAACTTAGAAACACCTCTTATAAGAACCTCATCTGCAAGACAAAAAAGTAACAAAGACAAAGGATCATTTTATCTGACACCTTTACTACAAGGAAAAAAACCCACCAAACTGTCATTTATTCTGATAGAAAGCATAGTTGAACTAAAAATTGTATTAATCCAACCGACAAACGAGGAATATTAAAGTACTTAATAACTTAATTGATTGAGTTATGCACAAATAACAAGAAATTGGATATATTTTTAGGGTAAATAGTAAATTGAGTATAATTAGTATTATAATATTTTATTTTTAGTACAATAAAAAAAATTACCATCTTAGTATAATAATTTTAATTTTTTAGTTTTTTTACTTTATTAATAATTAATATAATTGAGCATATGTTTGGTACGTAGTAATTATCATATGTGTTTATTAAAAAAAAATTAACCTTAATATGCAATTAATCTTAAAGGTTAATTTCTAGTGGGATAATTATTAAAAAAAAATTGTTGTAGGTAATATCAATTGTATTATGATGAAATTCAAGTGAGTCAAGTACAATCGAATTGTGACACCTAGACTTTTAGTCTTAATAGTCTTAATAGAAGAAGTTGTTGACCATCTTTTATAATACCTAGACTTTTGGTCTTAATAGAAGAAGTTGTTGACCATCTTTTATAGTTGTTAGTCTAGTGATAGTAATTATTGGATCCAACAATTAACTAATTGTCTATTAACATTAAATTTTCTTTTAATAATACATGAGAATTATTAAAGACAAAAAAATGTTCAATTCTCAACATTAATGAAATTATTTTTTTTATAATAAAACTATAATTTTATTATTATAATGAAAACAAAATATATCCATATTTATTATACGATTATTTATCTTATTTTTTTATTATTCAACATATTTTTTATTATTCAATATTTTTTATGTAGACTCAAAATTTTATAAGTATAAATACTTTTCATTTTTCTTTTATTTTTAATGTTTAATTAACACTAAAAAGATAAATGTGTAGCAAATCAGTTTCTAAGAAAAATCTTTAATGATTAAAATTGTTATTCACGACCTTAAATAAATGAAAGATTAAAATATCCTACATTTATAATCTCTTTTTACTAAACCGAATTTAATGTTAACTAACATTTTTTGAGAAGCTGAGTTTAAATTATTTTAATATTTAAATATTTTCAAATAACTAAATCTTGTTTGTATACTATAGTAATTTTCGTGCGATAAGTATTATTCGAGAATCAATTTTCAATCTTATTTTTTAACATTAGATTCACATCGACTATAAATAAAGACAACCGTCTCATGTACGAGTTTACAAGTCTCCGTACGATGAAGATGTGTTGAAGATCTCACATTAACCAGATATAAAGAAATTTTATAGTATATTTGGAGACAAACCTCATCTTATGAACCAATTTTGTAAGATTGAGTGACGCTTAAAGTTCACTTCTTAATATATAAGTGAGTTTCTAATCAAGAACTCTCCTTTTCTGTTCTTGCTAAATATTTTTCTTTTCCAATTCAAACAATTTCTCAAGAATTTTACTAAAAAACAATTTCTTACATAATGAAGAACTAGGTATTAAAAGATATGACATTAGAGCTCTGGTGGTGAAGTTGTTGATCTCTCACAAGATCTTTGTTCACCTTACCATATTAGTTTAGCATATAATCCTTCCTTTCTCATTGTCCCTATTATTCTTGAGGAACCAAACTATTATCATTAGTCTCGTTCATTTCAAAGAACAAAATAGGTTTTATTGATGGAATCATAGAAGCTCCCAATCATACCGACTCATTGTTTTCCAACATGGCAGAGAGCCAATATGCTGGTTGTTTCCTGGATTCTCAAGGTTGTTTCTCAATCCATCACACAGAGCATCATCTGTGTGGACAATGCCTTTGACATATGAAATAATTTAAAGGAAATGTTCTCACAAGGAGACATGATTCGTATTTATGATATTCATGAGATGATTTCTTCTTTCAAACATAAGGTGAGTTGACTGTTACAAATTATTTCACTCAGCTAAAAATTCTTTCGGATGAATTTGATCTTTTTCGTCTGCTACCTACTTGTTCATGTGCCTCTAAATGCACCTGCAATGCTCTTGTAAATGTTTCTAAATATAAAGCACAAGACCAAATTATTAAATTTCTAAGGGGGCTAAATGATAATTATTTGACTGTGAGAACTCAAATCCTATTGATGGACCCTTTGCCATCCTTGAATATAGCTTGCTCTCTTGTTACACAACAAGAGAGACAAATATTTGGTGGTCAATCCAAAGCAATGATTGCTACTAGCAAAGGAGGTTATAAAAACAATACTACAACCTATGGAAGAGGTGTTGGTTATGAAAGAGGATGACACAAACCACAACAACTAGTAGATGACTAAGGACACATCAAGCACTTCGCAAAAAGGTCAGTCATCTCAGTATACAAAACCGAACCCCACCAAACCTTAAGAAAACATCAACAGAAGAAGAACAAACTATAAACCAAAATATCAAAAGTTCTTCCTTCTGGTCTTTCCATAAGAGAAAAGTTATGTAAATAAATTGGGTTCACTTTGGGGGTCCAAAATAGAAAAATAAGCTAGAGTAGGTTCACATAGCATAAAAGGAGTGTACTTAGCGAAATGGGCTTGTACCAAGCCCACTTTTTCAAGACAAGGCATCTAGGTTTAGGAAGGTTGTCCTACCTTCTAGAAGACCAAGCCAAAGGGGCGTTTGAGCATGGTCAACCCCCTTGGCCACACCTTCTTGTATTCCCCTTTTACCCTTGCCCACCAAGACACTCATTCCTATAAATAGGATGTCTTGTCTCATGTATTCACAACTTGATTTTGAATAGTAAAGAAGCTCTACAAGAGTGATTTTGTGAGACTTGTGAGCTCTCATGTTGGGTCTTATCTTGGGTGGGTAATATCTCAAGTGGCGGCTCAAGTTATCTAAGTCTTATCCTAGGTGGGTAATATCTCAAGTGGCGGCTCTTGCATCACTCATCTTGGAGTCCCTCTACTCCAAGTGACATGACTTCCTTTCTTCCCATAAGATCTTTTCATTCCTTCCTCTTTTATCTTTTATTTACACCTCCTTCCATTCCATACATGTCTTCTTCTAATCTTTAATTTTGTTTTTTACTTTGTTCTTCTTCTTTAATTGTTCCTTGTCTCTAATTTCATTGCATCATTTGTCACCTTATAATTGTCTTTTCTTTTTTCCCTTCTAAAGTGAACCTTTAGACTTACTTAACCACTTGGTTAAGTTCGTGTCCAATGAGAATCTTCTTAGGATTCTCACCATAATTGCTAAATAAAAAATATTAAACAAAGAGCAACCAATAAAATATGCAATCCTAAAATCAACTCACATCAGAGGAGGCTATAGAAGAGGATATACTTCTAAAATTTGCACTCATTGTGGAAGAATGCTATAGAAAACATGGCTTTCCACCTCATTTCAAGTTTAAAAATTAGAATCATGATCAGAGTCATACTAATGTAGTTGTTCATAATACAAATTTTAATAATAATGAGTAGAATTACGAAGGTTTAAAGTCATAAGTGCAGTCTCAACAAATTGGTTTTACTCCTGAGCAGTATCAAACATTGTTAGCTCTTTTACCACAGTCCAAATTCAGTGACAATGTTTTTAATCAAGTCTCTGTTATTCCTTCCAAGACGACAATACAAACTGGTAAAAAAAATATTTCTTCCTCCAGTTCTTGGATTCTTGATAGTGGTGCTCCTGACCACATTTGTTCATCCTTAACTTATTTCACTTCATATAATCAAATTAATCCTATTTATGTCAAATTACCAAATGGAAATCTAGTCATTGCCAATTTTGGAAGTGTTTTTTCAATCAAAATCATGTCACAAACAATGTTTTCTATATTCCTTGCTTCACTTTTATTTTTCTTTCAATAACAAAATTGATTGAAAAACTATCTTGTGTTCTTACCTTTGACTCTAATGGGTGTCAGATTCAGAACAAGAACTCTTTTGAAGATGTTTAGCTAAGGTAAGATGCAAGATAAACTTTATATACTCAGGATCTCATCCTATTAAAAACCTCAAATCAAAACAATAAACACTCAATTGAATAAACTCTAAATTGCTCTTATATCATATCCTTTAATACTAGGCAGTGTAGACACATTATATTTCATTTGTTTCAACAAATCCATAAAAAAGAAACCTCAAATATAGATGGTCAGAAAAAAAAAAGTTTTAATTTTTTTTTGTAAATGACAAGTGTTGTAAAGTAAAATGAAGGAGGATACATAAGTTAAAGTTGGATTGATTGCAAAATCGCAAAAAAAAAAGTATTTTCTAAGATATGGTGGGAGACAGAGATATGGTGAAACTGGGATTACAAGATTAAGGCAAAAAACAGAAGAAGAGACACACAAAGGAAGTACCCTAATTCCAAAGACAACCTAATTGTGACTCCCATCACTTTCACATGTACTTGACAAGAAACAACACGTAACATGCATATCCTAAGGCAGTGTTTGGCAAGCTATTAAACTTTCCTCAAAACACCGATCCCAAACCATCTCACTCCTCAAACGCACCCCTTAAAAGCAGATTCCTTTCTATATTCCCACGTGGCCCACTCCCTTTGCGCTTTATGCTATTCCGTTTCCCCAATAATATCCCGAGAAGCCAAGAATAGCCAAACAGAGTGCTACTTCAAAATTTGTCGTCACCGAGAGCGAGGGAGAGAGAGGGGGGTTAGGCCATGGCGGATGAGAGCGTTGTTGAGTCCCCAGTGAAGAGACAGAAAGATGGTGAAGAAAATGGGGCCTCTGTTTCCATGGATACGGAGGGTGGCAAAGACCCTCAGGGTAATGGTTTATCGTCTGTGATTCCTGGCTGGTTCTCTGAAATCAGTTCAATGTGGCCTGGTTAGTTCTCTTTTTACCACACCCTTTTGTTTGTTGTTTTCAAAAGTTGTGCCTTTTCCTTGTGTTTTGTTACTGGGAAAGGAATTTTATCTGTTTTAACTTGTTGGTTTGTGCGTGTAGAAAAGCGAACTTGTATTGTATCAATTTGTTTATGGGTTCCTTCTCTAATGGGTTTATCTCTGTGCGAAGAGATTTGGATTTCACTTTTACGGTTGAGACATATTTTCTTGATTTCTATCCAATTTGGGTGTCTGATGGGTTGTGTTTCTGTTTTTACTTCTTGTAACGATGGCCATATTACTTAATTGCTCCTTGTCATGTACCACAGTACCAGCAAATGTGTAAATATGTATATATTTCAAGATTTTTACAATTTCTCTCGTGGAACAGAGGAACTTTTATGTGGTTTTTAATTATAATTGATTCTTTCTATACCTTTTTTTTTTCTACACCTTATATGCCGGCATGTTTTGTATAATTCTGGTTTTGTTTGTTTTTATTTTGACATCTGAAACATTTGGTAGCTCAGGTCACTGTGGCGCTGAGCCAATTCTGCTTGATGCTCTGGTGCTATTTTAAGACTAAAAGTTTATCACAGGGAGCTAATATGAAATTTGTGGAAATATAATAAATTTCACTTTTAAATGTGTTGGAGTGAAGTCCCCTTAGAAGTTGAGTTGCTATTTATCTATGGTGTTGTCTCTTTGGGACTTTCTCTACTCAGTGTCCATCCTCTGAGATCTTCAGGTTTTTGTTTCCAGAAAACGTAAATGATGGTTGTATTAAAAGGAATTAATACCATACCTCTAAAGTGAGCATGCACTTTAGAAGGTATACAAAATTTCATAAGCATTACTGAACAATAATCAATGGAGTTGATTTTAGCAATTTCATTGCTTATTAATATTATATGTATTTGCATTAATTTTAGAAACAGTATCAGTTGTTCCAATCAACGCTTTAATCTTGTGCTAGTTCTTCTAAAGGCATCTCTTGCTTTAAAAGTGCAAGATTCGTACAAAAAGTATTTATTCTAGTCCTTTTATTTGATGCATGGTTATCTGCATAAACGGATGTGTATATTGAAAAAGGAATGCTCAAAAACAAATACTTCGTATATTAAAATAGGCAGATACTGTATGCAATCACAGAAAAGAACAATCGCTGTCCTTTCAAGACTCTTCTTCCTCTTTTAATCATACATCGCCTATATTATTTTTGGGATTGAACTTTCTCAGTTATTTGATGTGTCCCAACTTTTCTTCTAAGTTCTTGAGGAGTCAGAATTTACGTACGTTTAAACAACTGAGATGCAATTGTTATCGTACCTATTTCTGCCAGTACAGTGCATGCCAACCTTGGAAAAGAGAAAGAATCTTCTTATTTTTCATAGAGAAATGTAATTTATACATTAAATTTTACAACTAAAATGAGATTTACAACCAGTAATCTGTCATTTTCAGATAAAATCAGAATAGTTGTTTTTGCCTTTTGTAATAATACTCAAGAATTAAGTATGGCTGTAATTTTGCAGGAGAGGCTCACTCCTTGAAGGTGGAAAAAATTTTGTTTCAAGGAAAGTCTGAATACCAGAATATCATGGTCTTCCAGGTACATGAATGAGGCTCCAGTAAATTATGAAGTTACTTTTACAATTTCCCCTTTTCATGTTCCTACCTTTTTCAATGCACTATTGTGATGTCTTCTGCAGTCGTCAACATATGGCAAGGTTCTTGTTTTGGATGGAGTAATCCAGTTAACAGAAAGGGATGAATGTGCCTACCAAGAAATGATCACTCATCTTCCTCTTTGCTCTATTCCAAACCCCAAAAAGGTGTTACTTGCTTTTGTTGAAGATTGAATGTTTACGCATCAAACTTGTATACTTATTCTCCCTGTATTTTTCACTTTTAGGTTTTGGTTATCGGAGGCGGTGATGGAGGAGTCCTCCGAGAAATAGCACGCCATTCTTCAGTTGAAAAGATAGATATTTGTGAAATTGACGGCATGGTTGTTGATGTAAGGCACACCAAATTTTACAATCTTCTTTCTAGTATCTGACCAAAGCTAAAGTGTGTTGCTGGCAGCAGGCTATTATGTCACTTGCACATAGTTACTTCTCTCTCTAATAAATTTTCTTGGTTTGAATGAGCTTCTAGTTAAGGAAATTAGTTATAGTTGTTCTATTTTTTTTTTAAGTTGGCCAAAAAGTTTACTGTCTAGTGCTAAAGATTTCAAGTAGCAGTATAGGCTCTACATCAAGTTTAATTAGCAGTAGTTTTTCTTGGTTTGGATGAGTTTTTTACTAAAGGAAATGAGCTATAGCTGTTCCATTCTTTTTTAGTTAGCCAAAATGTCTAGTCTAGTTCTCAAAGATTTCAGGTAGCGTTATATGCTTAGTATCTAATTTAAGTCGTGCAGGTCTCCAAACAGTATTTCCCTGATGTAGCTGTAGGGTATGAGGATCCTCGTGTGACACTTACTGTTGGTGATGGTAAGATAAACTATTCTAGTTTTAATCTTAAGTATTTTATTCTTGTTGAAGAAATAATCTAATGATGGCTTTTTTAACAATGGTCTAGGAGTTGCGTTTCTGAAGAATGTTCCTGAAGGAACTTATGATGCTGTTATAGTGGATTCATCCGACCCTATTGGTATACCATATTATTTTTCCTGATCTTCTATGTGATATAAAAATGAAACTGTTTGATAAAGGGATGCTACATTTGGCATTCTTAAGGTCCTGCTCAGGAGCTATTTGAAAAGCCCTTCTTTGGGTCAGTTGCAAAGGCTCTTCGTCCAGGAGGAGTTGTGTGTACTCAGGCAGAAAGCATATGGCTTCATATGGATATAATTGAGGACATCGTGTCAAATTGTCGCCACATTTTTAAAGGATCTGTTAACTATGCTTGGACTACTGTTCCTACATATCCAAGGTATGTATTTTCAGGTTATTTTTATAAGGATGGGGAAAGTAAAGTATATGATTATCCATTTTATGTTGATTTTACTTTTCATTTCAGTGGGATGATTGGTTTTATGCTTTGCTCAACTGAGGGACCACCTATTGATTTCAAGCATCCAGTGAATCCCATAGATGAAAAGGAGTGTCAGAAATCAGCAAGACCACTAAAATTTTACAACTCTGAGGTATGCATATGCTGCCCCAACCACCTTATGTTTGAGATTTTACATTCTTCCCTCTCTTTCCTGGACTGCTAGTTCTTATTATCGATGTATCCATCTTTGCCTTTAATTCCAGATTCATACAGCAGCTTTCTGTTTGCCATCATTTGCAAAGAGGAAGATTGGTCCTAAAGCAAATTAGAAGATTTTAAAAAGCATTGAGAAAGAGCTCACGTGGCTGTTGTAGAAGTCCAACATCCATCCTTACTGAATTGCTCCATTCTATCAATGAGCCATGAAATAAGTCAGGTTAAATTTGTCATTGAAGAGTAACGTTTATTTCTGGAAATGAGTTTTAGGTGATAATGATATAGTTTATGGATTCAGTTGTCATTAAGTTTCCTCATAAACACATTTCACAATGTGGAACTATAACTATCTGTTAAGAAAAATTTTGTTTAATGCAAATTACTGTTTCTCGTATGTTTTAAAATTTAATTACACTGCCATGATCTGCCTTGTGTCTTGAATAATACATTTGGCGTGATTGGTTCTATCAATACGAAATTATCAATGTGATTGGAAGTCTGGGCAATCCTAAATGGAGTTTAAAAGTGATGGCAATTAAATCATCAAACCAAAATCTACATGTTTTACAATCTATCTTTACATTCGTATTAAATCAACTTTGAATTCTGGTCATTATCAAATTGATGTCTAAATTTAAAACCCTTTTGTCCTCATTAATTAAACGAGACACCATTTACTTCAGAAGCACAGAAACACTTGCAGCATAGATAAAAATAACAAGGGTAATACTTTGCTACCTTCAACCATGATGTAACCTTTCTTCTTAGAATATCATATATCTATGTTTACTTTCAGTTTTTCCCGTTAAAGATATTGATGAGGGAAAATGGAATGTGGGGTTCTGGTAAATTACATATCCTTTCGAAATAGGCTCCTGTAATTTTAGTGGACACCTAGAAAAACTTGCTTTGGATGGAATAATGCTAGTTTCTTCTCCCAGATACTCCATACATTCACAGGGAAGCATTAACAAGAGGTTGCTATATATCTTATTTGGTAACTGACTAATCATTATGGAACAGAAAATGTTTTTAATAATTAATCTGATAATCATACAATCATACAGTCATAGTACAGTAGAAGATAACATTTATTGATTAATTGTCATAAAAGGCTGCATAATCAGCTAGCTATGTCTATTTTAATCCTAGTTCTGAACTCAAATTGACGCCCTTATTTTTGTTCATAGCCGCCACTTCTCATTCACGAACCATTCTTAACATCCTTACCCGATTCCTCATCAGTTTTGCTTTCCAATTTCCCCTCCTTGCAATCATGAAAATAGATCATGCAAACCACCCATTTCAGGGGATTTAGCATGCAGGACAAGGCAACTTGTACAAAAATTGCATTCCCTTGGTCATAGCCTCCAATATGGTAGCACGAAAGCCTCACAAGATGTCCCCAAGCAAAGAAAATCAGCATCAGAAAGAGCCCCCTCCTGTGACTGCCTCTGCTGAAATACGCTGAAACAGCTAACGCATCAATACCATATATACCCTCCAACACTGAGATCACAAGACCCATGTTCCACACAGCACTCCCCTCCAAGTACATCCTTAAGACCTTTGCAAATGCCATGCTGCAAATTACCACGAGCAACACGTAAAAACTCAAGTCCTTTAAGAAAACATGGTAATTTAGGACTATCCACAGTAATCCAAGCTGATGAGTAGTCATCAAGAAGAGAACATAGATAGAAGTGACAAATGAGCCTCTCAATCTTGATAGGTCAAAGGGTGTCTCAAACATCTCCCTCAGAGTCATTTTCTTCTCTTTTGAATGCAGCTTTGAAGCCAAATCTACGGTAACAACCGCAGAGACAAACTCTAACACATAGAGAGGCACCATGTAAATGAAACCAACAAAAATCAGCTTCAGGAAATAATCCTTGTTAAATCTTGTGATAACAAGATTTTGGTTGTAGTCATACTGAGTGAAGTGACGATATGGTGGGTTGAAAATATTGGAGGTTTCAACCAGGATTTCTTGGAGGTAAATTTCAAAGTAAAGCGTGATACAAAAGAGAGGAAGAGAAGTGAGAAAGGTGAAGATGATGAAATTGAGGTTTCTTAAATAGATCGTAACAGATTTCCTGAGGATATCAGATACTTCAAGCTTCTGCTTCTGCTTAGAGTTGTTTTCACTCTCCATAACTCTTCACTTCCAAGAGCAGTGGTTTACAAGGTGAAGATTTTGCACACCATAAAAACCAATGTTTTTCTTTTTTGTGCTCAATTAGAGAAACACTGTAGGGATAACACTTGACTTATGACTATAGAAGATTGGTGTCACAAACAGTGACTTGGTTGTATGTTTTTCCACGCTAAGACAAGTTTTTTCCAACTTTGACTTGTTCTATGAATGTTCACATTGGAACTGGATTCTCTTGTCAGAGAAAATACAAGAACAATATTTACCCTTAATTCTTTTTTTTTTCTACACATTTAAAGGTTAATAAAATATTAATTTAAAAAAATTTATTGGATTATGGATGTTGGACCTTGTAATCATATGACTGGCAATTTCTTTCTGCACCTTCATAAAAGACGTGAAATGACAAATTTGTCATTTTTTTCATTGACCTCTCTTTCCCTTTTTTCTGGATTCTAAAATTCTAAACTCTAGAATTCTAAAAATAAAAGTATTCTAAATTCTAGAGTTAAAAATGTATTTTTTGAATCCCAAAAATACTTCCCAAACTCTAGAATTAAAAAAATAAAAATATTTTTTAGAATTCTAGAGTTTGAATGGTCTATGGATTATACAATTTGGAAATGGAAAAAAAAAACAAATTATGCACCAAGGGTAATTTTGAATTTGAAAGATTTTTGGAGGTGTGGGAAGAAAATACGAAGGTGGAGAAAGATTTTTGGAGGTTGAATACATAATCGATTATCAACTATTTTCAGTAACACAATCGATTAAGTGTTGTGTGATTTTTCAGTACTAATCAGTTA
Source organism: Phaseolus vulgaris (assembly GCF_000499845.2). Taxonomy (NCBI): domain Eukaryota; kingdom Viridiplantae; phylum Streptophyta; class Magnoliopsida; order Fabales; family Fabaceae; genus Phaseolus; species Phaseolus vulgaris. Next base: position 6,769,767 of record NC_023757.2, read on the forward strand.
GGCACGCTACAAAAGTCACTGAATGCTAACTTGAGATTACCAAACTCACTCTCGTACCACTGTGCTAACTCGCGAACCTCTCCAAGCCCACTCAACCAATGCAAACGTCTCTTTCAATGAAGACTTTGTTTGAATGTATTGTTACTTTCCTTGAACCACTCTTTTATATACATCCGGAATGAGTACGATATATTAATGACCTATCTACTATGAATGACTGCATTCATTGCATTCAACACATTGATGATCAAAGAGATTCCATGTACCAAAATCAGGAATCTTTGAAAACCGTGTTGTGCATGGCATGCGTGCTCCTCTTCTCGTTGTGCATGCAATGGCAATGTAATTGTGTTGCTCGTGTAAGATAAATTTTAGTTTAAAAAAAGAACCAATATTTCAATGTGTCTAATGTGGCTTTCTACTTAACGTTCTCTCTTTTCTCTTCATTGTTGAGAGGACTAGCAACACCCACCACTTTCTTTGCCCCCGCACCCTCACCCTCAATTGTCCACTGAAACAAACGGAAGTGACACTCTCTTATTTGTCTTCGCTACAGTGTCACCCCTAGAACAAAACACTATGTTAAAGGTGCACAAGAAAGAGAATGCCTAAATGCTAGCTAATATTCTTGAAATCATTCCAAACTATATGTATGTACATAATTCATTTAAATCTTGTTTGTTAAAGGGCGGCTCTACGACAATCCGCCAACTTTAATTAATTTATTTTTAAAATTTTGTATTATATATATATATATATTACAAATAACTTCAATCATATAAATATTTTTGAAGTTTTTAATTGATTAATTAATATCTTTAATTGAATAAATTAAAATATTTATTATCTTTATATGTTAAATTATTCTATTATAAATAATAATTAAAAATTATTTTATAATTATTAGTAATATATGTTATAATACTCTTATATTAAATAATATAATATACAAAAAATAATCTTTCAAAATATGTTTTATTTTAATGTTGAATTTTAAAAAAGTGAGAACTAATCTCGTTTCGTCTTTTTGACTTGCCCGTTTAACAGGTTAGACAAGTCGGATCAAAACGAATTAGGGATTTAAAAATGTTAATCTAATTTCTTAGTCTAAACTTGCTTTACTTTATTTAAAAATGTTTGTTGAAGATCCATAAAAATATAATTTATAATAAGTTAAATTAAAATTATTAAAATTATTTTTAGTTTTTATATCCAAAATATAGTTATGAGCAGTTATATATCAAACAAAATAAGCACTTACGTGTATAATTTCTATTTAGGTGGTGAACGGTAGATGTTGAATTCACGCACACGTTTGTTGTGACATTAGTATTTGAAGATGTAAAAATAAAGTTAGACTTCTCAAAATAAATTCTTTGTATTGGAAGAATCCAAAGACTTGGTGAATCAAGTTAAATTATATTAAAAGAATTATACTCTAAATTAAACTAGATTATATTTTATTGTCGATAAAAAAAAACTAAATTATATTTTATTTTTGGTTTAAATAGACTTAAATTGAATTAATTCATTGATCCACCATCCATCAGTCTTTTTACAAAATAATAATTATACTATACTATTTTAAATATATATATATATATATATTATAATTAATTTTTATTTTTATGTTAAATTTTTATATTTAAAATATAAAAAAATATTAAATAATGTAATTTAAATTTTTAAAATATATATTTAATTTTTACTTTTTATTTACATTTATTTTACTTTTATTTAAATTTATTCTATTATTTTTAAAAGTAAACTAAGATAGCTCAAAACTAAACTAAAAAAATTCAATTCATTAAAAAAAAACAAATCTTCATTACCTAATACAAACTTTTTTTTATGTAAATTATGGAGCGATGAGATAATTGTAGGGTCAGATTGTGGGGTAAAGATTGAATTTCTAAAGTATGGTTGTCCCACAGTCCATTCCTGAGTTACTTTGTTCATAGCAATAATTTCTTCCAATAATAAGAAAAAAAAATAAAAAAAAATAAATAAATATATATATATATATATATATATATTAGAATTTTAGTAACAATGACTTGCTAATCACTAAAGTTATAATTATTCCAAGTAGATGATTAAGGTAATTTGTTCATCTTATTAGTTAAATATAAATTTATCTTTGTATTCTGATTGACAATATTCATTTATATTTATTTTATTTATTCACACTTCTCTCAGGTTCATCAAGAATTTTTAATTGAAGATATTTTAAATATATTTTATAAATTAGTTAAGTCAGAACAAAATCATCAAGAACTTTTAATTTAAGTAAGATATTTTAAACTTTTCACTTCTTTTAAATTTTAGTAGATGAGAAGTTATACAACTTACTAATTAAGTTAAAAGATGTAAGCAATTAGAAAATTGCGTTTATATTATAATTACTAGCATAAATACAGGCACAATAGCGTATGTATATCCGTATTTTTTTTATTATTCAATTTTTAAGATACATAAATAATTTTGGATGAGTTAAAAATGAAAAATAAAAAATAACATGTAAAAAAAATATGAATGAATTAAACAACCTTTCTTTTTTTCTTTTCTAGTTTGAGTCTTTTTTTTTTTTCAAGTTGTTTTTTCTCTTTTTCCATTGATAGTTTTGAAATCGGAGTGTGATGATGTTCACGTTAAAGTTAGGATTGACTGACTTGGTGGTAGATACAAAAGAATAATGATTTTGGAGTGAAGAAAGTGATTGAAAATGAAGCTTATTTTATTTGATATGTGAGATTTGGTGTAAAAACGTGTGAGAGTATGCCTTAAAATAAAGAATTAAAGAAATGAGGGAGTCGGTTTGCATATAAAAACTGTACATTAATATTAAATTAAAAATAATTTTATTTTCTAAGTAACTAATAATAAAATGAGATATATTAAATAAGGATAGAATTAGAAGAAATTTGTGTACACCAAAAAGCGGTTATAATGTGGGGAATCCCTATTTATTAAATATATTAAATAAATAAAATGTAGAAAAGTTAAAATTATAATGGATACATATCTGTTTAATTAATTTTATTAAATTATTTATTTAATGTTATTTTATTTTTGGAAAATAAAAATTTAAGATACAAAGGTTGATAAATATAATAGGTATATGATATGAAAGATGATAATATATAATAAACAACATAATAGTAATATCATATATGTTAATCATAGATATCATATATCCAAAATAAAATATTATCATTTACGGGTATATTTCAATATAATAATAATACAATAATCTGACATATGTATCATTCATACATATATTTATAATCACGTTACCATATATGATATTATTTATAGGGTATAATCTGTGAATATTACATTTACTGTTATAATATAATTTAATTATAATATTAATGGATGATAATATCTATACATACATTATATTAATATGTAATGTCATGGTATTAATATGTATTATAAATTTATACTGTAATATTTTTATTTATTATAAATTTATGTATATTCATATATTTTTTAAATATATTATTATAAATAACAAATTATAACAATAACAACACATTATTATTTATAATGAGAATTCGTGTATACTTTAAACTTTTTTTAAAATTATCGGTTTTACAATTGCAATGTATAAAATATTAATACTACTTTCTCTTTTTATAATTAGTACCAATGATACCGTATGGTTAATACATAATTAATGTGTTTAATTCATTTATATTTTCATTTATTTTAAATTACCCATTTTACAATTGTAGTGTACAAAATATTAATATAAATATTTATTATTTTCTTCTTGATTTTAATGATATCTTGTTTAGTACATAATTAATTAGTTAATATGCATTTGTTGTCAGTAACTTTGATAAAATGGTGATTCTAAAATTAGTTAATTTAGTGATTATTTTTAATTTTTTTTAAAGTAATTATTTATTAAAAATAAATTATCCTATTAAAAAATTATAATAAATAAGTCTTGTTTTTCTAATTAAAAAAAATTGTCGATTTTATAAATACACTGTATAATAAAATATTAATACAAATGTTACCTATGATGAAGTTGTTTACCCTCGTAGGCTTCCTGAAAAATAACCAAAAAATGAAAAATTAAAATTACATTTCTTATAATTGGTACTAATATTATCTTATGATTAAAACACACATTATTGTCATGTGTTGTGTTTGTATGATAAGAAATGTGTTGTTTTATAAAGATATGCATGTTATTAATGTGATATATAAAGTTATGATACAATATTAATGTGTTTTTCCTTTGTTGTTTAATGCTGGTAATCATGTAATGGTTGATGTATGTGTTTGTAGCGGATGTATGATGAAAAGAGAATTATCATTAAAATATTATAATATAAATTTATAATAATATTTAAAAAAGTCAGATACATATAAGTTTTCATAAAATTAACATTTGTATTTCCATAAGTAAAACAAATAAATATATTAAATGACGTGGTGACGGCATACTAATTTTTTATTTTATTGGTGTCAAATAAAATTGTAAAATATTATTTAATTTGATTAAAATTAATATTTAATTAAAATTAATCTTTATTTGGTGTCTTAAAATTTATTACTGTAAATTTTGTTTTTTTCTTTAGAACATATGTATATAAAATATATGTCATAATTTTGCTTTATATACATCATAATTTTGCATGACATTTATAAATTTACCATATATAACTCGATATTTCTTGTGTTTCGATTACAATATATCAATAGGTACACTTAGATAATTTATGTATCTTCTCATGTATATCCGAATTTATTTAAATAAATTATAAATTTATATTATTAATAAAAATTATAAATAATAACATTATTTATTCAAATTTTAATATTAAATATAAATATATATAAATAATATGTTATGCAGATATACATACGCTCTCGCGGATTTTTTTGCTAATATATATATAAAAGACACATCCACCTAATATTAACATAAAGAATAAATTATATTTATATAGTAAAATATTTTATAATTTTTATGAAATAATGTTTTTTTTTGTCGTTTTAAATATTGTGAATGTGTTTTTTAATTAGAAAATATTGAGAAAATAAAAAATATTAATGATAAGAATAAAGTCCCTACATTGATATCAATTTCAAAATTTGACAACATCAATTGAATTAATTATTTTTATTGACATATATGATTATATTAAAATTATCTTGTATTAATTTAATAAACAATAAAGTAATTTACTGCATGTATGTTATCACTTTAATTAGAAAGGAAGCTTGATCATTTATTTCTAATTGCATGATATCATTTAACCCAACTACGAGCTATAAATATTTAATGAAAAACATTCTAATATAATCATATCATTATTTCATATATATTGAGGTCCACCTTGAATTTTATATAAAAAGAATATTATTCACACTTCATCTTCCTTAAGTAACAACAACCAACCTCACTCTGTTAGCCATGTGATACTGACATGGGCCCAAAAAAAAGAAGAGAATTCAAATTATTGTTATTATTACTAACGTTATTACATTAAAATAATATAATTTTGAAAAAATAATTAAAATATATATAATAATGAAAAGTGATATAATTATTTTTCAGTAGAGTATTTTATTCAATAAGAAAATAATTTTATTTATAAAAAAGATAAATTTGTCTTATTGACACAAAAATAATAGTTAAAAAAAGCACCTTGGTACAGGCATTGATATTGTTGGTTTTTTGTTCTAAAAAATCTTTGTTGGATGGTGTTTTTCCAACAAGAATACGGTGGAGTTTTTCCTGCAGTTATGATCATTGATCAAACGGTTCAAACTTTTTCTAGTTACATTTTTATGTAATTTAATAATAGTAGCAGTTACTTTGAATGACCAGGATTTGATTCATGTGGGCACAAGAGAGTGACGAAGCAGAACCCACACTTTGTCTTGTTTTGTTTCCATATATTAATTATTGTATCCATGCCATTCGCTAAATTGGCTCTTGGGATGTTTCAATACGCAAGTGTTCTCAACTTCACTCTCCTATGGTTTGGGATTTGGCAGTAGGGAAAAAGGGATGAACTTTTATCTCAAAAACCATGAAAACTTGCTGATTAAATTTCACTCTTTTAGAAGTTGATTCAGTTTGGGAGCTGGGTTTTTATTGTTGGTGGAAGAATGAAGGGGGATAGGATTGAAGAGAGCAGCAGTACGAGGTTGTTGGGTAGAAGCAGCAGTGGTGGGAGCAGTGAGTCAAGGTGGGTTGATGGCAGTGAAGTGAACTGGGATGAGGTTCCTGTGTGGTCAAAGCATGCTGACGGCAGAGAAGGGTATGGGTCAATCAGGAGGAGGCTTGCCAAGTTGCCCAAGAGGGTTGACTCATTTGATGTTGAAGCCATGGAGATTGCTGGAACTCAAGCTGACCACTCCAAGGTTAATCAACCATTTCCTGTTGCACTTTTGCCTGGAATGATGATACTCTAAATGTTCTAGGTCTTGTTTAAATTCTTAATTTTTATGTGTTATTGAATCTTCATGATTACCAAAGGGAGGGCATAGTTCTCTTTTTTTTACCACTTTTAACAGACACTTAGCAGCTTTAACTTCCACTTCACCATGTTTTATTTAGCAGTTCGCTTAGAGAGCCAAATTCCTGTTTTTGATCCTTTGTTCTTATGTGAATCAGGTCCTTTCCCTCTTGCCCACACTTGCTTTGGCATTTAAGACTCTTGGTGTGGTATATGGTGACATGGGAACTAGTCCTCTATATGTTTTTGCTGATGTCTTCAGCAAGGTTCCAATTGGATCAGATGAGGATGTCTTGGGGGCATTATCATTAGTCATGTATACAATAGCAGTTATTCCATTAGCCAAGTACGTTTTTATAGTCCTCAAAGCAAATGATAATGGAGAAGGTAAGAGTTTCACTTTTCCCCCAGAATTATATACATTCTTCATGTCTGACTTATTCTAAATCATAAATTAATGGCCCAACTGTAGGAGGAACGTTTGCACTATACTCGTTGATTTGCAGGTATGCAAATGTGAGTCTACTTCCAAATCGTCAACAAGCTGATGAATATATATCCAGTTTTAAGCTCAAACTGCCTACTCCAGAACTGGAAAGGGCTTTAAAAATAAAGGATACTCTGGAAAAAAAAACGTTTTTGAAGAACCTTATATTGGTGTTGGTTCTTGTGGGAGCTTCCATGGTTATTGGAGATGGTATTCTAACCCCAGCAATATCAGGTACATAAGCATGCAACCTTTTGACATGAACTTCTGCTGTTAGTTTTTTAATTTTATCATATGATCAATGATCCTTACCGTTATGAAGTTTGATCATAAGCATATGCCTCTAGAGCTAAATTTGTCTATATGTTTAGAAGAATTTCTTGTGGTGTAACTTTAGTATGACCATGGTGCTTCTTTCATACAGTGATGTCTGCCATAAGTGGTCTGGAGGATCAAATAAATGGATTTGGTACTGGTAGGTATATTTTCCTTTGTATTTTTAGTTTTTTTTTTCTGGTCAAAGAAAAAAAAATAATTAATACATAATATCAGTGAAGATGAGAAAACTAGTAAAAATTGCGATGGTTCAGGAAAACTTCTTTCACATGATAGCTTTAGAGGGATATTCTTTTGGTGGCTGCGTGCCTTCTTTAAAAATATAACTATTACCAAAGTCTCCACGTATCTCCGGAGAAACAAATTTGTGGCACTTGATAGCAGTTATTTCAGCTACTTACAGTCTAAATAATGTTACAATTTTCTGAAAATTGCAAAGTACAAATCCTTTTACAATATTCTGGACTGAATGCAAGATTTCTCAACTTCAAGTAACTAGCTTGGAGTACTTTGATCTAAGCAGGTCAAATATGGTTCTCCTACAAAAAACCCAGTTAACTTCTTTTCTCTCTTTTTTTCTAAAGATAGTTCAGCTTTTTGCTTCCCTTTAAGATGTTCAATGTGAACAACCACCTACTAGTATTTAGATTTTTTCAAGAATGTTGGCATTTAGTCATCTTATGGAACTATGGAAACGAACAAACTTGCATTCTGCACAGCAAAACTTAGAGTTGTTGTTCTCATTTTCAGGTGAAGTGGTTGGTATTTCTATTGTAGTCCTGATAGCATTGTTCAGCATACAACAGTTTGGTACCAGTAAAGTGGGTTTCTTGTTTGCCCCTATACTTGCCTTATGGTTCTTTTGTCTGGGTTCTATTGGAGTATATAATATACTTAAATATGATATCACTGTTCTGAGAGCATTCAATCCGGCTTATATCTATTATTTCTTCAAGAAAAATGGCAAAGCTGCATGGTCATCTCTTGGTGGTTGTGTTCTGTGCATTACAGGTAATATCGTTTTGTATTTCCATAACTTCATCCTGTAGGTATTGGAATTGATTGCCATAATTTCGGGCATATTTAATTGTCAACATAGACTTGAATGATCCTATGAACTTGACCTTTACTTCTTCCTGGATCTCATTAGAGTGTTTGCAGCAATGACCATAGCATTGTGATTTATGAGCCAGTAGATGAGATCATAGTTGTATGTGGTTCATTTACCCATGCTTGATAGGATATGTTATTGTAAAATAGCTCTGAGGACAAGCACTTGTGTGCAAGGCGCATGTAGAACTTGGTGCACAGACTCCCCCTCCCTTTCCCAAAATCTTTGTCTCTAAAACACTTGCACAAAGATGTATCACACAAATGGTTAAAAGACGAAGGATGGATATCATGTTTAATTATAATACTTGGACTAGAAAATTAATACTAGTTGGTTTCTTTCAAGATAATTTACTCTCAAGTGAGCATTTTTGTTTGTTCTTGCAATTTAAGTCTGGCTTCCAGCAAAAGCAATAGAAGCTATTTACATTATCTGGAAAATATCACAAATTTTGATTTTTTGAGTTTTTTTCAGTATTCAAAACCCAATTTTGTTCTTAATGAGAAGTTTACCCCTTAAGGACAAGGTGACAAAATTTATAGAACTTGCTTGTGTATTCCTCTGCAGGTGCAGAAGCAATGTTTGCAGATTTGGGTCATTTTTCTGTACCATCAATACAGGTTTGTGAATCCTCAATTGGTTTTCTTTTTTAATAGAAAACCATTAAATTAGTGTTATTAAGTCTCCTATAGTTATTTAAATTTCCTTTCTTAAATCTCTTGTATAGATTGCCTTCACTTGTGTGGTATTTCCCTGTCTCCTCCTTGCTTATATGGGCCAAGCTTCTTTTTTGATGAAGAACCCAAGTTTTTATTCAAATGTATTCTACAAGTCTGTTCCAGGTGATATTTGTTAAGACAATGACTGCTTATGTGATACATATAAGTCACTGCCCTTAAAACTATAATAAAGATAATTTTGTTATGTATAGTAATTGTGATGATACCTGCTGTTTGTGCTTTATGTGAAACAGAGAGTCTGTTCTGGCCAGTGTTTGTGATAGCCACACTTGCTGCTATGATTGCCAGCCAAGCAATGATATCTGCTACATTTTCGTGCATAAAGCAATCTATGGCTTTGGGATGCTTCCCCAGGCTCAAGATAATTCACACCTCAAAAAAGTTCATGGGCCAAATTTATATCCCCATAGTAAACTGGTTTCTGATGATCATGTGCATAGTTGTGGTTTCCATATTTCAAAGCACAACTGATATTGCAAATGCATATGGTTAGTGTCTCTGATCTCAATTTTCTTAGAGTAATATTTTTTTTTTTTTTTTGCTCTGGGGTGACAACTGGTGTACACAGGTAAGCTTTAGAGGTGGTGGACACTATGACTCTGAGAAGTATTATGTGTCTTCAATAAACTAAATGGGTTAGAAAAAAAACTTGAAAGCTAAACTTTACAGGATATAAATTTTACTACACGTGGAAAGTTTTAGGAAAGAATAGAATGAATATTATTGTACACCAGAATTGAAAGGAGAATGTGGTGGATGTAGAAAGGATAGAGGACAAGATTTTATCTTTAACATTAATAGTTTGTGAGTACTTTTGAAAGATAAGATTGTTGCTGTCGTAGCGTTTCAAAAACTAACTTGCACTTTGATGTTGTTATGAACCAAATATTCTTAAGCAGTTAACTGAATATTCAAGGATGATTATATATTATATTTCTACCATGTCCCTTCACACAATACATTTGGGCTTGAAGGGTGAACAATATTTCTACCTTTTGCTGAAACTAAACATTTTTGTAAGAAAAATGGGGGCAGCAAGGAGCAAACTTTAGATGACTTGGTCATATAGTACAGGTCCAGATGCTTCACGAACCAACTATCTTAAAAGTTTAAGTTGTTTGGTGAAGAAGACACACAAAATGGTTTAATATTACATTTCTAAAATATTACATACATCAAATAGGCCTTATACTGAAGATCATTTGTAGTGTATCTTTACTAAATGCATTTTAATATCATTGTTGCAGGCATTGCTGAAGTTGGTGTCATGATGGTTAGCACCATCTTGGTGACCCTAGTAATGGTTTTAATTTGGCAGACTAACTTGCTTTTGACATTGTGTTTCTGTCTTGGATTTGGTTCAGTGGAGTTAATTTACATGTCTTCTGTCCTATCCAAACTCGTTGAGGGTGGTTGGCTTCCACTTGCCTTTGCTACCTGTTTCCTATCTGTGATGTACACTTGGAACTATGGCAGTGTATTGAAGTACCGAAGTGAAGTTAGAGAGAAGGTTTCAGTGGACACAATGCTTGAGCTTGGCTCCAATCTTGGAACAGTAAGAGTGCCCGGAATAGGATTGCTATATAATGAGCTTGTGCAGGGCATTCCCTCCATTTTCTTGCAGTTCTTGCTGAACCTTCCGGCTCTTCACTCAACTATAGTTTTTGTCTGCATTAAATATGTCCCAGTCCCTGTGGTTCCTCAAGAGGAAAGATTTCTATTTCGAAGAGTTTGCCCCAAAGATTACCACATATTCCGCTGTGTTGCTAGATATGGTTACAAAGATGTAAGGAAGGAAGATCACCAAGCATTTGAGCAACTTCTTATTGAGAGTCTTGAGAAATTCTTGAGAAGGGAAGCTCTTGAGACAGCCTTGGAGTTCGAGGGCAACTTAACTGATGACGTGGACAGTGTCTCAGCAAATACAAGGGACTCTGATCTTCCTGTTGGTACTGGTGCTGAGGAGCTTAGGATTCCACTGATGCATGATCAGAAAATGGAAGAAACAGGAACTTCTGCTGCTCAAGAAGTTGCATCAGCATTGCCATCTAGTTACATGTCATCAGACGAAGACCCTAGTCTTGAATATGAGCTTTCAGCCCTTAGAGAAGCAACGGAATCAGGATTCACCTATTTGCTTGGACATGGAGATGTGAGGGCAAAGAAGAACTCTTTTTTCTTTAAGAAACTAATGATAAATTATTTCTATGCATTTCTCAGAAATAACTGCCGAGGAGGTACAGCAAACATGAGAGTACCTCACACCAATATCATTCAAGTTGGGATGACATATATGGTTTGACATGGCCATGTTCTTTTCATATTATGCAATGCATCCTCAGTCTGGACCACATTGTTATTGGTATTTTTCTTTCTGTCAACTGTGATTGTTCAAATTTTCTTAGTGTCTTGAAACTTTGATTTAGTTGTGAAATCATTTGGAAAACATTTTTCATGTTGAATTTGGTTGAAAAACAAGAAGAAATTAAAATTCGAAAAACACATAAAGAAGAAAAAGAAGAAAACAGAGTAACACTGAAAAACATCTTATTGAGTAATGTGATAACATTTATACTCACAAATGAAAGAGCTCTAACTACCAAAAAACTAGTAACCGTCAAACTAGAAGACACAAGAAAGAAAAACTAAGTATAGACGGTCTACATACTAGATAGTCTACCCTGAACATACACTAAACAGTCTACTCAAGAAACAAACACTCCCTATATTCAACAAGATTCTAGATCATCTATACTCAGTCGTCTAACAAAATTTTGACAGTCCCCTCAAGTTGGGAGTAATTACTTAGCATTCCAAGCTTGGAATAAAGGATATGAAGCGTTGAAGGAGGCATAGCCTTGGTCAAAATGTCGGGTTGTTGAAAACATAAGCAAATGGACAAAGCTTTGATAACCCCTTTATGAAGTTTTCTCTGATAATGTGAAAATCAGTTTCTATGTGCTTGGTGTGTTCATGAAAAACTAGGTTGAGGCGAAGTACAAGAGAGACAATTGTGTGTCATTGGAAGATCTTGCATTAAATAGGTGAGTCATTGGATTTCATAGATTGTTGAGACAAGAGCCGTATATTCAACTTCAGAAGAACTTCTAGATGCAATAGATTGTTTTTTTGATTTCGAAGAAATGGGAGAATGACCAAGATAAATGGTTTATCCATTTACATATCGTCTAGTATATGAGCATCATGTCCAGTTAGAGTTACTAAAGACTTTAAATTGGACCTTACAATAAAAAAAACGTGAGAAATTTCTTGATTGGGTCTTATTTCAGACATTGAAGAATGTGTAAAGAAGTAAATAATTATTTAATAATGATAATAATAATAATGTATTAACTTTAAATATAAAATAAACATTATTTTAAAAAAAGAAAGAGTATTAATTTCAAAATACTAATAATAGTAAAAAGTATTTAAAATAATAATATATTAACTTCAGAATAATATTAATAATAATAAATATGATAAAAAGTATTAATTGGATAATAAAATTAAAAATAAAATTATTGGTATCTCTTATCCCTTAAAATGGGGAGACAAATAGGCATGAGTAGATTTTATCTAGTGACATTTAATGTTGATAACAATAATAATATATTTTGTGTATAAAGTTATCGTTAGAAGAATTACGAGAAAGAGGGGCAAAGAAAGAAGAGAGAGAAAAGGGGGAGAGAGATACGGGAAGAGAGAAAGAAGAGAGAGAGAAAAATGTTTAAAAGACTCAAACTAAAAAGTCACCTAGTTCACTAAGTAAGCCAAAATGTGACATCTATCATCTATGTATTTTATTTATCAATTTCTTATCTAAATGAGGTGTCCTAATTTTATTTTATTTATTCATTCAATTTATTTATTTATATCTAGTTTTGTACTGGTCTGTTTATTTATTTTATTTATCTCTAATTATTTACTGGTCCATTTTATTTGTTTTAATTATTTCTAATTATGCATTGATTTATTTTATTTATTTATTCTATTTATCTCCAGTTCTGCATTGGTTCCTCTTATTTATTTATTTTATTCATTTCTAGTTATGCATTGGTTCATTTTATCTACATTATCTCACTAACATGTATTTTTTTATTATAATTTTTTTATTTGTTTTACTTTAATAAAGATTTGAATACATTGTAGATGGAGGTTTTGACCTTGAAGATTTGAATGACTAAATCTTGTTCAAGATGAGATCATCTTGTATTATTTTGATAACCATGATAAAACTTGTTTATTTTGACTAGTCATTACAGAAATTGATTCAAATTTTTTTATACGAAATAAAAGTAGATTATAAAATAAAATCACAAAGACTGATTTTTTATATTGTTTTGATATTATGTTTTTTATGATAGTTGTTCTCACTTTTCCATTTTATTCTTGGTACATGAAAACAAATTGTGCACATTTGAAATATCTCAATAGATGGATAATGTGAATTATCCGAATCCATTCTCTACCATTATCAATGCAATCTTCCTGGGGACAAATTCGAACATTAATGTTGTAGACAATTTAGTCACTTTTCGGGGAATGAGACATTCTACATTACCATTCGTCTTAGACATGGATGCTCCTATTATTCTAAAATGACCTATTGTGGTCACCTTTTATCTACCATCTACCTATCAAGTCAATCCAGTCAATCCATTGATTAACATATTTCCACTTCCATTGTAAAATAGATGTAATACTAAGAAAAGAAAGGACTATACATCAACAAAACTCATTCTCTTTATCTAAGGACAAGTAGGAAAGTATGTAATATATATATATATATATATATACACACTTATGTAAATTAATCTTTATGTTATTTCTTCCTTTTGATCTTTGATTTTATTAATTTTAGAAGGGATGTTACGTTTAGATAGTATCAGAGCAACGTTCCATGTGAGACTTATGAAATACATCAATAATAAGATTTTTATACTAACTTGTACCATTTTAGATGACAACTTATAGCACTGAGTTGACAGAAGCAATACAGGATATCAATGACATGGCCACTACACTTTTAAACCAAAGGCCTGAAGGAACCATTGAATCACAAGGTTTAGTAGAATTTAGGAGAAATAAACCTCCACAATTCTCTAGAGGTTACAACCTAGATAATGTTGAATTATGGATCAAGGAGATAGAGAAAATATTGAGTTATGAATTGTTCTGATAAATAAAGGATAAACAATGTTGTGTTTGTGTTGATAGGAGAATCGGAGTACTGGTGGGATAATATCCAAACATTACTAGAAGGGGGAGAAATAACCATTACTTGGGAAATATTTAGAACAAAGTTTCTTGGAAAATACTTACCCGGTGATGTGAGAAGAGCAAAAGAGATAGAACTTATGCAATTAAAACAAGGGAGTATGTCAGTAGGGGAATATGCTTCAAAGTTTGAGGAACTAGGGAAATATTCTATTTTCTTTTATCACCTAAATGAGAGAATGAAGTCTATAAAGTTTGAAAATGGACTTAGGCTTGAATTTAGAAAAACAGTACGACTATTAGAGATTTTTTACTTTCCTACACTTATTTACAAGTGTAAATTTTTGGAAGATTAAAAATAGTCAAAATAATAAGTTGAGATATTTTGAACCCCGACCAAACAAAAAAAAGACATAATAAGGGAAAACCTTACAATTGTCATTAATGGAAATCCCCATCCAGTCAATTTTTTTTCAAAAAATTCAAGTAGGCCTATAAATAATTAGATTAGGTGCCTCAAGTGTGGACAAGATCATTATACCAAACACTGTCATCTTAAAGGACTGTTCTATTTTAATTTGTCTACCTTTAACACAATTACATGTAATCTTAGGCATCACCTGGTTAGTTTCCAATCAAGTCCTTCTAAATTATGCAAATAAATTTGTAATATTTTCTAATAATGACGATCTTTCAAAATTATCTACTAACTCTATAAGTGAACCTTTAAATGACAAAATTCAAGGATACTTGTTATTGTCTTCTATGGAATTAAAAGAGGTAGTCGATTTGAAGAATATAATAGTTGCTCGAAATTTTCTTGAGGCTTTTCTTAATGATATACATGGTTTACCACCCAACAAAGAAATTGAATTTTCAATAGATTTGATGTCTGGGACTGAACCAATTTCTATAGCACCATATAGAATGTCGCCCTCTGGACTAGCATAACTAAAGAAACAATTAGAAGAGTTACTTCAGAAACAATTCATTTTGTTAGAATTATAGGGCTAAAACAAGGGGGGGGGGGGGGGGGGGTGGGGGGTGGAATTGTTTTCGAAAGATTTTCGCAAGTGTTGAAGGTAACGTGAAAGACTATGAAGAATTAATCAATGGAAAAACTGTTCAGCCAAATATAAAACTGTTTTAAGCTTGATGTAGAAATTCAACCTGTTGTTTTTACAAAATAACTAGTTGTTTTTATCAACAGTTTTATCAAAACGGATTTAAAGCAATTTAAAGAGTGTAAGGATAGAGATATTCAAACAGAATGTTTATACTGGTTCACTTAACATCTGAGCTACATCTAGTCCTCAGAAACCACTGAGAATTCACTATGTAATCAGTCACAGGTTACAAATTACACAACCACAAAGAGGTGACTTTGAATCTCACAAAGCCCACTCACCCTCTTTACAACACCACACACCTCAAGCCAGAATCCCACTGACTTTACAGGATTTCACACTCCAAGAATGTTGATCTTGATCCCCTCAAGAACACACAACACTTCTTGGAAACACCAATACAAAAATACAATTATTAAGAAGGAAGGGAATAGAAAACATATGGGTAAATCACAAGATCAAAGAACAAAATACAAGACCCAATCCTATTCCACACACTTGAGATGATCCAAAGCTCTTTCAAAATTGTTTTTGATTGATCTCTTTCTTAGTTCAAACATAGGAGCGTAAAAAACACCTTTTTATCTTTCAATCAAATGGTTAAAATAGTTTAGAACAAAAGCCCAAGAGCAGTTGGAATCATTCATAACAGAAAAACCATATAACAACATTCTGTTAAGGTTTTCAGAAAAACAGTCGGTTGATTTTTCGAAATAACTGATTGAATGTTTTTTTACAGCATTCAAAATCACTAAGTGTCAAATAACCTGTTGTTTCGAAATTTTAACTTGTTAAAATTTGTTTGACAGCAAAGGTAAAGACAGAGCTTTTCCAAATCAGTTTGAAATCTACTAAGTGTCAAACAACCTGTTAAAACGAAATTTCAACCTATTGAAATTTGTTTGACAGTAAAGACAAAGACAAAGTTTAATATCCACTATGTCAAACAACCTGTTAAATTGAAATTTCAACTTGCTGAAATTTCACTTCCTTTTAGAAAATCCATCTTTTCCCAATGTTAAAGATTCAATTAAGCTTGGATCAACTTAAGGAGTGAATTAATAAGTTTCAAACAACTAGACACACATACACAACAATAGTAAGGTCTTCAAGCTTTCCACTAGGATTTGGAGACATCAAAGCATCTTGTTCTGTTGGGTATGAAGCCAGGACCAATTGGGTTGGACTGAGTAGACACCATGTTTTAGTGAGTGAGCTTAATCATTGTGTCCCTTTATTATCTCTATTTATCTCTATTTCAAGAGATCATTGTACTTGTAATTGGTGTGCAACAGGATATAATGAAAACCTAATAGTTGCCCGTGTGGATGTAGGTTGCAGTTGGCGACCAAACCACATTAAATCATGTGTTGTTTATTTTTCTGCAGTTGATTCGTGATTGTGTGTGTTGCTTCTGCATGCGTTTTTTTCCATCAAGTGGTATCAAGAGCCTTGGTTCGTTTACACACCAGAGATCTGATCAGCAGAAATTAATCAACGAGACTTGAAAATTGCGGCTGCAGTAGCGTCCCAAAGCTAGGGTTTCACAGAGGCGGCAACAACGTCCCAAAGCTAGGGTTTCGCAGGGCCTGCAACAACGTCCCAAAGTTAGGGTTTCGCAGAGGCGCCAACAACATCCCAAAGCTAGGGTTTCGCAGGGGCGACAACGATACCCCAAAGTTAGGGTTGCATGTACATTCTGCAGGTGTGCTGGTCTGAGACGGCACAGAGTGCAGTGCGACAGCGGTGACCAGCGACGGTGGTGGTGCGGAGCGCGAACAGCGGCGGTGCGTGTCTTGGCAGCTGCAGTCCAGTGCGACGGAGCGCTCGTGCATTGGGGACTACGACCAGGTCTGTTGGTGACTGATTTTGGGTGGTGCAATTTTTGTGGTCTTGATTTAAAAAAAAAAGGATTGCCAAGATCTGAAATTAGTTGTACCGAATATCTCGTCTAGTCATTTGAGATGGCAGAAGAAAGGAGGTTCCGAATTGAAAATTCGATGGTACAAATTTTCGTTGGTGGAAAATGCAAATTGAGGATTGGCGAGTTCAGTTACTGAGCACATCAATATGATCTTAGCCAGACTTATGTCAGTGGGCATTAAGTTCGACGATGAAGTTCAAGCTTTACTATTGCTATTGTCTTTGCCTGATAGTTGGTCCGGAACGATTACAACAATTACCAATTCAGCGAGATCTGATTGATTCACTTTTGAGAAGATTCGTGATCTCATTCTTGGCGAGGATGTCCGAAGAAGGAGTTATGGGGAATTATCTAGTGAATCGCTATATGTCATCAGAGGTAAGAGAAATATCAGAGATAGTGGGAGCAAGAACAAAAGAAGGAGTCAGTCAAAGACTCAGGATTGCTCAAGTGTAACATGTTCGAACTGCAAGGAGGTGGGGCATTTCAAGAATCAATTCCCTAATGATAAATAAGTCAACATTGCAGAAGACTTCGCGGACGAGGACTTTTTAGTCTATTGTGTGGATAACAGTGTGGATTCTTGGGTCATGGATTCTGAAGCATTGCAGAATCTAGTTATTGGAGACTTTGGAAAGGTAAGACTAGCGGACAACAGAACTCTTGATGTTACAGGCATGGGTGACATAGTGTTGAAGACACCAGTTGGTTTCTGGACTTTGAAGGATGTCAGAGTTGTTCCAAGCTTGAGGAAAAGTTTGATTTCTGTTAGGCAGTTGGACGAACAGGGACATGAAGTGAAGTTCAGAAATCAGCAGTGGAAGGTCGTCAAGGGAACTCTTGTCATAGCTTGCGGAAGAAAGAGAGGTTCGTTGTATATAGTCGGATTACCGTGTGTGAGGGAGTGACCATCCCAGTTCAGAAGATAAAAAAAGTTCGGTTCACAGAATCTCGTGGGCAGAAGAGGGTTGTCTTTACAAGAGAGAAACCTAGAGCCACAGGTCAGATTCAGGATGAACGAGCATGGAAAGGTTCAAGAAGACCAGTCAAAGGTACTTGTGGCAGTGGAAGCACGGGTTGTGCTTCAAATAAGGTTCCTAGACGGCAGTGGGTTAGGAGAACCAGTATTCCAGCGGTTGAAACTTCTCCAAAAAATTTCTTGTTGAATATGGAGAGTGTTAGTTCTCAGGTTGTTCCAGGATCCGACAGTTCCTGTAAGTGGGAGTCGGTAGGAACAGAGAACGAGTCAGTGACTGACGTGTTGAAACCAGGGGAATTTTAACGAAGTCTTCAAAATGATTAAGAAGGCTGGTGGCAACTAGAGGTGGAACATTGAGTTCCGTCGACAAATTAAAGAAGTACATGTACACAGTTGAAGCGTAGGTGAACATTGTTCCGCGACTTCAAGTGGGAGAT
Source organism: Phaseolus vulgaris (assembly GCF_000499845.2). Taxonomy (NCBI): domain Eukaryota; kingdom Viridiplantae; phylum Streptophyta; class Magnoliopsida; order Fabales; family Fabaceae; genus Phaseolus; species Phaseolus vulgaris. The sequence continues at coordinate 6,788,616 of NC_023757.2, forward strand.
TGTTGGGTATGAAGTCAAGAACAATTGGGTTGGGCTGACAAGACACCATGTACACAGTTGAAGCGCAGGTGAACATTGTTCCGTGACTTCAAGTGGAAGATTGTTGGGTTTGAAGCCAGGACCAATTGGGTTGGGCTGAGTAGACACCATGTTTTAGTGAGTGGGCTTAATCATTGTGTCCCTTTATTATCTCTATTTATCTCTATTTAAAGAGATCATTGTACTTGTAATTGGTGTGCAACAGGATATAATGAAAACCTAATAGTTGCCCGTGTGGATGTAGGTTGCAGTTGGCGACTGAACCACGTTAAATCATGTGTTGTTTATTTTTCTGGAGTTAATTCGTGATTGTGTGTGTTGCTTCCGCATGCGTTTTTCCCATCAAGTTCAACACATTCGTCCCAGTGTGCGACCTTGAGGAACTCATGTTTTATTAGTAAAAAAGAAAGATGGAAGTTTCAAGCTGTGTAGATTATCGTCAGTTAAATAAATTCACTGTTAAAAATAAATACCTTTTTCCTAGGATAGATTATTTGATAGATCAACTGAGAGGAGCTTCTATATTTTCTAAGATATATTTAAAATTAGGATATCATCAAATTAAAGTAAGGACAGAAGACATACAAAAAATAACATTCAAAACCAGGTATGGGCATTATGAATATTAAGTGATGTCTTTTGGTGTAACCAATGCCCTTGTCGTGTTCCTGGATTATATGAACAAGATTTTTCACTCATTTTTGGATCATTTTGTAGTTGTTTTTATATATGATATTCTCATTTATTATAGAACAATTAAGGAGCATGAGGAGCATCTTTAAACTTTTTTTCAAATTTTGAGAGAAACAATTGTATGCTAAGTTGTCTAAGTGTGAATTTTGGTTAGAGGAAGTAAAACTTTTGGGACATGTAATTTCTAGAGAAGATGTACCAATGGACCAAACCAAAGTAGAAATTTTTTTATAGTGGGAACCAAACAAAATAGTGACTAAGTTTCATAGTTTTCTAGGTCTAGTAGGATATTATAGAAGACTCAATGAAGGATTTTCTAGAATAGTTATGCCATTAACCCAACTAACTAAGAAAGGTCAAACTTTTGAATGGACAAAAAAAATGTGAAAATAGTTTTCAACCACTCAATTTTAGAAATAGAAACTAAATTTGTAGACAAAATATAATTAGTTGCTATAGTGACTAAATTAGAGACCATTTTAGTGATTAAAAAAAAATTTGGTTTCTAAATTAGTTTCTATTATTGTTAAATGGTTTCTAAATTAATATCTAATTAGCTACCAAGGTTTTTGCCACCAAATTTAGAATCTAAATAATTAGTAGTTAAAACCTTGGTAGTTAATTAGATACCAATTTAGAAACTATTTAACAATAATAGAAACTAATTTAGAAACCAATTTTTTTTTTAGTTTCTAAAATGGTCTCTAATTTAGTCACTATAGAAACTAATTATTTTTTTTGTCTCTAAAATTGGTTTCTATTTCATTATTTTCTTGTAGTGTAAAATCACTAGACCAAATTGATTATTGACACTTAATGTTGGGACCAAAAAGTTAATTATACCAAAAATCATCTCGAGTTACACACTGGTTTATTTTATTATTTTATTATCTTTAGTTATGCACTGGTCCATTTTATTTATTTATCTTTAGTCATTGTGATGGAAAAACGTTATTATTCTAATAGTGATCTTTGTAATTTCTTCTTTGGATGGATGATGAAAGAGTATTGAGGAGCGAAAACATTAAAGAAACTCAAGAGGAGTTTCCATGAATTGAAATGGAGTTAGGAATTTGTGAGAGTGAGAGGTGAGGCTAACTCACTAGGAAAAAGTCTAGGCTAAGTCTTGAAGGAGACTAACCTAGGGAGAACTTAAGAACAAGTAGAATGGTCAAAATTAGACAACATTTCATTACTAATTCCAAGTTAAAAAAAATACATGTATAAGAGATTTCTATTTATAGGAGACGGTCTCTCAAAAACTCTCAAATGAGAGTGTGACAATTGTCACTACCTTATTGGTGCAAATCCTCTCCATTAAGGAGAAGACATGTGGAGCCTCATTCCTTCCTTGCCTACATTTCTATTTTCACCCCTCTTTTACTATTTTACCCTTTAATTTATTTTCTATTTACATTCTTCCCTACTTTGGTCCAAAATACAAGGTCCAAAACTTCCTAACTACTCTATACAATTTTTAGAAGGCTAAGAAGAAAAAAAAGACTCTACAAACATTTTCATTAAAGTTCGATCTTCATCTATCTTCTTGGTCGAAAGTTTCAAGGCTGGACAGTTGCCATCATATTGTTCTTTTATTTATTTATCTGCAGCTTTAACTACCAACTAATTAGATTCTAAAGTTGATAGCTAAAATTTTGGTATCTAATTATGTATCAATTTATAAATTATTTATTAATAATATAAATACTTTAGATACCAATAAGTTTTTTAATCTCTAAAATAATATCTAATTTAATTAATATAGTGAACAATTAATTTTTGTCTCTAAATTTAGTTTGTATCTAGTGATTTTTTTGTAGTTTTTTTTTTTTTAAAAAAAAAAGAGTTGACTCATAAATAATAGGATGCATGAAATAAAACCTTGAAAATACAAGTTCTATTTTTATAAACAGTCTTTGTAAATAAATTCTGTCATTTAATATTGTAACTTCTTATTTACTTATATAAAAAATAATCCTACATCCAATTAATTTTAACACTTTAACTAATTTAATAATTAAATTATTTTAATTACATTTAATTAACTTAGCTTCATCATCAATAAAATTTTAAATATTATCTCCTAAAAAAATATTTAAAAATAAATTTTATATTTTATTAAAAAATTACAATTACAAAAAGTAAAAAATTTGCCAAAAAATAAATAAAAAATATTTTACTCCTATTTTTACCTATGCCACGAAAAAAAAATTACATATGAAAGTTATGCATCGGCCTAACCAGCACATTTGATAAAATTTAAAAAAAAAATCTCACTAAATGTCGGTCAAACAAACATTATACTTGCAAAAGATTAAGAAAATATGCGGGCAATTGTTTCCTACGCCATATTATTAAAACTCAACATTGTTTTTAATTTTTTTTTTTTTACGGATGCACAAATCCGGAAGTGAGTTTTATACATTCTAGATTTCAAAATTCGAAAGGTTATTTTTGTATTTTACTTAAGCTTCTGGTTATATCCAGAAATGAGTTATGAGTTCTGGATTTTCATATCCGGAATGGTGTGCTGTAAATGGTGTTGAAGATTGAGATTCGAAACTCATTCATGTTTGCTTACGGATCTTGACATCTGGAAGATCATTTATGTTGTTCAAGTAAGCTTTTGGATGATGAAATCCAGAAGTGACATATTAGTTCTGGATTTGTATATCCGAAACTTTGTAATTTGACTTACGGATATAAATATTCGAAAGACAAAAATTTTAAAATCATTAAGGATAAAACGGACATTTCACGTCGGTGTGTTGAGTGCAAATCTGAATTGATATGATGCCGAGAGAATCAGCCAAATATTCGAGATAGTGAATTTTATTTTAATTTTTTTTAGTATTCACTTAGAATTCACTTGCCCACATTAATTTTTTTTTCTCTGCCTATCGTTGGTTTGATCCATGTTATTTGCGTTTTTTTTGTTGACGTTTATTTCTAGTAGTTAATTTCCGTTTTTTCTTTTGTAGTTTGAGGAAAATTGAATCATTAATATAAATATTAGAATATTTTTACCAGTAATTTTATCTGATTAGAATAGAATTTTCTCTCATAAGAATAAAAATGCATGTGATTCATAAAAAAAATGCAAATGAACAGCTAAGATAAGTATGCCAGATCTATGGATTTCCAAAATGGATTCTTTTGGTTTGAAGAAACCCTGACACTTAAATAATTTTTTATCCTTGAGTTTTGCCTTTGAGTTTGAATTAACATTATATATGAACTCAAATCTTAACAAGTGAAGAACAAAATGGGAATAACTGTGAGAATTTGGTCCTTTTGTCTGCTATGCAGAGTTTGGTTTGGTGTCTATGTCTCCTAATTTACATGAATCTGAACAAAGGAATTCATAAATTGTTCATGCCAATTTGAATAAGACTGGTGGCTGGGGAACATAAGGATAATTTATTATTTATCTTTCAATTATTTCATTTTATTCCCACTAAATAGTTTTTATTTTTAATACATCAAATTGCAATTATATATTTGACAGCCATTGACTATGTTTTCCCTCCCCCACCCCCGGTTAGAATCCAATTGTTTTCTCTTTAATTAATAGTCAAAAGGAAAAAAAACGTAAAATTAATATTAATTATATTTATAATTGAATCATTGATAACATGGAAAATAATTTTATTTCGTAATATATTCATGTGTAGATTTTCTAAAAATTATTGATGAAGAACAATTATCATATATATTGAAAAACAATATGAAAAGACAAAAGTAGAACATTGAGAACTTGTTCAAACTCGGTCAAGCAAGATCATTTCAGAGGAATTCTCTTGAGGAGTTCATTTCAGTGACGTTGGACTTTTTCTCATAAAACTCGCTTAAGCAATATGTCACTTAGTCCAAACCCATTTAGGTTAAATAGAAGGCGTGATCATAACCTATACATCATTGGGAGAATATTGAGAGATAGAAAACCTAGAGGAGGCAATTCCATCAAGGAGAAACATCATGTATTTTCTCTTTTCTTGTTTCTCATGTTTGTAATGGCCAATATGAGTGACTAATTCTTTTCTTTAGGATTATGAATAATCTACTCAAACTCTTATGTATTGATGTGATATTTATCTATAGTATTCAGGTCTTATTATTGATGGTTGATATTAAAAAAAAAGAAAAATGATCATATATGAAATAATAGATCACGTTGTTCTTCATCAATAATTGTTCTTCCCCAGAAACACATAAGAGTTAGGGTTTGTATTTCTTTTTTAAGAATTATTAATATAGGTCGGGTGAACAGCTACACAAGGAAACAATGTCTGACTTTCAAAGATTATGTGTTATAAGGAACACTAGCCACACAGCAAGTACTACTAAACCTATAACCCTTAAAACTTGCTAGCTATATATATTTAAGAATATTCATTTTTTATATAATAAAATTATTATTCTTTTATAGATCACATATATGTTTTCTATTAATTTATTCTTTTGTGGATAAAAAAAACATATATATTCTCTATTGAAGTCAATTCAAGCCGAATATGATCATCATGTAAGATTAAGCTGAAAAATCTCGCATTATTTAACTTAGATATGATTTATTAAAAAATCTATTTTAATACATAAAATATAATATATTGTTTTCATCTATTTTCTTATAAATACTCTTAATTAAGACATAAAATATTATTTATCAATAACTAACTGAAGTTTCAATAATATTTTCTATATAAATTTAAATATTTGAACATTTTTATGACAGGTTTTTGGTGAATCCATTCCTAAACTCGTCAGTATATGATCCGAGACTTAAAAGTATTTTAAAAAATATTTGCACATAATTTGATCAACGAAGTCTTCATATTAATAACAAGATTTGAATCCAAATTCATTGATACATAGAGATATTAATTCTTGTTTTTTTTTATCAATACTCGGATTAAAAAGAAAAAGTACATGCTTTATGGATATATTGCTAAATCAAGATATACTTAATTATTAATAATTTTCTTTCAGAACCAAAACTTTTGAAACTGGGAATTTAAAATAGAAAATGATTAATTTACATAAACTCACTTAATAATGCTACTTTTGATTTGATACGATGAATGTGCCTTTTGTTTTTCTTTTTACATTCTATGTTTTTGTTGAAGAAATAATCTCCCAGCACAAAAACTCTTTTTAAAAGAGTACTCTAAAGTTCAAAAGTTTTAAAAATATCATACTTAATTATTTATATTTTTATTATGAATAAAATCTTGAGATGGTCATAACCAATTATGTAAGGGTTGAGTGGACTTGCTCCCAAGTTCTGATGGCTCAAGATGGAAGTTTACATAGTAATGAAGAACCTAGACTTTAATATGAAGGATATATTAAGTAAGTGGACTCATGGTTAAGATAAACTCATATACTTTACTTTTACTCATCCTAAGGAAAAAATACATATCAACAAATTATAAATAAAATAAAATAAAATATTTAAGAAATGTTTCAACTCATATAAAAAGTTCAAAAACTAGTTAGCCTCTCTCTACCTGTATACAAAATAAATTGAGACTAGTAAGTCCTTCCACTTGATATGTTGTCCCTGTCTCTAAATTAGTCAATAAAATAACAAGATTTAGTCCCAAGTAATCCAAAAAGCTTATAGAAAAGTTCCCCAATTAATTCATGACTATGACATCCCCCCTCTAAATTTAGCATTGTAAAAATGTGGTGATGATCAAAATTGATCATTTATTCTTGCAATATAAAGTCCATGTTTTTCTCTTCTCCGTTTCAACCTTGTTTGTCCCGGGTCCATTTGGGAATTTATTTACCTTGAATTTGATTAGCAGTATTCTAGTCACAAAAAACCAATAAAGTTGTTCCCTGTCCCCTTTCCTCCATATTCAATGTTATTGTGCCTCCATCTATGACCTGTAAAGATAAAACTGCACAAAAACAAACTCCATATTTGCATAAGATCCCTTGCGTTTCACTAACCTTCCCCTGGTCTTATGTGTCATAAATTCACTAAATGTTATTCTCTCACTCTGTGTCAGATATCCTCATGGTATAACTAATTGTTAGTATGTTGGGACCTGCCTTTAACTTAGAATATGAAGATTCAACAGGATATAAACACCAATCTGAGTAAGTACAATTCAACCAAGGATATTGGTTTATTAGCTAGGTCCAAGTCTTTAGATTATGTCATGCAATGATGACATCAATTTGTAATGGACATTGAGCTAGACAAGAGGCCAGTCGTGGTCTCTTGGGATGATTTAAAGTTATGTATGTGCACGCGGTTTGTTCCTCCTCATTATAGGAAGGAACTCTTGTTGAAGCTCCAACGACTTCATCAAGAACCTAGGATGGTAGATGAATATTTCAAAGACTTAGAAACTACTTTGACCAAAATTAATATGCATGATAATGAGGAGTCAAAGATAGCTAGGTTTGTGAGTGGTTTAAGGAGAGAAATTCAAGATATTGTAGAATTATATGAGTATACATCTTTGGAAAAATTGGTTCACCTAGCCATCAAGGTTGAATCACCCCATAAACTTCTAAAAATCCTTCTCCTTCTAGGGTTAAATCGTCAACCAAAACCTCAAGTACAAAATGTTTTAAATGTTTAGGTTTTGGGCACATAACTGCCAATTGTCCAACCAAAAGATTCATGATGGTTAAGGAGGGGCTAATTGACCATAGTGATCAATCTTCTAGGACTAACTCCTCTTCCCCTTCAAAAACTCCTAGTGAAAATGAATGTGAGATACCTTGTGAATGTGACTTATTGGTGGTAAGGTGAATGTTGGGAACAATTCCAAAACCTTTGGATGAAACCCAAAAAAAATAAAAATTCCACACTTGCTACCTTATCAACAAGTTATATTCCATGATAAGAGATGGGGTAGTTGTGCTAATGTGGCAAGTACAAGAGTAGTGGAGAAGTTTGGATTATCCACTATCTCTCATACAAAGTCCTATAAACTATAATAGCTTAGTGAAAAGGGTGAAATCATGGTTAATAAACAAGTCCTCATAACTTTTGCTATAGGAAAGTAAAATGATGAGGTTTTATGTGATGTTGTGCCAATGGAAGCAACACATATTCTATTGGGAAGACCTTGGCAATATGATAGACAAGTTTTACATGATGACCATACAAATAAAATGTCTTTCAACTTCCAAGGGAATAAGGTTATCTTAAAACCCCTCTCTCCCAAAGAAGTTCATGAGGACCAAATGAAAATGAAAACCAAAAGAAAAAGTGAAAAAGAGAGGAAAGTAAAACGAGTCTCAACATCTCATCTCATGCAATCAAAACAATAATGTTGACCCATACAAGACTAATTGCGCCTCCTAGGCATACTTCCTTATTCTCTTTTTCATTACCTAATAATTCTAAATACTTGACAACTTGGACAAAGAAGTTTTGGGATGAAATTCAAACACCTCCTAAAGGTTCTCACCTTCTAAGAGGATTCTCATAAAAAAAGTCATTTCATCCCCAAATATTCTTTCCAAACATGGCTTGTATATAGAACTCAACCCTATGAACTCCCAAAGCTTCAAGAACATAAGTTTACTTCACAACCCACATCTCGCAATATCTTATCTGTGAACAAACTAACTATGTCATTTGCACGAGTTCTAAATTCAATGACGAATTCTTTCCAACTTGGGGGGCATGATACAAGCCAAATAGACACTTCACACTTTGATAAGTCATCTCAGCATCCAAGACAAGGACCCACCAAATGTCGAAAGGACCTTAGCAGAAGAAGAATTGAGCATAAACTAGAGAATCAGATGTTCTTTCTTCTGGTCTTCTTACAAGACAAAATGTTTGTAATAAATTGGGCTCACTTTAGGGGTCCAAATAGAAGAATAAGCTATAGTTGATTTACATAGCATAAATAGAAGTGTACTTAGCAAAATGGGCTTGTTTCTAGCCCACTTTTCATGACACATGCACCTAGAATTAGGGTTTTTAACCTAACTTCTAGAAGTTATGCCTAAGGTGCGGTTTTGACCATGGTCAACACCCTAGGCAACCCCTCTCCCCTTCCTTTTCTACCCCTCACTCATCTTACCTTCAAGTCACTCCTTCCTATATAAAGGGTGTCTTCCTCCATGTATTGATACATTTAAATTGAATAGTAAAGAAACTCTGCAGGAGTGTTTTTGTGAGACTTGTGAGCTCTCATTTTTGGGTCTTATTTTGGGCGGGTAACATCTCAAGTAGCGGCTCTTTGCACCACTCTTCTTGGAGTCCTCTCTTCTCCAAGCTGCGTGACATATTTCTTTCTTCCATAAGCTCTCTTCATCTCTTCCTCTTTTTATCTTTCTTTGCGCCCTCCATTCCATTCATCTTTATACTTTCATGTTTGTCTCTTAAATTGTTGGTTATCTTTGCCTTATTCTCTTCAATTCCGCACCATTGCATCATTGTCACCATATAATTGTGTTTTTCTCTTTGTCCTCTAGAAGTGAACCTTCACACTTACTTAACCACTTGGTTAAGTTCGTGTCCAGTGGGGATCTTCTCTGGGTTCCACCTTAGATTGCTAAAAATAAAAAAATCATAAACAAAGAGCAACCAATAAAATATGCAATTCCTAAAATCAACTCACATCACTACTTAGGACTAATTAGTATCAATTCAATGATTGAAGGAATATATTACCTTAGGGATGTCGACTTTATTCTAAAACCACAAATAATAACACCATATCACAACATCAGATACCATTTGAAAGAGTACTCCTAATGAAGTCCACATATTGCCCTCAAGTTGTGTAATCATCATCATTCATCACTTAAAAATGTAATTGAATGAACATTTGGTGTAATGAAAAAAAAATGATTCACAATTATAGATAGCATAACAGAACCCCATTAACCTTTGAACAGTATGACAAATATAATCTTCTTCATAATTTTCTTCGTAGCGTCTACAACGATCAGTCTTTACTTGAAGAAGTTGATTGTGAGTTGATGGAACAAGATGTATATGTCTTACTTTCCCAAGTTTGTGAGGATGATATAGGCTCGGCTCACACATTGGGGATACTATAGCGAATGAAATATGGAGAGATTATGTAACAATTAATATTATGTAATAAATTATATTATAGTGACAAGTGATGTTGGTTTTATCTTCAAATTCGCAAACAATGAATATATGTTTTGATTTATTGTTATTGCATGAGTTTTGTTTTTCAATAGGTTTAAAGATGGATCAAGAGAAGAGTATTATTCTCGAGTCATATGGAGACATATGTGAGTTCACTAAGTGGAATGTAGACATGAATCTCCGACTTTTGAGTGCCATGACGGATGAAACACACTTGAATAGTAGGGTTGACGGTAGTTGGATGACTTAGGTTACAATTACATTGTTGACACCCTACATTAATCTGGATTGGGGAAAATTACTAAAAAAAATGTAAAAAACAGAAGAAGAAAAAACATGAAGGAGAGATGGCACAAACTCCATACTTTCTTTAATAGACTGAATAATTTTGCATAACGAAACTACAAAATGTTTTGAGGACGAAGACGAAGCTTGAGATCTATTGAGATGACTCTTTAATATTTTTCAGGGTCAAGAGTCAATCAATTTAATACCATTCTCAATTCAAAATTCAAAAACTTTAAAATAATATTTTTTATTTTTTATTTATATGCTTTTACTTGTTTTTACATAGAATTTAACACGATAATTTTTTTTAAATGTAAGTCTTTTAAAAAAAGTTAAGATCTATGATGCTCTTTATTGTATTTGTATTCGTTTAAGTCACTTACCAAAATAAATTATTATCTCAAATATCATGTAGAAAAAATGAATGAATTAGTAAAAATTATATATTATTTGTATATTGTAGATAAATTTTGATACCATAAAGGAATAATTAAATAATAAAAATAAAAATTATATAGTATTTATGTATTTTGTGATTATACAACTTACAACTTTCTAATATAACAGTTGAGTATATTTGTTAAAATGAAATGAAGAAAAAAAAATATACCATATATATATATCATTTAATTCTTCAACCAAATATATAAATATATTAAAATAAAATTAATTCATAAAATACAAAACATTTTTCAATTATATAAATTTTATATACTTAATTCACTAAAAATGTTAATTTAATGATTAAATTAATAAAATATAATATCCACTACAAGAAAATCATGAAATAGAAACTAATTTTAGAGATAAAAAAACAATAAATTTTCTACATAACTTTAGTGACTACAGTAGAGACCATTTTAGGAACTAAATAAATTTTTGGTTTCTAAATTAGTTTTTATTATTGGTAAATGATTTCTAAATTGGTATCTAATTAGCAACTAAAGTTTTTGCTACCAAATTTAGAATCTAAATAATTGGTAGTTAAAACATTAGTAGCTAATTAGATACCAATTTAGAAACTATTTTACAATAATAAAAACTAATTTAGAAACCAAATATTTTTTAGTTTTTAAAATCGTCTTTAATTTAAATTTTATTGTGACTAATTATTTTAGTTTTTAAAAATTGGTTTGTATTCAATGATTTTCATTATATTTGAATATGTATCTACCTATGAATGAATAAATGAAAGAGAACCACAAATCGGTGATAATTAGTGAAACTGAGACTGCTTTTTCATATCTAAGTGGCTAACATCTTGGAGTTTGCATTGCAGTTGCAGAATATACACTTTTTAATATTTTACAATTTAATTTTCAGGAAAATTGACAAACAAAAAATAATGGAGAGTCAATTTTCAAAAGGTACAATTTGTATTTGTAAACATTTTTATAATTTAATAATACACATTTATAAATTATAATATTATTAAATATTATATATTTTAATATACACTATACATGCATCTTTGCGTAACACAACCAACAAAGAAAAATGATTGTAGATGGTAAAACTCTTTTAAGCTGAAATATTTATTAATTCCCAATGTAACAAGATTATTAACTTTTAATTGTTGTTTTAAAATATATATTTATATGAGATTTTTTTTGTCATGTGTATTTTAGAGGTTAAATATAACTTCTTGAAAATTTAATTTTGAACAAATATCAATATATTATATGTTAAACATTGAATAAGTAGTTTTAATCTCTTTACGTATATATTGAGCGCAAAAGAGTGTGTAGGTTTGTAGTTATATAAAAATTTAACTCATAAATTTGGAATAAAAACACATATATCGAAATAAATTGTTATACTGTAAAATTTTAATTCTACTATAATACTAAAAACTTTCTTTCTTATGTTAGGTATTTGTTAGTTATTGTAAGAACTCGAAGAAAAAGTTCATCTACTTACTCTATAATTTCTTTTCCCATATGATCTGGTCTCTCCATCTAAAACAAGTGTGAGCAAAATTATTATTAAATGTCGTTCATCACATATATAATATCCCATAGAATTAAGTTTATGAAATTCACATCACTGCCTCTTAAAAAAATTGCTCATAAAAAAAAAAACTCTTATAAAGAATTATTATAAGTGTAACTTAAAAGTATGTTTCTTCTAATCAACTTTCTTTTGACCACTAAAAGATTCTTGGTATGCAATTTGACCATATTACTTAAGTTCTTTTTACCAAAACAAAGAATTTAATAACAAACATTACAATATCATTTTTTTTTAGATACAATTAACTCTAGAAGGAAGGGTTAAATTGAATCTTAGATAGGAAACGAAAGAAATTGTTTAACAGACCGTATAGTTCATCATTTAACTGACAGTATAATAAACACATTTTTGTAGAATCATCTAACATATCATCTAACAAGAATAATAGAAAAATAAGAATAATAGAGAAACAACAAAGCATGAGCAACAACAAGAATAATAAGATATCAACACACAAGAATTTATCTTGATACACCCAAACCTGAGTCACATCCACTCTTCTTAAGCAACTGCTTAAGAGCTTCCATTAACCAACAAACTTGGTTACAACGAGTACTCTCACATCTCCAAGTTACAACGAGTATTATCACATCTTAAGTTACACCTTCTTAACCTCTCCTTGAGATTAAGAACTCTAAAAAAAACAAAGAATATTCTCAAAGAGAGAACAAAGAAATATCACAAGGGTATAACTTCAAAAAAAAAAATCAAGAATTACAATGATTTAACACTCAACTCAAAAGATTAGAAGCTCTGACAGCTTGATTAGATGCTTACTATAACTCTTTTGTAACTTTAGCAAGATCACTTGAACATCTTGAATTACTTGGCTTGCTCTTACTTTCATTTTTCACCTTGAGTCCATATAGTTTTTTAAATTTGTCCTTTAATACTTAAATTGGTTAAGTTTGGATTTTGCAATATCTTCATATATTTATCTTTTTAGTGATAGATGCTAAAAATAGAAAGCTTAGATTTCAATCTTTCAATTTGGTTTTGATTTCCATTTGGTAATTTGACAAAAATAGGATTAATTCAATGATATGAAGTGAAATAAGTTAAGGATAAACAAATGTGATCAATAGCATCACTATCAATAATACAAGAACTGAAACAATAAATAAAGTTATTACCAGTTTGTGTTGTCATGTTGGAAGGAATAACAAAGACTTGACTAGAAACATTGTCACTGGATTTGGCTTATTGTAAAAGAGTTAACAATGTTTGATACTGCTTAAGAGTAAAACCAATTTGTTGAGTTCCACTTCTGACTTTGAACCTTCATGATTCTGCTCATTATTATTAAAATTTGTATTCTGAAAAACTACATTAGTATGACTTTGATCATGGTTCTATTTTTAAACTTGAAATGAGGTAGAAAGTCATGCTTTTTATAGCAGGTATCAATGGTATGTCTTGTCTTTCCACAATGACTGCAAATTTTGGAAGTATATAAACTTTCTATTCCGTATCCACCACCTCTGCCATAGGTTGTAGCATTGTTTTTATAACCTCCTTTGCTAGTAGATTGCAAACTCTAAGGATGGATTATCTGATGAACTAACATGGTAAGGTGAACACTGATCTTGTGAGGGATCAACAACTTTACCTATGGATAAATGTAGCAACTAGAGCTCTGAAGTGAACTTTAAGTCTAACTCAACCTCATAAAATCGGCTTATAAGGTGACGTTTGCACCCACATATATACTATGAAATGTCTTAATCTTTAGTCGATATGGGATCTCCAACACACCCCTCACGCCGAGACTGTCAACTCGTGCGTGGGACTACATATTGTGGGTGGTATAACAACCCGATAGCGGGTAGTCTGATAAGCCCAACAAACAATCGCTAGGATAGACTCTAAATGACTCTGATACCATATGATAAAATATAATAGAGATGAACAAAAGAGAATAGAGATGAACAAAAGAATAAAAGGAAGACAAAGGATATGAAAATGAATATCTCCACCATTATTCTTAGAATCAAAACAAAAATAGTCTAAATATATACCAACAATACACTCATTTTAGGTCTAACTAAAGAGATAAATAATCAATAAATAAATAGTAGAACCATGACAAACAAAGACAAAATAAAGGTTATTCACCCCTATAAAGAGAAACAACTACGAAATAGAAAAGACACAATTAATATTAACATCCTTCTATAACTCTTGTTTCCATATCTTTTAATAAAAATATAATATAGATTTTCAAAACACCTTCTAAAGCTTCAACTTAGATCAAATCAACACCATAACTTATTTTGATTTCCTAGAAGATTCTTATTCCTCAATTGATTCGTTCAAATATAGGAGAAAACTCACTAAAAAAAAGGGAAAAATCAACCTATGAGAGGACAAAATAACTTATTTAAATGAAGTTACTATCTTGATCTACTGTATGAAATCTACAAATATATAAAAGATGGATTATCAACTAATTCTTAAGCCCATAGAGAACTCAAAATTTATAGATTTAGAAAGATAAATTTAAAATAAAAATAAATTACTTTAAATCTATTTATAACTTGTTTTAAAAGATATTTTTTTATTTAATGTAAATTCATATCTTTTAATATAAATGAATTGGGTCTTACGTTAAAGATTAATTTTGTTTGTGATAATATTATTGTAAATGGTTCAAAGTTTAAAGACTTTTTAGACAACATAAGAATTAAACATTGTAGAATTGTTTGTTAAGTAAATAAATGTGTATTTTCAAAAGTTAAAAGATTAATTTTATTTGTGATATATAATGTGTTTAAGTGTATTAACCCATTAGATTTTTTGTATGAGGAGGTTTTAATTAGCAAACAATATAGACAATCAGTGTATGAAGTTAAAAAGATATAATTAAGAATTAAGAATTCAATACACTTGATTAACTCGTTTTTAATAATAAGAAAGGTAAATAATTTGAGGTTTTTTACCAATTTGATAAAATTTTATCTCTTAATAATTAAAATTGGTAAAAAATTTAAAAATCATCGAAATGAATAAGTTGTATCAACATGATACGACTTTAGTTAAAATTTGATTATACTCAATTTGTGTTATGAGTTCAAAAATACTATAATCGTGTCAGATTAACACTACTTTTTCATAAGAAGTTGTGTCATTATCTTAGCACGACTTCTCTTTATAGTTAAGTTGTAAGATGTTGATATGATTTATCCATTTCAATATTTTTTTAAATTTTAATTATTAAAAAATAAAATTACATCATATTAATAAAAATCTCAAAAAATTAAAAAATTGTGCATCACTACTTTTCCAAGCCACAGGCAACAACTTCACCACAAAAGCTAAAAAATTTCTTTCTTTCAAGTCTATATCTTGTCACCCTATGGTTTAGTGTGTCTCTGTCACTTTCTCTCACGCAAGGTTTCTGTCTCTCTTTAAGAAAAGATAAAAACACACCCAAAAATATAATATTCATAATGTCTCCCGTACAAATAACTACATAGTTTTTAGAACATGCATTTCCAAAAAATATTATTAAATTAGTTTTTTATTTGCTTTTAATAAATTTTACAACTCAATTTATTACCACCATTTTTATTACGGTACTAATAATATTTAAGAGACTTTTCTTAAAGTTGGACACGAGATATTTAAAAAACTGATTAAAACATAAACTAACTTTTAAAAAATAGCTTACTAATAATATATCGAATTAATACAGTACTATTTGAAACTTCTATTGGCCATATGAGGAGACAAAAAAATATTGGATTAATTTTATTATATATGATGGAATTTGATTGTGAGTAGATAAGTTGTCCAAGCTTCATTACTAGTTCTCTTAGTTTAAGATATGTAATTTTATTGTATGCTTAGAAAAAAACAATTTTGTCATCACAAATAGTCTTTTTTGTACTTAAGTATTATAACTTATAGATGTTCAGACAAATTTCCTTACAAATGATTTTATGAAAGAAAAAAATAATTCAGATAAATTATAGGAGAATTTCCTTATAAATTATTTTGTACATACGTTAATTTTAACTTATATGTTATATTTCTATTTTATCTATTTAAAGAAGTTTATAGAAAAGCTTCTAAAAAAAGGAAGCGTAAAAAATACATGTTATCCTAAAATAATAATATTACTCTGTATAATTTAGTGAAATACTTTTTCTAGACGTAAGAAATGTGTGCCATGCAGAGATATACAGCTAGCATATTTCTTTCTTTCTATATGAAAATATTTATTTCCTTTTTTTCTCATAACTACTCTTGATTCCTTGTTTCAGAAATAAGTTCCCTACTATGCCACATATCTTAGGACTCAACACTGATTATAATTCTTAAGACTGATGAAAAAAAATGCAAGAGACATAATCACGAAATAACAGCGAAAAATAACAGAATTTAACGTGATTCGGTGGTAAACTGTAACTTATACTTATTACAATTATAAAGTTTTCATTTCTGTCACTCCTATAATTACAATAATTTCTTTAAATATAAATTATAAATTAACATAATGATTAAACTCATTCACTAAATTCACTAAATAAATATGTTGTTTAATCAATTGCTTACAAAATGGAAAAATTTTAATGTGTTTGGCTATGCAGTTGTTAAAATAAGATTTTTCTTTCACTAACTATTATGGATGGCTTTGTTCCTTACTAAGGCCTACTTGTCGCCATTGATGGCTGTTAAACTGCTGTATAGGATTTGTGTTAAACTGAGATAACTTTTTTCACTCTTGTATTAAAATAATCAAAACGATGTTTCGCGTGTATCTTCCTAATTCTCAAAAACACATGCACAACTGGGACCTCCTTGAATCCTTGAATGCGTTTGAAACTCCATGATGGATCTGGAAAGTTGAATAAAGTAATATAAAATAGAGACAGCTTTATTTTATTTTTGAGAATTATTCTGTCAAGGTGTCACACTTTTTTAAGATATATTAATTCCTTTATATGTCATTTTTTTTCCTATGTGCTACTAACTGGGAAGGGAGAGCTTTTGCAGCAACTGGGTCTTATAAAAAAGCCTATGGTTTTCAGTTTGTATGTTTAAAATGGTTCGCTAAGATTTCTAAGAGCATGTGTCATGGATCTGGAACGTGGGATTCTTCAAAACTCTTCTAAGGTGAATTGGGCATGCTAAAAAATGTGCAGAGTTTTTCTTTTAGTATTATTTTTTTGTTAATTTGAACCATGTTAGTGTTGAACCAGAATGTTGGTTTTTTTTGTAGGGGAAAGAATCATGGAAAACTGTTCTGACTCTGGCATATCAGAGTCTTGGAGTTGTGTATGGAGAGATAAGCACTTCACCACTCTACGTGTACAGGAACACCTTTGCTGAAGATATTGGCCACTCTGAGACCAACGAAGAGATTTATGGTGTTTTGTCTTTGGTGTTCTGGACTCTTACATTGGTGCCTTTGGTGAAGTATGTGTTCATAGTGCTGAAAGCTGATGACAATGGTGAAGGTGGCACGTTTGCACTGTACTCTTTGCTGTGCCGCCATGCCAAAGTTGGTTTGTTGCCTAATTGTCAATTGGCAGATGAGGAGCTATCGGAGTACAAGAAGCATAGCTGTGGCGTGGCAGCAGAGAGAAGCCTTGCCTCCAGGCTCAAGTCCTTGTTGGAGAGGCACAAGGTCTTGCAGAGGATTTTGCTGGTGCTGGCTTTGTTAGGGACTAGCATGGTGATTGGTGTTGGAGTCCTTAAACCTACTATTTCTGGTGATAATGACAACTTTGGTTTTGTTTTGATTTGGGATATGATCTTTTGGGGTCTGTTGGTTACATAGTGTTATTTGTTTCAATGCAGTTTTCTCGGCTGTGTCTGGACTAGAGCTTTCGATGTCCAAGGAGCATCACAGATGTAAGTTCATTATCAAGACTTTCTGTGTTTGGTGATGGCATGTTTTTGTTCATCCTTGCTTAGTGATCAAAGGAAATTTATTTGGGACTTGAATTTTCTCTCCTTTCAATTACTTCTTCATTAGTAATTTTATCTCCGTGTTTATGTTCTCGTTTTATCTTCTTGCCTAAGAAAACGCAAATGATAGTTTTCTTCTATCTAGACTTTGACTAGAGAAACTTTTATGGTTTCAGTGCAAACTGAAGTGAATCGCTCTATAGGTTATTCCAGTTCATGGAAAAAGCTTATCAGATCGGATTTTCTCTACTGACATCCTCCAAAAGTTTCTATTAGAACTTAATGAGTTTATAGGTATGAGGAAGAGGGGAGAATTGCTTTGATTTAGTCAAGTTTTAGTGATTAATTTTAGACATTAATTGAAACTTAAATTATGTTGATAAAGAAATTCTCATATTGACAAAGATCTATTGTAATCTTATGCTTTTCTGCATTATCACTCTAATATTCCTAGAATATCAAGCTATATTGGTACTATTTCGAAAGCATTTCTGCTGATGTGAGTGGTCGACAGAGGATTGTCTGATATTGTTGATTCAGCACTCTAAGTATCTTATATGGCAATGGAAAATTCTTTTGTTCCATTGTGATTGCTTCCTAGATTGGGAATTGGGACTACCACAAGGCTAAAGTGGACTTACATGTCCATCCCAAAATTTGATGCTGTTTGAAAATTGGTCGATGTGTAAAGATCTTAAGAGAAAGGATAAGATCATAAAAATAGTGGCTGTTCTGCTATAAGCTTGTGAAATTACTTGATTTATGTTAACTTACCACATATTTAGTATTTTTTTTATGTGCATTTAGAACTTCAATGCCACAATTCTCCTTTATCCGAGACATAGGTCACATGACTCACTAGTGGCACTTGTAAAACATGACAGATGTAGAAGTTCCAGGTGCATGTATCATATTATTAGGCTTGTTTGCCCTTCAACGTTATGGTACAAACAGGGTTGGCTTCTTGTTTGCTCCCATAGTTTGTGTGTGGCTATTCTGCATCAGTGCCATTGGTGTATACAACATCTTTTACTGGAACCCTCAAGTGTACAAAGCACTCTCTCCATATTATGTTTTCCAATTTCTAAGGAAGACCAGGAGAGGAGGATGGATGGCCCTGGGTGGAATTTTGCTGTGCATAACAGGTTCATTTGTTTGCTTTGTGATTGACTAACTTAGATTTATGCCAATTTTCTTGTTTCCTAACGCATTCTTTCAAATTTTCAGGATCAGAAGCCATGTTTGCTGGTCTTGGGCACTTTTCTCAGCTATCAATCAAGGTATGCTACTTTACAATTGGTTTCTGTTGAAATAGGATTGGTGGTTGATCTGCTTCACTATGGAAACAGTAGAATACCATGAATTGATTTGAAGCTTGACATCTTGAAATTTTCACTCCACTCCACTCCAAAATTAGTAGTTACTCATCACTGTTGTTTGACATGACAAATGAATGTTAGCTACTATCATATGTCACCCATGTTCCTTTAAGACAGATATCTTAATTTCAATCTGTTTAAAAGTGAAATCTAACATCTATAACCCATCTTGGTGATTGCTACCCTGGTTAGACACACATCTGAAGAGGAGGTGTTGGGAAGTTTCACCTCTTCTGTCATAATTTTTGGAGGTGCGGCTTATGTATTGTTAGACAACTTCATCTACTACCGATTGGTTTTAAGTTGAAATTTACAGGGGCATCTAAGCATAGTGATATTTTAGCTCCTACTTGTTTAAATTAATTTTGGCTATATAATATTTTCTGAGTATTTCAAAACATTTTCCATTGCCGTTACTAATTTTATAGGTATTGTTAGATGTTGGTGAATTTTTGTGAATGACTTTTTAGCTAAGAATCTAGGTCTACCAGTGTGTCCTTCTTTAGAAGGTATCATTTTCTTCTTTTCCATGTCTTACTTTTTTACTTTATTCCTCAAATATTTCCTGCATTTATTTTTTCCACCTGAACTTGTCCATTTCCCCGTTCAATTCCTTGATAGACGTTTTTATTCGTCTTATAAGTTAACTTGTTACTTGTTAAAAATTTGATGGATTATGGGGAAAGGCATAATTCTTTTTTTTTATAAAAATTTTTCATGTTAGGCATCACTATGCTACTTGACATCTCAGATAGGCTGACACCTCAAGTAACAACAATCATTTGTCATCACATAAAAAAAGTATTATTAAAAAAAAAAAAAATACACAAATATGGGGGGATTAGACCAAAACTCATATGTTAACAAAAACGATACATAGGTAGACTATACTTATTAATAAAGAATTCTAATAACAAGCTAGATGGAAGTCTATTATACCAATGAAAGGATTCTCTATGAATAAATCCTAAATTAGCCAACTTATTAGCACACGCATCCCCTTCACGAAAAATATGAGCAACCCTAAACCTGATTTTTCCACAGTAATTAAGACAAGTATTCCATCGATTATGACGCATCCAAGGAACATTTGTCCTAGCAGTAAACGCAGCACAAACCAAGGCAGAGTCACATTCCAGCCAGACATTAGTAAGACCCAACTTTTGAGCTTCCTCCAAAGCATATATAACTCCATAAAATTCAGCAACCAAAGCAAAACGTCAAGAAACGCAGAGAAAGCTCCAATAAACTCTTCCATACTCCCACGGAAAATACTTCCACAAGCGGCAAGACTTGGATAACCCCTAGCAGCCCCATCAGTGTTAATTTTAACTCAGCCTGATGAAAGAAACTACCATCTACCAAGAAGAGGACGTAGAACTTGACCAGTAAGAGGGTTAATACCAAAAAATTGAGCACATTGAAATCGAACATATCATTCTTCATTGAAGCTTTAGACGAATTACCCACTAGACAAATAGAAAAAGTTATCACAGCTAGCTTAACCAATTTAACCAACGGACTACCATCACTCTTAATAAAAGAAAGAAAATCATCCTTATTAGAGAAATCATAAGTAGGAAAAATGTGTCGAAACCAATTCCAAATACGCAAAGCATTAGCACATTCAAAAAATAAATGTTGAATAGATTCCTCGTGCTTTTCGCAAAACGTACACATGAAACAAATATGCAGAGCTTTATTTTGAATATATTGATCTTCAACATTGGTATTTTTTATTATTTGTCTAGTTCTTTAGTTAAATAGATTTCCAAATGCATACTTTGTATTTTGTCTGATGAATGTTCAAATTTCTGCAGATTGCTTTCACCTCTTTGGTTTATCCATCTCTAATTCTCGCTTATATGGGGCAAGCTGCTTATTTTTCTAGACATCATGATGTTGAGCAAGAGTATCACTTTGGCTTTTATGCATCTGTTCCAGGTAGGCAGTATAATTTGGTCTTTCGGAGGTGTAGATGAAAAGGATGGTGAATTTCATCAATGCTTGGAAGATTTGACTGTTTTTGTGTTTCAGAGAAGTTGAGATGGCCCGTTCTTGTGATAGCCATTCTTGCTGCAGTTGTGGGAAGCCAATCCATCATCACTGGAACTTTCTCAATCATCAGGCAATGCTCTGCATTGAGTTGCTTCCCTAGAGTGAAAGTGGTTCACACTTCATCCAAAATCCATGGACAAGTATACATACCTGAGATCAATTGGCTGTTGATGCTCTTGTGTTTGGCTGTAACTATTGGTTTCAGAGACACAAAGCTTATGGGTAATGCATCAGGTAAATTCACTATTACATTAATATTGAAGCAATACTTATAAGGAACCACCTGAATTAAGAGGGTAGCATTTACTACTTGAGTAGTGTTAGCAACACTCTGTCATTGGAAACTACAAAAAAGCAACAGTGGGATTCATTAAATAACAAGTGAGACCTACAAAATTTTGAGATTTTCAGTAAATTTTAGTCAATAATGAAGTTAGAGATTGTGTTGCTAACATTTCTGTTGGGTCACAACTAGGGGGAGTGTGATATAATAGCCGTATCATATACCTTCTTATGACTGTACTGTGCACAACAGGTTTGGCAGTTGTCTCAGTGATGCTAGTCACCTCTTGTTTGATGTCACTGGTTATGGTAATCTGCTGGCACAAGAATGTTCTGCTTGCAATTGGGTTTGTTCTCTTTTTTGGCTCCATTGAGGCTCTCTTCTTCTCAGCTTCTGTGATCAAGTTCTTTGAAGGAGCATGGGTGCCAGTTGCTTTGGCATTTGTGTTTCTTTCTGTCATGTGTATATGGCACTACGGCACTCTCAAAAAGTATGAATTTGATGTTCAAAACAAGGTTTCAATCAGCTGGTTACTCAGCCTTGGCTCTAGCTTAGGCTTTGCAAGAGTACGTGGGATTGGCCTTGTGCACACTGAGCTAGTGTCAGGAATTCCCGCTATTTTCTCCCACTTTGTGACCAACCTACCAGCATTCCACCAGGTCCTTGTTTTCCTATGCATCAAGCATGTGCCAGTTCCACATGTTAGACCTGAGGAAAGGTTTCTAGTTGGTCGTGTAGGTCCAAGAGATTTCAGAATCTACAGGTGCATAGTGAGATATGGATACCATGATGTCCACAAAGATGATAACGAGTTTGAGAAAGACCTTGTGTGCAGCATAGCAAAGTTCATACAAGCAGAAAGTGGTGGATGCAACTCTTCAAATGATGAGCCTGAAAAGGGTGGAAAAATGACAGTTGTTGGAACCTGTTCTACTAGCCACCCCCTTTTGGTGAATGACAAAGATGAGGTTGATGTGGACTTAGCTGAGACCTCAGAAGCAGACAAGGTGATGAAACCAAAGAAAAGAGTGAGGTTTATTGTGCCTGAGAGTCCAAAAATTGACACTAGTGCAATGGAGGAGTTGAAAGAGCTGATGGAAGCCAGGGAAGTTGGAGTGGCCTACATTATAGGACAGTCCTACATGAGAGTGAAACCAAGGTCCAGCATGCTGAAGAAGTTGGTTATAAATTTTGGGTATGAATTCTTAAGGAAAAATAGCAGGGAGCCTTCCTATGTACTTAGTGCTCCTCATGCATCATCTTTGGAGGTTGGGATGGTGTATCATGTTTAATTTTATGTAGAGTAACTAATCATGTACATCTTATCATCTTGTATCCATAGTGTACAAATCTTGACTTCCTCATTTTTGTTCTACTATTTCACAAGCTCAAGTCTTTTCACTCTCATCAACCTTACATATGAAATTAAGTGAAAGATTTTGTTCAAAAAATTATTAAATTTAGAAAAAAAAACAAACTTTATACTGTTATAAAACGGAGGGCAAAGAAGGTCTTCTTCTCGAGGCCAGAGTCATCAGTGAGATACCACTTTGGAAGAGTTAAAATTCTAACCTTGTGTCAGGACCTACAGGCCGGGAACAGTCTCAGGTAGACAGTTTCTATTGGGTCGTAGGCCTCCCAAAGGTAACGGAGGCGTTTCCTCGGGCCCAGTTTGTATCCTAGGTTAGCCTATTTAATAATAATAATATTTTCAAAAATATATTTTTATTTTTGTAATGTAGTCATATTTTATTATTTGTCTTTAAAAACTTATTGCTTGACTTTATGGTCTTTGTAATTTTTTATTTATTTTGGTCATAATTATTTTGTTTTAGTTCATGTAAAAAGGTTTTAAACCCTATCATAACTAATTTGAATTAAAATAATTCTATATTAATCAATTCACCTTGATAATAGACTAATAATAATTTAACTTAAGACTGTTATATATGTCTTATGTAGTATTACGTCATTGTCTAAATATGTTTTTGAACTTTTTATACATTTTAATAATCAATCTTTTTGTATTTAAAAATATTTTTATTTATTTTAATGAGTTACGTCAAAATAACTTAATGTTTCTTCCTGCACTTTATCAAAATTCTGTCTGCACTCCATCAATTTCTTAAAGGACTGTTTTATCTTTATTTTCAAATGATTTTTGGATTATTTTTTTAAAAAAAATTGAAACATATTTTCATGAATTCAATAAATATATTTTTCGAAATCATTTTCTACAAAAATAATTTTGGAATAAATTTTTTAAAACATATATAATACGTTCTAAAAATGTATTTTTTAGAATAACTTTTTTAGAGTAAGAGTTTTTAAGAATGAGAGCGATCTAGATATGACATATGGTCATTTCAACTATTTCATGGGGTGCAGAAAGAAATTTGACTGGAAACAGGAGGAAGAAACATTCAGAAAAAGGCTTCTTCTTCCTGCACCCCACGTTTTTCTTCCTGCACCCCCACAATTTGTATATCCCAAAATTAACATTGACTTATAATTTGAAAAGGGACATCGTGCTGAACTTCCATTGTCACTGTTCATCTTCATCATTGAATATCAACTACTGTGAAGGTGAAGGGTCTTTATAATTGTTCGGAGCAAGGTGGAGGAGTATGCAACGTTGTCGAAGTGTTGTTTGGGTTGTAGAGGTAAGAGTTAAGTTTTTTTAAGCAGCAAGGTGATTATAGAGATTTCAGGATTACCAAATATCGGAATCCGGTAATGTATTCTGGATTCATGAATCCGGAATTGATTAAATTGTGTTTTCTAGATGAGAGGGTGTTTCGAAAGTTAAAATATCATAAATTGTTGTTTTTCGGATTGCTGAAGCTGGAAGCCTAAATTGTATTACGGATTGGTGGATTCGGAAGCATAAATTGCATTATGGATTTCTAAATCTGGAATTGTTTTTTTGTGTTATGGATTCCTAAATCCGGAATGATCTTTTTTTATTAGGGATTGTTGGATTCGGAATGATTTTTTTGACTTATGGATTCATGGATCCGAAATGCAATGATTTAGTTTATTTTTTTTTATTTGTAGAAGCATGAACAATAGTGAATATCACCAAGAAAAAATGTGTGAGATTGAAAGGAGAATGGTTAGGAGGTGCCGCTGGTGGAAGATGAAGAAACACACTGGTGGTAAGGATTCACGCTGCAAAAAAACACCACTCACTGCCGATTAGGAATATTTTTGGAATTTTAAAAACTAATAAGGGTGATTTAGTCTTTGCATAAGAATGCGGGGATGCAGTAAAAACGTAGGGGTGCAGGAAGAAACTGCCCAGAAACAAAAGTTCTCTTTTTGGCACCCAACCCACCGAGGAGTTGGATTGGGCTGATTTATGTGTCAAACTAGATTTTATATCCACACTTCCATCTCTGATTATTATTTATTTTGAAACTCTTACAAATGTTCTTTAAATAATTAAAATTTAAATATTAAAAAAATTCAAATAAAACATGAAAAATCTAAACATAATAAATATATTTTTAAGTGAGAGGAAATGAGAAACATTTTAATGCTTTTATTACATATGTAAAATTTACTGGTTTCATTATAATTAATTTTTGTCAACAAATCTATCTGATTATTTATAGTTAAATTTTATCTCTAATATTTTTATACATTAAATTTGAATTAAAAACATTACTTAATACTCTAAAGCCTTATTAAAAATATTTGAGTAAAATACATTTGTCTTTCCTTTTTTTTAAGTTTGGTTTTATATCTCTTGTTTTAGAAACATACAGAACATCGTTTTTAGAAAAATTAAATTAATGTATTTGAAAAATGGATATTATTTACAATAAAAAAAATTCTCCGGAAAAATACCTTTATAATTCCCTAAAAATATTTAAAACAATAAAGGTTACATGACTCCTAGAAATGGTATAAGGAACAACATGCGAATATTCCCATTTATCTACTGCTCCAGACTTTAAAATTTTCTTTTATATATATTCTTAATATAATAAAGTTTTTGAGTCATTGAATAATTGACAACAATATTTAATTTTAATATCATAATTTTTTAGGTACACTTTAATATAAATTTAATATATATATTAATAAAAAAGTGGGAAAAAAAAAACAAGTGCATTCATCATTAGGGCATGATCCAACACATTGTGATGAAGTTCTTGAGACGAGGAACATTCCCTGAATATTCTCATTTCTCTTTGGCCACACATTGTTACAAATTTTCAGAAAGAATAAGATACTTAACCAAACAATTTTTTTTATCAAATTTTGCCTGTTCAAGATAGAGTTAAATTACTCTAAAGCTAAGCCTTAAAATATTTTGTAAATTATATAATATGAATAAATTATATTTTTTACCTTTATTATGAAAATAATCATTTTTAAGTGTTATTTTTATTTTCATTTTTATATTTTTATTACAACATATGGATGTTCTTTCTTTCTTTTATATAAATATTTTATTTCTTATTCATTACCTTTATTTTTTTTTAAGATAATTATCCTTTAGAGAAAATAATTGACCAAGATTTATATTTTTAATAGTTTTTAATTATTTGGTAATATAATTACATTCACTAATTACAATCACAAATCAATTAATATTCACTTATTACGCGTAACACAACCACATGTAGTTATAGTGTATATCGCTTACACTAGAGAGTAACTGACTAACATTCTCATAGAACTCAACACAAATATACAATAATCATATCATTTACTTGAGATATTATATAAACTACCAAGACCTATAAATATCATCTCTGGAAGTATTTATCCTTACTTAATACTATCATTTACTAATCACATAATTTCTCATATTCTCATTGACTTGAGCGTTGGAGAGTTTTTCGCAAGTAGATTTCTACTTGACTTTTATCATTAAAGTTTGACAATCCTTCACTGAAGAGATCGACTCATCTTATCAGCCCATATTCACCACCTCAAATGACTCTTACTCATCCTTGGTAATACCACCTTTTAATTATTTTAAAAACTAATGTTAAATAATTTATATGTTTAATACAATAAATATTTATTAGTCTTATTAATATTTTTCTCATTCTTAATATGATATGAACTTAGACATTCCTTGAAAATACATCCACTTTATGTATCACTGGGAAAGGTATTTGAATCATCTTTACACTATTGAGATAAAATTTGCATTGAAACAAAATGTTCTTCCACTTAACATCCAGAATGATTATGTGTAAACTGTGACTTTCCTTGAGAATCCGATTCCCTTTTTCTAATCTTTTTGAGGGAAGAGGAAAGTTTAAAATCCATTCATTCATTGAACGTACTCAAATTTGTTCCATTTCTTAATCCCAAGTCAAGGGAATCATTTGTGTGTTTTATATTTCTCCTACTCAAAGTCAAAAATCTCAAAGATGAATATAATCTTAATAAGATATCACTTATTTATCAAACAACGGATCAAACATTTTTAAAAACATTTTGTATTACTTATAATAGTCGAATCCAATTTAAATAAAAGTATTATTTACACATATGTCGATTGTCTATATAAAAAAAGTCAAATCAAATTATTATTTACATAGAATGTCGATTGTCTATATAAAATAATATTTTAAATATGTTTGACAATTTAATAGTAAATTATTTCATACTTTTGAAATATTGTAAATTGGCTTTGACTATACAGTTGTTAAAATAATATATTTTTTTTATAAAAAAATATATGTTATTGTATACTTTATTTTATTCATTTTATCTCATTCTTTTTATTATAAAAAAATATTAAATAAAAATTAATTTTAAAAGTAAAAAATAATTAATTATTATATTTATTAAATTAGA
This sequence comes from Phaseolus vulgaris, assembly GCF_000499845.2. Classification (NCBI taxonomy): domain Eukaryota; kingdom Viridiplantae; phylum Streptophyta; class Magnoliopsida; order Fabales; family Fabaceae; genus Phaseolus; species Phaseolus vulgaris. The sequence continues at coordinate 6,816,217 of NC_023757.2, forward strand.
TATTATTTTAAAGACTAAAAATATTTTTGATATCTATATAATTTCTATTTAATAATTTTTTAAAATTGATAGCTGAAACAAATCGATTTAGAAACTAATTGATAAATTTTTATTAATTATAAAAATTAATTTAAATATAAATTATTTGTTTAATCTCTACTATAATATTCAATTTAACTAATATAGTAATTAATTATTTTTTTTTCTAAAATTAATTTTTATTTAATGATTATTTTAATATATAACTTTTATATGAATCCAATTTTTCAAGCAATATCAATCATAACTAATTAAGTTTATATTTAATTCGCCATTGAAAAAGGAGAATGATATATTATATTTGGTGGAAAGAATGATGAAAAGAGAAGAAATACTATTATAAATAGTATTTGATAATGACATTCTATATGATCATTTAATAGTAGATGTAGACAAAACTGTACTGATAATTTTTTTTTACATCAATTATATAGTAAATAATGTAGAAGTATCATTCGAATTCTATATATTCATGTTATAACTTATGTTAAATGATATTTTTTACATTAATTTCTATAGAATGAATATAGAAAAGGTGTTCAAAACATCTTGCAACTCTCCTTCTCTCATGTCTTTTACATTTCATAACCCACGTCTTTAGACGTTGTAATGTCTTTTTTTTTTAATATAATTTAACTGTAACTTAAGAGGTAATATTTTATATTATTTTTTATTATATGGTGGATGATAAATAAAAAATAATAATTATTAATCCTTAGAGGATTATCGGGGTTTTTATGTCCCTGTTTCAATTGATGTAAAATAAATGTTATGATACCTATAAACAATGAGTTTGAAAAATCAGTATTTTTATTTATTTAAATTGATATTTTTATTTTTATCATGTATAAAAAACAAAAATAAGAAAGTGGAAAGAAATATTATGTAAAATAATTTAATATTAAAAACAAAAAAAATAAAAATAAAATAATAAAATAATATATATATATATATATATCACCTTTACAATATGATCAATATATTATATTTTATATTAAAAGGATTTGATTTAATTGTCTAACTAGTTAGAATAAATGAATTTTGACATGGTTAATAACAAAACATTTATTTCATTTTGAATAATATATATACTTATTTGAATTTTCAAAGTTAAAATTTTAACTATAATTTTATCAATTTTTTTTTCTTTCTTCTTCTTCTTCTATATATATATATATATATATATGAATATAAAGCTAAGAAATTTTTTGAAAAGAAAAATATTTATTTATAACCAAGGAAAAATAATAAATATTAAGATATTAGGTAGGATGAGTCACTAATACCCCATCAATTAATGATAAATATGAAATAAAAATTAATTTAATGAAACTCTAGATACCTCAATACACGAATATAATTATTAAATCATCAAATAAATAAGTAAATAAATAAAAGGAAATTATATACACTTTAATAAACAAATATAATTTTAATATTAACAAATATATAAATAAGATGAGGTTAAAGATATTTCATCGAGAAAAATATTATAAAATAAATAAATAAGTAAGTAAATATAACAAAGTTAGAGATAAATATAGTTCAAAAATTAAAAAAAAAATATATATATATATATATATATATATATATAAGAAGATTAAGAAAAACTAAGATAGTTTTAAGACAGACAAACAAATAAATTGAACAAGCAAATATGATTATAAAATAAATAAATAGTAAATATCTCGTTCTCTTATACTATAAATGTTTTTTTTTCTATATAACATCTTTCTCTCTCTCTCTCCCTATTTATAGTAAAAAAAATATTTTAGTTTTAATTTATTTTAAATTTTAGTAATGATTACATTTTCATTTTTTAATAAGCCAATCCTTATCTTTTTTCAATTTTTTATTCTTTTACTTTTTTTAATTTTTTTATCTTTTTCTATTATTTAAATAGTTGGTCATATAATATTTCAGAAAAATAGTAAAATATTTAAATTATTTAAAAATAAAATAATTGAATACATACATCATCCTTTATTTCTCTCTCATCAATAGCGGGTCTATTGCTCATGTCCTTCCACCCTTATCTTATATTGATGTTCTATAATTTCTCTATCCTTTCATCTTTATCTTATATTCTTGTTCTCTAATTCCTCTTTTATATATTTTTTTAATAAATTAAACTATAAAAAATTGTTTAAAATTAAAAATATACTTCATTTCATTATTGAGATTGTATAGACTTAGGGAGTTGAATATTGAGATTAAACCCAATTACCAATTAGGCCAAAGATTGAGTTTATATATTATGAATGCAATTGTTTAGGTTTGTATTTGTTATTATATTTGGTTTTCGAAAAAAAAAACATAGGAGATTCTCTTAAAAGTTCTTTAAAATATCATACCTTTTAAAATATTGTTTAACTTATTTATTGAATAATAAAATTTACAAAGGGACATTTACATAATATAACATTTGTTATATATTGATATTCTTAAATTAATAAAAAAAAAATTAAACTAAAGATAAACCATATAACTCTATATACAAATTTACAAAAGAAAATATACAGTGATCTTTTCAAAAATATAATAATATAATTAAATAACAGAAGTTGCATAAAAACTCAAAAAATAGTTCATACTTCTTATTAAATAGTTCACTTCTAAATTTGTGTAAGATAAGGTGAGATGAACTCAATGAATAGTAAAATAATATAAAGTAAATCATAAGTTGATATTTTAAAAACAGTCAAAGAAATCATACTTTAAATATATTTAAGTAATTGGATCTAACTTAATAAATAGTAAGGTGTGTTTGTCTCTAAATATTTTTTTAACTTTTTTTTTTACTGGCATAATATTTAGCTCAAACATTTTGTAGGTATCTTTTCTCTACGCCACAAATTCCTTATATTTATATCCTACAGGGATTTCGAACCTAAGGAGTTCCCATGTCCTCATAGTTATTTAGAGGGGGAGATCTGAATACCATTTGAGTAATATGTTTTCTTCAAGCATAGTTTATAATTTCTTTAATAACAACTAATTAGATACCAATTTAGAATTATAAATTTTATTATAATAGAAACTACTTTATATACCAATAATTTAGTCTCTAAAATAATATATAATTTAGTCTATACAATGACTAATTATTTTTTGTTTCTAAAATTGGTTTCTATTTAATGATTTTATTGTAGTGTTATTGAAAAGTTTGAATAACATAAAAGAAAATTGATTTCTTGTAAGTATTTTTAACTCGAGCTGAGGATCAAACTTGAGCGAGAATTTCTAATGTGTGCATGAGTTCATTAGGGAAAATAATTTATTATTTATCTCTCTATCGCTTAAGGGAGAAATATTTTGCTTAAGCAAAAAATCGTTGGTCAAACGAAAAAATTTCAAAGAACTATAATCATGAGTTTTTGTTTTATTTTTTCCTGAGTAAAAATATTTCGTTAAAACAAAAATAAACCAGAAACCTAAATTCTGTAAAATTTGTAAAAGAAAGTTCTATAATATCTAAAATCAATCCAAAACATTACACAACATTTCTATCAAGAAACATACAAAATTAAATACATGTCTTAAAATGTATAACCATTTCCAAATTCAAAATCAAACCCACCAAAATTCATTAATTCAACCTACTAAGCAATCAAGTTAATTATATACCAATTTCACCTAACCTCATTATTCAAAATTAGAGTAAAACTACATGTAAGGGGTTCCAATCTATCCTTTCAAATGTCAACTCCAATTACTTGTAATTTAACTTGAAATCAAAGTGATAAAAAATTTAGAGCTTCAATAAATATAAAAGCCTATCTTTTAACTTCAATACAACCAAAAACACAAATTACAAAGAATCTAAAGGTTAGTTGAGAAGAACCAAAGTTCTCAACTTCACAAATTAAGAAAACTTGAAGATCAAGAGATTACAGAGCTTTTTATTTGAAATTCCAATTAGATGGGTGTGTTCCTTAACCTGCTACAGTCAATGTGGTATAATTTGGTCATGAAGAAGATAAAAAATGGAGCAAGATTTGGAGAGAGAAAGTGGGAGCAAGATAGAGAGAAGGAAGTATTATGAAGTGGACTTTAAGCCCAACCCCATAAAATTGACTTATGAGGTTGAGGTTTGCACCCAGTTATATACAATGAAATGTTCTCATCTCTAATCGATGTGGGATCTCCAATAGGAAGGAAAACATGAAGGAAGAGTGTGGTTAGGTTTTGGAAACAAGGACAAGAAACATCAAGGAATTGAAAGCAATGGACCTAGGACCAAGGGTCTCATAAGATAAGGTGACATCTTTCACATGAAGTGAGATGTATGTACATGCCTGATAACAATTATTTTTTTACCAAAATAATTGAAAAATGGATAAAAGTTGGATAAATACAAGTCAAATTAGTGATGTGTAGGAAATCAAAGTTAACTAATTTTTGGAATTCTTTCATGCAAATGGATTATCTTGGAATGAAAGATTTAATTATCCATGTCGTAATTCTTTAAATGGAATAGTAAATGAAATGAGTGTTATATGGAGACACTTTTTATTTTTTATGTGATGAGTTTCTTAAAAATTATACCACATGAACATGAAATGAGAAGAGTTTTAACAATATCACAAAATTGCGGATGCTAAATATATTAAGAGAATAAATGCACTTATCACTACAAGAAAATCATGAAATAGAAACCAATTTTTAGATACCAAAATAATTAGTTGCAATAGTAACTAAATTAGAGACCACTTTAGAAACTAGAAAAAAAATTGATTTCTAAATTAGTTTCTATTATTGTTAAATAGTTTCTAAATTGGTATCTAATTAGCAACCAAGGTTTTAACTACCAATTATTTAGTTTCTAAATTTGGTAGAAAAACTTTGGTTGCTAATTAGATACCAATTTAGAAACTATTTAACAATAATAGAAACTAATTTAGAAATCAATTTTCTTTTAGTTTCTATAATGGTTTCTAATTTAATTACTATTACAACTAATTATTTTAGTATCTAAAAATTGGTTTTTATTTCATAATTTTATTATTGTATATTGAATAAATTAAAGACATCATGCGTGATATCGTAAAGGAATCCTTTATGAAAGTACATATTGACATGAAAGTAATTTTGTTAGGTTTGTATTGGCTACATGTAGGTATTGGTTACTATTTGAATATACTCTTTTTTTTTATATTAAACTACAACTCACTTATGTTGTTGGAGGAAAAGTGTCTCAGATTTTCATTGTTTGAGAAATTATGTCTCGCAATAGTAGTAGTAATAATAATAATTATAACAAAATTAATTATTAAAATGAATCTATGATGCAAACAACAAGAATCAGATACCAGAAAGAGTGTGGTCTTACTCCCAGAGTTTTGCTAGTTATTGGTTTGTGCACTTATCCCAACCAACCATATCTTTGGAATGAGTAGATAATAGAATAGACAAGACATAAATTAATTGAAGGTAAAGGGAAAAAAAATGAAAAAAATGATTATGGGTGATGTCTTTTTCAGGTATCTTACCCATAATAATAAGAAGGCTATAAACAGAAAGTGGCATAGAAACTAGGTAGAAAGTAGAAAGATTTGGTGTGGCACCCATATCTATTTCCCACTTTGCCACATTCATTTAATTGCCAATATCAATGGTGTGAAGTGGAGAAAAATAATGGAACCACTCATCACAACACTGTTTGGGAAGAGAGCAAAGGCATATCCTCTACATGTCCCTTTCACTTTTCTAATATTTTACAACTTATTTGCTTCTTCCCTAATTCACTTCCTTCCCAAAATCAAAGTCAATGGGACAAAGATTTGGATTTTCTTTCCTCTTCTTCTACAGTGCCCACCTAGGGTAGATGCTAACTTTTAACACTTTCTTTGTTTCTTCTCACAGTGGAAAAAAAATTGTTCATCATAATAGGGTTTGGATTTTTCTAGCATTATGTAATTAAGGATTAACAAAAATGTTTATCTGTTAAACTTGAATTTGGTATTGTACCAACAAGTTGTTGGTGCTTAATTTTAAGTTTTATATATATTATAAAGTGGACTTTAAGTATAACTCAGTGTCACAAAATCGGTTCAATGAAATTTAGGTATGCATCCACTTATATACAATAAAATGTTTTCCTACATAAAATTCTTGGAAGAAAACTATTAAGAAGACTTCGTATAATACTATAATTATTGCTAGATTTGTCAAGCTACACCTGCATTGATATATAGAAAGGAAGGTGATGGTTGAGAGAGCAATTTTTTTTTTCTTGTGTAAGTTTTCTTAAATGTATTTAAAATAGAAGACATGACATGTGTAATTAACTGGTTTTAAAGTCACCTAACCTCACTTTATGGGATTGGTTATAGATTGAGGTGCATTTTATGTGCATGCTAAGTTTACAATAAATCCTCTCATATCCTTTAATAGGAATTATAATAGATTTAGGTAGAAAACTTTTACATAATAATTATTTTTATAAAGTATGTAAAATTATTTATCAAATTTTGTTTTGATAGAAAATTTTAAATAAAAACAAAATTGTGAATTTTATTAAATTGATTTGATTATTTCTGTTGAAGTTGTGGGTTTGGTTTTAATTAGGGTGTTATTAGTGTGTAGGAACTTTTTTATATCAATAAGGATTGTTTTTCTATCAATTGTTAGTAATGCCAAAATAAATTTGCCTAAGGTAGTCAATTTTTTTTTTAATATAATTGAAAATTTTCTCTCAATTTTAACTAAATTGGTTTTGTTCAAAATCAGACAAAAAAAATTACTTTAACCCATAACATCAAAAACATAAAAAAGTAACTAATTAAAAACTAAAATAATTGTAATCAGCACGAATAAAACATCACCTCGATGATTCATATACAGAAATTATTATATATATTACTATAGAATATTATAGCAATTTTTCACTAAAAAATAACCTTAATTAACATTAATAAAAAATTTATAAATATTATTATTAAATATTATTTAATAATTAAAACAATTTTCTTCTAATAAATAATTAAAACATTCTATAAAAAAACTATTTTATCCAAATAAAATATTTAAAATCAGTTAAGCTAGGAGAGAGTTCATGTCCGCCAAAGATTCAGAGGAAAAATTCTCCCCTTCTATATTAGCTTCAAGATCATATTTATCAGATTGATTCCTCTCTTCATTTTCGTCAAATGCAACTGTATCCTCCTCACTATCACCCCATTCCAACTCGCACATAATGGATCCTTCATAGATCTTATCCCAATCCCAATTCATGTCTTCTTTGAATACAACATCCCGACTTATTATGATCCTTTGAGAAGTTGGATCATAAAGTCGATAAGCCTTTGATTCTTCACTAACTCCCAATAAAACACAACTTAAGCTCTTATCATCCAACTTGGTTCTATTGCTACTAGGCACATGAACATGAGCAATACAATCAAAAACTCTAAAATGCTTGACTCCACTCCAAGCTTCTTCTGGAGTTTTATTTTTTACAGCCAATGTTGGGTTGCGATTCAATACATGCACGGTCCAGTTGACTGCTTCAGGCCAAAAACTCTTTGGAAGTTTCTTTGCAGAAATTATACTACGAACCATATTCGTAATAGTTCTATTCTTTCGTTCCTCAATTCCATGCAGTTGTCAATTGTCTGCGAATACCATTTACTTCACAAAAATTATTGAATTCTTGTGATGTAAAACTCTCCTCCTCGATCAGTATGTAAGGCTCTAATAAATGAGTTTGTTTTCTTCTCAACATGAGCCTTAAAATTTTTAAAAATCGGAAAGGCTTCTGATTTCTCTATTAAAAAATAGACTCATGTTTTTCTACTAAAATCATCATAAATTAATTAAATATTGTTTCTTGCTGTTAGAAATGGGTGTGATCTGGCCACAAATGTTAGCATGCACCAATTGGAGGAGTTGTGAAGCTCGCCTGGTGCTCTTCCTTGGAAACGAGTGTCATTGTTGCTTACCCACCAGACAATCTTTACAAAGTCTTAAGGAAGACTTAAGTTGTGGTAATCCATTCACCATTTTCTTCTGTTATAGAGTCTTCAAGCCTTTAAAGCTCAAGTGGCCATATCTACAATGCCAAAGTTGCCCTATATCTTTTGTAATTGTATTGAAACAAGTAGATGTTATAGGTTGTGATATAGCATGAAGTATAAACATTCGATTTGAAGTCATCTTGGTCTCCATGATTAAGCCTCTCTCATGGTGAAACACCTTACATTTTCCGTTTTGAAACAGAATCGTAAGCCATTTTTTCTTGTAATTGCCCAATACTCAACAAATTGTTCTTCAGTTCTGGAACATAGAATACCCCTGTAATTATCTGTGTTATTCCATTTACTTGCAGCCTGATACGACCATGCTTGTGTTGTTACCCAACTTCATTGATTCTCTGAAACTTTCATCAAAATATGAGAAATATTCCTTCTTCCCACACATATGATTGTTACACCCTGAGGCAAGAAACCTCACATATGTTGTATGTGCTTTATTCATATCCATGTAAGCTATCAGTAACATTGCTTCTTCACAGTTTCTGCATAGTTGGTCACCTCCTAGCTTGGATATTCCCATTGAAAATGGCTTAGCTTGTGACAATGATAGCACTCTACTATGGCCTTGTCGAAGCTTTGTCTACCTCATCCCCGTCCTCTTCCTATGCCACGACCTCGACCCCTTCCTCCAGATTGTGTTGCATAAGTAATCTTCAAAGTGTATTCTTCTTCTATATGATAACTCATGCGTTGTTCATGCACGAGCAGGTTGCTTTGCAACTCGTCAATGGTCAAGGTGTCAGTATCCTTAGACTCCTTAATGGAACACACAACATAATCAAATTTGGGAGTCAATTAAGGATCTTAAAATCTTTTCAACTACAACAACATCTCCCTTGTTCTTACCATTTACTTTCATCTTGTTGGCTATGGTAAGGGTCCAAGTAAAATACTCATTCACAGATTCGCCTTCCTTCATGTGAAGAATTTCAAACTCTTTTCGAAGAGCTTGTAAGTGTGCACGCTTAACCCAGGATGAACATTGATATTTTTGCTTCAAAGAATCTCATATGTTCTTTGTTGTATCCTTATAAATGATCGTCTCCAAGATAGAACTATCTAATGCTAGAAATAAATAGTTCTATGTTTTCAAATCTTTCAACTTCTGATCGTCAATGTGTTTTCTCTGGGCATTTGTGAGGCTAACACCTTCTGTTGCTGCAGGAACCTCATTTTCAACCACGCCCCAGTACTCTTTAGAGCGCAAAAAAAATTCCATGAGCATTGCCCAATGATCATAGTGCCCATCAAATTTCGAAACTGCTGGCTGCACAAATGAACTTTCTCACATGATTTTCTCTCGTAGAAGACTGTTGCTTATAGGTTTAATCAGGCCCCGTAATGGAGGAGCTCTGATACCAAATGTTAAAAACCAGATAAGCCTTTTTTTAAGAGTGGATATAATGAGAGAAAGTACTCACTTTTATTGAATAATAGATGACGATTATATAGCCTTTACATAATAACCTAACAAATATTATAACTACCCCTAGTAACAGTAACAAAATTGCCCATGACTAATCAAATCCTAAAACTAAATTAAAACCGAATTAAATCCCAGGTATTCATTGTTGATTGAATGGTAAAAAGCTAATGTCTATAATCTTAGTCAAAGAATTAATCACAATTGTATGGTTCTTTGTCCATATTATAAAGATATAATCATGTAGGAGTTGTGATAACTCCTAAAAAAAACATAACATGTAATGTTATATTTTTTCTATTTTAATATGTGACTTATTCTTTTGTCATGATCTTTAGATATCCAATCTATATTTGTCTTGTTAGTGTTCTCAATACCTGTATAAAAAGAATATTTACTCTTTGATTCCCATGCTTGGTTGGGTCCTTTTGTGTTAGTTTTTCTTTAAAAAAACTATTTTAGTAGATGTTCTTCGAAACAACCCTTAGAAATAGGAGTTATAGGTTTATATTCTAATGTTAGATTTTTACTTTCATAACCAAATATTGTTTTAAAGTGATTTTATGCCAATGACCTCTTCAGGATTTTTACCTTCTTTAATGGAATGATATAAGAGTTGGTGATAATATTTTTCTACTTTTTTAGTTCTTTTTGAGTTTGTGTTTTCCAAGTTTTCTTAAAAATATTCCTTGTGAATACTTAATTCTCCACCAAATTTATTCTTATTTTCCTTTTTCCTAAGTATCTGAATTTCTTTCTTATAAATTTTGTAAGCAGATATTAATTGAGAATTAATAACAATGACCTACTAGTAGGCTTTCTTAAAGGAACATAAGTTAAAAATGTTTATTTCTTCCTTGCAGTTGATAGTACAACAACTTCTCAAGGACTCTAATATGCATGCTCATCAATTATTTGCAATGCTGAGTTATCTCATTAAAAAAACATGATCAGGCTTAGTTATCGAATGAGTCTAAACTGCTTTCTAATCCTCTGTGTGGTAGAGCAATTGTATCCCATATCTCCTTGTCACTTGTTATAAAAATAACTTTCATCAACTCATATTCAGATAGAGCCCATATAAGAATGTATCTAGCATTAACATTGAGTTTATATTTATTTTTCTATTGTTCACTCTGGATTCTCTAGGTAGCAATTTCTCAGAGTAATTAAGTAGAGATGGAATACCTTCCTGGATGATGGTCACCAGACTTTCATAGTCCGAAAAGTTGATCATCTTTTCTTTTCATATATCATAATTTTTTTTCTTAAAAAATGTGGTATATCTATGATTTTTGTTTTGAATTCCATTTGAGTGTACCAATGATCTTACCTCAAGTCCTTTTAAGAATTAATTCGTACCAATTGAAGGTTCAATTGATATTAGAAGGGGGACTTGTATGGAGCACACACTCCATTCCTGAAATATTAGAATTCAAAAAAGTAATCCAAACAAAGAGAATAGGTAGAGAGATACATAGATATTTATACTAGTTCACCCACCAACAAGGGTCATCTTTAGTTTTCTTGAGCAACAACCCACTCAAAAGCCTTCTATTAACAAGTATTTTCAATCTCTACAGGTTCTCTAAGTATTTTCTGCCTCTTCAGGTACAATATCCTACTTTCCCCTTGAGATCAATTACCTTTTTCATACAATAAGAAGACTCTGGTTCAGAGAGAACAATGAAAACTCATAGGATATATTATAATATTTTTATATTTTGAATTGATGTTCATTTGTTCATATAAATGATTGATTTTCAACCGATATTTACACCTATTTTATTTTCAAGTTCAAATAAAATTAGTGTTTCAGTCTTTATATGTATTTTACTAAGACAATTAGTAAATATTGTTTTTTTATACTATTGAGTAAAAATAAAGATGAACAACTATTAACATCCAATTCCATCCAAATAATTTAAAAGTTACTAAAAAATGTTGTTAGAAACATAGTAAAATAAAAAATTATAAAAGAGAGATGAGAATAAACAAATATTTTTTGTGATAAAATATATATTTATTATTTATTTTGGTAAAACTCTAAATTTATATATATATATATATATAATTTAAGTGTGTGTAATTAAAAAAATAGTGCTTGAAATAAAAAAACATTATATGTTTTTTTTAAAATATAAATTTAAAAGTTTTGAGATATTTTTTTGAACTGATTGCATTTTTTTTTTCAAAATTTCATAAAACACCATTTTTGTAAAAAGCAAAAAGTGAAAGAGAGATTGAATCGTATTTTTTAATAACATGGTATGTGATATACTTCTTTGAAAAATTATTGGAAGAATTCATGGAATTCTCCATGATAACAAGTCACACTGTATAAAGCAAAAAAAGAGAGAAAATAGAAAAATCATAAGCAAACAAAATAATAGAACATGAAGATCTGATTCATTTGTGTCAAAGGAAGCCAACATGGGTATATATACAACAAACAAACACTAAAGAAAAACACACTGATAAAAAAGAGAAGGTTTCAGACAACTTATAAAAATAATAGATGGTCTAGTGAGAACTAAACAATCAAGCAGCAGATTAAAGTGTCTAGCAAAAGTTATTTACGCACTGAAAGACTGTGTACACAAAGTATTTTATATTAAAATAATACTTCATAAGATTAGATGAAAATAAACATTAAACAAACATAATCGATCAGAAGCTACTTTTAAAATTTACAATATAAGTATGATCAATTATGACTTTAACAATTTTTTTAAACTCTTTCAACATGAATTTTGTTGAGTATCTTTCTCCAACTCTTTCAATTCAAAGCTTCTTTAAATTAGTCAAAAATTATGAAATAGAAACCAATTTTTAGAAACTAAAATAATTAGTTACAATAATAACTAAATTAGATATCATTTTATAAATTAAAAAAAAAATTGATTTATAAATTAGTTTCTATTATTATTATTAAATAATTTCTAAATTGGTATCTAATTAACAACCAAGTTTTTAGAAACTAAATTTAAAAACTAAATAATTAGTAGTTAAAACCTTATCGCTAATTAAATACAAATTTAGAAACTATTTAACAATAATAGAAACTAATTTAAAAATCAATTTTTTTTTAGTTTCTAAAACGGTCTCTAATTTAGTTACTATTGCAACTAATTATTTTGATCTCTAAAAATTGGTTTCTATTTTATGATTTTTTTTGTAATGAGTGTTATCTCATAAACAAACTACCTGTACTCATACTTTATAAATAAATAAATTATTAATTTTACAGTTGATCAAAAACTATTTTTAACCTTACATTATTCTTTAAAAAGAATTTAACAAAGGATGTGTTCAATTACTAATAATGTAACAAGTTAATCTTGATGTCAAATAGGTTTTTACCTTGTAAGAGTTGGTGAGTTCTTGAGTTTTTACCTTATAGGTGTTATATTTATATATAAGAAGATAATTCTTTTAAAAAGTACTCAATATACACTTTTAATGAATATTTGGAATTTTATTTCTTTGAGTGAATCATCTAAGACAAATAATTTAGAGACTAATAGTTCAAAAACGTTCATATATATATATGATTTATGAAAAATTTATAATTATTTGAAAAATATCATTTAATTTATTAATATATTTGAAGTCTTTATGTTAATTAGATTCTCTTTTACTTTTATATATTTTGATTATTCCACTTCAAAATAAATGGAGAAAATATTTAGTATAATAATAGAAAAACTGATAATATTCTATCAGTACTGTAAGATAACAGTCAAAATTATCTTTTACTAAAATTAAAAATTATTTCTTAAAAAAAAGTCAATTAAGATGAGAAATAAATATGAATCAGTGGTGAATATTTATTTTATAACTAATAAGAGTTACAACAGTAATTTAGAAGAAAGAAAGAGAAAAAGGTAATTTTACAATAGCGTGAAAGACACGCTTGGAACATTCGATTGCATAGGGTTTGGAATGGGATGAAACCACGCGCAGAAAAGCGATTGGCTGAAAGGTGAACAAAACGATGTAAAATTTTCCCAATAACCATCAATTCCGTGAGACGCGGCGATAGGATAAAGTGGGACCCACATCTTCTATTCGGTTTATCTATCGCCTTCACCACGTGCTTTCGCTCATTCCCTTCATTTCTTTTTTTTTTCTCTCACTTCAATGTTTAAACATAATTAATTTTTTTTTTATAAATTCAAATTAAAAATTAATAAAAAGTTACTTATTTAAATTTAACATTAAATATATCTTAAATATGAATGAATATATTTTTTTAACTAGTTCTTATAAACAAAATTAAGTTTGGTAAACATCACTCTTAATTTGGTAGTCTTATGAGAAGGATCAGAGTATTTATCATAATACATATTTTTTTAACATAAATTATTAGTGTATATAAATTAATAATAAAAACTAATATATCTTAGAGTTTTAATAAATAAATTTTTAGTACTAAAAAAAAAATCATACTGACAAACAGCCCTTTGTTAAATACAGTGTATTCCTTCGGGGACTTCCACCTCAAAAGTAAGTCTCAAGTTACAAATTGAATTGAATTGTAACATATTGTAACTCTTTCTACAAATAATAAATAAATAAAAATAATTTTTTCAACAACATAAATTCTGAGATTATTTTTAAAAATATTTTCTTAATTAGTATCGATAAAATTGATTCCACAATTAATGTTAACCATAATTTTTTATTAATATGAATAAGGTTATTATTTGACAAATATAAATAAGAGAATTATTTAAAATTTATATTAGGTACTTTTTTATTGAATCAAATTCAATGCAGATTAAAATTATTTCTTAATTAATATTAATATAATTTTTTTAGTTATAGTTAGACTATTTATTTTATTATTGTCAATCATGTTTTTTCATGCTATTTTTTTAAAAAATTGTTGGATTTTTTTCAGTGTTGTTCAAGAATGATTAGAATTGATTTTAGAAATTTTCAGTTAATATTGATTAAAAATCCAACTAAAAAGTAATTTAACCAAAATATTAAAAATAACTTTAACTATTGTAATTAGAAAAAAAATGTTATCTACTTCTCTTAAAATTAAGTTAATGAATGCTATTTGGAAGTATTTATTATAGGATTCTTAATTTTTTAAGAAGCTTCGATTATTTACTAAAAAAATATTAACAATTTATATTTTAATCTTATCAAATATAATATAATATTAAAATACATGTTTTACATTTATTGATATTTAAAAAAAATGTAAACATTTTTATTTAAATAAACTATTTTACAAATAAAATAAGTTAAATTTAAAACAATTAATATTTAATTTCTTTAAAATAGTGAAATTTTCTATTCAAATACTCAATAAATTTTTTAATGTATTTTTAATAAAAGGTTATTAGTATGATTATGTTAAAAAAAATTTATAATATTCTAATAAGTAACGTAAAACATAATAAATTAAGCGAAAAAGAAAGCATAATAAATTACAAAACATTATGATTTTTAATTAAAAAATTAATATTCTAAATATTCTTTAACTAAATAGTCATTTTATGTTATTTTTTGAACAAAATGATATTAATGAATTTTTTTATCTTAAAACTAAAATAAATTAATTAATAAATCAATAAGTAGGTGGCTTAATTGAAGGGAAACAGTGTTACATATTAACCTTCTGAAAACTAACTATTATCTTAAACTTTTGTTTTATTTTTTTCTTTCTTTGCTATATGGTCCCCTGCTAGTAGCATGGTAGTCCATCAACTTCTTATCATTAAGTACAATTATGAAAATGCTTTTTGCAGTGCAGGACTAAGCAATAAGATTACAAAATTTAGTTTTCAGAAATCCAAATTTTCTGATATCTATTTTGTCTTCTCCACAAGACCCATCAAAAGTTAGTTTATAGAGAATGAAAATGTGAATTGTTTTTTCTTTTTTTTGAGAAAATAAATTAAATAAACAAATAAATATAAAATTAATCTAATTCAGAAATTTATTTATATGACTTATGTAATAAATGATTAATTAGAAAAATTACTTCTACTCATAACATTGAATTTAAATAATAAAATTATATTGCAAATATATAATTTTAATGTGCATTTTGAAAACATTGTGAAAGTAACTTCCATAACGACTAAATATACAATGATTAAAATGGGATAAGATGTTTTAATGTTGTTAAGTGAAAGTTGTAGAAGTTGATTAGAGATAAGATATTTTAGAAGTGAATCTAATTTGAATAGATTGAATTTTTCTCATGATTAAAGTGAATTTAATAAATCTGACTAAAATTGAGTTAATTATTAATTATTGTATGTAATTAATTTATGATATTTATTATTGTGGTGGTAGTCTGAATTTGAAGGGGGTGAGTACGTGGAGATGAGTCAGCCTGGCACGCACGTTTGCGTGTTGTTTCCTCGTTGAAAGAGCTTATTTGATTTCGAGCTTTTCAAATGCAATTGTAACAGATCCAAACGCGTACCTTATCCTCTTCCTTCTTTCTTTTCTTTTCTTTTCTTTTCTTTTCACCTTTAGCTGTCACTTGCTCTCCACCAGCTCATATCTTTCCCCTTCTAATTCTCATTCATTTCACTGTCCCCTTTTCACTTTCCAATTATACCCTTTATCCTTCACCTCCTTTTTAATCTATGCTTACCACAACATTTTTGTTGTAAAACTAACACCACCCCTTCAACCCTATTATCCTCAACACCCACAAAATTAACCTCCTAACTATGTAACATAGGCACTGACATGGACACTGATACGATACAGACACTGACATAAAAATACGTAAAATTTCTAAAATGTAGGACACGGAGACATAAATCTATATATAATTATGAATTATATAAATTGACAATAAAGATTTATGTGCACAAGTATGTTTCGGATTATTTTTTGAAATAAAAGATGTTTTTCATTACTAGTTCACAAGAATTTTTTTTTATGATCATAATAACAATTTATACAATAAAATTTGAATTTTTAGAAAATTAATGTATTTTTTCTTTTTAAAATTGTATTAGAACCGTACTAAAATTGTCAGAAATCTAACAAATATTTTTTTTTAATTGAACACTTCACGGATACGTGTCTTACATGTGTCATATGAGTGTCTATGTCCGATACGAGTATCGAACACCGATACGCCATTTAAGAGGTGTGTCCGAACTTCATAGCCTCCCACTATTTGAATTTAAACAAAACAAATAATAGTTTAAGGATTGATTAATTAATTAATTAATTAGTAGTTGGCATGATTTTGATTTGAGAGAAAAGATTGTTTATCTAAAATAAAATAGAAAGGGCAACACCTATCACCCAAGGGTTGTTAAAAGCCCTTACACAACATGAGGCTTTTTGGGTGTTCAAGAATCACAACTAGGAAGGGTCATTTCTGATGTGTGAAATAAATAACTTATAAAAACTCACAAACACTTAAATACTACCAGTTTCTTTCTCCAGATAAAGAGGACCTGGTTGACAAAAGGATAAGGTATTAAAAAACCCATTACTCAATGGATTTGAAAAAGGGGTTGCAAGGTGTATGAATTTGACCATAATTGGATATTAATAGTTTAATGAAGACAACACCTGGTGTAGAGTAAAAGAATATATTTGAGTGAGAAGAGGTTGTGAATTGTGAATTGTGAATTGTAAATGTTAGATGAGAGAGTAGGTGTTTGGTTTTGGTAAAATGAACTGTACTGTACTTGAAAACTTAGAATAAGATATTCAACCATACTTAATGATAAGGATGTGGATAAAGGATTCCCACTTCCCCATCAAATAACTAATATTTTAAACCAAATACCCACATGGGTGTATAAAAAGGGATAAATTAAAATACTCACAAAAAAGGCAACAATGGAAAAAATAAAGCATGATTTTAGTTAGCATGGTTTTTAATTTTGAAAAGTTTATAAAAAAAAAATGGGTAGTGTGAGTGAGTTGGCACAAGAAAAGGGTATAATGGTGAAAGGAGAGGAAGTGAAAATAAAAAAAAAAAGAGGGGGAAAAAGTGAACCATGGTTAGAAAAGCTAACTGCAGTGAAGGTTGTTGTTAATGGACACATGAGTCTCTATCCATCTATATTTATATTCTATCCAACTTGTTAAGCAGACACAAATTAATTAAATAATTTAAAAAAAAATTATAATCCAGTGCCTTGTTCTACAGCAACAACTGGGAGATATAAATAAAAAGAGAGAAAAAAGAAGAAAAATCTAGCAGTTGCCGTTCGCGTTTGTTCTTCCTTCTCCGAAACCCAAACCAAACTTCTCTCTTTCTCTCTCTCCAGAGGCTACTTTCGGATTTCTCTCTCATCGCTTTGCCGGAATCTCCCCGTGTCTCTCCGGAAAGGTGAGACTCGGTGCTTGTGACTCGTGACTGCTGGAGGATACTCTGTTTGTTTGTTTTTAAGGATTTTTTTTTCTGATCCGTGTTTTTTGAATTGAATTGCTTGTTCCTGGTTTTCTGAAGTGTTTGCGGTTGTGGTTTTCTCGGGAACCGGACGAGCCCGATCGTTCGCGTTTTGAATGCTGGTCTTCGTTTTTGTTTGGTTTGTTCGAGTTTGGTGTTTCCCAAGGGAATTATGAAAGACGGGATGTTTGAAAATGTGATTCTAGCTTGAATTTGATTATGAGCCTCGGAGTTCTGTTGCCTTTTTGTCATCATCTTGTTGGGATTTAACTGTTTTGAGTCCAAATGGTTTTTAGATGGAATTTGTTCTCTTCTGTAACAAGTTTTTTTTTAATTAAAAATTATGTTTCGGATTTTTTTTTATATTATATGCTCCTCGATTATGATTTGTTTGCGGTAATTTATTTATTTCAATGTTTGGTGTTGGAAATGGAAAGTTTTTCTGAAGAGATAATTCGAAACCTAGTGATTTTCCTTTAAATAGATTTTGTTTGACATTTCGGCTAGATGAGGCTTCCAGCCCTTCTTCAAGAGGAAACTGTTAGGATGTAGTCCACCGATATATTTCGGTTGAAGTTTTGAGACCATTTTGTATTATTTTGATGTGGGGGTTATCGTATTTGATCATTGGAATATTGTGTTTCAGTGTTTCACAAATATTGTGAACTTGGATAATGGTGCATGAAGTTGGATTTAGACTAGTTTTGTGTAGTTTGAACTGTGGAATCAATGCCATAAAGATTAGTGCATGAGTATAGCATTATCTGTAATCTGCGCGGATTATAATCTGTTTGTATTTGGATGCGTGCCTGTAGTGAGACGAATTGGCATCTTCATTTTTAAAGGGAATCCATCTGGCTATTTCTGATATTGTGCCTCATGATTTGGGATGTACAGTTGAATTAGAAGAGATTTTTCTCTAACACAAGTGAAATTATTTTGGTATACCCAGAAACTTTTTAGATATACAATGCATTATGAATATTTTTTATTTATCTTTCTTGTGTTGGGTTAGTATTAAATACGCAACGTCTGCTTCTCTTTCTCCATATGGTACTGTGTTTGCCGTGTACCAAAATGGGAGAATAGCACAGTGAGGATGTTTATCTTCTGGAAATAATTATATCATCTTGGGTGTTATAAGTGATTCACTACACTTTCCGTTTTTTGGCCTTATTGTCAACGATTCACAAGTATAGCTACTTTTTTGCTGTTTTTTTCTATATTATTTTTTAAGACTGGGACAAAATAAATGCTATCAAGTGTTTGCTGATGTTGAGTACAATAAATTTGTTCTAGCAACTACATAATAACCAAGCTAGTAAATGTTCCTGAAAGGAATTAGAAAGAGATTCACATCAGATGTCTAGTGTTGTTGACACCATATGAATACAGTCTTTTTCATTTTAATTTACTTGGAGGCCCTAGTTATATCATATGTAGGATACTCACTGCGAATCTTGTTTGATATTCACATTTATTATCTTTTTTTTTTTGCAGAACTATTAGAAAGAATTGAAGAAAGGTACCCCTTGTCCAGTCATGGCTTCAAGATCATATGCTAATCTGCTAGACTTGGCTAGTGGGGACTTGCTTGATATTCCGCGCACTCCAAGAGCTCTTCCAAGGGTTATGACCATTCCTGGAATTATTTCTGACCTGGATGGTTATGGTTGTAATGATGGTGATTCAGATGTTAGCTCTTCTGGATATAGGGAGCGGAAAATCATTGTGGCAAACATGTTGCCGTTGCAGGCTAAAAGAGATATAGAAACTGCTAAATGGGTCTTCAGTTGGGATGAAGATTCAATTTTATTACAGTTAAAAGATGGTTTTTCTTCTGATACTGAAGTAATCTATGTGGGTTCTCTCAAGATTGAAATAGATCTCTGTGAGCAGGATGCAGTTGCTCAGAGATTACTGGATGAATTTAATTGTGTACCTACCTTTCTTCCCCATGATCTCCAGAAGAAGTTCTACCTTGGCTTTTGTAAGCAGCAACTTTGGCCTCTCTTTCATTATATGTTACCCATATGTCCAGATCATGGTGATCGCTTTGACCGTACACTTTGGCAGGCCTATGTTTCTGCAAACAAAATATTTGCAGACAAGGTCATGGAAGTAATTAATCCTGATGATGATTTTGTTTGGGTTCATGACTATCACTTAATGGTTTTGCCTACTTTCTTGAGGAAGCGATATAATCAGGTTAAACTTGGATTCTTTCTGCATAGTCCTTTCCCTTCATCTGAAATCTACCGAACTTTACCAGTAAGGGATGAAATTTTGAGGGGATTGTTGAACTCTGATTTAATTGGCTTTCATACATTTGATTATGCTCGCCACTTTCTTTCTTGCTGCAGTAGAATGCTAGGTCTTGACTATGAATCTAAGCGAGGACATATAGGGCTTGATTACTTTGGCCGCACTATTTTTATTAAAATTTCACCTGTAGGCATTCACATGGGTAGACTTGAATCTGTATTAAATCTTTCTTCTACATCTGCTAAACTGAAAGAGGTTCAGGAAGAGTTTAAGGGTAAGAAAGTAATTCTTGGTGTTGATGACATGGATATTTTTAAGGGTATTAGTCTGAAACTTCTAGCCGTGGAACATCTGCTGCAGCAGAATTCAGATTTGCGGGGCAAAGTTGTCCTAGTTCAAATTGTAAATCCTGCAAGGGGCTTTGGGAAGGATGTTCAAGAAGCAAAGAATGAAACATATTTAATTGCCAGGAGGATCAATGATACATATAGCAAAAATAATTATCAGCCAGTTATTCTCATTGACCGACCTGTTCCTCGCTTTGAGAAGAGTGCATATTATGCCGTAGCAGAATGTTGCATTGTGAATGCTGTAAGGGATGGTATGAACTTAGTTCCATACAAATATATAGTCTGCAGACAGGGAACTGCACGACTAGATGAATCATTGGGTAGAAAAAGTGATTCTCCTCGGACAAGCATGCTTGTTGTGTCTGAGTTCATTGGTTGTTCACCTTCTCTTAGCGGAGCAATAAGGGTCAATCCCTGGGACATAGATGCCGTAGCCGATGCTATGTATGCTGCCCTTACTATGAGTGATTCAGAGAAGCAGTTGCGCCACGAGAAGCACTATAGGTATGTCAGTTCTCATGATGTGGCATATTGGGCAAATAGCTTTATGCAGGATTTGGAGAGAGCGTGCGCAGATCATTACACCAAAAGATGCTGGGGATTTGGTTTGGGCTTGGGGTTCAGAGTTGTTTCTCTTTCTCATGGTTTTAGGAAGTTGACGATTGACCATGTTGTTTCAGCATACAAGAGAACCAATAGAAGGGCCATCTTTCTTGATTATGATGGTACTGTTGTACCACAATCTTCCATCAGTAAAGTCCCCAGCCCTGAAGTCATCTCCGTCTTAAATGCTCTTTGTAATGATCCCAAGAATATTGTGTTCATTGTTAGTGGGAGGGGAAGGGATTCACTGAGTGACTGGTTTACTTCATGCCGAAAGCTGGGACTTGCAGCAGAACATGGGTACTTTTTACGGTATGTCATTTTATTATAGGGAAGATTGTGCTACTTCATATCTCGCTATCTGCCACCCTGTCCTTTCCCTAAAAAAAGCCTAAACAAGTGTTTTTTCCCTCATCTTTTTATGGTTGCAGGTGGAACAAAGATTCAGAATGGGAAGCAAGTCACTTGTCTGCAGATCTGGATTGGAAAAAGATAGTGGAACCTGTCATGCAGTTGTATACAGAAGCAACTGATGGTTCTAATATTGAAATTAAGGAAAGTGGTTTGGTGTGGCATCATCAAGATGCAGACCCTGATTTTGGTTCTTGCCAAGCCAAGGAATTGTTGAATCACTTGGAAAGTGTGCTTGCTAATGAACCAGCAGTTGTTACGAGAGGCCAGCATATTGTTGAAGTTAAGCCACAGGTATATTTCAAAGTCTTTCCCCTTTGTTCTTTAATCTTGAAACTCAGGCTGGAGTGGACAAAATCAAAAAATTTCTTTGCTCTGTGCAGGGAATAAGCAAGGGTTGGGTAGCCGAAGAGGTTCTTCAGACCATGGTTAACAGTAATCCACCAGACTTTGTACTGTGCATAGGTGATGATAGGTCTGATGAGGACATGTTTGAGACCATTTTGAGGACGGTATCATTGCCATCAGCTCCAGAGATCTTTGCCTGCACTGTAGGTAGGAAGCCTAGCAAGGCCAAGTATTTTCTTGATGATACTAGTGATGTAGTAAAGTTGCTTCAAGGCCTTGCTGCTTCATCCAATCCAAAACCCAGGCATCTTGCTCACTTTCAGGTCTCCTTTGAGAGCACAGTTTGAGTTATAGACAAGTTAAGACAGCATTATTGGTTCATTGTGCTGCTCTTGCAAGGATTGTGAATCAATAAAATTTTTGGTTATTAATCTTAACCTGACAAACAAATGGTGCGACCTTGTTGTCCGGATCTAATTCTTTGTAGGGCTCCTGAACCGGTTTGCGTGGCATGTGGAAGGCTTTTGTTTAATACTACAATTCATGAATATGCCTGCCAATTTTTCTCTTGTACATGGTGCCATCAAGAGATTTAGTCATGCTTAGAATGTTAGATCTTATGGCTGTCATCACTGGACAATGGGGCACCCAAACTTGTATAGTTACGATATCTTTGTTGCAATACATAATGCCTTTCTGGTTTGAGATCTCTTGAACATGGTGGATATCCATTTGCAGAAAATTGAATGCAATAACTGCTACCATCACTATCGACAAAATGGTGATTTTTACTATTTTTCAAGTAGTAATATTGTGTTTAAATCAGTGTGTCCCCATCTTTTGAACAGATATTTATGGGCATGCAAGTCTTATCGTGAAGCTGTTCAATGAAGTTTTGATGTGAATTCTTTCAAACACGTAAATTTGGTCAATTTAGTGTGATTAAGTTTAACTAATTTCAGATATTTAACTTTATAGTTCTCAACTTAGAAATATCTTTTGGTAATTTTAGCTTAGAAGTGTTTTGTATCCCTTGATAATTTATACTATCCTACAAATATATGGTTTATTATTTACTAACTTTCTTTGCGGTTATATTTTAATTGAATAATTTTATCGTTTTAATAAATAAAAGTAATTTATTTATTCAATAAAATAAATAACTAAATTATTTATTTATTATTTTAAAGAAATTAAATAAATTCTCCATTTTAAAAATAATCACTGCATATTTTCTAAATTGCATTATTTTATATTTTAGTTAATTACTCATAATGAAATTATAAAAGTAATAAAATTATAGAAACTAGTAGAAACACACGAGTGTATATGTAAATTTTTTTCTTATGATTTTCTTTATCATAATTATTAAAATAAAAATTTTAAATTTATAAAAAAAACCATTTGCGTAAAAATTAATTGTAAAATAAATAATTTTTATAATTTTATTATAGGTAGTTTTTTTATTATGCGGTTAATTGAATTTTAAAAAAACAGCTACCAAACTTAAAGGGTAAAATGAGTTATATTGATAAGAGTAATATTGGTAGTGTACTGCAAATAATTACACAACAATTATAAAGAAAAAATATATTTCTTAATGATTATTAAAAATAGAAAAAATATAAAATTATGTTTGTCTAAACTATATTATTTTATTGTAATAAAATTTATATTTTTCATTAAATTTTGTGATTTTTATTGTGTCACATTATCACTAAATAATTTATACCTAATTTTTTATAAAATAAATTTAGATAATTTTAATTTTTTTTAATTTAGACTTTATTATTATATATAATAAAATTTATTGTTTTAATGAATAAAATAACATTGTTTTTAATTTAAAGTTCAGTTACTCAATTTTTAAAAACTCTGGAGTGTTAAATGAGATGTTATTGTTTATTTGATCGGTTTCCCTTTTAGATTAAATTAATTTTTATTCTAAACAACTTTTGATATTGGTTTTTGCTTATGTTAGAAACTTATTTTGGTTGATTTAGCTTAAAAGAAAGTGACTGTCTCAATTAATTTAGTCTTCGTTCTCAATTAATTTAGTCGTTCTTTGGAGTTTGGTTATTTTCTATTTGTATTGTTTAGATCTCTAGAATATAAGAGTTTTCAACTCTTCTTGTGTTTCTTTGAGGCAGAAAAACTGTCGTTAATAAATTTTGTATTTGAGGCTGAAGATGATGTTTAAGTTCATGCATGTAACATCTTAGGGAGTGGGTACTCTTTTAATAATGGTTTGATGGAAATGATTGCATGTAATATAAGAATTTGGTACATGATGTTTTAGAGTTATTTTTAGTTGATTTGTGAAAATTGAAGTAGATGAATTGAATTTTACGTCGGTGAAATTGAATTTAAATTTTGTTATATAAATTATGCATGTACAACCTTTTAAAGTTGGTTGGTGATTATTTTGACAATGTATGAAAATGAATTGAATTTTAAGTCGATGAAATTGAATCTAAAATTTGTTAATTATGCATGTACAACCTTATAAAGTTGGTAATTATTTTAACAAGTGAATATTTTTGTTTGATGGAATATTGGGTGCATGTCCTAAAATGAGTTTTGAGTCTTGACAAACTAGCAAGTTTAGTTGAAATGAGATATGTACTTAGTGTAGTAAGTATTGAAAGTTGGTTTGATTGTTGGATGAGAATTTGAAATAAATGGATTGGAAACATGAAAATGGAGTTATTTAGGGTTGATCAACCCTTTTTTTAACTTGTCAATATTATTAAAGTTGATATAATATGTTTTAGCTAAATTTTGGTAAGATTGTTAGTTGTTGAAAAGAGTTTTTAGTTGTTAGATTTCGATTTAAGAAAGATATTCTTGTTTAAGAGAAAATGAGACAAAGAGTTAGATCTTGTCTTTATTTTTTCTCACTTAAGTGAGATCTTCTCATCCAAGTCAAAATGGAATAGAGAGTAAGTCCATATTTTTTGTTTGATTTTCGCTAGCACGAGTTTATCGCTTAAACAACACCTTATTACTACAAATTCAATGTTTTACTTGTTGGTTTGATAAATGATTGAGTTATTATTGTTATGTAAGTGGTGATACAATGTAAATGATTGTGAATGATATATTTTTGTGTACGGTGAATTATTTAAGATCACAAATTTGGGTGTTAGTCTTTAATAGGACATGCTTACTATAAGTTTTTCTAAAGACATTAATAAACATTCCTTAGAGAATATTATTTTGTTTTATATAGATCCATGTGTGATCTATTATTGTGTCTCTTTGATGAATAATTTGTGTGGAAATATATTAACTAGGAAGATGTTGTTATAATGAGTTTGCATAAGGTTCTTTTATTTGTTAGATAATATTATATAGGTATTAGTTAAGGGTAGTACAACCTTTATAATGTCATATTTATATCCTTGTTGTACATTATATATTCTAGCTTCTATTCTTGCTAATATTAGGAATCATGTTCCTCTTTTTTTTTCACGTATTCTTAAATTGTATCCCATCTATATATGTTATGACTTTTGATGGCTCTTAAATGCCATTAGCAGGCCTTATATTCGTCTCCACATATATTGTGTCCATTTTAGGTGTTTATTATAACTTTAAATATTGTCTCAGTTGGTCAATTTTGTGACTGTAGTTACTCTGTTTTGTTTTTCTCCACTAATTTTTATGTGCATGATCCTTAATCCGCGAAGCTGATCGGGACAAGTTGTAGACATAGAAACTTTATATGTTAGATGAGTTAAAGGTTCTAGTTGTTGGGACCTAATTTATTATATTTTCATTATAATTTCACATCATCTAGTTTCTATTTATGGCATTAACTCAATAGATATATTTTTTCCTCTAGGTTAAACTACTTAGTCTCCACTAGGTTTTAGGCAAGTTACAAACCAGTTGTGATTGTACACTTGCCAAATGTACTGCTTTATCTTTTACCAAGAGTGATTCCACCTCGCATGCACGTTTTGACTTGGTTCATTTTGATGTATGGGGTTCATTACTTGTTCCTATCAAGGTGGATCCAGCTATTATATTTCATTTATCAGTGGTTATATTCTTTATTGTTCGGTTTATCTTATGAAACATCATTCCAACTTTTTTTTATGTATATCATATGTTTCTTACTATGCTTAAAACTCAAGATAATGTTGTTATTAAATGTTTTTTTTTTATATGATTTAGGTAGTGAGTACACTTCTAATAAATTTTGTGAATTACTTTCATTGATAACATTCTTCATTGGACTCTTGTACTAACACTCCTCAACACAATGAAGTTGATGAAAGAAAACATCGCCACATTCTTTATACTACTTGTTCTCTTTTATATTGTTCTTTAGTTCCCAATGAATTTTATTGTGAAGCTATTTTTATTGTTGTCCATGTTATTAACCAAATTTAATCTATTGTTATCTCAAGTATGTCTCCCTTTCAAAAAGTTGTATAATTGTGTTACTCATTATTATTTTTTGAATTTTTTCATTCTACTTGTTTTGTACTTCATCCACAAGTAAAACATACTAAATTGTTCTCTCCCTTCATGTGTTTTTGTTGGTTATGGGGATGATCAAAATGGTCATCATTGATATGGTCCTACCAATCACAAACTCTATACTTCTCATCATGTTGTTTTTCTTGAGCACATCTCATTCTATTCGCTCTCTTTTAACTCCCACAATCTTGCACAGTCTAATGTTATTTTTATATTGATTCTCTTTCCAAAAAATGTTGATAATGTAAATAATCCTAAAATTGAGAATTGCATCGATGTTATTGATACTACTACGACTTAGGATGTCCTCACGACTTCCTAAGCACGTCATGCGATTGTTGATCCTTCATCTCCTCGTTATCCTCCATATGTTCATAGGTCCACCCAATCACCAAATTTTATTTATTCTCTTTATTCTTCTTCCTTTGATTGCTTACTGATCACAATTCATATTTTTTCTAAGTCTTCTTCCTATCAATAGGTTGTCCTTGATCCACTTTGGCAACAAAATATATAAGAGAAAATTTCTGCATATTATAAGACAACTACTTGGGACTCATTATCTATTCCTCCAAGAAACAAGTTATTGGCTCTTGGTGGATCTATAAAATTAAAACAAAGTCATATGAGTCTATTAAGCATTACAAAGTTCATTTAGTCGCTAAAAGATTCTCTCAAGAATATGGTCTTGATTATGTAGAAACTTTTATCTTGACTGTTAACTATCATGCATACTCTTATTGTGTTGTGTTGTTTCTTAGTGGGATATTTTTAGATGAATGTTTTCTTGTTAATAGTGTAAATTACATTAATTATAACATTCAATAGTTTTAATTAAATAATTTATTCTCATATTAAAAGTTGTCATCATTTAAGTAAAGTTAAAAAAGTTATACTAATCTATAATTATTTTGAAAAGCCTATTTATATTCATTAAAATTGGCATAATATATAATTCTCAAAATATAAAAAATATGAACTAATGATCTCATTTTATTAATTTTTCTAAAATATAGCATACAATTACAATTAAGATAGTAGATAATTATAATTCAATAATTGTATTGGTAGGGTCGGAATGACCGAGTTCATGACTCGGCACCCGGTGCGTGCTAACCAAAACCACAAAGACCATTACGCCTAAATAGGATTAATGAGCCTAATTAGCGATCAAACACTAGGTAATGCATTCCTAAGCATGACCCAACTCCCTAATCTGGTCCAATAATAGAGGGCCCATGATAATAATATAAATAGGTACAGATTCCAAGAATCAGGTACGTCACTTCACAATATTAATAGCGTTGAGTGTCGAATACCGAATTCTCTCTTAAGCATCAGAGTGCCTTTTGCAGGTATCATCCGAGTCTGGGGATCGTGAGGCCAAGAGGGAGAGTAACGGAGGAGAGATGGACCCATTAGGAGAAGGAGGAAGGAAGTGTAGACCAACTGATCAAAATATGATATGAATCATTCTCTTAGTTCCAACATCGTTCGAGAACAATAATCAAATTGTAAAAGATTACATATTACATAGAGTTATTGAAAATATCATTATTAATGTAAATTTACATAAGTATAATATACACAAATAAATAAATATAAAATTAAAAAAACTTATCGAAATAACTACTAGAAAATCTTATAACATTAGTAGTCTTAAACCCCCGAAGGAACTACAAAAGAAAAAAAAATTATGTTAGAAAGGAGAGAGAGAGAGAGAAAATTAGATGAGCATAAAAGGGAAGAGGGAATGTAAGTGGGAAAACAAACTGAAGTGCTGGATTAAAAAAATAAAGAAGAAATGAAGAAACAAAATAAAAATAAGTAAAAATATATTGATGAAGTAGCTTACATTACCAATCACCATTAAAGTATGCTACACATAAGATAAATTATAGGCACTAGGTTAAGTGAATTTTGTACTTTTTCTAATGAACTAAATCTGGTGTATACTGATAGATTGGTGGCATTTTTTATTTTCATTAAATTTTGAAGTTGGTTGCATAGGAAACGAAGAGTGAATGAGCCAATGGAAACAAGAGACATAATAGGAAATTCCCTTTGTGCAAAGGAGTACACACTCCTCCCTCACTCTTAAGATTTTTTGGGAAAACAAATAAATCATGGCCTACTATTTGTCTGCTACTGCTAATTAGAAGGTTGAGCATTTGTCATCAACATCTTTGTTTTTCCAAATTTAGCTGCAGAATATATCAGATGGAATGTGTTGTCTACAAGATATGATGAATGCTTGTGACAAAGCAACCTATTGATGATAGGGCTGCAGCTTTTGACACCTACAAATGCATCCAAAAACCCTGAACAAATGGCCCCAACCTCATAAATTTCCTGCAGAAAGATAATACAGCTTGTTGTATCTAAACATATCTCCATAGTATTACTCATAAGTTCAATTTGGATTAATGATTCTATTCAAAAGGAAAAATAATACATAGCTCAAAAAACTTATTTTAATCTAAACAAAAAGTGATCTATTTGATCTAGTTAGTTCTTCTACAAGAGTAGATTAAAACCATTATCAAAACTAAGTCATAATCAAGCAATGTAGAAACTTATCTGTACAAAACATGCAAACAACTTTTTCTGTCTTGTTTTCTTCCATATGATTCAGTGGACATCCCTCAGCTAACATGAAAGATATGCTTTTGTGAGAGAGGAATATAAAATAGGCCACGCTTGTCTTGAGGTACTGTAAACTCTTTGTTTTCTTAGGGATTTGTAAGTTTGAGGTTTTGTAAATTGAAAGCTATAATTTAGAGAAGAGACTTTATAAAAAATAAAGATTAGTGAGATTTCAATGGAGATTAATCCACAGTTGATGTTCCTTAACACTAATATAATTATGAGAAAATAAGAAGAAACAGTTATATATATCTAGATGCAAAGCTAACACTGTCATCACATGGCATGGCATCATTGTCAGCTTGCTCTGGTGAATAGAGTTAGATAATACTAACCAATACATAGTGTCAGGTGCAGTCTGACCTTCAAAACAATAACAATAATAATGTTTCATGGTTTTTTATTATAATTATTGGTGTTTGTCCTAAACCAGTGTGGTTGTTTTGTTTTGTTTTGCTGGTGCCTGGTTGTACCCTCTTACACATCCCACCACTGTGCAGAGGAATTTTGTTGGATGGTATTGCATGGCATATCTGCATCTTCATTTCATCCTACAAATTAATCATAATCCTAATGATGTCACAACTGCAATCAGAGGCTGAAATTAATGAAGGAATGTGTTGGTGGCACCACAAATTTAACCAACTTCATTTATCATATTATAACTGAATATTTGAATTGAATCAATTTGTTGTCGGGTAAAATCTTAGCTCCCAGAAATGCTTAGATTATGTTCAAACCATTATTCAAAGCCTGGATGGTATATGAAAATGTTTTCATGTTATATATCATATATGATCATGTTGGTGTTCATATAACATGATCATATAATCATGGTTTGAACTGCCAGTTCAATCACAATATCAAGATGTTTGAGATCTTTGCAAGTGCAATTTTGGCTACCAGCATTTATCTCCAACATAAAAGATCCAAAAGAAACTATAATTATACCTTCAATTTAAATTGTTTGTTAAAATGCATTTAGAGTTTTTGTATGAAAACAAAAATCAATGTATAACTAAATGTAAGAACCACTTTTTTTCAGTTTAGAGAATAAAGTTACAATTAAATGTAGGAAAAAATGACTTTTAAACACAACTATAAATAATAGATTTAAAATGTTTTTTCATTCTTTATTTATTATCAAATTCTATTTTTCTAGAAATATAAATTCTATATAACTTTAGTTTCTCGATGGACAATTTACCATTTTTCATTTAGATCTAGGGATGATAATGCGAGTTGGTCCGTTCTGCATAGGCTCATCTCGTATTTGGCCCGCAAAATGTGGGTCGGGTTGGTCTGTCCTGTATAGAATATGCGGACTAATTTTACTAGCATGTCCCGCATAAGGGTTGGCCCGCGAGCCAACCTGCATAAAAAATACTTTTTTAAAAAAAATTAATAAAACAAATAAAATAAATTTTGAATAAATTTAATTCTTTTTTTTATTTAGATGCATTAGGTAAATGGTCTCACAATACTATTCTCATGACACATGCGTAATAAGATGTGAGTAAAATTTTCAGAATGTGAAATATGAGGCTGCATGAAGAAAATATGGGGGTACAAAATTTTTTTTTTTAACTTTTAAGTTATGCAGGTCAGCCCGCCCTATCCCGCACTTAGCCTGTGTGGACTGAGGGTTATGTGAGGCGGACCTACTCAAGCCAGGAGGTTGAAATAGTTAGCCTATCCCGTGTTTCTCTCAGCGGGCAGCGGGTCGGCCGCACACTCTGTCCCGCTTTACCATCCCTAGATCACATATTTGAGGAGATGGTCCATAATAAATTAAGTTGTACTAGTTAAAATTTTAATCTAAATAAGCTTTCCATTTACCATATAGTTGGTTTTTATTTTTGTTGCTCTTTTTTTTATATGATAATGTTATACTCATTTTATGTGAATCAATTGACAAACAATATCTTCTTATATATGAATAAGTATAAAGTGTTTATTAGTTGAAGTTTTTGAAAGACTATCATAATTTTTTTTAAGAATAGTGTGTATAATGGGAGATTTTTATTATTTTCAAGATTTCTTAAGCATCAAGCTAACCTTCATACAAGGAAAATAACTTATAATTATGATTTTTTTTATATATTGGAAATTTATTGACTATTGTGAATTTGGATTGGTACTTTTAAAAATTATAATATTGGAATTGATGGTGTTATTATTGATCTCTTTTATCTTATTTTTGACTTACTTTCAGTGTCATAATTTGATTGACATATTATATATGCAAGCTAGAGTGGAAAAAATGTTTATAGTGATGTTTAAAATGTATTAGACAAGTTAGAATTTGAATGTTTTGATGGTGTAATTCTCCCATGACTTTATTATTTTTTGAAGGTGCAACTGGTTTCAGAATGGAAGGGGATTGAATGGAGCATGAACTTAATTTGCAAATTAACAAACAAACAAATTCAGTGTTTAAAAGCGTATAAAGTAAAGAGAAGTAGACACAAATTTATATTGGTTCAGCCTACAACTTGGGTTATGTCCAATCCCTTAAGTAAATCACTTAAGAGTTTTTCACTAAACGAGTTTTAACACCTCTCTATGACAAGTATTCTTACACCTTTCCAAGTACAACGAGTTTTAACACCTCTCTAGGAACGAGTATTCAATACCTCTCCAGGCACACGAGTTTTAACACCTCTCCATGACAAGTATTCTTACACCTCTCAAAGTACAACATGTTTTAACACCTCTCCAGGAATGGGTATTCAACAACTCTCTAGGCACACGAGTTTTAACACCTCTTCATGAATGAGTATTCAACATATCTCTAACACACAAGTTTTAGCACCTCTCCAAGAATGAGTATTCAACACCTCTCCAGCAAACCATTTATAATCTCTCCCTAAGATTAAGACTTCTCAAAGATATGAGAAAACACTCTTTACATAGAGAACAATGGAAACACAAAATATACTTCACAAAGTGTTGGATTTACAAAGGTTTAGCACACAACACAACTCACTAAATGCTCTATAAAGCAGCACAATCTTTACAAGGCACAACTCTTTCACACATGATTATATTTCTTTCAATTTAATTTTCTGCATTTCGTAGGTCTGTATATTTTTAGAGATCCCACATCGACTAGAGATTAAAGCCTTTCATTGTATATAAGTGAGTGCAAACCTCAACCTCATGAACCAGTTTTATGGGGTTGAGTTAGGTTTAAAGTCCACTTTGTAATATGGTATTAGAGTCATTTCGAGTCTATCCTAATGAGTGTTTGTGTTGGGCCTATTGTGTCACTTGCTATCGGACCACCCATAATATATAGTCCCATGCACGAGTTGGCAGTCTCGGCGTGAGGGGGGTGTTGGAGATCCCACATCGACTAGAGATTAGAGCCTTTCATTGTATATAAGTGGGTGCAAACCTCAACCTGATGAGTCGGTTTTATGGGGTTGAGTTAGGCTTAAAGTCCACTTTGTAATATATATGATTCTTCATCTTCAAGGTCCTCATCTTCAGATTTAAACATTGAGACATAGATTTTAACTTGGATATATTTTCACAATATATTTTTTGAAAAAATCTTTAATGTAGTGAATATGTGTGCCTCTATTTTTGAAATCTTTGCAATAATAAATTTTTCATTTTGAAAACTTTCTAATACAATCTCAAATTAAACTTAATCCTTAAGGCATAATTGTACTTGAAATAGTTCTTAATCAATATAGAAAGTGCATTTCATTCGTAAATCATTAAGAAACTTAATATTTGGAGTTTTTGATATACCCTATTTTACGTTCACAACTATGAAAACTTTCCAAACTCATTCCATCAATTATCTATTTTCAAACTTTGTTTTATATGAACGAAGGTCACCAAATAAGGTTAAGAAACGTTAATGCATTGTCAAAAGTCTTAGAATGTAAAATTCAAGTTAGACACTCCCTAATATGTAAGATTGTCTAACGTGTAGAAGACGAAATGATCATATTTCATGTACAAGTTCCAAAGACCATCTAGTGTGTCTATGAGCATTGTATCGACAAACTTTTCCATTTAGAGACTGTCTGATGAGATTTTCTGGCACGTCCATGCACTGTGAGACTGTCTAGTGCGTCTATTTATAATTGGACTATTTAATTGGTCAGCATTTTCTAGTTTGACTATTCTTTCATTAACACAAAAACGTTCAGAGATTTTCTAATGAGTTTAACACTGAGAGACTGTCTAAGAGTTTTAACATTGCAAGACTGTCTAACAGGTTTTACCTTAATAGACCGTCTGACATGTCTTTAACTTGTTCTGCGCATTAGTGAGCTTTGTTGAAATACTTAACACATCTTATAATGTTTGCTATTATTAAAACTCATAGAATCTTGTATCACGAGACTATCTAATGAGTGGTAAACCATCTAATGGTTACTAGACCATTTAGTGTCATAACATTTTTTGGTTTCCTGCATATATCACTTAAGAGTCGAACGATACTTGAGTAATAGCAATCATGGCATAGACAAAACATTGCTATGAAATTGTTACTCCTACTGCTCAAGTGACAATGCTCATAATTCAAGCTATAACATGTAGTTTAAGTCATAGAGATGCCAAAATAATTATTTCTTCTTTGAAATTCCATTTGCTTAAGTAATAGACGATCACTGAAGCGATGAAGACTTAGTAACTTGAGATAGTTTTTGGAAGTTTGTAACTCGAGCAAAGAAGTCACATAGCTCAAACAATGATTTAGTGTTTGAGCGAGGGAGAATCAATGTTAATTATCTTCAAAAGTTGGGTGCATTAGGATGCTCAAACGAAGAAGAGACAAAATCACTATTCTCTCTCCTAAAGATATATCACTCAAATATTATGATAATGCTCAACAATAAATATATCTTATCAGTGGAGCGTCAATTTACCAATTAAGCAAGAGAGAATGAGTATTGATTATCTCTCTTTTGAAGCTTTCATCATTCAAACGATCGTGAGTTCAACAAAAAATAATATATTATTAGTCCATACCTTTAATAATGAAATTTCATTAAAAAAATATTAAAAATTATGTTAAATTTTATCACTAAACTAGTATACTTTTGAAAATTTTACCTTAAACTTTTAAAATAATTTAATTATTAATTTTTCAAAACATTTTTTACTCTAGAATGATTTATTAACTGCTTGCAATCATTTAAGATATATTTGTTATGTAAAAAAATACTTTGGTAAAATCTCAATATCATAACTATTATTAATTATTTATATTATTTAAAAATAATTTTTTAATTTCTCTATATATTTTTCTTATTTTATCCTACTATATAGTGTTGTTGTTTATATTATTTAGTTTACCCCAGTCGTCAATCTATTAAAAATATAAGCTAGATAATTGTAAGCATAAATGTACTAAAAAAAAAATCAAGGTCTTAATTAGTTTCATAGAATAAAATATAGATAAATGAAACAAATAATTTAATATTTAAGACTAATATTATATCATTATTTCTTATTAATAAACATAGAATATTTTAACTTAATTTATTGATCACATTACCACAGCTTCATTTTTTTTTTCACCTTATTAATTGGTCATGCTATTACATCCTTAATAAATTGACATTTAATTGACGAAAAAGTAAAATGGATATACTTTTGAAATTCATATGAAAAATTTCCAAATTGAAAAGTTTAGTAACAAAATACATTGTATACAAAATTAAAAATTCAATAGTAAAATTTTCAAAAATGCAAAAATCAAGTATAAAATTTGTAATTTAAAATATATTATAGAATCATCATAATTTCACATTGGTTATCATGTTATTAGAAATTTGACAATCAATTTACAAAAAAGTAAAATGTGTAGGATTCTGAATTTCACGTGCTTTCATATTGGTGACGTGATCATATTATTAAAATTTTGACATTCAATTTATGAAAATATAAAATATGTATATTTTTTGACATTTCAGATGATAAAGTTCAAAAAGAAATTTTACAAAAATATAAAAACTTACTGGAAAAAAAATATGACATTGTTCCCATAAAATAAAATAAAATAAAAATACCGACAAACTTCAATTATTTGTTTTCACAAACACAACCTGGCATGTCGTATATATACAGCATAGAAAAGTTGTGCTTTCAGTTCCCAATGATGTTGGTTTTTGTTAAAGAATTCATCACGTTATTTGATACCTTCATTATTATAATAACTTCATGCAAGTAGTGTTTCTTTAAATACGCACGATAGTATTTATAAGCGAGTTGTAAAATAGAAACACTATTTACCGAGGAAAAATAAATCAAAACAACCATTTAAATGATTTCTATTTTCAATGAGAATATACATACATTGCATAAATACTTTAATAAGTGAATTATATGGGTTTGGAATGATTCCTTAATTAAGGAGATTATATCATTGAATCTTGGTAATTGATCAATTGAATATATTTAATGATGGACATTTTAATATTTTAGAATTATATTTCTCTTGAAAAGTACTACGAAGTTCAACCTATAAAGTTTTTCAAGATATCTTGAAAATGTGAACATCAATTATTCATATCTCTTTATGAAGAAATATTTTGTTCTTTCTCTATGTAAAGGAAATTTGTGAGGAAAATAAGAGTAAACAAGTGAGAAGAACAACATAGAGAGTAAATGAGAGAATTCACATTTACATAGTGGTGAGATTAGAAATCTTAGTGAGAGGATAAAGAGACATTATATCTCATCATTGTTGTGTGAGATTAAGTGTTACATTCATTGAGTGAGAGAAATAAATATCATAATCTTACTTTCATAGTGAAGACATTTCCTAGACTAGGTCATGTGAGTTTTTACTTCTCAAGTTGGGGAGGTTTTTTCACTTTAAAAATTATCGGTGTCATTATTCTATTTTGTTCTATTTTCTTTTGTTTGGTTATTACTTCGACAAGTGCCCATTTTGTATGTACACAAAGGAGAGAGAATTAGTTCTGATTTTTCCAACAGTGGTATCTGATTTTCCCAACAGTGGTATAGCTTGATTCTGATACAAAATGGAAGGAGTCTTTACTAATGGAGGCATGTTCAAGATCATAAAAGACAATTATTCCTATTGGAAGTCCATGATGGAGGATCACTTATATTTTAAGGATATGACGAACCCATTTCTGGCAAAGACAAACCAGAAGGTAAGAATGACAAAGATTGAGAACTTTTGAATTGAAAAGTTGTTTCAATTTCGAAAATATATTAATAAAAGTTTGTTTGAGCAATGTGTCCACATACATATAGGCTTGAGTTGTGGTAAAAAATTAAATCTATGACTCAAAAGAAAACTCTAAGAAATAAAGCATCTCTTGTCAGAAGACTGGTGAAACTTGACTATACAGATGGTCAAAGTATGATGGAGCACTTAAATTCATTTGAGGGTCTTGTAAATCAATTGACAAAGATAAATATGAAGATTGATGTTGAGTTGCAGGCATTTTTGTTATTCAGTTCTTTGCCTGAAAGTTGGGACACACTGGTGGTCTCGCTCAACAACTCGGTTCCAAATGAGAAGATCTCAATGGACATTGTTTCATACAATACTTTGACCCTCACAGAGTAAGAGAAACAAATATCGTAATCATACTTTCATAGTGGAGACATTTTCTGGATTAGGTCCATAGGTTTTTACTTAGGATGTTTTTACACGCTAAAAATTATTGATGTCATTATTCTATTTTGTTATATTTTTTTTATCTGTTTATTACTTTCGTAAGTGCCAGTTATGTATCTAGAGAGGAAATTGGTTCTGATTTTTTTAAACATGTAACATAATAAATCATATTATTAAACCCTTTAATATGATAATCATTTCATGGGGCTTAAATAATTGAGGTTAAATTATAAGTTTGATTTCCTTTAATTTTTTAATGTGATTTTACAATTATACTTTTCTAAATTTTAAGAAAGTTGTAATTTTAGTCTACTTTTTAATTTTGAATATGTTTTATTTCTTTTCTACTAGATTAATTCAACTCTAAACCTAGTATATTCATTTAACGCACCATAACAAATAATTAAATAAAATATGAAAAAGAAAAGATAGAATCGTGTATAAAATTGAGAATTGGATCAAAATTATAAATTTTGTAAAATTTAATAATTAAAAAAATAAGAGATAAGGGACGAAATCCATAATTAATAAATTTTTTTTGTAAGGAATTATTAGGGAGAAACTAATTGGCTGTTAAATGAGAGATCGTTTTAAGTTAGAACCAATGCCATTTTTCATTTTCAATAACAGAAAAATACTGTTTCCAAAATGTTAAGAATCTTATTCGCATAATGAATTGCTTTTTCTTTTCTAAAATTATTCTAACATAAACAAACAATTTAACTCTTTTTTTGCCATCATTGTGTTCAGTAGTATTTCTATTTTACATGGAGATAATTTGCATTCATAGATTTCTTAATATACTAACATTCTATAGCACAGATACGGATACGGACACTTGCACGACATGGGTACGGATACGAAGATATATTTAATCTCTAAAATGTAGGATACGGGGACACAGATCTATATATTATATAATTTTGAATTATATAAATTGAAAATAAATATTTATGTGCAAAAGTATGTTCCAGATTCTTTTGGGAGCAGGAAGATATTTTTCATGACTGGTTCAAAAGAATTTGTTCTTATTTTTATAATCATAATAAAAATTTATACAATAAATTTGAGTTTTTAGAAAGTTATTGTATTTATACCTTTTAAAATTGTGTTAGAATCGTGCTAGAATTTTCAAAAATCCAACAAATATTTTTTTGAATTAAACACTTCACCGATAAGTATCCTACGAGTGTCAACACGGATACGTGTGTTCGACACGGATACGCCATTTAAGAAGAAGTGTCCGAGCCTCATTAAATAAAAATTAATTTTAGAGACAAAAAATAATTAGATTTTAGATACTATTTTAGACACCAAAAAAATTATTGGTATCTAAATTAGATTTTATTATTGATAAATAATTTATAAATTGATATCTAATTAACTACCAAAATTTTAACTACCAACTTTAGAATATAAATAATTAGTAACTAAAATTTTGGTAGCTAATTAGATACTAATTTAGAAATCATTTATCAATAATAAAAAATAATTTAAATATCAATCATTTGTTTAGTCTATGATATGAAAAAATTATATTGCTCAAATTGTAAAAGATGAATTATATATATTTTTTGGTATGATATTATTGTACATGATAATTATTCTCACTTTTCTACATTACTCTTGTGCATGAAAATAAAATATAGAAATTTGAAAATATGACATACATAGATGAAAGCTCTAAATTATCGCAACACATTTTCAATTGTCATCACTACAATTTTTCCACAAACCAATTGGAATACAAATGTTATAGACAACCCATTTACCTTCCATAGGATTGGATTCTCCACACTAACATTCATAGCAAATATGGATGCCCTACTAAAATGACCCATGTGGTCACTTTCATATGCCACCAATAGGAAAATAACTTTGGGTGGGCTCTTGATAGACTAAAAGGTTGTTTCTTAGAGTTCATGCATAACGTAGGGTCGTGGTTAGTAATAGGGATGTTGCTCTAATGAATACAATAAAAAAATGTATTTCATTAAGCTTATAATCATCTGTGTCGATTTCACATTGATAAAAATGTGAAAGAAAAAATGTAAAATGTTGATGCATCCAAAAAAGACATGGGATGAAGTAATGCAAGTTTGGGGATCTGTTGTAGATTGTGATATTGTAGACGCCTTTGAAGATTGTGTGCATGCGTTTGAATTTGTTTGTTCTCCATGACCTATATTTGTTGAGTATGTGAGTGATACTTTTACGTCCATACAAAGAAAAATTTG
Source organism: Phaseolus vulgaris (assembly GCF_000499845.2). NCBI lineage: Eukaryota > Viridiplantae > Streptophyta > Magnoliopsida > Fabales > Fabaceae > Phaseolus > Phaseolus vulgaris. Next base: position 6,855,088 of record NC_023757.2, read on the forward strand.
TTTAAGGTATATAAGGTGAAGCACTTAGGCAACACAACAAGTAATAGGGTTGAGACTGCACATTGGAGTCCAAAGAGAATGCTATGGGGAAATTATGTTTTTGTTGGGATTCGATCAACAAGATGATTATCTTACAACATAATGCAATTACAACTTCATTTCAAAAGAGTCTTCATGTGATGAGACATCTATTTAACATCACAACATACAAAAAATTGGTTGGTCTTGTGTCTAAATATGCTTTACAACATTAATGAAGAGCTTCATAGAGTTAAATATGTTGGCTTTGATAAAGATTGGTGTGGATGTACTCTTAGATCTACTATGGTTTTCCTTGTGCGTGTGAATTAGTTTTGGTGTGGGTAGCATACCACTTCAATCGGTGCATGTCATATGGACTTGATTAAGTTTTGCAGATATTGAAAGCGAAGATTGCTCATCAGAGTTGTCAATTGAGAAAGAGTTTGAGGTAATCTTGAAGTGCTTTAAAGAAGTTGACATTACTAGAAACGTTAAAATAAAAAATAAGTTGCACGAAATTGTCTTTCCATAAAAGACATCCAAAAGTGCACACATGATACGGTAAAAACAAAAGGTTCTAAAAAAGGTCGTCCTAATAAGTTTATGAGATCAACTAAGTGAATTCCTTATTATTTTGAACATGTGGATTTCCTACATTCACAACATGATAATTGTTCAACTAACAAATCTAGGGAACGAGACATCCAAAAAATTAGTCCAGCACAATCAATTCCTTTGTTAGATCATTTCCCTATATGGTTTCACCCATACATTATTGATGTTAAGGTTGATGACCATTATGAATATCGCGTTGTTGTTGCCCAATTGGGTATGAGAGAGGAGTCATAAGTTGTTGATCAAATGAGCTTGTTAAAAGAACTTAGTTAGTGGTGACAAGTATATGTTGATTTGTTTGGTGGTGATGAACGATATGAATATTTGAAAAACTCACTTCTTGTTGACCGCATGTCAATGGTACCAATCAATTACACCCTTTGATGTGCTTTATTTATGAACTAATGCTTAAATGATTTAACTTCATTTATTGTTTGGACTTGCAAACATGAACAAATAAGTGGATGACAATTTCATATATGAGATATGTTATTGCTAATCAATATAATGTGATTCTTGGGTCATTGTTTTTGAAACAATCATCCACTATTTTTCCTTTAAGGACCCAACCACCAAATGATTTGACTCACCATCAAATTATTGCAATTGAGCATGTGCATGGAAATCATTATGTTAAGGTATATGACAAATATTATTCGTTTGTAATACATGCACTGAATTACTTTGTAACTTATGCTATTAACTTATATTGTTAATTAGTATTGCACGTAAAGGTGCAAGATGGTCGTCCAATTCCACCAACAGATAGTGTGGGTTACCCATCGTTATTCAACAACCCAATGTTGGTCATCATACTACACTAGTCATATGCAAGTTTTTACGCAAATAATAACCATCAAACGACATTTTTAATAAGTACTTTATATTTCAATTTGTAATAGATACTTTGTAAGATACTTTTTATAGGGTGGGTATCTTATAAGATGTTTGGTTTGGTGGAGAATTATATTTAAATTGAAATTGGTTTGAACAAAGTATAACAAATTGAAAAGACAATTGCATAACTTGCTTTCGAATGTCTATATCCACAATAGAGGGATTGTTTCTAGATTTTACCATCCGAAAGATGGAGAATAAATTTATTCTATATAAATTGATTCTTCTCACGACTGCCCCTCTAAAGAACAACCGCATAACCACCACAACACATTCCAAATCGTCGTAGAACCACCACAACACACTTCAGAAAACACTCATGAATGCTACCAGCCACTCAAAACGATAAATGATTAGTCGAGACTCGCCTACCGTCGCCCACACAAGCCATTACACACTGTCTTGCACACAAGCTGCTACAAACTGCCAAAGAAGTTGCCAAAGTTGTCAAACCTAAGTTTTATTAATTTTATTTCAAATTCATTAAGGGAAATTTGGTGAAATCACTTTATTTGTTGGGTGCAAGTTCATATTGATATTATGCAGGGAGAATTTTCTTGAACAAAATAAACCTACAACATCATGAACAAGATTGGATTGAAAAGTTACCCATGACTAAGAAAATACATCCTAAGTGCGTTGGGCTAAAGTCCTAATCTCTAAAGGTTTGGGTAATTACTTCCTGCACTTGATCAAATTTGAACTTGTACCCAATTTACATATGAAATAACAAAAATGCTCATAAATAAAAGAGGAGGTTCAGATAAAAAAAAAAAAAACTTCTGAACCCCTTTTCCAAAACACGTTTCCAAATTTAAATAATTTTTTGAATTTTGGAATTCCTTTACCATAATTCATTTTCCATATTTTTTTTTTCTAAATTTTTTTCTAGAACTTATTTTTTGCATTTCATATTTGCTTTTCCAAAATGAGATTTTGATTTTCGAATTTTATTTCGATTTATTTTTCAAAACACAATAATCTATTCAAGATTTATTTTTCTAAAATGTATTTTTTCAATTCCAAATTTTCAAATTCAAAATAAAAGGTAATTTTAAAATTTTTAAAAATAAATCAGATACAAGTCATAAGGTAAGGTGCACGAAGAATTTGCCAAAGATTTGCTATAATAATCAAAATATTATATAATAATATATGTTACTCTCCTATTTGTTAAGATATGATTTTTTTTAATATCACAATAATGGTGTATTTCTTATTTTCATACAAGGCAAAGTTAGAAAACACTCTAACACTACAAAAAAAAATTAAATTTACCAGAGCTTTTTTAGAAGAGGTTATGAGAACCTCCACTAGAACACATACGTAATGGGGTTTTTCAACCCCTGATAAGTCTTTATAGTTTTACCAAAGTAATACTTTTATTTTTCCTTCTTTTCCACTTTTCCGTATTTTGTTTGTGGCACACTCCTTCTCATGTTTTGTTTTTTCACAAACTAAAACTTCCTCAGCCCTTTCACATTTTTACATATTCCTCAACGCTAGAAAATCACGTTGAGCTCTCTCACGTTTTTACACATTCCTCAGCCCTAGAAAATCATGTTCAACTCTCTAACGTTTTTACACATTCCTCAGCTCTAGAAAATCATCTTCAACCTCTTCGTTCTTCCCTCTGAAGCTTCATTCTCACTATGCTTTTTCCCTAGAAAACCATCTTCAACTTCTTTGTTCTTTCCTTTAAATTGAAGCTTCATTTCTCACTTTGTTTTTGTTATATTTGGTATTTGTTTTCGTTTTTCCAAATTTGGTTTTCATCTTCTCCATTTCTCATTTTCAGAATTGGGGTGCATTTTGCACGTTTGTGCCTCGAGTTTCTGCTCAAGGATCGAATACAACTCTTGGAAGACTGTCTCTGATTAGTCTCAGGTACACTCTTCTCTCATTGTAATAATTTTTAGTTTTTTGGTTTGATAACATGTTCTTTGTCTCTGGACTTTGTTTTCTTATAATTGTTATTGATCATATTTTTTAAATGTATGCATTTTGTTTTTAAGAGTATAAATGTGGGCATTACATTCATGCTCCATAAGTTGTTTTAGTTCTTATTTCTCTTCTAGAGGGAGACTATTTTGTGTAGTGGAGTATAAGATACTTGTACACCAAAACGAATGTTTTCTTCAGTTTCTGTGTGATGTGAGTTCTTCTTTTCTTTTCTCTTTATTAATGTTTTTCTTTGGTTTCTGTGTGATGTAAGTTCTTATTTTCTTGTCTCTTTATTAATTTCATCTTTTCTGTCTATTATTTATTTGTTAAACCAATTTATGTTGTTGACTTTATGAAATTCTAGAACAATTGGTGTTCTTTTGTATGTTTAATTTGTATAAATGTATGTTTTTAATTTGAGTCTTTGATTTTAAAATTACACGTTGTTTGGTGGTTTTATTTTGGAAATATACTGACATTGTTGATAACTTGCTAGGAATATATTCACTTTACTTTCTTGTTATTATAAATTATGTGTTTCTATCTTCATCCCTTTCTTTTTTGGGCGGGGTGTTTTTTAGCTTTCTTGGTCGGGGAAGGTTGATAATCACTAGGGTATTGTGGGGGTGGCTCACGTCATAGGGTAGAGAAGGTTTCCTTCTCTAATTAAATTTCTTTGTTTCTCAGATATACATCAGTAGTGGAGTTTTCTTGTAATCAACGCTCATTCTGAGTTTTCAACATCAATTCTTTAAAATACTATAAACTCGCACTAGAGCTCTTGATTCAGGGCATTATTGTTAGGATCATTAGTTAAATTGTTGGATTGTACACTTTTACAAGTTGTGGTCCCCCCTTGGTGCTGAGTCTCTTGCATTTTTAATAACCTTTAACCTTGTTTTAAAAACGCTAATTTCCTTTTTTCCTATACGACTCCATCTCCTTATCCGCTTTTCACTTCTGCAACCCTAAGTTCTCTTTGTTGCTTCCAACCTCAACCAGCCCACCTCCACCCTGCATGGCTGCCACACTGTTCTGTCGCCTGCACTGCCACTATCTCCCCTTCTTTGGCTTTACAAAGTGAAAACTGTGAACAACTGCTGCTTGGACCCTGTCATACTTGTTTCTCATTCCTAGTCTCATTGTTTTCTCACTCAATCCTTGCCTCTTCTCTCTGAGTTTTTGCACCCTATTTTGTATCTGACTTATTAACCTATTTTGAGTTTTTATTTTGTTTTGTATTGTATTTAGATCTTATGACTAATGGGTTTTCAATTTAAGTTTCTTTAGAAGTTACCATTAGTTGACGAAGCTATTGGTAAGCAAATGGAGGGGAGGATGAGGAAAATGATAACTTGAGTAGAAGCTATGCTAAGAAGTAGAAGAGGTGAAATGGAGGAAGAAGAAAACAATGGGGATAGTAAAAACAAGAGGTTAGGGCTTGAGGATTGCTCACATGGGTGGATCTAAGAGCATTGCAAGGAAAATAGATGAATGATGACAATATACATATGTTTATGTCAAATTTATGTTTTAATCTCTCTTACAACGTGTCATATAGTTTTTCTTCATTTTAATAGGAAAAAGAGTGTGGCAATAAGGTTAGTAGAGGATATATATGGATAGCTACACATAAGCATGCTAATGGAGCATTTGTGAGTGATGAAGCGAAGGAAATTAATGTAAGTTCAATTCTAATAAAGTCTATAATTGTCAATCCCACTTAATGTAAGTTTAATTTATTTCTTCTTGTGTTCTTTGTAGGAAAAAATTCAAGCATATGAATTAACCTCTTCATCATTCATATCTAAAGAAATATCAACAACCAATTCCTTAGCTTATGTTTTTGGAAGCTGAGAACATTGTGGACGTGTTAGGGGTTTAGATTTAGGTCCTTGCCCATCTAAAGTATTTGGTTGCACTGCTCATTCGTATAGTGAGACTTCTTCCAATACAGATTTACGAAATCAAGTTCATTATTTATTACGTTTGATCATATTTTTTTATTTGGGACGTGAAGTGCAGCAATGGCAATGTGGCAACATGTTATATATGAGTGAAAGTATGTTGACCATTACCTTATCAATTTTTTTCTCTTGTATATTTGCACACTAGTTCCCTCATCTTCATGCTTAATATTAAGCTAGGCATTAACCTTTTTTTAAAAAATGGGGAACCTTGATTGAAATACCATATTAGAGACTTGTATTTAAGGCATGTTTTGACACCCATCCTAACTATTTTGAACCATATTTTTATGATTTGTGGGAAAATGTTGACAAATAATATTTGGATAGATATTGTTGGAGATTTGTACAAATGGAAAATGCTTTCTATTGGGGGTATATAGCTTATAGTAGGATATAAATAAGGTTTCGATAATGATGCTTCGAAAATGAGACAAATATGAAACCTTAGGCTCAAAATAGTTTCATCCAAACATATTTTTTAGTTTTTTTTTGTTTCTGAACATCCAGACTTAGTTTCCTTACTCTTCTCGTGTAAGCCATTTAACAAACACTTTTGTTGTCATGCTCTGTTTGGATGGCTTGAAAATGGTCTCTTTAGCCCAAGATAATCTAGCCAAATTTGATGTTAGCTTCTTCAAAAATGTGAGAGATGGTAATGCAATTCTAGAGTCAGATCAGAGGTTGTGGGGAGACCCTGCTACACAAAGGATAGTGCAAAAATACACAAGGAATATAAGAGGGTTATTCATCTTGAAATAATTTTAATGCACTTTTATGTAACAATATTCTGATGGTAAGTGATTAATTTAATTGATTTTGTGTTCTAAACTAGGTTTCTATATTGACATCACAAGTCAATGATGACTTTTTTTGTGCAAACTATTCAGGAGAGTTGCCTCAAGATTTTGCTATGTTTCATGCATCATCGGTAATATTTAAATTTTGGTTAAATTAATATGTATTGTATATATAATTGGAATGCTACTTATTATAAATATTTTTATATATTAGACATCTAATCAAGGAAGTGTTCCTAACGATGAAACAATGATCAACATCAAGAGCCATAATTGAAGAATGTTATTTAGTGGGCACTATTTTAATTATTCGTAGGTACTGTTTTGTTTGTATATATGATGCACTTTGCTCTCAATGGGGTTTCTTATGAGTTTATGAATGAAAGACCGTACATTCACGAAAAACATTTGATAATTGTGGAAATGATATCTCCAACAATGATGAACACGCCAAAAGTATAGATTTGGTCATGTTTTGGTTTGTTTTGGGGTTGGTTAATTTTGTGAAGTGTCGCATGCAATTACAAAACATATATAGGTTTAAGGAGAGCCATATATGAAAAAATGGTTTTTTTTTTTTATTTCAAAAGTTGTTTATTTCCAGTTTCCATTTTTTCACAAATAATTTAAAATGTCATTTTTGTATTTACATTTTCTGCCGATTTCATTATTTCCTACACAAATATTTAAAAATATAAAATGGATTGAATACATCTATGTAATTATTTGTAGAAAAAAAAGAAATGAAAATATAAACGTTTACTTTCTCTTAAAAGATGTTATTGTTCCTCCACCTACTGTGAAGAAAATATAGGAGTTACTTTGGGGTTTTCATATGCTCAAACTCACAACCTTCTCATCTAATCACTATCCATGCCTTTTGGAATTCAGGAGATATATTATTTCTTACTTTTCTATATGTATTTATTATAACTCCATGTTTGCAAATTTAGTTAGTTTTTACCATCAACTTTTATTCAATATTACGAATGCTTCTTCTACTGTTTGTATATAGCTTCAAGAGTACGATATCAGAGAATTGTTTGTATATATTTTCTCTCTTGCATGGATGTATAGAATATGTATTCATATGTTGTGGTATGACAGTAAAACATTCACTATAATTATGTATAATATTCATATTTACTCTAGAAAACATTTCCAAAAGGATAACCAAGTGTATTTAATGTTATTTGACTATTTAATCCATTATATCAATAAAATTAATTAATTATTTCACGTTTTAACATATTAGAATAGAATTTATAAGGATTAAAATAGGCACACATTAACAAAACTTTTAGCAAGATGATAAGAAAAATTTCTTATTTAATATTTACTTTTATAACAATTTTTAAGCCTGAATACAAAATAAAAGCAAGTGATATATGCATGAGAGAAATCCTATTCTTCTTTAGATTTGTTCTTGAAATTAGTGGTAATTATACACTTTATCCAACTTGATCAATAAAGTTTGCTCAAAAGATAAAAGAGGTTTTTATTCTCTCTATTTGGCTTGAACTTCTTCTTTAGTTTGCATTGGTTCATGTTGATTCATAGGTATTTTCACATGTTTTTCATTCTTTGGTTGTTTAAAAAACTCCTACAAGTAACGAGGGTTTTAAAACTGTCAAGAATAACGGAGGTTTCAAAAACTATCAGGGATAATGGGGGTTTCAAAAACCGCTGGGAATAATGAGGGTTTCAAAACCATCGAAAAATAATTATTTTCTACAGGTTCATAAAAACCGTTGGTAATCAGTTAGCGACATTGATTCTTCTAGAAGAAAAACAAACTTCAAGTAATGTATTTAATAAGAGTTAAAACTATCAAAAATGTCAAATATAACACCGTTAAAAATATTTTTTTTAATGTAAACCTTACAAATTTTAAATAAGATATTTTATATTCTTACTATCACCCAACTTTATTATAACTATTATTGGTATTTTATTTTTTGTTATTAGTGTGGTTTCTAGTAACATTTGATTTTAGTCTCATAATAACTATTACAACGTCAATCCTATCAATTTTTATTTGTATTATCAATAATATCATTATCACCATATCATCTTTACCATAATCTTTATCACTATGTTGTAACCACCTGCATTATCATTTTTTATCATTTTCACATTCAACATCACAATATCCTTTAACCATCATCATCATTATTATTATCATTTTTTCACTTATCACCTATTATTTATCGTTACTCACTGTCACTATTATTACACTGCACTTTTATTATTATTATTATTATTATAACAATAATTACCATCAATATGATTGTCACAACCTATTAATATTTTAGTTTTTATTATATGCTTAACTCACCAACTATGATTAATTGTTATTTTGTTCGTATTCTATTATGTTAATATCTTACTTTTTTTTATCTTATTATACAGCGACACCAAACCAATTTTAAGAATAATAAAAAGTAATTCTTTTACTCATTTAGTTTTTATGATTTTACAAAAAAATTCCTTTTAATTTCTTCCTTAAAAACCATTATTTTATACATATCATTTTAATATTTCTAAATCTCTATAAATAACATTTCTATTTTTATTTCATTTCCACCATCCTTTTATATATTGAAAACGACTTTAAAAAACGACATGAAAACCAATTAAAGGACTCTCTCTCTCTTCTCCTTTTTGATCTTATTTTATGCACTGTACCTTTCCTCTTCTCTCTCTTTTGCCTTTTCCTCTTCACTCTTTTCGCTCACTCGAAAACACACTCCCTTTCCTTTCCTTTCCTTTCCTTTCTTTCTTCTCCTTTCTGCAAACACCAACATTACCCCAAAAAAAGAAACATTACCATTTGCTTTTCTCTCTTCGCACCTCTGAATTAGGGTTCTTCCATCAACTTTCTTCACCACCATTGTTCAAACCTCGCATTCTCCGAACCCACAGCTTCGGAATAACTCAAATGGGTAAGTACCTTCTGTTACGGGCTCTCACTCTCCTCAACCTCGTACTATTCTCCACCCTTCATGTCTCAGCTGCCCCTTCAACTACTTCTCCTGCAAGTGAGTCCCATTCACCTGTGTTCATTCTTTTGCTTCCATTTCGTCCAAGTTTCCTCCTTTAGCTCAGAATAACTTTGTGTCTTCGTGGTTTCAGAAATTGTTAGTGGGTTTCTCTCCAATGCCGTGCCTGCCGTCACCAAGTGGGTGTGGTCGCTCAAGGCCACCACCAAAGCGGGTATGGATCTGGCTCTGGTTTGGTTTTTGGTTCTGGGTTTCTCGTTTTCTGCAGGTTTGGTCTTCTGGGTTGTGAGGTTTGAATGTGGGCTTTCTTGCAGCGGTTTCGAGCAGGTCGATGATGAAGTTCGAGGGTGGATTCAGTGTGGAGACTGTGTTTGATGGGAGCAAGCTTGGGATCGAGCCTTATGCTGTAGAGGTGTTGCCCAGTGGGGAGCTTCTCATTCTTGATTCGGCTAATAGTAACATTTATAGGATTTCCTCCTCGCTTTCTTTGTGTAAGTGTCACAATGTGGGTTTAATGATGGCCTGTGGTTCTAAGTGATTTCTGAAGTTCACTTTATTATTCAATTTTGATATGTTGGGAAAATGAAAAGCCATAGGTTTGTGCTGTTATGGGGAAGGGGAATTTTTATGTTAAGATGTCTTTTGCTGGGTTTGTAATGATTAGCTACTTTAGGCTTATCTAGCTTCTTTTCGTTTTGAATTCAATCCCTTCGTTGCGTCATGTGGACTGTGTTTACTTATTGTGATTCTTAATGTCTAATGGGTAGGTTAGATTAGAAGACATGTTCTCATGTCACTTTATTATGAGCTGAATGAAGATGTATTACAGGATTGTAATGCACTTTGAACACTGTTTCTGTGGGGCTTGACTAATATAGTTGCTCTGTAATGGTTAAACTCTTTTGCATGTATGCGTAGTTGAATTGTTGTTCACTTGATGGAGATGATGTTCATTGCTATGTGCAGACAGCAGGCCCAAGCTGGTTGCAGGGTCAGCTGAAGGGTATTCTGGACATATTGATGGGAAGCTCAGGGAGGCCAGGATGAACCACCCTAAGGGGATAACTGTTGACGACCGAGGAAATATCTATGTTGCAGATACTACGAATATGGCAATTAGGAAAATTAGTGATTCAGGTAAAGTAATTTTAGGTGACCTTTTTTGTTTGTTTGCCAATGCATGCTTAACATAGTTAGTATTTTAGATAACTTATAAGTCCTGTGTATGTACTGTAATGGTCGGTCCAGAATCTTTGAATATAAAACTGTACAGCATTAGAGTCAAACGTGGGAACCTTTCAGTGAAGATTTCTGTTTCAGGGGTCACGACAATTGCGGGAGGAAAATGGAGCCGGGGAGGGGGGCATGTTGATGGACCAAGTGAAGAAGCTAAATTTTCTGATGACTTTGATGTGGTTTATGTTGGAAGTAGTTGTTCACTACTCGTCATAGACAGAGGAAACCGAGCCATCAGGGAGATCCAACTCCACTTTGATGATTGTGCCTATCAATATGGCAGTGGATTCCCACTTGGTAAACTAACAACCCATATACATGTTTCCGGTTGAAATTCTGTCAAGGGCTAATCAAATTTAGGCTAATTGTCTTCAATGTTACAGGGATTGCAATGCTAGTTGGGGCTGGCTTCTTTGGTTACATGCTGGCATTATTGCAGCGAAGGCTTTGTACAATTGTAGCATCCCAGGACGTTAGTGCCTTAGTCTTGTCCTACTCCTTCTCATGCATTACCCTGAATGATACTCACGTAGACTTCTTAGTTATACTAAAATGGTCAACCACTTATGCTATATATTTGATAAATAGAAAAAAAATGGAAGGGAGAGGAAATGGAAGAGAAAAGAAATAGAGTTAGAGTACAGATTGTTTGGTTTAAGAGAAATGAAAAGGAAATAGAGTAGAATTTGATTTATTAGATTATTTGGTTTAAAATAAAAATAAATAAATGTTATTTTATTATTCTTAATTCATAATAGTATTATTTATTTCATTATTAATATTTTTTTATGATTGATACTTTTTGTTACTTATTTATCATTATTAATATACTTGATTTATTTATTATAACAAGAGTGAGGATTGAAAAAAGAAAAATAAAACTCTAGCCTCCCTTAATTGATTATGGGAGTGTTTTGTAACTGAAACTTGGTTACACTCACACGACATAATCTATTGTATTGTATTTCAAAATGTCATTGTGCTTTTCACTATTTTTGAGGGAATAAATTTGTGGGTCTCAAACTATTTTTTTTTTTCAATTCTTCAAATTTCTTTCCTATCAAACTTTCCATTTTTCCTCTCTTGCCTCTTCCACATCGTTCTCTCTTACCAAACTCGTAGTTATAGAACTTCGTGAATCGTGAATGAATCTAAAACTTTGCAGTATTGTTGGAGGACTGTTGTTCTTAAACTTTGCAGCCAAAAGCATCAAGTTTCTTCCCCAGAGAATTGCATAGTAGAAAATTGATGCTTTCTATAGTTTCAAGTTATTACTTTTTATTTCAACTTTGCATGCATTACTTTCATACTGATATAGCATCGTGATACTACAGATGCATGGTCTATAATCCATCTCATGTTTCTTGTAGGCTCAGGTTCCAATAATAACATCTTCGGTTCCTCCAAGTTCATATCAAAAGCCCTTGAAATCTGTCAGGCCTCCTTTAATTCCAGCAGAATATGAACCTGACAAGCAGGAAGAAGGCTTCTTTGGATCCCTCGGGAAGCTTCTTGCAAATGCCGGTGCATCAATGGTGGAGATAATGGGAGGATTATTTCCTTCTTTCAGAAGAAAATCGCTAAGCCACCAATTTCAAAGACAACCACTTCTCCAGCAACCTCAGAAGCAAGCAAATGTTTGGCCTGTGCAGGAAAGTTTCGTGATCCCTGATGAAGACGAACCTCCTTCGATTGACACAAGAGCTCCAACCCCTAGAAAAACCTATCCTTTCATGTCCAAGGATGCAGAGAAAATGCAACAACTGCAGCAAAGTCGTGCATTCTATAGTGGATGGGATGGAGATCTCAATCAGCAGCAGCAGAAGCACCATCATCGCCAACAGTACCGATCGGCAACCCCTCACACTTACTATGAGCAGAGCCATGAGACAACCAATGAGATAGTGTTTGGGGCAGTTCAAGAACAGGATAGGAGGCAGGAATATGTGGTTATCAAGCCTGTGAATTATGGGGAGTCACTGTATGACACTCCCAATCACAATGTTAGGTCCAGAATGAGTTTCATGGGCTATGGCCACAGGTATTGAGTACATACAATTATTAGGAAGTTTAGATTTTAGAAGATGTGACCTAAATGGAGAGGGAAGAATGTCATCAGGTATAGGTAGTGGTATAATGATTTCTTTCAATGGGGTCTTAGTAAGGAGAAGTTGGTGATCATAATATTCAGTTTATTGCAAAATTGTTTATTCAGTTTTGCCAAATGTTGGTTGCTATGGTGTCTAGTGTAAGCAGCAATTCTGGCTATCATGAGGGGGGGATGGGATCAAGAAATTTTGCATGCTATTTCTTCTAGTGATCCTCGTCATGTTTAAATGTCCAATACTTCTCACGAATTTACAATATTAACCAGATGTCCACTAAATTGAACTAGTTCTTAGAAAAATGTAATTTGTATTTTATTTAAATGAATTTGGCATGGTAAACAAGAACGTATTTATTTTGAACTTTAGTTGGACAAGATCATAATATTCGTTGAATTGAGTTACTAAAGTGCCTTCAAGGATATTGGTTAGTAAAAGTTAAAAGTTTTACTAACCTATTTTGATCATATATTTTAAAGTATTTCGACCCTGTCTTCTTAATTAGCTTTTTCGTATATTTGTTCTTAAATGAACATTGACTAATGAGGTTTCTGAATCAAACATTACAATATTATTTTCATTGAAGTGAATTCGTTGTTGGAATTGGACTTATAAGTTATATGTAGCAAGATACTGATACGATATGGAGATACGTAGAATCTTTTAATATGGAGATACGTAAAATCTTTTAATGTATAAAATCTTTTAATGTAACATATGAGAACACAAATCTATATATTATATAATTATGAATTATATAAATTGACAATAAAGATTTATGTGCACAAGTATGTTCTAGATTATTTTTTGAGCAAAAATATGTTTTTTGATTATTTTTTGAACAAAAAGATGTTTTTTTATGATTGATTCACAAAAATTTGTTTTTTATTTTTATAATTATAATAACAATTTATACAATAAAATTTGAATTTTGAGAAAATTAATGTATTTTTTTTTTAAATTGTGTTAAAACGTACTAGAATTGTCAGAAATCTAACAAATACTTTTTAAATTAGACACCACTTCATGAATACGTATCCTACAGATATCATACGAGTGTCGATGTTCGATACGAATATCAGACACCGACACGCCATTTAAGAGGAGTGTCCGAACTTCATAGCTTATAGTCAACTAAAAATCTAGAAATGAAGTTTCTTTCAATGAGTTTTGAAGTGACCAAAATTTTTCAAAATCAAACAACACGGATTACGATATGTCGATGTGGTACACACGTATGGAATTTCCCCGTAAATGTGAAAATGAAATCGTCAAAATTTCATTACCTTTCAATTTAGGAAAACGGGTTAAGATATTGAAATTTTTTGGTAGAGGAAAAAGGGCCTCAATACATTCAATATCATTTAATTTGATCTCACCATATTTGATATGCAACATTTCACCCAATCTATTATTAAAAATACAAAATCACCCCTCCTAAATGACAAAATATTACTTATAGAATGGAAATATTACGGATTTCAATTTTCAGAACACATTTTTGAACTCCATAAATTTTCATCCATAATACATTTTAAATTGTGTTCCGGATTTTTTTTCCGGAATATATTTTTTATTTTTGAATTACATTCACTATTTAGGATTTTCAAATCCGAAAGAAGGGTAATTTTGGAAATTTTTGGAAATTTGAAAAAATGATAGGGTGTAGGTTAGAATTGATATGGTGCAGAAAAAAATTGCCATGATATTTTAACGGTACAGAAATCCATATTTTCCATGGTTACTACTTTCTTTCACAAAGCACAAAAGCAAAAAAAGATGGATGTTGCTATGATTGGTGAGAAAGTATATGCATGTTAGTTTCATGACAGAGAGCTATCTTACAATAACTTCATCTACGCTTCACAATACCCATATTACACACAGATGATTCTGGATTGAGAATGTTATCTTTAGGTGGCTCTACGAAGCCCATGTTAGCCTTTATCAAGAGATCACCTTCATGGCACACATTCCTCCTTCCTCTGCTATCATTGCCTTTGTTGAAGGATCCCTTGGTTGAATCTTCATCAAAACTCATCAAATCCTTCAATTGGTCATAGTACTTACCTGGTTTTGTTACCTCACCACTATTGCAGGCATCTAAATCTAGCAAAGACACAGACTCCAGATGTGGCCTTGGAGAAACTATGTTTATTCTAATTCTAGACAAGCAAACAAAATGTGAGAGACTCAATCTCCAAAACCTCACCATGATCGTGTAAACAGAGGAGCAGCTACAGCTAGCAATTGCGCTTTTGGCACCGTAGAAGAGTATCGGAGTTTGCTTCCCCAGACTGGTTAGGCAATGCTTCCATGTCCCTTTGCAATGGCAGGGATTGGGGCCTTTCTGTCTACACAGTTCATTCGGAGAATGTGTAAGTAATTTTACTCTTTCACCATGTAACATCTTAACAAGTTGAGAGGAACTTACATTAGAGATGATGTAAGGGCGCACTGCAAACCCAATTACCAAGCCAAGTATACATGAAAGTCCTAATCCAAGAGTCCAAGTCATAACTGCACCTAGCCCTAAACAAAAGAGTTTTTTCCCAACATTATAGTCTATTAAAATATCTAGCTTAGAGAAGGCAAGGAATAATTGAGCAAGGGAATACTTAACATAAAGCTCTTACTTCAACATGGTTTAAGAGGAACTCTCACTCCAAATTCAGATGAAATCCAATTGGAAAATGATAACATAAAATATGAATTGCTTTGAAATACTCCCTCCATTTCAAATTGATTATTTACTTGGAAGAATTAAAAAAAATTATGTTGTCTTGAAGTACTTAATAACCCACTTGTAAGATTGAGAGAGTTAGGATATTTCAGTAAAATTGTTTTACTAATTTATTCATTGTTTTCTTAATCTGAGAAAAAAAACCCTTAAATGTTGATTAATTTGAAATGGAGGGGCTAATGATCAACAAGAATCATGGAAAATGCAAATGGATTACCTAAGGAAAATCCTTCGACAAAACAGTTATGTATGATGGTAGTTGAATTTTAATAGAAAAAAGGTATGGGCAGAATAAATAATCCATTCTTATAATGCTTGAGAGTAGAAGCAGCAAAAACTGTAAAATTACTCCAAATACCAAATATGTGGAAGAAAGAAGTTTCAGTGTTGTTTTTGGAATTGGGGGAGTTAGGAGGTGCCCCCTTGTTAGCCTAAATGCATGGAGGAAAATCCCATGTCAAAAGTGACACATGAGACATTGGTCTCCACTGAGTTTCATTCTGTCCACTTGTTACCAAATTGCTACCTAGTCTACTATTCCATATTATGGTTAAGAATGCACCTGCACAATACTTATACTTCTCTTCAACCTCATTGTTTCTTCATATATCTTTCTATAGTATCACATCTCTCAATTTATCTCTCTTTATTTTTTAGTAGTTATATGATATGTGAAAACTACATCATTCAAGACACTTCATTAGAACTTATTTTTCTCTCTTTCCTCTTAACACATGATATATATTACTTTACTTATTGTTCCCACACTTTTCTCTCTTTTGTCTTTATCTCTCTAGGTGTTAAGTCAACTATAGAGTGGAGGTGTCTACAATTCTTTATTCTTCATTATATGTTTTTCAATCTGTCTCTTCCTTCCACCTTCTACACCTCAAAAATGGGATGTACGCTAATCATTTTACAAAACCAAAAAACATAAAAATGTGAAAAAATAAATATAAGACACATACACAGATAACCCAAATTCTAAAATCTCACCAGATTTAGAACCAAGGGTGCAATCCTCCTCCTTCAAATTAATCTGGCGGACCAATCGATGCATGTGATCTGACACTAGCAAAGCACACATCCCCGGAATGAAGGTCAGGTCAAAATCATTTGAAAATGATGCATTAAGTGCAGGGACATCCTTTGTGCCTGACTGGTCTGAGAACCCTCCAGCAATTGTGGTCACACCTAGAGACAAGACGAAATTAGACAGAAAGAATGTTCAACATTTTCTGATAACACAACTCACCTAATTCACCATCCAAACCGTGCATTTAAAAACAATCCTTACGCCATTCTAAGCTAGAATCAAAACTAGAGGCCCACCAGCCCACCACACTCAACAATTCACATTCTTAGTTTGACCCATACTTGCTTGCGACAATTTTTGAGTAATCTTAGCAACAAACCAACTAACTCATTCCTCATATCACATTTTCTTTACTAATGGTTAAAATTTATTAGAAACTGTAAAAAATCATACTAGTTAAAAATAACAAGTCGTCAAATTTTATGATTTTCCATAAATTTTAGTTAATAATAAAGAATATATTCAAAAAAGTGTCTTGCTAACGTTTCTATGCAAACTCTAGATGCAACAAAGTTATGGAATTACACAAAGCATACCCTTGGCACTAATTTTCCTTATTGCACGGTTGGACTTGTCAGCAACATACACATTCCCTCTAAGATCAAAAGCAAAGCTTCTGGGTTTAGCAAACCGAGCTGAACCAACGTCACCATCCAAATACCCCACAGACCCATCTCCTGAAAGCCTCGTGAAAACGACTTCTGCCACAGAATAACGAAGAATTACCACAAAAAATAAAGAAAAATCGAAACTTTGGTACCCCAAAAGACAAAAACGGGAGTGGCAGAACCTTGGGAAATGGGGAATTGCGCTGTGTAGAAAGTGCTGTTGACAGAATCGAGAAGGATGAGATCGGAAGAAAAGGGTCGCTGGAGGACGATGTAAGGAGCTGTGTGATGCTTGTTGCCGTCGAACACGGTGGTGACGGTGTAACCGTCCTCGGCGATGACGACTTCCCTGGCCTTAACTGAAAAATGAAAACGAAAACAAGAAATGAAAAATGGGAAATGGAAGGGAGAGGAAGAGCAAGGGAGAATGTTACCGAGTGGGAGGAAGAAGAGAGTGAGTAAGAGTAAGGTAGAAAGAGCCATGACTCACACACTTTGCTGCAAGACGAAGCACAAGTTTGTTTAAGTTGTTAATATATATTTAGTATAATAATAGCACCAGAAAGGGTTCCTTGCAGGCGAAGTAGTATAGAATAAAAGAAAGACTGGAATATTTTTCTGTTGCAACTTGACCGAAAGTCTCTCCTCTGCAACTCACTCCACTCAAGTTCAAGTTTTTTACTTCTATGAATTGAATTATTTTTATTAAATTATAGTATTTATATTTGATTTTATAGAAAAAAATGGTATACATTTGTATTTATCCAACCAAGAGATATTCACATTGGAAATATACTCCAATGATATAGATAATAGTATTTTGTTTAGTATTTCAGTATGTAATATTCATGATGGATCAATCAGACATGCAAACAATTTAATTGATATTTTTTTCTGTTTAGTTTTATTTAGGGAAATCCAAAATTTTATAAATGCATATTACAACCAAATAAATTACACAGTTAATTATTTTTATTATACATATTTGTTACTGTATAAAATGAAAGAGTTGAATTATATTTTAATTAATTTTAACAGTCTTTTCAAGAATATTGTTCGATGATAATTATTTAAACGTTAGTTTTATATATAAAAATATTTTATGAATAAGTTTAATTGTATTTTTTTTTAAAACATTTTTTATCATATATTCTGATAATAATCCTTGAATATTATTTGAGCTCGTAATTACATTTGGTTAATATTTTGAGTATTTTTTCACAAGTCACTCCTAACTTAATCGAGTATGCTTTGAATAGTAGTCACTCTGACAAATAATTGAGTATTTATTTGTCAAATAGTCACTCATGACTAAGATAAAGAAGTTGTATGATTGATGATCAATAGATCACACAGTTGCTCATTAGAGAGAATTATTGTTTGTTAACATATGTGATATTTGTATACTCTCTTGTAGTTAGCTAATAGAGCGCGAACAATGTTCTTCTATGAACCTTTTGATGGGTGCAAAAATTTCAACAAAGTTTCAACATAATACAATGTCATTTCTCTTTTCCTTCTTCTTCTTGAGATGCTTTATATATGCTTTGAAAAAAGTAGTTGTTGTGAATCATTTTTTGGAAGTTGATCAACTTCAATTACTTTTTAGTGTCTTTCTTTCATCTGATGAGTTTGATGTAAAAGGATGCATTAAATGCATTCCATGTAGCAATGTATGTCCTTTTCTTCTTTACTTTACATTATAATAGCTAGATGTGCTTATCTCTTCTTGTGAAGTGTGCATTTTCTTAAATTTGTCTGACGTACAATATTGTACAAAGTACATAATTCTTCTAGAGTTGACAATGCATGACTTAGGGATTTGTTGAAGAAAAGCATTTGTAGCTCTTTATCCAAGAGATTTTCTAATGTGACTTACCATTTGATACTGGATTTTTTTGTAGACAAAAGTAATGAACATTCTATGCAATAAAGAATAAACATTTATATGTTTTTTTTGTGTAATACAATGTTAGCTTACTTATATGTTTATCATTTGAGCGTGTGCATGTTTTGTTAGGCATAAAACAAGACTATAATGTAATATCATATGTTAAACAAAACACTTGTGTCTTGCTTGATATGTTGTTGAACTAAACTATCATCTTAGAGACCAAGCATGACCATGTTTGTACTTAGTTATTTTTAACACTTAATCAAAATTTTAGGGTGTTGGTATTTTTCACTAACAATTTCTCTTTTTTTATGGTTCTTGAAATAATAAGGTTAAAACATGATATTTTCAAAAACATGTTCAACAAATCATGTCTTCCTAAAACATTTTATTATAAAACTCAAATATGTATAAAGCATTCACTAAAGCGAGGTTGATGGATTATCAAAATGTTGAATCATAAACTTAATCTTCATTAGTTCGGTCATATCAAGTAGATATAATCTTAGTCATTTGAGTACAAGGCAAATTCAAAAATGATTACTAGAGATAGTTCAGGTAATTGAGACAAAGTTTATAAATTGCCGCCTACTTGTTCGCCAAACAGGTAATCATAAAGACTTGTTGTTTTGCTAAAAAGAATCACCAGACTTTATAACTCGGTTTGTTACAATTTAAGCACAAACAAAACAACATAGAAAGTAAACATTGATATTCTTTTTATTCTGCACGTTCCCTTGAACTCGATATTTTCCTCTTGAGGCTCCTTTTGGACGTAAGCTCTAATGATCATTATTCATAAAGCTCCAATTTTCTCCCCCCTTAATGTGTATTCCTCTTTTATACTTTTCCTCACTCTAATTTGCTCTTCATATATATTTCTCCACCTTTTTAAGTACCAACAACAAAGGGGTGGACATTTAATCAATTTCTTCCAACTCTTCATATTCCGATGACAACACTTGTGGATTTGAGGAAGTTGTTTGTGTTATAGGTTTAGGTCCAAGACCTAGCATAAATGTTTTCATGGCCTTCCATCTGACAACTTCTTTGATGGCTTAGTCACGAACCTAAAGTGCTTGTTGAAGCATGACATTAATTGTGTCCAAACCAACTTTAGATGCATGTTGTTACTGGATAAATAAAAAGCTTGGCTTACTGACTCAGATAGAACATAAATAAGCATGTTGGCAAGACCACCATGAAGGTTTTCTAAGTTTGAGAGATGTAAAAGTACATGTAAAGATATGATCTATCATCCATTAGACTGAGAGTCTAAGAGTTTTGATGATAACAAATATTATAAGATTTGTTGTGATGTATAACCAAGCTCACTCATGTACAAAATCATTAGAAATTATATATCAGACGATCATGAGAGTCAATCAGAAGCTATGAACTAATAGACTTCACAAAGAACATATCAGACGATACATGTTGCGAAGGATTGAATATGACAAACGCTACTTTAGGCATGGTAGACATTACTTGAAGAAAAAAAAATAAACATATCAAATGATGCAAAGAATACAAGTGTTAGACTATATAGTGAATGCACACTAGATGATGTGCTGGAAAGGAAGAAAGATGATGTTACATAAAATGTTAAAGACTATGTCAAATACTATATATCCTTGCCAGGCGATGATAGAAGTAAGCATAGTATTTGCTGAAGGTGTCAAACCAACAAGATGTTGAAAAGGACTAGAAGTGTGTCTTCACATAAAGCATCAAATGATGTCTCATAGGAACTTGCTAGACAATGTTCAAGCATGAAAGAGTTATACGAAGGTCTCATAAATTATGGTAGATGATGTCTACATAAGCATTCAATGGACCAAGCTCATGATATAGTGTTGAGGAGAGCTAACACAATTGATAGACCTAAAAGCTTTACAATGCGTTAGACATTGATCAAGTCATATGTGACAAATGATGATACGTGTTGGACAATCATTTGACAAGGAAGTTTCCATACTCACTAATTTAATTACTTACATGTTCAAATGGTTATTAAATATTTTCTATACTTGTTTTAATGTTGAGAATTCATTGAAAATAAATTAAATAAAAACAAACAATTGAAACCAAAAATGTCTTTGCAAAATTGATTTGAAATACAATACAAATTGTTTTTATGAGAATACATGTGCTTTAATGTTTCAAAGAAGAAATATAATTTCATGATTGATTATAAAATGATTTCAAATATACCTATACACTAGTGATTAATTTCGAATTGTACACTCAGTGCTCGAACGTAAAAGGTTTTGAAAAACATAGTATATGATTGATTATGTATTAAAGAGTTTTTTTAATTATATAAAAAATATTAAATCTAATTTTGCTTAAATGTTTAATTTGAGTTACTATAGAAATTCTTGATAATATATTTATGAATTAATATATGAGAATAGAAAGTTTTGATAATACATAAATATTCAAAGATATTGTTTTTCAGTAATACTCATGCTTTAAGTATAAAGATTATATTGATTGTTGAAATTCATGAAAGGTTTCTAAATGTGTTTTAGGAACATAAAGACGCATACAAGTCAACATCTAGAGTTTTCATACTCAATGTTTGATGTAGGAAACCATGAAGTTATGAATGAGTTTGGTGTAATCAAGCATGGAAGCGTCATTCAGATATTACTTTGAGAAAACACACAATAGATTTATTTTGAAAGTAACCATGTATCAAAGATGTATTCAAGGCTCATATAAGAACATTCCTAATTCAACGTCTTATACAAGAACCGAAGATACACACTATGAAGATTCAAATTCAATTATATCAAGCATAACATTCTGATTCGGTTGGTTAAGGAAGCTATTTGAATGAACGAACTTGTGACAAACAAGTGGAAAATGTGATTCAAGTCTTGCCAGATATATCTACAATGTTCAAACAACCACAATAATGAAAGGAATTCAAAAGTGCATTGATGCATATATGAGTTGACAATGACGCACATATATTAACAAAGCTAAAACTTCTTTATTAAGCGTCTATTGCATTAAAGAGCAATCAACGTGACAAAGATAATTGAAGATTCGGTCACTAAGCATTGAAGGGTTAAAAGGAAACAATTCAAAATTGTTTCACATGCTTAAAGATGCGCATGATTTGATCACAACAGAAATTACTGATGACTATTTAACGACAAATGTACCGTGTCATAAGTAATAATTTGTCCCTAAGAAAGGATATCGAACCCACAAAGAACAATTAAATTCTCAAGTATAATATTCACTAATATAAGACAATTTGTAAAAGTTTGTTGAAAAGGTTGTTTGTATTGTGAATTTGCAAGAAATTAAATAAAGCAAATTAAAAGATTTGTATGAGTCAATTGGGAAAATTGGGATTGAGATTCATCTTTCTCACTCGTTTGTATTTTTTCAAAAGATTATAATATTCAACCTTGATTGATATTAATGCACATATAAAAATCATTCATATCAATTCCCCGCATACAAAGTTATTAAGAGAGTGATATGAATCCAAATAGAAATGACAATAAAATTGGAAATTTAGGGTTACGGAACGGAATAAATTCAAAACAGAAACCTGGATAAAGGAAGGCGCCACAAACAAAGTTTGATAAGCCTAAGGATGATCGCCACAAGAATTGGTGGATTCTTGATAAGATTGCAAGATACAGGGAAAAACCCTAGCAGAGAAACACTCTCTAAAATTGTCAAAATATTCGTCCCTATTCTGAGTTTCAACAGTGTATAAATTACAAAGGTCTTTTCTTGTTTGTAAGAAAATAAGACGATACTACAATCCTTATAATTCAAGAATGATCATTTGTCCCAGTGGTTAGGTTGATACTCTGTATTTGGTCTTGAGTTCAAATATTCCAATCGTGTTGTGCGTGGCCCTTGGGCTTGGATGTCCGCATCATTCCCTCCCTCTTGAAAAAGACTTGAAGTTAAATCCAAAGTTTCATCACCTGAAATAAAAGGAGACAAATCAGACACATTAAAAGTGCTACTCATATTGTACTTACTTGAAAGATCAATCTTGTAGGCATTGTCATTAATCATTTCTAACACTTGAAAAGGTCCATCCCGTCTAGATTGGAGCATGGATTTTCTTTGTCTAGTTAACATTTCTTTCCTCATGTGCACCCAGACCCTATCTCCAAGATCAAAGATTACTTTCTTTCTTCCTTTGTTAACTTGTTTAGAAGAACATTCACCTTTTCCTTCAACTTGTGCTTCAACCTTTTTATGTTGCTTTCTCACATAGTCAACCTTAGCCTGTGTATCTTTATGCTTTAAAACAGAAATGTTAGGCATAGTTAACAAATCTATTGGAGTTAAAGGATTTAATCCATACAAAATTTCAAATGGATCACAATTCGATGTGTTGTCAACAACCATATTGTAAGCAAACTCAACATGATGTAAACATAATTCTTGGATAGCCTTCACTTTTTCATAATCTACCTGAACACCTTTGGCACTTACCACAAAACCCAAGAACGCAATTTGTTCAGTACAAAATCTGCATTTATCAAGATTAGCGTACAACTTTTATTTTCTAAGAACATTCAAAACAGCACACAAATGTTCCTCATGTAATTCCAAACTAGTGCTATAGATCAAGATGTCATCAAAATACACCACAACAAATTTGCCCAAAAATTCTCTCAAAACATGGTTCATTAATCTCATAAAAGTGCTTGGGGCATTTGTTAGCCCAAATGGCATCACACGCCACTCATACAATCCATATTTTGTTTTAAAGGTAGTTTTCCATTCATCCTCCTCCTTAATCCTAAGTTGATGGTAACCACTTCTTAAGTCAATTTTTGAAAATATACAAGCACCATACAGTTTATCCAATAAATCATCTAACCTGGGAATAGGGTGTCTATACTTGATGGTAATGTTATTGAGTGCTCTACAATCTATGCACATCCTCCAATAACCATCATTTTTAGGCACCAAAATTACTGGAACAACACATGGGCTCATGGTCTCTTGTACCCATCCTTTGTTCATCAATTCTTCAACTTGAGTTTGGATTTCCTGCAAAACAGAATCAACACTAGGAAGAAAATTAATTTGGTTAGAATGGTCAACAACCAAAGTGTTGTTTTTGCAATAAGGTAAATAAACAGGTTTGCTAGAAAGTAGCAACTTCTTCACTTCATTCACTTTCAGTAATCCACTCATTTTTCTCTCATGTGTTTCTCTCTTTTTAAGTGTTTCACTCTTGCTCTGTTTAGGTGTTTCATTCATCTCTCTTTTCTCTCAATTTGATTTGATCCTCACACACCTCTCTAGGAGATAAGGGTTTGAGAATGATCTTCTTATTATTCTGCATGAAAGAGATTTTATTGGTGAAACCATCATGAATAGCCTTGGTGTCAAACTGCCATGACCTCCCTAACAAAATGTGAGTTGCCTCCATTGGAACCACATCACACAAGACATTGTCATTATATTGTCCTATGGATAG
Source organism: Phaseolus vulgaris (assembly GCF_000499845.2). NCBI lineage: Eukaryota > Viridiplantae > Streptophyta > Magnoliopsida > Fabales > Fabaceae > Phaseolus > Phaseolus vulgaris. The sequence continues at coordinate 6,879,495 of NC_023757.2, forward strand.
GTTCACCTCCACTTGTTTACTCACTGTCATCTCTCCATCTTCACTAAGCCATTGAAGCTTGTATGGCCTTGGGTGTGGTTTTGTCTCCAAATTCAATTTGGTAACTAGTCTTGAGCTAGCTACATTGGTGCAACTTCCTCCATCAACTATGAGTGAACATATTTTCCCTTGAATGGAACATCTAGTATGGAAAATATTTTCCCTTTGGGTTTGGTCCATAGCTTGCATTTTGCTTCCTAAAAGCCTTCGAATCATCAACAAATCACCCTCCAATGCATCCAACTCCACCTCTACATCCTCCTTCTCTTCTTCACTTGAAGGTTCATTGTCTATTTGTCCATTTGATAACATGTACATAGTTTTTTTTGTTGGAAATTCTGCAGCATAATCTCCCCTTCCTAAGCATTTGAAACATTTGACATCACTTGTCTTCCTTTTAGGTGGTGAATTATTATATCTATTAGATGACTTCCCACTTGAAGACATGGCTGAACTTGAGGGAACTCCTTTATCCTTCATCACCTTATCCTTCTAGTTGGAATTATTATTATTGTTAGAACTCCTCCTCATGATTCCTTTCCTCTTGAGTTGTTGTTCTACTTGGTTAGCCTTGTGCAACAAGTCCTCAATGTCAATATACTCTTGCAGCTCCATAATATCGTAGTTCAGTCCATTCAAAAACCTAGCCATGATTGCTTCGTTTTCTTCATTCATTCCAGCTCTAATCATGGTTACCTCCATCTCTTTAAAATACTCTTCCACACTTTTATTTCCTTGAGTAATTCTTTGGAGCTTGAGTTGCAAATCCCTATTGTAGCTTGCTAGAATATATCTCTTCCTCATAATCCTTTTCATTTTTGTCCAAGATTCTATCATGGGTTCTTCATATCTAGTTTTGTCCCTTTGGTATTTATTCCACCAAGTTAAAGCATAAGCTGAAAATTCAGCTGCTGCCAACTTCATCTTCTGCTCCTCATTGTACTCATTGCAAGCAAACACATGCTCTACTTTAATTTCCCACTCCAAGTAAGCATCAGGATCACTTTTCCCATTGAATGTGGGAATATTTAATTTTATTCCATCAATTCTTAGAGTTCTTTGTTCTCCATCATTTTCTCTTCTCCTCCTCCTATCTCCCCCTCTATTTTCTGGATTTACTTGTTGTGCTTGTTCCATTTGATCCAACCTCTCATGGAGTCCATCACTTTGTTGTTTCATTATCCTTTCCAAGTGTTGTGTTAAGGTTCGCATCTGTAGTTGAGACAGTTCACTATCTGACGGTTCCCCTGCCATGCTCAAGTAAACAGATTACAAATAACAATAAGTTTGGGCCTCACACCACTTTCTCACGTGTTTACACTCAACACTCGTGTTTCACACAATAAGGCTTTTTTTTTCTTCTAATGATCATACTGCCTTTTACCACTCTTTCTCTACTTAAGGTTCTTACAAGAATCAAACAATCAATAATCCAGAATCACTTTCAAAAGTAGCAATTAGAATCAATTAAAAATAATAGTAAAGAACAAAATAGTGAAGAACAATTTCACTATCAACAAACAAGCGAGACAATTAAAAAACAGCAAGCAAAAACAATATATAGAGAAAATAAAATATGTAGACAGGACACTTTTAGAACTTTTAACAAACACCAAGTATGCACTGAATAAGAACTATTTTTTTTCCTCTTGTTCTTTTATTTTTCTATTTTTGTTTTCCTCTTCTTCCTTTTTTTTCTTTTCTTTTTTCTATTTTTTTTTTCTGTTTCTGTTTTTTATTTTAAAAAAATTAAAAAAAAAATGAACAGTGTCGTGAACAGTACCCTGTGAATAGTAACCCCGTGAACAGTAATGAGGGTAAAAAAATAAAATTTCAGGATGCACAGTTATATTATGACTCAAACCTTTGCTATAAATACCGACTGATATGAATCCAAATAGAAATGACAATAAAATTGGAAATTTAGAGTTACGGAACGAAATAAATTCAAAACAGAAACATGGATAAAGGAAGGCGCCACAAACAAAGTTTGATAAGCCTAAGGATGATCGCCACAAGAATTGGTAGATTCTTGATAAGATCGCAAGATACAGGGAAAAACCCTAGCAGAGAAACACTCTCTAAAATTGTCAAAATATTCGTCCCTATTATGAGTTTCAACAGTGTATAAATTACAAAGGTCTTTTCTTGTTTGTAAGAAAATAAGACGATACTACAATCCTTATATTTCAAGAATGATCATTTGGCCTAGTGGTTAGGTTGATACTTTGTACCTGGTTTTGAGTTCAAATCCTAACTCCAAATAAAATAATAATATTATTTTATTTTAATATTCCAATCGTGTTGTGCGTGGCCCTTGGGCTTGGATGTATTTGTCACTCGTGTTAACCATTACAAGCATGGAAAAGAAGATCTAGGATATTTCTCCTTCTCGATTGTCTCCTCTAGAGTGATCTTGCTTGGGCGAGTTTCCAATATTCCAACTTTCCATTTCCATCTTGTCCATTTGTAAATAAATCATTCTGATTCATCTTATGATCACAAAGTATGTAACAAGGTTTGAATTCCTAAATTAGGGATTGAATTATAGTTATTTTATCATTAAAAATCCATAAGTATCTATCTTTTAATATGAAATATTACTGAAATATGACACTTATTAGTACCATATTAAGCATCTGATAGAAGATGATGAACAATACATACCAAAGAAGGATATGATGAAGATACCCAAAATTACAATATTGAATTATCACATTGGGAGTAAAAAAGAAATAATTCAAAATGCATTTAAATCAATCAGATTAAAGAGTTTCTATATTCAGCATCTGACGACTATTTGAACAACAAAAAATGAAATAAAAGCTTCAAGGGTAATAATATGAAAGCTATATAAATACCTTGAAGATGAAGAAGATACAATGAATATATACAACACGATCAAAATCTATAGTGTGCATAGTCTTACATTGATTGTATTTCGTTTTTGTGGTTTAGAGCATCCATACTTTGGAGAGTGAGTCTATCATTATAAATCCTTCATTTTGTGAAGATAACCCTGTGCGCTTTCATTATTGCTCTCTGATTAGAGTGTTTCTCACTTGTTGAATGGTCTTATTCTCACTTATTGAGAGGTCTTAGTCTCGCTTATTGAGAGGTCTTAGTCTCAGGGGAGATTAAGATTGGTTACTTGGAGATGTGTAAAATACTTCTACCTAAAGAGGTGTATGATACTTGTACCTAGAAAGGTGTAGAATATTTGTACCTAGAGAGATACACAATACTTGTGTTAGGAATTACTCTTAAGTGGGTTGCTTGAGAGGAGTGAATGTAGCCCAAGTCTTGGATGAACCAATATAAACTATGTGTGTACTTCTCTCACTTTATTTTAAACGACGAGACCTTTCCAACCCCTACAAGAACCACAACAACAACAACAACAACAATAATAATAATAATAATAATAATAGTAATAATAATAAAAAAAAAAAGAAGATATTATCTCTTTGTAAAAAAATGCACATTTTAAATCTTAACCGTATGTTCTTGAAAACACTTTTTTTTTCTTCATCTAGAAATTCGCCTTATATTACTCAATACTCTCGTAACATAGTTGTGAACCATTATAAGATTTGAATTCATGATCACATTTTTTTTTTTTTAGTATATGATTGTGTTGGACCAAATGAAAGTTTTACTTTCATCTCTCAAAACTATATTTCTATGGACTAGAAACAAAGATGATAGTTTTATAAAAAAATAATTTATTGTATTGTTAAATATAATCAATTAATTTACGAGACAATAAATTATTTATTCATGTTTTTTTTAAAGTCAAATAATCGATCATTCAAAGTGAATAACTAACTATTTGTGAATTATCCAATGATCATATAATTTATTAATATAATCACGACAATAAATTAATTAATTTGTTGCCGTTTCAATTCTTAAAAGCATTTTACAAAAAGTTTTTAAATGTATTTTATATTAGGCCATATAAAATATATGTTTATTCATTATTTAACACTTATTTTATAAAAGTATGATCAAATTAAAAAAATGAAAATAATATATGTTCTTGAATCATATCAGTGTTTTTCACAAGGAAGCATGCAAATCCATGATGCTAAATTGCACCTTCTAAAAAAATGGTTGAACTCCTCAAAGCTAAATGTTCAACCAACTTAGTTCCCTCATTTATTTTCCTCTTTTTCGTTTCCTTTCACAAAATTCATATACAGCAATGTTGGCATAGCGCATTGCATTATGATCGTTGCGGGTGAGAGAGGAAGAAGGAAAAAGAAAGAGAAAGAAATTTCAGAGGCTCACACCAAAAACGCTGCTCTCAGATCCAAATATTTTTTTACTCTCACATCGGAATCGAATCAAACTGGATCCGCTCGACCTTCCGATCATGAATGCATTCTCTTCTCCTACACGTTTGAGGTATGCAATGCAAATCACGGTCTTTCATTTTTCTTACCTGAAGAAAAAGAAGAATAATAAGCATTGCTCACTCAGAAGAACCTCAATAATTTGTGAAATTGTTCGGCATGGATGCAATTAGCAAATGATTAAGTTGATTAGCAGTTTTAGTGTCTCAATTGATTCTTTTGTTTCCTTTCATTAAGTTCTATTGAAGACATTGCCATTTGCCTGATGCTATGCCGGTATTGCTTAATAATTGTTGTGCATGTGTCATTAAGTATTTTGTCAGGAACCAATTTGAAGGCCTTTATTCAATATGCTATCTTTGTTTAGGATGTGAAGTCTCTGGATAAATTTATTAGGAAGTATTTATACGAAATGAAAATATGAAGATAAAATGAATTATTTTCTTTCTTGAGTTAAAATCAATTCATGCACCCTTACTTTTGCAGAAGTTAGATGATAGAGGTTTTATAAAATTTAAAATGCTTAAGTTGGTTTTAACTTGGGGTAATGAGATTCTCTTCTCCACCCTTTCTATCATAAGTTTTGTTGTTTCGATATAACATTATACAAGAAAGTTGGAATTGCAGTCCTGCTATGTGGTCACTGACTCAAACACTTCCTTTCTGTAAGTCCTAGCGATTGTGTGTTTCGCTAATCGTGAATGAATTTTTTCAGTATTTTTTTTATTGTAAATCAAATACAGTTAACATGTAGTTTGTTCTTTTTCAAAGATATAAATGTTTATAATATATTTTAAAATATTATCAGTATCTATTAACACTGTAATTTATATCCCTGCATTTAGGGACATGATTCGGGCCATACGTGCTTGCAAAACTGCAGCAGAAGAACGTGCCGTTGTAAGAAAAGAATGTGCAGCCATTCGTACTTCTATAAATGAAAATGATCAACACTATAGGCATCGGAATCTGGCTAAGCTAATGTTCATCCACATACTTGGCTACCCCACTTATTTTGGTCAAATGGAGTGCCTAACGTTGATAGCATCTCCTGGATTTCCGGAGAAGAGAATGGGTTACCTTGGTCTTATGTTGCTTCTTGATGAAAAACAAGAAGTTCTAATGTTGGTAACCAATTCTTTGAAACAGTATCCAATTTCATGTCAATATTGATCATTTGTTTTTTAGTTCCTCAAAATTTTACTTTCCTTGGCAATATTGATGATGGGATATATCAACCTTAGCTAAGTCACAGAGATCTTAATCACACAAATCAATATATTGTGGGACTTGCCCTTTGTGCTTTAGGAAATATTTATGTCTATATCACCGAAATGGCTCGTGATCTTGCACAAGAGGTTGAGAGATTACTGGATTTTCGAGATCCAAATATTCGGAAGAAGGTGAACTTTTAATTATATTTCATACCCTTTCAACAAAATTTAATCTCTTCAGGAATTTTGAAACTTGATAGATATATTGGATATTCAGAGTCATGCATTCATGTATGCTTAGGAAAGGAAGACTATAAATGCTTTTATGACTTTATAGTGTCTCCTGTACATAATGACAATTATTTGCTCTTACTTAAAGCAATTAGTTTTGAAACTTCTTAATAGAGTTCACTATACATAGAGAAGGGAGAGAGAAAGGATAAAGAAGTTTTATATTTATCAAGGGCTCACCTACTGAGGACAAGAGGATGGAAACTCACCTAAGGTGGTTTGATAAAGGGACAAGAAAATCAACAAAAACTCCAATGAGAGAGTGGAAGATAGTTCAATTAAAAGGGGTAGAGGAAGACATTGAAAAACTTAAAGAGAAATCACTACTAAATTCCTGTTCAATGATTTCACTGAATTTTAGTTTTCTGGTAGAACTCATTTTGCATTGATTAAATTCATGTAGCTAACCTCAACTTCTGAAAGTTTGGTTGTTGCTATATATTTATGTATGATCATATAATACCAAAGGTAGTTTCAGACCTACGAGATCATGACATCTTAGTTGGTTTTGGATATCAATTTTTTTCCCATTCAAGTACTAACTTTGTTCAATGTGTTTTTGGATGTTTCTACTACTACTATTATTACTATTATTTTGAGTAGAAGTCTGCCTCCCATTTGATTAATGATTCTAGCTGTGTTATAATTTAATGTTGAGTTCTTGAGTCATAGGCAAAACCTTTTCCATTTAACTTTTTTGAATTTTTATTCTTCACTCACTCTGATCAGCTTAGTATAGTCACTTTTATATAGGCAGCATTGTGCTCTGCAAGAATCATAAAGAAAGTTCCAGACTTGGCTGAAAATTTTGTTGGTCCTGCTACTGCCTTACTAAGGGAGAAACATCATGGAGTTTTGATCACTGGGGTTCAGCTTTGTACAGATCTGTGCAAAATTAGCTCAGAAGCTCTTGAACATGTTAGAAAGGTGTTTTTCAATCTTTATTATGATTATTTCTCTTTAGCTAGTATATTTTCCTCCATCTACTAGTTAGATTAAATTTAGTAATTTTATCCACTATAAACTTAGCACAACAAAATCATTCTGTAGTGCCACGTGATACACTAATATGCAATATTTAGTTAAAGAATATATTTTTCTTTTTTACTGATAGTTGTTACAAGAATGTTAAGGTCTATTTAGTTTGAGAAAATGTTTTGTTTTTGTTTTCATTTTTAATTATTTTAGTTAGTATGCAATAAAGTAAATACCCAAATTGATCCCTTAAAGATGAGTGTGATGACTAATAGATCTCTGTTTAATTTTTTTTTTATAAATGAGTCCTTGAAAGGTTCATTTGTTTTCTTTGTATTTGATATGGAGACACACAAAATTCATTTGTTTTGTTTGTATTTGATATGAAGACACAAACTTTTCTTTATATTTGATACGAGGGACTTGTATGCAAACATATGAATCTTTCAAGTCATGAAAATTTTAATCAGGGACCTATTAGCTAGTCTACTCATCTTTCAGGGCCAATTTAGATATTTATCCTTTCATGATAAGATTCCAGTTATTTAATGTGATTTGAGTGAACAGTGGCAAAATGAATTGCACTGGTGAATTGTTTTTTTTATCATGAATCACTACTTGAATTATGGAATTGTGATCAATGTATATGTTGTGCGATTTTGAAACAAAGTTGGATGACTTTTGTGATAGGTCAGGTTTCACTAGTGGCTGGTTAGGTTGTGCAACCCAATTCAAAAAAGTCATAGACGGATCTTTTTGTTAAATCTCTTGTAAAGACTCACAAAACAAGTCAAATTTTTGTCCTCCTACAAGATGGATAATGTGTCCTTCGTGTGAGAGAGTCTCAGAGTACATATAGACATGGAAAACTTAAAAAACACAAGCATATAATATTAAGAAAACCAGATCAAAATAGAATCACATCCTTTCCTTAAGTAATGGATTGAATCCATGAAAGACTTGAATTAATGATTTTATCAGCACAAGAACACATATTGGTTAAGATCATTATAAGTAAATAAGAATCAAACTAACAGTAACATAAAAACTTGTGATCTGAATAGGATAGAAGATAGGAACACATGAACCGAATGAACACGATAAAAAGAAAAAGAAAACGTGGAGACTTTTGAGATGGAAGAAAACGCCACTTGAAGTGGAACATCCATTTTCAGGATAAGTACATTAAGATATCAAGATAAGACTCAAGTAAGGAGAATCACTCTCACAAAAGAGACAGTGCTCTATAATATCTCTGTATTTCATATACTCAAAATTGATTTACAAAGAGAGGAGATGACTTTTTATAGCCATCAAGGTTCGAAAATTTTCGAAATGAAATACAAGAGGGATAAAGTTGAAATTCAAATTCTAAATCTACATGCGGCCATGAGTTTTAGGGGCAATCATGCCTTGGTCACACTTTTCATACTTGTGTAGCTTTCTTCTCAAGGCACTAATTAGCACATGCTTTCCTTGCCTCTTTTCTCCTATTGCTGAAGTTTAGAACTCCAATTTGGGTTTGATTGAATCTTCAATTGAATCCAAATTTCATCCCTTCTACAATTACAATTAAAATCCAAATTAAAAAGAAATTGAAGAAATTAAATTCTACAAATTATGAATCCAAAAAATAAAAGAGAAATTAAAGAATTGTTTTTATGAACTAAAAATATTGTCTCTAATCATGCTGCTTGTAACTCTCCTTGGGATTATTCTGTGCATTCTTGCTCTTTTCTTAAACTCCATTCATGCACTAATTACAACCATTTTCTCTGTTTTTCTCTTCAACATATCCTTCCTTCATTCCTTCATTTTCTTTGTTGTTTTTGTCTAATCTTCTGTTTTTGGCTTCGTTTATGCTATGGACCTCTCATCTCTTTGTTCCTGATAAGTTCCTACTGTGGGACTCTGCTCCTTCATTAAAAGTGAATGAACCACTGATTTTGTACTCTCTTTTTCTGGTTAGCTTATTGGTTTTGGCTGAGTCTCTTATTGTTGGGTTGCTGGTCCCTGTTTCTGCTGTATTGCTGCCTTGCTTTCTCCTACTTCCTTTTTGTGCTGTTAGATTATATTGATGAATGAGTTAAGCTAAAATGGAGATGGTTGATTTACCCTGTTACATTCCTCTATGCAGTATATATGGTGGATCTCCCTAGATTTTTGCTCTGATCCCCTTTGGTTCTATCTATTTCTAATAACGTGGATGTTAAGAGAACGCCTAGTTTCAGATTTTTTAAAATGTGGTTCCAACACCTTGACTTATTTTTTCTGGTCAAGGAATCTTGGGCTGGTCCTGCTTCTGGTTGCCCTATGCTGGTTCTCCAAAGAAAGCGGAAAAGATTGAAGGTGGTTCTTAAAGCCTGGAACAACAATAATTTTTGGGAATGTTCACTCTGGTGTGACTGGAAACCAGAAAAAGCTGACTGATATTCATAACCTTATTGCTAGTTGTTCCAATTTTGTTATTTCTTCCCTGCTTGCTCAGGACAAGATTGTTATGGATGATCTTAACATGGCCTTGGATTGCCAAGCTATCTTTTGGAAGGAGAAAGCTAAGATGAATTGGTTCATGGTTGGTGATAGGAACACAACTTTCTTTCATTCTGTGGTGAAAAAGAAAGACATAATGCTAGTGGTATACACAAACTTGTTACTGGTGATTCTGTTCTTAAAAGCCCTAAGCTCATTGAAGATTCTATTCTTAATTTCTATAATGATTTAGATGCTGCTGGTCCTAGTCATGCTACTCAGGCTCAAATTTTTGCTTTGGTTTCTAAATATATTCCTCCTCTTGTTAATCAAGATCAGAATCTGCTCTTGACTAAAGTTCCGGATAATGCGGAAATTAAGCTATCTTTTTTTAGCCTTAACATGGATGGTGCTCCTAGTCCGGATGATTTTGGGAGTTCTTTTTTTCAAGGCTGTTGGGATATTATTAGTGTTGATGTTTGTGCCACTGTTAAGCAATTCTTTATTCAAAGTTGGATCCTTCCTGGCACGAATTCCAATATTGTTTTCCTTATTCCCAAGATTCAGGGGGCTGTTTCTATAAAGGATTTCAGGCCTATTGTTGTTGCTAACTTAAAGTAATTTCTAAAATCCTCACTGACAGACTTGCTGGTGTTTGTAGTAGGATCATCTCTCACTATCAAAATGATTTCATCAAAGGGTGGAATATTAAAGAGTGATAATGTCAAGGGTGATAATGTTGCTATTAAAATTGATATTCCCAAAGCTTTTGACACTCTTAGCTGGAGTTTTTTTGTTGCAGGTTCTACAATAGTTTGGTTTTCACTAGATCTTTATCAAATGGATTCATACCATTATTAAATCTGCTTTTCTTTCTATAAGAATCAATGGCAATTTGGTTGGGTATTTTCTTGCAGCTGGGGTGTTAGGCAGGGAGATCCTTTATCTCCTCTTCTCTTTTGTTTGGCTGAAGAGGTGCTTAGTAGAGAATTATTTCTGTTGGTTCTTGAGCAGTAGATTCTTCCTATGGCTGGTCTTAAAGGGATTGTTTTTTCATCACATGTTCTGTATGCAAATGATCTTTTTGTTTTTTTGTAGGACTAACAATAAATCCTTGATCAAACTTATGGAGTTTTTACAAGCATATGGTACCTCTTTTGACCAATGGATGAATGTTTCCGAAAGTCTTTTCTTCACTGCTGATAACTCTCCTTCTTTCAATGACAGAATTAACTATTTTAGGATGCAATAGGGGGTCTATTCCTTATAATTATCTTGGTGTTCCGATTTTTGTTAGTGCTCCTAAGTCTCGTTATTTTAAGCCTTGGCTAATAAGGTTAAAAATAAATGGTAAAAGTTTAAACATGATGGGGAGGATCCAATTAGTTAACTCTGTTATTTCTGGTATTATGACATACAATTTTCAAATTTATGAATGGCCTCTTATTCTTTTAAAAGAGGTTAACAGATGGATTAGAAATTTTGGACTGGGAATGTTAATAAGGCTAGTTTGGTTACTATTAAATGGAATTTTGTTGCAGTTCTAAGAAGATGGGGGTTTGCAAGTGCTTAATCTGCAGGTGGAAAACAAAGCCTATCTCCTTCATTTAGCTTGGGATTTTGCCTACACTAATATGCCTTGGTCTATTATTATGTGTTCCAGATTCCTGAAATCTAAGAATTTGAAGTTTTCTTCTTGTCATTCTTCGTTTATTTGGCCTGGAATTAATGAGTATTTTGATTCTGTTTTAGACAGCACTTTCTGGATTATTGGGAGGGGTGATCAAATTAATTTCTGGAATGATTTATGGTGTTCTTCTAAATGCATTTCCTTTATTACTAGGGTGCCTTATCTTGAAAGAATTAGTCTTACCTCTACTGTTGCTGATGGTTGGATAGGACCTGGTTGGTATCTTTCTCCAGATATTTGTAGACATCCTGATATTCATTCTATTAATTATTTGGTGCTCTCCGATTTGCTTAATGTTCCTAATTGGAGAATGGAGGACAGCGGGGGTTCTTAATCAGAAAACTGCCAGGAATATTTTTCTCTCCTCCTTCTCCTTGGGACAGGGGGAAGTTAATTTGGTCTAGTTCCATTCCTTCTGCCAAATCTCTAGTGCTTTGGTAAGTCATTCATAAGAGGCTTCCTATTGATAATGAGGTTCAGAAACGAGATGTTGTTTTATGTTCTATGTGCTCTCTATGCAGGGAGCAAGAGGAGAGTATTGACCATGTTTATTTTATTTGGTCTTGGCTTCAGAATATCTTTCCTGATGTTAATAATTTTTCATGTTCTGGTTTTATTACTTTTCTTAAGTCTCCCGATAGCCCTATTATTAAGCACATTAAGCTTGTCGCTATCACCTTCTATCTTTGGATGATATGGAGGATGATGAATCATACCAGATTTCAACAGTGCATCAGTATGGTCTGTACCATTCACTTGGTTAAGGTCTGCATTCGTATTTTAGGTAATAGGTCTAAAAAATGTATGTCTAATCAGATGGATGACTTCACTGTCTTGAAGTTCTTTGGCATTAGCATCAGACTTGGTAAGGTCTATGTTCCTGTACAAGTGTATTCTAACTTCCCACATGTGGGTTGGACTAAAGTGAACATTGACGGTGCTGCTCAGGGGTCTTCATTCAGACCCTGTTGCTTGTGCGAGTATCTTCATTGGGAGTCACGGAAAATATATTGGTGGTTTTTCTACTTTTTTGGGGAATCATAATGCCTTGTATGCTGAGTTCTCTTGCCATTGAACATGCTCAGAGGGCTGGTTTCAGAAAGCTTTGGTTGGAGAGTGATTCTACTTTGCTCTGTCAAGCTTTTCCTTTTGTGGAAGTGGTTTCTTGGACTCTTAGAGAGAGGTGGAGAAGATGTATGCAACTATGTGTTCGCATGGATTTCAAAGTTTCTCATATTTTTAGGGAAGAAAATAATTGTGCTGATAAATTGGCTAATTTGAGTGTTGATAATAAGTTAGACATTTTTTGGTACTCTGTTATGCCTCCTTGTCTTAGTTTGGTCCCCCACGTTTTGTATTCTTTTCTTCTCTTTTATGTTATGGTTCATGTGATGACAGATGATTAGTGGACTTTGATGTATCAACCTAGCCGAGATGTCAAAATTCATAGTGATGCCTAATATGAATTTTATAAAAAAAAGGTTGTTTAACTATTTTATTAACATATCTTGGAAAAAAAAAGAAAAAAGTAAAGTGACATTTTTTTATGATTAAAAGAATACAAAACATATCTCTTAAAATTTATTCTTTTTTATTTTGCTTCCTTATGTAATGAGTATATTGACATATCTTATTAGAATTAGATTTATTAGAACTCTTAATGTTGCCAAAGTGAACCTGATGTTGGAATCACTAGTAATTGTGGATCATGCCGTGGTGAATATGTACTTGGGTCCTGTAGATAGGGTCTGTCTCACCATGGGAATTGGTTTTCAAGGCTGAGTGAAGTGTCATATAATGGAGTCAGTAGGATGTCAATTATGTTTAGGTAGTTGAGATTACATATCAACTATAGATAAGTGTCAAGTCTAATAAAAATGTAGATATGGGTTAAGTTAGTGCTTATAAGGCTTGGGCAATCTTCATCTTATAGGTTAGTTATTTTGCAGTTGAGTTAGGTCCTAAGCTCAAATTCTATGAATTATTTATTTATGTAAAGGCATGCAAACTAGGCTCATATGCATAACTTTATATTATATTTCATCTTAGGGTGTTTTATTTGACTGAGGTCAGATTTTGTTATATTAAAATACAATTTGAACAATTATCGTAGAAATGCATGGATGGTTTGGTCAGAGCTCTAAAGGATTTAGCAAACAATGCTTATTCACCAGAGTATGATGTTGGTGGTTTCACGGACCCTTTTCTGCATATCAGATTGCTAAGACTGTTGCGGGTATTGGGTGAAGGTGATGCAGATGCTAGTGATTCTATGAATGACATACTTGCCCAGGTTAGTGTTCAATGTCAGTTTTATGGTTTTATATTGTATTTCTACTTCAGAAATGATTTAAAATGTCATTTCGGTGTTGTTCTGTTAATAACCTTGTTGAAAATTGTATATGCTGTTTGGATATTTTCTCGACTTTTATTCAATTTGATAAAAGCAAATTATTCTGCCTTACGTGCCAAGACAAAATAAAGCAGGTGTGTTAATAAAGGATTGAAGGAAACTTTTGTTTCCTTGTTGTTTTTCTTTTTCCTTTTAAATTCAAAAGTAAGTTTTATTGGAGAAAAATAGGGAAAATACAATTTGGATGATGACGAGATATTTGTGAAATTTGAAAAAACTAGATGCACAAGGTACAAGAGTAATTCAGAGTGCCTGGTGTCTCTACGGATCGAAGTCCTATTTTAGCATTCTTTGCTTTTTATACTTTTAACTTCTTTTACAAAAGTTTAGATGAAATTGTCATAAAGTCTTGTGAATTTTTTAGGAGTATTGATCAGATCGTAAAGCATCCAAAGTTTTTTTCCCTCATTATTACATTTTTGCTTTGCTATTTCTTAATTCTCATGTCTTACTCTGATCCTTTTTGGCTGTGCTATTAATTCATTAAATCTTTTTCCATTTTTAGAATTAAATTCATGTTTAATTTATTTTATTTTCTTTTTATTTTTTGAAAGTTAAAGTTTAGTATGCTAATTTGTTCCCTAGATAGAGTTTTTGTTACAGATTTGGTTGGATAATATTCAAATTTCAAAGTTTTTGAAGATGAAAAATGGAGAACTTTGTTCTTGAGGAAATGGATGCATTAGAAGCAGGGTTTTAACTAGTAGGCTATAGCGCCTTTGTTGTGGCATAGTCCCTGCCACTACTTCTGCACTAGACTAGATATTATTTGTCAGTCTATTTTGTACTCTCCAAGGAAGAAGCATTTGTTTCTGTAAATAATATTGCTATCTCAAGGTACGCCTAGAGAAAGTAGTGGTGTTCATATAGTAACCATATATGACCCAATCCATAACCATATTTGACAATTGCATTTTATAACCAAACCAGGTGATATTTTCCATAACCGTATTTGGTTTGGTAAAACTGATTTTAATTTTTTAAAAACTGGCTATATGATCAGTTATAGCCAAAATCGGTTTTTAAAATAAAAAAACTTCCAATTTTGGCCTTTAAAAATGGTTTTATGCTTTAATAGTTGGTTTTGGCCTTTAAAAAACATTAATTTATTAATCATATTTTAACATGTATTCATTTGAAAGTTCAATACTCTAAACTTTAAATGTAGTCGGGGGGAGGGGGGAGACATGATTAATAGAAAGCTACAGAAGCTAAGAGGTATTTATAATAATTCCATGATAGATCACTGAACAATATAAAAGCACATTTTGGTTTAGCTTACACTAGTGAAGCTATAAAACAGGAGTCCATATAGTTAGTTTGAGTCCATATGTAATAAGTTCTAAAAGAATATTCTAAGGAATCAAGTAATTGAAAATAGACTTAAATATATTATAAGTCCCTTAAAGTTCGACTTTTTTTTAGTCAAATTTTTCTTTTCCACTTTTTAGTCCTCCAAATTTTTGAAAATTTGGTTGGAGGGAGGGTGGTTGTAGTTATTTGTCTTGTATACACACGTGAATACTCTTATTTATATTGAAAGTAAGGAATAAAATCAATAACTAATAATGGGAGTTATTTTAGCAAATATTTCCCTATATCAAACCATATCATATATCCCTGTTCGATATAATAAGATCATACATTTCCCTAATACAACCAAATTATGTCTCTTAACACTGGTTTTAGTCTGTATCTATTACCTCCATTACAAAGGTTGATGACGTGGCAACCTATGTGTTATTTTGTTGGGAGTTTTGTCAAACAAAATGATTTAGAGTGTAATTTTGAAATACCTTTTTCTGTGTTTAAACGTGCTAGAAAAGAATAAACATAAAAAACAGCAGAGTATCTTCCATTTTCATAACCCCTTATAATTGATTGAGAACTTGAAAACCCAAAACTCCAATTCAATCCCCAATCCCACATATGCTTCTAAGCTTGAGTTACGCATGTTAGCTTGGAATGCATAAGATTGGAGTGAAAGAGGGAAATAACTGAAAAGAAGGGATTCTGGCTGTGCTTTGTCATCGGAGCAAATCTGTCCTTTCCGTTACTCAAGCCAAATACATTGTCTATGACACTTCGCTACGCTACATTTATTGTTGCTAATTATAAACAACCAAGTTTTGTCTCTCTAAATTATGGTCATTTCTTTACCTTGATATTTCTTTTAGGTGGCTACAAAGATCGAGTCAAATAAAATCATTGGGAATGCCATTTTATATGAGTGTGTTCAAACAATAATGAGCGTTCAAGATACTGGTGGCTTACGGGTGCTTGCCATCAATATTCTAGGAAAGTTCTTGTCCCACCGAGACAACAATATCAGGTTTGTTTCTATGTAAGTTTTTTCTATAAAGAATGCAAATAAGGAGATCATAGTTGTACAACATATTTTTATTTAAATTATGACAACAATATGCTTTTTTTTAGATATGTTTTGTAAATTGCTAATGGGAATCAGATTCACTAAATTTTTCATATTTTTCACTCTTAACATAGTATCATGGCCTAACCTAACAAGAAGCAAGATCTGTGCATACCTGTCACCTGATGGACACACCTCTCACTAGTATTTTTTATTTTACTTTTTAAATTGCGTGTCATATTTAGTCTTTGGTTCTCTAGCCCAGCTGTTTCTCAACAATATCCTTTATGAGCCAAGGTGATAAGTGATGATTGATGAAATGATGGATTTAGAATGAAACCATACATGATGTTTGATGTATTTTATATATGGGCTTGATCCCATCTCTATGTACAAGGTGTTGAAGCTTGGTAAGGATACGATGGCCCTATTGAGCATGGATCAGAGAAGGGGAATTCACCATCAAGCCGACATAAGCAAAGGTTGTAGTTGATATAGGTCCCGAGACTCACATTTGGTCTTGTAAGAAAACAAAATCTTGAGTGAAAGAAATAAGACAATCAAGAGAATAGATGTGACGACTATGGAATAATAAATTAAACGAGTACATTGTCAATGGAGAGTGAAGGGAGAAGATGGACAATACTAGGTAACACGAGTACAATCATCAATAAATGAAACAAACCATTTTGCACCCGATATATTAGGAATAGGTGAAGGTCCGCATACATCTAAAGTTTAGAACTTTTATTACCATTGGGAAGAAAAGTTGTCTGATGGTGTTTAGCAAACTGACAAACATCACAATGAAAAGACTCAGCAGACACTTTTGTAAATAAAACAGGAAATAAGGACTTTAGGGTATTAAATGGAGGATGACCAAGACGTCTGTGGTGAAGCCATATCTGAGAGGATGACCAAGATTCACGGCCTTGCTGAAGATTAGAAGTGTGTGCCTGTAGTCTAGCACACTTTTTATTTTCTTCATGCTGTAAATAATATAACCCGCCCTGCTCTTTAGCAATTCCAATAGTTTTCCCCGTGGCAAGATCTCGAAAAGCACAATGGGAAGGAAAAAATACCACTGCACAATTAAATCTTGGGTAACCTTTTGAATAGACAAGAGGTTATTGGATAGTTTGGGAACATAAAACACATTTTTTAAAGGAAATGAAGGTTGAAGGTAAATGTTACCACAACTAGTAACGGGGGTATTGGAACCATTAGCAACAGTAATATATTGGTTACCAGATGAAGCAGTGTAGGATGAAAAAGAAGAGGAATGAGGTGTCATAAAAGAGTAAAGAGGGTGAGAGAAAGGATTAGGAAGAAGAGAGAGAGAGATTGAGAGAACTTTAGTATTTGAGATTCTAATTTACATGTAGAGCAGTCTGGGTATTAATAGTACCCAGTGCAGTATGGAATACAAGTGAACAGTTAGGACTGTTATAAATAGTTATTACTGTTATACCTAATATCCCCCCCTTAAATTGATGGTTTAGGATACACCATTAATTTATGTGAGAAGGCTGAAAAAGGGCCAGCACTTAAAGGTTTCGTGAAAACATCCGCGATCTGTAAAGTGGCAGGGACATGTAGAAGGTGCAGTTGCTTTTGTTGAATAGCATCACGAACAAAATGGAGGTCAAGCTCAAAATGCTTGGTCTTGGAGTGCATAATAGGATTGGATGCAAGAAGAACAGCGCCAAGGTTATCCGAGCGAATGGTGGGTAGCGTAGGAGGAAGACGAAGTTCAGTGAGCAGATTCTGGATCCATTTGAGTTCAGCAAGCGTAGCAGCAATGCTGCGATATTCTGCTTCAGTGGAGCTGCGAGAGACAACCTTTTGTTTCTTTGAAAGCCAAGCAATAGGGTTCGAGCCGAGAAAGACAACAAGGCCAGAGGTGGATTTCCTGTCATCAGGATCAGAACCCCAATCAGCATCAGCAAAGGCATTGAGAGTGAGTTGAGAAGGGCGCCGAAGATGAAGACCATGAGTGGTAGTGCCAGCTAGGTAACGAAGAATACGTTTAACAGCATTCCAGTGGTGATGTTGAGGGTTGTTCATGAACTGGCATGCTTTGTTGACGCTATAGGCGAGTTCAGGACGAGTGATGAGGATATATTGAAGAGAGCCTACCACTGAGCGATAGAATGAAGAATCATCTACAACAGTGGTAGCGTCTATTGTTAGACGAGTAGTGGAGAGCATAGGTGTTGGTTGAGGCTTGGAAGAGAGCATGTTGGTTTTACGAAGGAGATCCTGAATGTATTTAGTTTGAGATAGATGTAAGCCGCCATCCAACGTCCAAGTGGCTTCAATCCCGAGAAAGTAATGAAGAGTCCCAAGGTCCTTTAGGGCAAAGTGCTGACTGAGAGAGTGAATAAGACGCTGAATGGCACTGTTAGAGTTCCCTGTGATTAGTATGTCATCAACATAGATTAGGACAAAGAGAGTAATATTGTTGTGGAAGTGAAGGAAAAGAGAGGTGTCACTTTTAGTAGGATGAAAACCAAGAGAAAGCAAAGTGGTACTTAGCTTGTGAAACCAGGATCTAGGTGCTTGCTTCAACCCATAGAGAGCTTTGGTAAGTTTGCAGACAGTGTTGGAGTCACCAATTTCAAAACCAGGAGGTTGACTTATGTAGACAGATTCCTCAAGGTCACCATACAAAAAGGCGTTATTAATATCAATTTGATTGACAGACCAGTTTAGTTGAAGGGCTAGAGTAAGGATAATACGGATGGTGACAGGCTTTATCACAGGACTGAATGTTTCAAAATAGTCAAAACCATATTGCTGATGAAAACCTTTGGCGACGAGGCGAGCTTTATTGCGCTGAAATGAGCCATCTGCATTGTATTTTATTTTGAAAATCCATTTGCAGCCAATGGGTTGAACTCCAGGAGGAAGGGTAGTGAGAATCCAAGTGTTGTTTGTGTTTAGAGCAGCAAGTTCTTCTTGCATGGCAGCAAGCCATTGGGGAAGCTGTAAGGCCTCTTTGGTGGATTTTGGGAGAGGCAACACAGGGACAGCAGTGAAAGCACTTGGACCAAGTAAGGCAGCCTTCGCACGTGTAAGCATAGGGTGAGTGTTGTGAGGAGCAGAATGTTGTGGGGGTGAAACCGTGGAAGACAAATCAGAGTGAGAAGATGTGGATGCAGAGGAAGCAGGTTGGTCATGTGAAGAGGCAGAGGCGATGGGTTGTGAGGCAGGAAGAGCTGGTTGTGACACAGAGAAAGTTGGTTGCTGAAAAACAGTTAAACTAGGTGAAGCATCGGAGGGGCTATTTGTGGGTGGAGAGACAGAAGAAAAAAGGTTAGAAGAATCAGCATAGGGAAAAACAGATTCATTAAAGGTAACATGGCGAGTAATATACATACGCCCAGAGGGAGAGAGACACATGTAGCCTTTGTGATTGGATGCATAGCCAAGAAACACACACAAAGATGAACGAAAACTCATTTTATGTTTATTATATGGGCGAAGCAAAGGATAACAAGCACATCCAAAGGTTTTATAAAAAACATAATCAGGGTGTGTGTTAAACAACAAATAGTATGGGCTTTGATTATTTAAAACAGGTGTGGGTAAAACATTGATAATGGATACAGTAGCAGTGAAAGCATAGCCCCAGAAATGCATGGGTAATTTAGAGCAAGCAAGTAAAGTCAAACCAATATCAACAATATGTCTATGCTTGCGTTCCACAGAACCATTCTGTTCATGAGTGTGAGGGCAAGTTAGACGGTGAGATATGCCATTGGATAGCAAAAAGGATTTAAAACAGAGAAATTCTTTTGCATTATCAGTCTGAATGCTTAACAAAGGAAAACCAGTCTGTTTTTCAACATATATTTTGAAAGATTTAAAAACAGTGAGAGCTTGTGATTTAGCATGAATTAAATAGAACCAAACATATCTAGTGTAAGCATCCACAAAAGAGATATAATAAGGAGCACCATTAGTGGCAGGGGTAGCCGATGGCCCCCAAATGTCAATGAAAACAAGTTGTAAAGGTTTAGAGTATATAGTTTGAGAGGCTTTAAAAGGAAGCTGATGGGACTTGCCAACAACACAGGATTCACAAAATTCATGTTTAGCAGTAAAGGGTATATTACACATCTTCATTATTTGATGAATCACTCTTGGTTGGGCATGACCAAACCGGGAGTGCCACAAATGATAAGCAGAAGAGCCAGCAGAGAGTGCAGTATTGTAAGCAGAGTATGATGCAGTTTGAACTAGATTGGGAAACACATAAAGACCATCTTTAAGCTTGCCTTGGAGCAGGATTTTGTTGGTTCCCTGACGTTTAACAAGGCAAACATCAGCATGAAACTCAAAGAAAACATTATTATCACGGGCGAACCTGGAAACACTTAATAGATTTTTAGAAATAGTAGGAACATGCAGAAGGTGGTGTAAAGAGAAGGTATGATGAGTATTAATATCTGTAAAAGTTGCAGAACCAATAGAAGTAATAGGAAGCTGGAAACCATTACCTACAGCCACCTTTTCCGAACCTGTGTAGGGAGTTGTTGTGGAAAGATTGGTGCCATGAGCAGTGAGATGATGGGAAGCACCGCTATCAGGGTACCAAAGGGGATCATGGAGATTTTTGGGAGTCCTGAGGATCGAAGGTTCATCATCACAAAAAGATGAAGGAAAGTGAGCAGTATTAGCAGTAACTTGAGATGGAGTGGAAGAATCAAACCTATGCCAACAGTGAAGGGCAGTATGCCCATATTTTCCACAGATTTGACATTGAACCCGAGAAGAGGAAGCAGTAGAAGATATCTTGGGGAAGTTCTGGGATGACTGAAAGCGGGGTTTAGAGTAGAACCATTGTTTGGCGTGACCAGAGGGGCGGAAAAAGGAGGAAGAATGTGTAGAACTGGAGTTGTAGGGAGAGAAGGAGGATGGGACAGAAGCAACATTTGCCTGCAGAATGTGATCAACAGATTGTTTGTTTCGTTCAATACGATTTTCTTGAGCAAGAAGCAGTGCTTCAATGTCTGCAACCGTGTAAGGGTCAAGACGGGATGTGATAGAGGTTATAAAGGAGTCGTATTCTTCAGACAGCCCATCAAGAACAGCTTCAATGTGATCTTCGGTAGAGATGGGACAACCCACAGCAACCAATTGATCTACAGTTTTCTTGATATCAAGAAGGTAGGTAGAGATGGAGCGGTCCTTCTTGGGTGTACGCAGCTGCTGCTTGTGCTTCTTGATTTGAGCACGGGTTTGGGACGCATAATGGGTCTGGAGCTTTTCCCAGACTTGGGCTGACGTGTCCATGCCAACCATCTGGGTGAGGACACCTGCAGTCATTGATGCCAGTAACCAGGCCAAGATTGCTTGATCTTGACGATCATACTGGATGTATTTGGAATTCACAATTGGAGAAGCGTCTTCTTCGACGTGGAGGAATGCAAGACCCATCCAGAAAATAAAGAAGATCTAAACTGCGAAGAGTGGCATTAACTTGCTGCCGCCAGACAAGGAAGTTTTCTGAGTCCAGTTTTAGAGGAATTGGCGTATGAAAGATATGAGGGGGAAGGGCTTCGGGCTTGGCAGAAAAAGTTTCAGAATTGGGTTCAGTGGTAGATGATGAGGCCATTTTTGGCTCTGGATACCATAAAAGAGTAAAGAGGGTGAGAGAAAGGATTAGGAAGAAGAGAGAGAGAGATTGAGAGAACTTTAGTATTTGAGATTCTAATTTACATGTAGAGCAGCCTGGGTATTAATAGTACCCAGTGCAGTATGGAATACAAGTGAACAGTTAGGACTGTTATAAACAGTTATTACTGTTATACCTAATATGTCATGTGATCAGTAGCACCAGAGTCTATAATTCAGATATTTTCAGTACTAAAAGCATTAAAGGATAAGAGACTAGAACTCTTACCACTCATATTGAAGGAACAATAACTAGATGTCTTTCTAAGGGAGTCCATGAGACCTCAAAACCAACTAAGTTTTGCAAATTGGTAAAATTTGGTCCTGTTCACAAAAAAAAACTCATCGGAAAAAATTTCCGGTTGCGGTTTCCGGCGGCCGGAGGCGGTTTCCAGAGATATGCGGCGGTGGTGGTTGGCAGCGGTGAATGGCGGTGGCAGTAAGGTCAATGGTACAAGGTGGTGGTCAATGGAGAAAAGATAAAAAAAAAGTTGCAGCAGGCTGTCCAAAAAAATAATTGCAAGCTAGAAATAATGGGTGTTTAAAGCTGTACAAACCAAATCAAATAAAATCACTAACAAATCTGTCCTAATAAATATAGAATGGAGTCTGCACTTAATTACAGCATAATTC
Source organism: Phaseolus vulgaris (assembly GCF_000499845.2). NCBI lineage: Eukaryota > Viridiplantae > Streptophyta > Magnoliopsida > Fabales > Fabaceae > Phaseolus > Phaseolus vulgaris. The sequence goes on from NC_023757.2 coordinate 6,901,633, forward strand.
TCCAGATTATGCAACATTTTCTTAAAGAATTTTGTAAACTTTTTTGCTTTTCTTGTTGTATTCATTATCGAAGTGAATTGGAATCTTCAAACTTATCCCTTCAGATACGTAGGATTAAACATGTTGATAAAGGCTATCACTGTTGATGCTCAGGCAGTGCAGAGGCATCGTGCAACAATTCTGGAATGTATAAAGGTATTAATTAATTGAGCAGTCTCTCTTCCTATTTCTTATTTAATGGTGAAACTTAGCTTTCTTTTGCGACATTAGTGATTTGACTTTTTGGTTTAGGATTCTGATGCTTCAATTCGGAAAAGAGCCCTTGAACTTGTTTGTATTCTGGTGAATGAAACTAATGTGAAGGCCTTAACAATGGTGCTAGTTGACTATCTGGAAGTCAGTGATCCAGATTTCAGGGTAGACCTTACTGAAAAAATTTGTTCAATAGTTTCAAAGTGAGTCATATAGGTTCACAATGGTATTCCTTCTTGAGTGAAAATGTATTATTTTTATCATTTGTACTCTGCTTTTTTTGTGGTGGCTTTAGCAGGCTAGAGTTGCTTGTGTATTAGAATTATGTGTTTTAACATTTATTTGTCATCATGAAATGATTTTTTGGGACATTCATGACCTGTCAATATTTTAAGATGGTTTGTTTTGTGGAACAGGTTTTATTATTGTTAATTATTGATTATCATTAGAAACATCATAAACCTTTTTTTCTGTGTAACACTAACAGTACTAAGCATCTTATTTGACCTTACAACTTTTGTGCAGTGGATATTGTATCCTTTCTTCATCCTTTTGGTAAAAAAGAGCAATTTGGTAGATTTCACATAGGTGTCATATACGTTCACCTTCCTCAGTTTAGAAGTTATAACTAAAGTCTTTTGCCCCCACACATCTATAAAAAGTATTTGGTTGATTAGTATTTACTTATTTATTCTTCAGGTATTCCTCAGAGAAGATCTGGTACATTGATCAGATGCTCAAGGTTCTGTCTGAGGTATGAACATATGAAACAAACTTTTTTAGTGAATTAAAATCTCCATCTGGAAAAACTGACCTGTTATAGTTTATTATGGTATTAAATTAATTAGTATTTTTTTTGTTTATGATAGTGAAGTTTTTTTTCTTATCTCTACAATTGGCATGCTACATTCAAGGAAAAAATGATTGCTATGACAGCTTATTATGCTTTTTGCCCAAGCTTTTTTAACATTTAATGTTTGCACAAGGACAATTCTGTACTGCTTCTTTCATGTATTTGTACCACTAAATAAATTGGATGTATTGTGTTGTGATTTCTATTTTGATACTTGTAGTGTTCATATTAAGTCATTTTATTCGGTTGCACATTGAGTGCAAATAGTGATCTTTATGCTATACTAGTAGGCTGGGAACTTTGTGAAAGATGAAGTTTGGCACGCCTTAATTGTTGTGATAAGCAATGCTTCTGAACTTCATGGATATACAGTAAGAGCATTATACCAGGCATTTCAGAGGTCAGCTGAACAGGTGCTCTTTTCTGCTTTCACAAAGTCTGTTCATCCTTTGGATTTTTTCTTTACTGCAATTGATGTAATATCATTGCTTAATATTTTTCATCAGGAAACTCTTGTTCGCGTTGCAGTGTGGTGCATTGGAGAGTATGGTGACTTCCTGATCAATAATGTTGGAATGCTTGATGTAGAAGATCCAATAACGGTGAGTATAATATTTTTAACTTGAATAATGAGAGGGATAAAGAAATATTTTACTAATTACAATCATGCTAATTACATTCTTAACTCCTCTATTTGTAACAATCACATTCTCTTAAAAAGGAAATAAAATCTGCTGGAATGAATGTGTAGATTTTAAGGATATCGCAAGTTCCTCCTTATAGGTTTTCATACCAAATATTGAAAACAAAAATCACAAAACAGACTTAACAAAGAGAACCTGATTGGCAAAAAGAACAAAAAAATTAGATCTACTCAAATCGGAGCCAAATGATACATCACCACCACTTGGAATGTGCTCACAAGGTTCTGATGACCCGTTTATCTCGGAGGTGAGTGGGCTTTGCCAGAGCAAGGCACGTGGGGTACATGTGTCAATATTGGTTGTGGTTTGTGATGATGTGGGACAACTCTGTTGACGATGCAACTATCGGCATTGTGATCGCTGGGGTGGGGCGTAACTTCTTTGCCCATCACTAACCTCAACAGCAATGGTGAGCAGCAGTGGTATCAAATGGACTGTTAACGTGGCAGCAGAAACAGGCCTCCTAAGATTAGTAGCTCTAGTAGTACCAACTTGAGTTATGTAAAGAAATAAAGAATTATTTTACTAAAAACAATAAAACCAATTACATTCTCATCATATCTAATTGTAATAATCAAATTCTTTAAAATAAAGAAATAAAAATATGTTGAAATGAATAGGAAGATTCTAAAAATACTCTTTCCTAATCATAATGGAGAGATATTGAAGATATTTTTGTCCTAATAATCCGCTGCTATTCACAATAGATATGCTACTGTAACTCGTCCTGAAATGGGTCTTCTGAACAAGATATGCTAAGTTTTGTCCCAACTTATAGAACACTGGGTTGTCGTAAAAGGGAATCTAAGACATGTTAAAGGAACACTTAACTATGGTCTTCATTTTCAACTTGCTCCTTCCAAAACGTCCTTTACTATCCATGCATGTTGTGTTGTAGATTAGGCATCAGATCCGGATGATAGGAGATGTGCTTCAGATGCTTCAATATTTTGGACCGGATTTCTTGTCTTGGTGGTCTAAAGCAAACGGTTGTTGGTGTATCTAGTATTGCAGTAGAAGATAGAAGCTTGACTCATATTGCTGCTAGTTGCTTGGAGTCAGACATTATTATCAGAGCTTCAAGTTTCTCACACCACTGTTTGTGTTTTGTAATGATATGAGCATTGTTGCTCTTGCACATAATCCTATTCTTCATACCAAAACTAAGCATATGGAACTAGATCTTTTCTTTGCCAGGAAAAAGGTTGTTAAGCTTCTTCATGTAGTGATCAATGTTCTGGCATTCTCACCTAAGCTATTTCTCCTACTATATTCAGTGCTTTGCGTTCCAAGCTCAGAGTGTTGGAATCAGGGCCTGCTTCTCACTCCCTATGAGCTTTCGTGGGGGTGGGTATTGGTGTATAATTTTATTTCGTATTTCTTTACTTTCTTGTACAACTGTAGAACAATTAGAATATTCTTTTCTCTGTGACAAACTAACTGTTAGTCAATTAGATATTAGGTGCTTAGTTTGTTAAGAGTTTGTTACTCAGATCTAACTAACTTTTAGTCACTTTCAGTAACTTTCTTAGCTTTTCAGATATAAATACATGTACCTATCGATTTGTAAGTGGGTTGAATTATTTTACACAATGTAGCTTAGTTTAATAATGATTGGAGTGTTGGCTATTGATGTGTCTAAGACTCTCTGCTTGTAATGTATATTGTAGCAGCTAGAAAATTCTAGAAGATTAATCTTCATAACATTCTTTTCTTACTGTTTTTTTTTAAAATTTTTCATTCTTCATTTCTTTCATGCAAGCAGGTGACCGAGTCAGATGTTGTGCGTGTTGTAGAGATTGCTTTAAAACGCCATTCATCGGATCTTACCACAAAAGCAATGGCTTTGGTTTCCCTATTGAAGCTATCTTCACGGTTTCCTTCTCGTTCAGAGTATGATATGCCTGTTCATTTGGTTGTACATATATATTACATTATACTTAAAATGGATATTTTCTGAGTAAATTACACTCTTTTCTTCAAAGACACGAGAGTTTTATATTGTCATTCCCTCTTGTGTTAAACACATACTTCCCTCACCTAACATATTTGACTGTATGACTTTATTTTAAACTTGTTAATGTTTCATTAATTTCCGTTAAAAGAGGTTATTGCCAAAATATCCTTTTTAACCCAACCATCTCCTAAGACATGCAAGTTATTACCCCTAACATATTACACTTCACTCTATTTTGAAAATTTTCTTAGAAATAATGACCTAAATATCTTTTACAATCTCCTACCTCGAGATACTTTACTGTTGATTTTTCTTTTTCTTTTTATTTTAAGATATATAATTTTCTCCTTTAACAGATGAAATGTACATCACAGTTTTCAACATTTTTTTCTATAGAAGTTTCTATCAATGAATATTCTTTTGATCAGAAAATCATGTGTTAATATGTTTCTGCTTTTTTTTTTTACAGAAAAGGGTGCTACTAAATTATGTACGTATGATAATCTCATATCTTGCTTGTATTTATACATTTGACACGAAAACATTCTCATTCAATATGTAGGAGAATCAGGGAAATAGTCGTTCAGTACAAAGGCAACTTTGTTTTAGAATTGCAGCAAAGATCCATAGAATTCAATTTGATTATTACGAAGCATCAAAATATTAGGTGAGGTTAACCAATATGTATGTATAATATATTCTATCAAAAGCTTAAATTGCTACTGCGCCCTTAATTGGAAATCATATAGAGAAAATATTTATCATCGTGCAGGCCTACACTTGTAGACAGGATTCCAGTTCTGGATGAGGCTACTTTCATTGCTAGGAGGGCTGGATCTTTGCCAGATGCAGCTTCAACACGTACAAATGGAGTAGCCAAAGCTGTTAGTCCTATTGTAGATCTCCTTGATATAAATTCAGATGATGCTCCTGTACCAAGCTCTTCAGGTGGTGATCTTCTTCATGACCTTCTTGGTGTCGATCTTTCACTGCCATCACAACAGTCTGGTTAGTGTTTGCGGTGTATCTTATAAATTATCATAATGCTTCTATAAATGAAGTGTTCGTATCTAATGATTGCCATCAT